>NW_027526403.1:667500-1267500 GCF_048455015.1 Haemaphysalis longicornis | reverse complement strand
CTGGAGACGCGCTGTCCGTCATCGGGAGGATGACGCCAGAAGATTCTCTGGACTACCAAAAAGTCAAGCTGGCGCGCCTTCAGCGGTTTCGTATTACCCCTCAAGGGTACAATGACAAAGTCCGCCAGGCGAAAGCTGAGGACCGCAAAACTGGAATTCAGTTCGCGACGCGACTTTCCGGTTATTTTGACCGATGGCTCAAAACGTCTGGGGTTCCCAAGACATTCGAAGCATTGCGCGACAAGATGATCGCGGAGCAATTCTCCAAGTGCTGCTCATCCCAGCTGGCCATTTTCATTAGGAAAAGGACTGGAAGTCGACCAAAGAAATGGCCGAAGCTTGCGATCGTTTCCTCGAAGCACAACATCTCAAAACCTTGGGAAAGGCCCGAGCCGAAAAGAAATAGCCGAAAGTAGACCTTCTGTCCAAGAAAGGTCCCAACTGCTTCTTGTGCAAGATCGCAGGATCGCAGTACTGACGTCAACTTTGATAACTGCGGAAAACAGGGACACCAAACTGAAAACTGCCGGTCCATACCCACCAATAAGAAGCAGGTCTCGGCATGCATTTTTGCAAAACGCCTTTCCGAAGGACCCCGAAAAAACGATGGCGTCAAAGACAAACTGGCTCCCACGCGTGCAGTGTGGGAAAAGTGTAAGTTCCAGACTGGAAGTCTAACCGCAGGCATGCCTGTCGCCACCGGTCAGGTCTACGGACGACTCATTTCGTTCTTACGAGACACCGGAAGCAATATTGTCATCGTGCGTCGGGAACTCATTCCAGACAGGTGTCTCACGGGCCAAGAGTCCACGGTTCTGTTTGTAGACAACAACACGCGGCACCTTGAAGAGGCGTACATTTACGTCAATACGCCGTATTTCACAGGACACGTTCTGGCGAAATGCATGGCCGACCCCCTGTATGACCTGATCCTTGGGAACATACCTGGTGTTAGGAATCCGAACAATCCTGACCCCACATGGCAGCCACAAGTCTCCGGACCCCCAAGGGTAGAGGCGGCCAGTGTACAATCCCTTCACTCGCCTGCGGGCAGGGAGACCGACAAAGCTGCCCAAAAAACATCAGCTGTTAAACACGGCATACATACGAGCTCAATCACGATCGCTGATATTACGAGCCGGGATATGATCCCAAAACAGCAACAAGACAAATCCATTGATGATTGTTTCAAAAAGGCGGGGACGGAGTTCTTCTCCCGAAGTGGAAATGCGTACACGTATGTAAAGGAAAAAGGATTGCTGTACCGACGTTATTGCACGGCAGCAGGTCAATGGTTCAAACAGCTGGTTATACCTCATCCGCTAAGTGAGGCCGTCATGAAGATCGCACACGAAGGAAACATGTCTGGCCATCAAGGAACAAAAAGAACAGTGGAGAGATGTCTTCGAGAATTCCACTGGCCAGGTATTCATGCAGATGTTAAAAGATTTGTAAAGTCATGTGACGTGTGCCAGCGTACTACTCCAAAAGGGAAGGTCGGTGTCGCCCCATTGGAAAATATGCTTATTATTGGCACGCCATTACAGAGGGTGGCAGTGGACATCATTGGGCTGCTACAACCAGCCTCACAAAAGGGCAATAGGTATATCTTTACCATGAAAGACTTCGCAACCCGGTACGCCGATGCAGTAGCTCTACCGAGCCTCGACAGAGTCCACGTTGCAGAGGGTTTACTGGAAATGTTTTTTAGAGTCGGTTTCCCGAAAGAGATCTTGAGGGATAGGGGAACCAGTTTCACATCCGGTCTCATGCAGGAAGTGAACAAACAACTCTCCATGAAATCTCTGCGTACGACACCATTCCACGCCATTGGCAATGGTTTGGCGGAGAAATACAACGGCACGCTGAAGAACATGCTGCGCAGAATGTGCCGAGAAAAACCAAAAACTTGGGACCGCTATCTAGCTCCGCTCCTCTTTGCATATAGAGAGGTTCGTCAAGCCAGTCTGGGACTTTCCCCATTTGAACTGATCTACGGTCGACATGTTCGAGGACCGATGGCAGTGTTAAGAGAGCTCTGGACAGAGGACGGGTTGGACGAAGATATTCGTACCACTTACACATGCGTTGTCGAACTCCGGAACCGTCTTGAAGACACATGCAAGACTGCGCACGAAGAACTCAGGAAGGCTAAAGTCAAACAGAAAGCCTATTAGGACCGCAGAGAAGTTCGAAGACCTATGAAGGCCGGGGACCGGGTCCTAGTACTCCTTCCAAGCAGCACAAACAAGTTGTTGATGCAGTCGAAGGGCTCCTTTGCGGTTCTCCGCCAATGCAACGACGTTGACTATGAGGTAGATTCTGGAGGCAAAACGAAAGTTTTTCGTATCAACCAGCTAAAGAAATATGAGGAGCGACAACAGGCCGCAGCGTTTGTAGCCGCTGTTAACATAATCGACGATGGAGCAGACTGCGAAAAATACCTTTCTTCTCCGGCAAACAGGAGCAAACGTTTGAGGACATCGGTATTTTTCCCGGGTTGGCGCAGCAACAACGACAAGAGGCACAATCCTTGTGCAGCCAGTTTCAAAACATATTCAGTGACCTGCCGGGAAAGACCGACCTCGTGGAATGTCAGCTTAACCTGACCAGTGCGATACCAGTAAACGTGCGGCAATACCCCGTGCCCTTCGCGTTCCAAGAACCCATTGAGAATGAGGTTCAAGATATGTTGCGCTTGGGCGTCATCGAACGATCAGTCTCCCCATATGATTCGCCACTTTTGGCTATCCGAAAGCCGGACAACATGATCCGAGTGTGCGTGGATTTTAGGGAGCTGAACAAACTACTTCTGGACGACAGCGAACCTATTCCACGAATTGACGTTTTGCTCGCAGAAATCGGACCAAAGAAGATTTTTTCAAAGTTCGACTTCACGAAAGGTTATTGGCAGGTTCTGATAGCCCCAGACTCCCGTGAGAAGACCGCTTTTTCTTGCAGGTCCGGCCTGTACCAGTTTAAATATATGCCATTGAGCTTGAAGACAGCGCCAGCAGTCTACGCTCGCCTTATGAGAAAGGTCTTCACGGGAATCCCACACACCTTCCATTACTTCGACGATGTGCTTGTCGCTACCCAAACATGGGACGAGCACCTCTCCGTTCTTCGAACCATCTTCACACGCATACGAGAAGCCAACCTCACCTTCAAGCAAAGAAAATCAGAAATCGGAAGTCCAACGGCATTCTTTTTAGGGCACAAGATTGCATCTAGCAAAGTAGAACCAATGGACAAAACGCTAGATAAAATTCTGGAGTCGAGACGCCCCAGAACAAGAAACAAGTGCGGTAATTCCTTGGGCTAACCAGGTATTACCGCCAGCTCATACCAAACTACGCGGAGACGGCCAAGCCACTGACGGACCTCACGCGCAAATGTGCCAAAAACTTAATCCACTGGACAGAAGAGCATGAACGCGCCTTCACCGACTTGAGACAGAAGCTATCTTCCGCACCCATTTTGCAAGCACCAGATCTGCGTAAGAACTTCATGCTGCGCACCGACGCATCGGACAGGAGCGTAAGGGCGGTTCTGCTGCAAGAGAAAGATGGCACCCTCCACCCTGTTTCGAACGCCAGCAGAACGCTTTCCCCGCGTGAAAGCAAGTATTCTACAGTGAAACGAGAATGCTTAGCGATCGTTTGGGCTGTGTGCAAATATCATGTGTTCTTGTGTGGTCGAAAGTTTGTCCTCCAAAGAGACCACCAGCCCTCGCAATACCTACAAACCGCGAAACACTTTAACAGCCGTGTTTTGAGGTGGAGCCTGTTCCTACAAGAATATTCATTCACCGTGCAATACATAAAAGGTGCGGATAATGTTGGAGCAGACTTCATAAGTCGAGTGCAATGCCGCAAATCTGTGCTTGCTCCCTTATTGTTTTGGTGACATTTACGCAAGTAGCCCTTGTAGTGTGTACATAGCGTTTTCTTTTCTTCTTCTTCTCCCTCATCACCGCACCTCGAACTCCGGGGACATGGAAAGTGTGTGTGTGGCTCCGCCCCCTACAACTTTCCAAAGCCGGGGGTTGTGTAATGGTACCGCCAATCACCGAAGGGGTATGCTTGCAATTAGAGGACAATTATGTCCCTGTGCGCGAGCGCGTGAGCGGATGGAACGCGACGGGGACCACTATCGCTCAGCGGAAGCTCGGTGTGTGCTTGGACAGCACCGAACGTGATTAACACTCACCGACGGCGCCCGTGCTACCGCGTCCGGACATCGCCAGTGAAAGCCGCATTACGAGGGCCGTGCCGTAGCGCTGGTCGCTCGTACCCGCTACCACACCGGGCACGCGTGCCTCCGACCACCCGTCGGAGCCGTCGCCCTTGCCTGCCTCTTGGGCCTCCGGGCGAGAGGTCCGTGCTACCGCGCCGCGCCACCTCATGTTCCTGCTGGGCTGCGCCACCGGATCTTGTCACGTGTGGTTCGAGTGAGGTGGGGCCAGCCAAACGGGACCAGCACGTCTGCGACCCTCGGCTAGTGTGACTGCGACAATCCATTTGAGCCCAGTCCAGATTGCACGCGTATGTTGGGCGTTCGCTACCCTCGCTGAACTGGGACTTGCGCACGACTGTTAGAAGGTGCAGGACTTAATCCCGCTTGTTGTTTTTCTCCTTTTTCATTTGCGTTTGCCGCTTGTGTAACGTTTTTGTTTTTTTCCGTTTTGCCCATGACCCATTTGAGCTGGTTTTGCCGCATATTACATCGCTCCTACGGTTCCCCTTTGTGTTGTGGCCTCGGTCGTCATTGACTCCGTGTGCACGCCTCGTGGTTCCCACCACTGAACCCTGAGTTCATCACAGTAAGATACTCGCTGTTCGCGCTCGTCTGTTGTCCTCGAGCGTCATTTACCCTTACGCTTGTGAATTTGCCTTCCCAAATTGACATTTGGACCTGGGCTCCCGCAATTTGCTTTTCTTATTCTGCCCGTTCACGGTCGCCAACCAGCTAGTTTTGATGGCGAAATTGTTTCTGCTGCTTTATTTTCATTTTTATGGTTGTGGTCAGCTCAAAAACTGTAGTCCCCGTCATGCTTGCTGCACTGATTTGCTGAAAAGGGCTTCGCTGTCTAGTGTTCCTAATATTTTATGCACCGTATGTACATCGTCGTCCGCGTGCCGATGGCTGCAGACTAGCGGAGGGATACTGTGACCCCTGTGCGATGTGACATATATTTCACCGCGTTCTCGCCAGTTGGACAGCGTAATGTGTGAGTGGGTCAGTAAGTAAATGAGTGCGTGCATGCGTGTGCACGTTCACGTGAGTGTGTCTGCGGGCGTGCGTGCGTGCGAATTCGTAAGTGTGTGGCTGCATGCGCTTGTTTAGGTGCGTTGGTGTGTGTGTGCGTCCATGTGCGTTTGTGTGCGTGCGCGCGTGTAGGTGTTTGTGTATGTTGCGTGCGTCTTCGTGCTTGCGTGCGTGCGTGCGTGCTTGTGCGTACGTGTGCGCATGCGTGTCCGATGACTTATTCTCTCTGTTATTTCGTATAAACTTTCGACGTGAACTTGCCTCGGTGCCCGGCGTGGGCGCATGACGGTGTAGTTTAGGATCAAGCTGTGGTTTTGCTCTCTGGCAGGTTGGCGCCGTTTAGAAAGAGGGATGAGGATGGAGGCGGGCGCCAGGCATTTCGTCTCCCTGAGGACGCCCGCGCTAAAGTCAGGCGCCGCCGATTTGGAGCGACCACGCAGCGCCGCCTTTCTCCCTCGCCTTTTCTCTGCCAAGCGCTCAAGACCAAGCGCTCCAGCAGCTTTCCTCCATCTTGCTTGCCATTTTCAATCTTTTTGTGGCGGTGTTTTGCTGAACACTCCCACTCTGCGCCCTTTTCACCTGATAATATTTTGAAATAAACCGTTTGTAGGGTTGTCCAGAGCGAATTGACTGCGCAATTTTCGTGGCTTGGATAGCGCGCTTCGAGATAGGATACTTGCGTGCGCTAGCCAGTATTTTGACAAATGGGAACAGCTTTTCTAAGCTTTTCTTCCGAACTGGACTGCTTTTATGTTTGCCACCGCTGTCAAAATTTTCAGCGTTTCTTTTGTTTCGTGGAATCTCAGCGAAATAGCAGAGACAATAATAAAAGGTTATGATGAATGTCTTCAGGCACATTTGCGAGAATTACTTCGTTTTGTAAAAGAGTCCAGCGACGATTACCCCTTTGAAAATGACATATCAATACATGTGCTTATAATTACCGAATAGATACTTAGGAAAAAGTTACACCATCTCCCCGAAGAGAACTATGCGGTGATGCAAAGCGGAACTGTTGGCGTGTATTAAGCTCATCGGACGGTGCAGCGTGTCTCAACCGGAGAAGCAACTGAGGAAACGGCGCGAGGATCGGGTTTATTATATAGAGCAGATGGAGTGGAGATGAGGAAATGAGAGTGGAGACCCGCATGCGCGCTTATCGCGCAGATGGCGTGCTGCGTTTATGTTCAGTCATCTGGGGTTTTGTAGCGCCAGAGGGAATTCCATGTCCGGGTCCACACTGGTGGCAAGGGCACGCAAGTACTGTTGTGCTACGGTGAGTAGGCAGTGGTGCTCGAGGCGGCGAAACTCGTCCATCATGTTCTTGTCGAAGTTGTCGTCTCTGTGGTAGAATCGAGAGTCTCCGTCAGCGTTGGTCAGGTAAAGGTTGTTGACGTTGGTGCACCGGCTGATAGCAACGTACACGCCCTCGTCTTCGCAGCTTTGTCTTCTTCTTCAGCGGTTCCCCTACGGGAAGATGGTGACGGTGGTTGAATTTGAAGCTATCTTGTGATGGATTCTTTTGTTGGCCAGTCCCTAGGGGCATCCTGCCAAAATCATCATCAGAAGCGCTGCGGACGGGGCAAGAGCAACGTACACGCCCTCCTCTTCTCAGCTTTGTCTTCTTCTCTTTCTTCGTCTTCAGCGGTTCTCCTACGGGAAGATGACGACGGTGGTTGAACGCGAAGCTATCACGTGAAGGATTCTTTGGATGGGCAGTTCATTGGGGCACCCTGCCACAATCATCATCACAGGCGCTGCGGACGGGGCACGGATGGCGGACATCCTCCCGAGCAAGAGACGCTAACATTCTCCTCTAATGTTTTAAGTTCGTAGTTTCTGTTGACGTTCAGCTTCGCGTGCTTTCGTTGTATCAGTAGCTTCTTACGTAGTTTGAATGAGTCAAGGACATCAGGCGCATTCGTAGTACTTGCTCCTGTATCGGTTTTGTAGCGCAGTGGGAAGAGCGCCGCGCACCTCCCGTTGCGGCCAGAGAGTGGTGGTATCGAAACCGGGCGCCCGTAACTATTTCGTTTTTTTTATAGTGGTGGGGGACGGGTGCTTACGACGGACGGACACTGGACATAGCCCCGAGCATGAGATGCTTTGCATCTAACAGTGATACCCCATTCCTCAGAAAGGTGAATTTTAGCTGAAATCAGTAAGTATTTCATGCCGAAAAATTTTGTACTGCTGACAGCGAAAACGATGAATGCCGCTTATAAAAAAATCGACGAGTTAGTTCTTTTAAAAATCAAACCTCCTTTATCGTCGACACAATCAAAAGTACAGAAAAATAAAATCACGGCTGTTGGTGACCACACGAGAGAGGACGTCACAGATAGGACGTGACGCATCTTTTGTTCACCAATAATCTACACAACTGATATGAGCAGCTAAATAGGCTGTATAAATGAAGGCTGTCATACCATCTTTGAATGTTTTTATTATCTTTATTTCTGGCGGCTACAGTTTCATTGAACGGTCGGCATGTCAGAGAAAAGAGGTAAAAACATTTACAAAACAAAAGACCACAAATATAGATATACAGTCTAGTCAAAAAAATATCAAGTGCCAAGGAGATCCCATCGTTATAACAGATAATTGTTATAGTGGGTTGCGAAACAAAAATACGGAACAGAGCTCAAAAGATTTTATTCGTTTGGCAGCAAGGTGGTACTACTACTAATTTGCGGAAAAGAAGCCACAGTCGATCGTCTTCATTTTCCGCGTGTGAAGCTAGCGCTAATCTTCTCCATGAGGATAAACAGGTGCTTCACCAAGCTGAGGTAAATGTCCTTGGCGGACACAAAGTCCCCAAGTGACTGTGTCTCGCAATGAGCCTCCTACGAAGACACTACTTGAGTAGGCGGCGCAACCGCGTCATTAGAGTCACCACTGTTTTACTTCTGGTGCACAATATCACCGGATTCAAAAATTATATCCGATATCAGGGAACTGGAGCATAGTAATAAGCGGTTTATTTTCCCACAAAAAGAATACAAACGTTTATGGTGCCATAGCTGTTCATCTTTATATCCGATATATTGTTATAAGCGGTATCATTATAAGTGGAATTGACTGTACACACGAAACGTAATCCCGAAAGCAAAGTTTTTGCCCTCAAACCACACCACGTTTATTTACTGATTTATTTATTAATTTACACTGTCCCTAAATGCCGTCGTGAAAGCGTATTTTACATAATGGGGTCGTATGCGAAACAACGCTTAAGTTACGCTAACAGCCTAATGCAGGAAGATAAAAAAAATTTGGACGGCTTCGCTCTAGTAGCGCGAAGGCTGGGAAAATAGCGAAGCTTGCGGCCCCATCTAGCTTATTCTTGTTTCGACTAAGTATATGCCTGGTTACCAAGTCTAGGCCAAGTTTTTTGCGTGTTTATTCTTCTAGATAAGGTCAAGAGCAATGAACCCTCGTTTTATAATGTACCTACAATGCACATAAGCTTGTAACTCCGGATCTTCTGCAACTCGCTGACGTTTCGCCGCCACTTCACCTGCGCGATATTCGGGATTGGACCAAACTCACCGCCTGCGTTTTCAAGTAGCGCCGCAAGTGGCTTTCGCGCCGCGCTTCCTCTTCTTCGGGAATAACGCTCCTATTCTGTCTTCCCATCTCCCCCTTCGCTGGAGAGCAGGCTTTTGAAACTTCACATAGATTTCCGAACTTGCCGATCAAAGTTCTCTGTGACTGGCACGTCCAGGCAGTGTTCTTTAAGTTCAAGCGGTGTCGGTGGGAGCGATAACGGTATTGCACGGCGAAGTTTTTCTGCGCACGTTCGCTGGCTCAACCGCCAGACTAAACCGCATACGCTGTTGAAAAATTCAAATGCCCAGTCGTATAGCGACAAAAACGGTTAAAACGCGAAGATTTGAGGCATGGAGTTTGATCGCTCCGGTTCAGCCACTTTTCACTTCACCCACAAATATCATCATCACAGTGAAACAAAGTTCGCTTTCCTGCAGTGCGTTTTCGCGTACGGTCGCCATCAGTGAGGCAACAAAAGCTTCGCTTTAAAACAAAAGGCTTTCATTTCTAAAACTCCAAATAAATGCACAACCGAACTTGGAAAATTATAATAATAATGTACTAAAAGTTGGTTATAAAATTGCAGTATAGAGCAAAATATGAAATAAACTGTTCACAAATTCAAACACGTTGAGTATGTACGAAAACAAATACTGCACAAGCAAGTTTAATTGTCGGATAAATGAAACTACAACTTACCACTACACGTTTAGTATAAAAACAACAGATGTTAAGATAAATGGCTACTGAAGAGGTGAAAACTAAGTAGTTGTTGAAATCCGTAAACAAACGAACAGCGCCAAAAAAAGAAACACTGAGAAAGTAAATCAGTTTCAGCGGCCGCATGGCTTTCATTTGTTTTTTTAATCGTTCCAAAGTACAAATAGTGGAAGTTTAAACATTTATTATATCACAACCACGGCCAAAATTCTACTACCATTTTCTTGTTCTGCAGTTATGGCACATCTGCAGGCTTAAAGTTAATGGCCAGTTTCCTATAGAATGCCTCGTGTTGATTACATCGGAAGAGAGTGCCTACAGAGAAAGAAATCATCCAGCTTCTTTGTGGTGTAAGCCTGGAACGCGCAAAGCAGGAGAGCCTGAGGCTCAGCTTAAGGCTACAGGAAGGCGCGCAAAACTGCCCAGAAGCTGAGGGCTCTGTGGCAGCCCAACCTAACCTCGTGCCTGTCATGTCGACGAGCCCACATAACTTTATCCCCATTTGATGTGCGCAGAGACGACCTGAACGCCTACCTCCTAAAGTTCGAGAGGGCGCTGCGGCTCAAAAATGGCTGGAGGATAAATGGGCCGTCGGCTTGAGCACATGCCTCACTGGAGACGCGCTGTCCGTCATCGGGAGGATGACGCCAGAAGATTCTCTGGACTACCAAAAAGTCAAGCTGGCGCGCCTTCAGCGGTTTCGTATTACCCCTCAAGGGTACAATGACAAAGTCCGCCAGGCGAAAGCTGAGGACCGCAAAACTGGAATTCAGTTCGCGACGCGACTTTCCGGTTATTTTGACCGATGGCTCAAAACGTCTGGGGTTCCCAAGACATTCGAAGCATTGCGCGACAAGATGATCGCGCAGCAATTCTCCAAGTGCTGCTCATCCCAGCTGGCCATTTTCATTAGGAAAAGGACTGGAAGTCGACCAAAGAAATGGCCGAAGCTTGCGATCGTTTCCTCGAAGCACAACATCTCAAAACCTTGGGAAAGGCCCGAGCCGAAAAGAAATAGCCGAAAGTAGACCTTCTGTCCAAGAAAGGTCCCAACTGCTTCTTGTGCAAGATCGCAGGATCGCAGTACTGACGTCAACTTTGATAACTGCGGAAAACAGGGACACCAAACTGAAAACTGCCGGTCCATACCCACCAATAAGAAGCAGGTCTCGGCATGCATTTTTGCAAAACGCCTTTCCGAAGGACCCCGAAAAAACGATGGCGTCAAAGACAAACTGGCTCCCACGCGTGCAGTGTGGGAAAAGTGTAAGTTCCAGACTGGAAGTCTAACCGCAGGCATGCCTGTCGCCACCGGTCAGGTCTACGGACGACTCATTTCGTTCTTACGAGACACCGGAAGCAATATTGTCATCGTGCGTCGGGAACTCATTCCAGACAGGTGTCTCACGGGCCAAGAGTCCACGGTTCTGTTTGTAGACAACAACACGCGGCACCTTGAAGAGGCGTACATTTACGTCAATACGCCGTATTTCACAGGACACGTTCTGGCGAAATGCATGGCCGACCCCCTGTATGACCTGATCCTTGGGAACATACCTGGTGTTAGGAATCCGAACAATCCTGACCCCACATGGCAGCCACAAGTCTCCGGACCCCCAAGGGTAGAGGCGGCCAGTGTACAATCCCTTCACTCGCCTGCGGGCAGGGAGACCGACAAAGCTGCCCAAAAAACATCAGCTGTTAAACACGGCATACATACGAGCTCAATCACGATCGCTGATATTACGAGCCGGGATATGATCCCAAAACAGCAACAAGACAAATCCATTGATGATTGTTTCAAAAAGGCGGGGACGGAGTTCTTCTCCCGAAGTGGAAATGCGTACACGTATGTAAAGGAAAAAGGATTGCTGTACCGACGTTATTGCACGGCAGCAGGTCAATGGTTCAAACAGCTGGTTATACCTCATCCGCTAAGTGAGGCCGTCATGAAGATCGCACACGAAGGAAACATGTCTGGCCATCAAGGAACAAAAAGAACAGTGGAGAGATGTCTTCGAGAATTCCACTGGCCAGGTATTCATGCAGATGTTAAAAGATTTGTAAAGTCATGTGACGTGTGCCAGCGTACTACTCCAAAAGGGAAGGTCGGTGTCGCCCCATTGGAAAATATGCTTATTATTGGCACGCCATTACAGAGGGTGGCAGTGGACATCATTGGGCTGCTACAACCAGCCTCACAAAAGGGCAATAGGTATATCTTTACCATGAAAGACTTCGCAACCCGGTACGCCGATGCAGTAGCTCTACCGAGCCTCGACAGAGTCAACGTTGCAGAGGGTTTACTGGAAATGTTTTTTAGAGTCGGTTTCCCGAAAGAGATCTTGAGGGATAGGGGAACCAGTTTCACATCCGGTCTCATGCAGGAAGTGAACAAACAACTCTCCATGAAATCTCTGCGTACGACACCATTCCACGCCATTGGCAATGGTTTGGCGGAGAAATACAACGGCACGCTGAAGAACATGCTGCGCAGAATGTGCCGAGAAAAACCAAAAACTTGGGACCGCTATCTAGCTCCGCTCCTCTTTGCATATAGAGAGGTTCGTCAAGCCAGTCTGGGACTTTCCCCATTTGAACTGATCTACGGTCGACATGTTCGAGGACCGATGGCAGTGTTAAGAGAGCTCTGGACAGAGGACGGGTTGGACGAAGATATTCGTACCACTTACACATGCGTTGTCGAACTCCGGAACCGTCTTGAAGACACATGCAAGACTGCGCACGAAGAACTCAGGAAGGCTAAAGTCAAACAGAAAGCCTATTAGGACCGCAGAGAAGTTCGAAGACCTATGAAGGCCGGGGACCGGGTCCTAGTACTCCTTCCAAGCAGCACAAACAAGTTGTTGATGCAGTCGAAGGGCTCCTTTGCGGTTCTCCGCCAATGCAACGACGTTGACTATGAGGTAGATTCTGGAGGCAAAACGAAAGTTTTTCGTATCAACCAGCTAAAGAAATATGAGGAGCGACAACAGGCCGCAGCGTTTGTAGCCGCTGTTAACATAATCGACGATGGAGCAGACTGCGAAAAATACCTTTCTTCTCCGGCAAACAGGAGCAAACGTTTGAGGACATCGGTATTTTTCCCGGGTTGGCGCAGCAACAACGACAAGAGGCACAATCCTTGTGCAGCCAGTTTCAAAACATATTCAGTGACCTGCCGGGAAAGACCGACCTCGTGGAATGTCAGCTTAACCTGACCAGTGCGATACCAGTAAACGTGCGGCAATACCCCGTGCCCTTCGCGTTCCAAGAACCCATTGAGAATGAGGTTCAAGATATGTTGCGCTTGGGCGTCATCGAACGATCAGTCTCCCCATATGATTCGCCACTTTTGGCTATCCGAAAGCCGGACAACATGATCCGAGTGTGCGTGGATTTTAGGGAGCTGAACAAACTACTTCTGGACGACAGCGAACCTATTCCACGAATTGACGTTTTGCTCGCAGAAATCGGACCAAAGAAGATTTTTTCAAAGTTCGACTTCACGAAAGGTTATTGGCAGGTTCTGATAGCCCCAGACTCCCGTGAGAAGACCGCTTTTTCTTGCAGGTCCGGCCTGTACCAGTTTAAATATATGCCATTGAGCTTGAAGACAGCGCCAGCAGTCTACGCTCGCCTTATGAGAAAGGTCTTCACGGGAATCCCACACACCTTCCATTACTTCGACGATGTGCTTGTCGCTACCCAAACATGGGACGAGCACCTCTCCGTTCTTCGAACCATCTTCACACGCATACGAGAAGCCAACCTCACCTTCAAGCAAAGAAAATCAGAAATCGGAAGTCCAACGGCATTCTTTTTAGGGCACAAGATTGCATCTAGCAAAGTAGAACCAATGGACAAAACGCTAGATAAAATTCTGGAGTCGAGACGCCCCAGAACAAGAAACAAGTGCGGTAATTCCTTGGGCTAACCAGGTATTACCGCCAGCTCATACCAAACTACGCGGAGACGGCCAAGCCACTGACGGACCTCACGCGCAAATGTGCCAAAAACTTAATCCACTGGACAGAAGAGCATGAACGCGCCTTCACCGACTTGAGACAGAAGCTATCTTCCGCACCCATTTTGCAAGCACCAGATCTGCGTAAGAACTTCATGCTGCGCACCGACGCATCGGACAGGAGCGTAAGGGCGGTTCTGCTGCAAGAGAAAGATGGCACCCTCCACCCTGTTTCGAACGCCAGCAGAACGCTTTCCCCGCGTGAAAGCAAGTATTCTACAGTGAAACGAGAATGCTTAGCGATCGTTTGGGCTGTGTGCAAATATCATGTGTTCTTGTGTGGTCGAAAGTTTGTCCTCCAAAGAGACCACCAGCCCTCGCAATACCTACAAACCGCGAAACACTTTAACAGCCGTGTTTTGAGGTGGAGCCTGTTCCTACAAGAATATTCATTCACCGTGCAATACATAAAAGGTGCGGATAATGTTGGAGCAGACTTCATAAGTCGAGTGCAATGCCGCAAATCTGTGCTTGCTCCCTTATTGTTTTGGTGACATTTACGCAAGTAGCCCTTGTAGTGTGTACATAGCGTTTTCTTTTCTTCTTCTTCTCCCTCATCACCGCACCTCGAACTCCGGGGACATGGAAAGTGTGTGTGTGGCTCCGCCCCCTACAACTTTCCAAAGCCGGGGGTTGTGTAATGGTACCGCCAATCACCGAAGGGGTATGCTTGCAATTAGAGGACAATTATGTCCCTGTGCGCGAGCGCGTGAGCGGATGGAACGCGACGGGGACCACTATCGCTCAGCGGAAGCTCGGTGTGTGCTTGGACAGCACCGAACGTGATTAACACTCACCGACGGCGCCCGTGCTACCGCGTCCGGACATCGCCAGTGAAAGCCGCATTACGAGTGCCGTGCCGTAGCGCTGGTCGCTCGTACCCGCTACCACACCGGGCACGCGTGCCTCCGACCACCCGTCGGAGCCGTCGCCCTTGCCTGCCTCTTGGGCCTCCGGGCGAGAGGTCCGTGCTACCGCGCCGCGCCACCTCATGTTCCTGCTGGGCTGCGCCACCGGATCTTGTCACGTGTGGTTCGAGTGAGGTGGGGCCAGCCAAACGGGACCAGCACGTCTGCGACCCTCGGCTAGTGTGACTGCGACAATCCATTTGAGCCCAGTCCAGATTGCACGCGTATGTTGGGCGTTCGCTACCCTCGCTGAACTGGGACTTGCGCACGACTGTTAGAAGGTGCAGGACTTAATCCCGCTTGTTGTTTTTCTCCTTTTTCATTTGCGTTTGCCGCTTGTGTAACGTTTTTGTTTTTTTCCGTTTTGCCCATGACCCATTTGAGCTGGTTTTGCCGCATATTACATCGCTCCTACGGTTCCCCTTTGTGTTGTGGCCTCGGTCGTCATTGACTCCGTGTGCACGCCTCGTGGTTCCCACCACTGAACCCTGAGTTCATCACAGTAAGATACTCGCTGTTCGCGCTCGTCTGTTGTCCTCGAGCGTCATTTACCCTTACGCTTGTGAATTTGCCTTCCCAAATTGACATTTGGACCTGGGCTCCCGCAATTTGCTTTTCTTATTCTGCCCGTTCACGGTCGCCAACCAGCTAGTTTTGATGGCGAAATTGTTTCTGCTGCTTTATTTTCATTTTTATGGTTGTGGTCAGCTCAAAAACTGTAGTCCCCGTCATGCTTGCTGCACTGATTTGCTGAAAAGGGCTTCGCTGTCTAGTGTTCCTAATATTTTATGCACCGTATGTACATCGTCGTCCGCGTGCCGATGGCTGCAGACTAGCGGAGGGATACTGTGACCCCTGTGCGATGTGACATATATTTCACCGCGTTCTCGCCAGTTGGACAGCGTAATGTGTGAGTGGGTCAGTAAGTAAATGAGTGCGTGCATGCGTGTGCACGTTCACGTGAGTGTGTCTGCGGGCGTGCGTGCGTGCGAATTCGTAAGTGTGTGGCTGCATGCGCTTGTTTAGGTGCGTTGGTGTGTGTGTGCGTCCATGTGCGTTTGTGTGCGTGCGCGCGTGTAGGTGTTTGTGTATGTTGCGTGCGTCTTCGTGCTTGCGTGCGTGCGTGCGTGCTTGTGCGTACGTGTGCGCATGCGTGTCCGATGACTTATTCTCTCTGTTATTTCGTATAAACTTTCGACGTGAACTTGCCTCGGTGCCCGGCGTGGGCGCATGACGGTGTAGTTTAGGATCAAGCTGTGGTTTTGCTCTCTGGCAGGTTGGCGCCGTTTAGAAAGAGGGATGAGGATGGAGGCGGGCGCCAGGCATTTCGTCTCCCTGAGGACGCCCGCGCTAAAGTCAGGCGCCGCCGATTTGGAGCGACCACGCAGCGCCGCCTTTCTCCCTCGCCTTTTCTCTGCCAAGCGCTCAAGACCAAGCGCTCCAGCAGCTTTCCTCCATCTTGCTTGCCATTTTCAATCTTTTTGTGGCGGTGTTTTGCTGAACACTCTCACTCTGCGCCCTTTTCACCTGATAATATTTTGAAATAAACCGTTTGTAGGGTTGTCCAGAGCGAATTGACTGCGCAATTTTCGTGGCTTGGATAGCGCGCTTCGAGATAGGATACTTGCGTGCGCTAGCCAGTATTTTGACAAATGGGAACAGCTTTTCTAAGCTTTTCTTCCGAACTGGACTGCTTTTATGTTTGCCACCGCTGTCAAAATTTTCAGCGTTTCTTTTGTTTCGTGGAATCTCAGCGAAATAGCAGAGACAATAATAAAAGGTTATGATGAATGTCTTCAGGCACATTTGCGAGAATTACTTCGTTTTGTAAAAGAGTCCAGCGACGATTACCCCTTTGAAAATGACATATCAATACATGTGCTTATAATTACCGAATAGATACTTAGGAAAAAGTTACACCATCTCCCCGAAGAGAACTATGCGGTGATGCAAAGCGGAACTGTTGGCGTGTATTAAGCTCATCGGACGGTGCAGCGTGTCTCAACCGGAGAAGCAACTGAGGAAACGGCGCGAGGATCGGGTTTATTATATAGAGCAGATGGAGTGGAGATGAGGAAATGAGAGTGGAGACCCGCATGCGCGCTTATCGCGCAGATGGCGTGCTGCGTTTATGTTCAGTCATCTGGGGTTTTGTAGCGCCAGAGGGAATTCCATGTCCGGGTCCACACTGGTGGCAAGGGCACGCAAGTACTGTTGTGCTACGGTGAGTAGGCAGTGGTGCTCGAGGCGGCGAAACTCGTCCATCATGTTCTTGTCGAAGTTGTCGTCTCTGTGGTAGAATCGAGAGTCTCCGTCAGCGTTGGTCAGGTAAAGGTTGTTGACGTTGGTGCACCGGCTGATAGCAACGTACACGCCCTCGTCTTCGCAGCTTTGTCTTCTTCTTCAGCGGTTCCCCTACGGGAAGATGGTGACGGTGGTTGAATTTGAAGCTATCTTGTGATGGATTCTTTTGTTGGCCAGTCCCTAGGGGCATCCTGCCAAAATCATCATCAGAAGCGCTGCGGACGGGGCAAGAGCAACGTACACGCCCTCCTCTTCTCAGCTTTGTCTTCTTCTCTTTCTTCGTCTTCAGCGGTTCTCCTACGGGAAGATGACGACGGTGGTTGAACGCGAAGCTATCACGTGAAGGATTCTTTGGATGGGCAGTTCATTGGGGCACCCTGCCACAATCATCATCACAGGCGCTGCGGACGGGGCACGGATGGCGGACATCCTCCCGAGCAAGAGACGCTAACATTCTCCTCTAATGTTTTAAGTTCGTAGTTTCTGTTGACGTTCAGCTTCGCGTGCTTTCGTTGTATCAGTAGCTTCTTACGTAGTTTGAATGAGTCAAGGACATCAGGCGCATTCGTAGTACTTGCTCCTGTATCGGTTTTGTAGCGCAGTGGGAAGAGCGCCGCGCACCTCCCGTTGCGGCCAGAGAGTGGTGGTATCGAAACCGGGCGCCCGTAACTATTTCGTTTTTTTTATAGTGGTGGGGGACGGGTGCTTACGACGGACGGACACTGGACATAGCCCCGAGCATGAGATGCTTTGCATCTAACAGTGATACCCCATTCCTCAGAAAGGTGAATTTTAGCTGAAATCAGTAAGTATTTCATGCCGAAAAATTTTGTACTGCTGACAGCGAAAACGATGAATGCCGCTTATAAAAAAATCGACGAGTTAGTTCTTTTAAAAATCAAACCTCCTTTATCGTCGACACAATCAAAAGTACAGAAAAATAAAATCACGGCTGTTGGTGACCACACGAGAGAGGACGTCACAGATAGGACGTGACGCATCTTTTGTTCACCAATAATCTACACAACTGATATGAGCAGCTAAATAGGCTGTATAAATGAAGGCTGTCATACCATCTTTGAATGTTTTTATTATCTTTATTTCTGGCGGCTACAGTTTCATTGAACGGTCGGCATGTCAGAGAAAAGAGGTAAAAACATTTACAAAACAAAAGACCACAAATATAGATATACAGTCTAGTCAAAAAAATATCAAGTGCCAAGGAGATCCCATCGTTATAACAGATAATTGTTATAGTGGGTTGCGAAACAAAAATACGGAACAGAGCTCAAAAGATTTTATTCGTTTGGCAGCAAGGTGGTACTACTACTAATTTGCGGAAAAGAAGCCACAGTCGATCGTCTTCATTTTCCGCGTGTGAAGCTAGCGCTAATCTTCTCCATGAGGATAAACAGGTGCTTCACCAAGCTGAGGTAAATGTCCTTGGCGGACACAAAGTCCCCAAGTGACTGTGTCTCGCAATGAGCCTCCTACGAAGACACTACTTGAGTAGGCGGCGCAACCGCGTCATTAGAGTCACCACTGTTTTACTTCTGGTGCACAATATCACCGGATTCAAAAATTATATCCGATATCAGGGAACTGGAGCATAGTAATAAGCGGTTTATTTTCCCACAAAAAGAATACAAACGTTTATGGTGCCATAGCTGTTCATCTTTATATCCGATATATTGTTATAAGCGGTATCATTATAAGTGGAATTGACTGTACACACGAAACGTAATCCCGAAAGCAAAGTTTTTGCCCTCAAACCACACCACGTTTATTTACTGATTTATTTATTAATTTACACTGTCCCTAAATGCCGTCGTGAAAGCGTATTTTACATAATGGGGTCGTATGCGAAACAACGCTTAAGTTACGCTAACAGCCTAATGCAGGAAGATAAAAAAAATTTGGACGGCTTCGCTCTAGTAGCGCGAAGGCTGGGAAAATAGCGAAGCTTGCGGCCCCATCTAGCTTATTCTTGTTTCGACTAAGTATATGCCTGGTTACCAAGTCTAGGCCAAGTTTTTTGCGTGTTTATTCTTCTAGATAAGGTCAAGAGCAATGAACCCTCGTTTTATAATGTACCTACAATGCACATAAGCTTGTAACTCCGGATCTTCTGCAACTCGCTGACGTTTCGCCGCCACTTCACCTGCGCGATATTCGGGATTGGACCAAACTCACCGCCTGCGTTTTCAAGTAGCGCCGCAAGTGGCTTTCGCGCCGCGCTTCCTCTTCTTCGGGAATAACGCTCCTATTCTGTCTTCCCATCTCCCCCTTCGCTGGAGAGCAGGCTTTTGAAACTTCACATAGATTTCCGAACTTGCCGATCAAAGTTCTCTGTGACTGGCACGTCCAGGCAGTGTTCTTTAAGTTCAAGCGGTGTCGGTGGGAGCGATAACGGTATTGCACGGCGAAGTTTTTCTGCGCACGTTCGCTGGCTCAACCGCCAGACTAAACCGCATACGCTGTTGAAAAATTCAAATGCCCAGTCGTATAGCGACAAAAACGGTTAAAACGCGAAGATTTGAGGCATGGAGTTTGATCGCTCCGGTTCAGCCACTTTTCACTTCACCCACAAATATCATCATCACAGTGAAACAAAGTTCGCTTTCCTGCAGTGCGTTTTCGCGTACGGTCGCCATCAGTGAGGCAACAAAAGCTTCGCTTTAAAACAAAAGGCTTTCATTTCTAAAACTCCAAATAAATGCACAACCGAACTTGGAAAATTATAATAATAATGTACTAAAAGTTGGTTATAAAATTGCAGTATAGAGCAAAATATGAAATAAACTGTTCACAAATTCAAACACGTTGAGTATGTACGAAAACAAATACTGCACAAGCAAGTTTAATTGTCGGATAAATGAAACTACAACTTACCACTACACGTTTAGTATAAAAACAACAGATGTTAAGATAAATGGCTACTGAAGAGGTGAAAACTAAGTAGTTGTTGAAATCCGTAAACAAACGAACAGCGCCAAAAAAAGAAACACTGAGAAAGTAAATCAGTTTCAGCGGCCGCATGGCTTTCATTTGTTTTTTTAATCGTTCCAAAGTACAAATAGTGGAAGTTTAAACATTTATTATATCACAACCACGGCCAAAATTCTACTACCATTTTCTTGTTCTGCAGTTATGGCACATCTGCAGGCTTAAAGTTAATGGCCAGTTTCCTATAGAATGCCTCGTGTTGATTACATCGGAAGAGAGTGCCTACAGAGAAAGAAATCATCCAGCTTCTTTGTGGTGTAAGCCTTGCACAACTTGGGGCAAACTTCGCCATTTTTTATGTGAAGCTTTTATTACTCGCTGATCACTTGGGAGCCTGAATAAAAGCCCTGTAGAAAAGCCAACTCTACGCAGGGGGTTTCAAAAAACACTGATGATGTTAAGCGAAGGCACATCAAGCGCCCCAAGAAAACTTTTTCCTTGGTGAGGATTGAACCTGGATTCCCCGCAATATGAAGCGGACGTTGTTACAATTGCGCGATCCTAACACTGTTGAATTAGTTTAGATTTTAAACTGAATTTCACTCAGGTTGTACCGGATAAAGCTTCGCGCTCATTTTCTCGTAATTGAGAGTTGGATCAAGTTGGTAGGAGTAATGATTGTTTTGTGGTATGCCTCATAGCAAATGTGAAGCTTATCACTTACAACACCCAATTTTTTTCTCGCTTCACGTAACATAGTGTTGTCGGTGTCAATAGGGCCCCATTGAAGGTCTCCGCAAGATGGAACGATCCATGTGGGTTACAAGAAAGGCGAATTTTAATCTCCCGTGATGTAAAAAAAAGAAAGTCAGTTGGAATGGGAATTAGACATGGTTGTGACTGAGCGTCAATGGGTGATGGGAGTGGAGAGTGCGTGTGAGTAGAGGAAGGGAGTTCGGATTGCGCATGAGCGTGAGTGGCAATTGCATGTGGTGAGTGCGAATGCGAGAAAGTGTAAGCGGCGAATGCAAGTGGTGAGCGGGAGTGCGGATGAGTGCTGGTGGTGACGATGAGTGGTCAGCGTCAACGGGACTCAGTGTGAGTGCCAGGGATGAGTGGTGAGCGTGAGCGTGAGTGATTGCGAGTTGTGACGACGAGTGGTGAGTGAGAGCGCGAGTGAGTGCTAGTGGTGAGGACGAGTGGCGAGGGTGAGCGGTAATGAGTGTGAGTGTAAGGCTCGGAGTGGCGAGCGCGAATGCGAGTGAGTGTGAATGGTGACGACGAGTGGTGAGCGTGAACGGGAGTGAGTACGAGTAGTGAGGCCCGAGTGGCGAGGGTGAGTGCGAGTGAGTGCGAGTCGTGGTGCGGAGGGGTGAGCATGAATGCGAGTAATTGCGAGTGGTTGGGACGAGTGGAGAGCGTGAGCGGGACTGAGTGCGACTGGTGAGGGTTTAGGGGTGAGCGTGAGCACGAGTAAGTGGGAGTTGTGAGAGTGGATTGGTGAGTGTGAACATGAGTGAGTGCAAGTGGTGGAGACGCGCGGCCAGCGTGAGCGCGAGTGGGTGCGCGTGGTGAGGCTGGAGTTGCGAGTGCGAGTACGAGTAAGTGCGTTAGGATAAATATATTTTTTCAGTAAGTGTGAGTGAGTGACATCCAGTTTTTCCAAGCTGTGGTAGTAGGTAGTGTCGTGAAAAGAAAAGCCGAAGCTTTTCGTGCACCCATCACAATTCGCCCATAAGCCTTATGCCAGGAAGGCTGAAAGCTTAGTGGAAGCAATTACCTGTTGAGCGAAGGCACATGGGTGTAAACGGACGGCATTTTTGTGGAGGGGCTGGATAGACCCGATAAACATTGAGTAGACGTGTGAGTGTCATGCATGACATAATCTTCGCGACACGCGCGAGCCAATTTTGGCGAACCTTCGGGATCTCAATGTTCTTGCCAAGTTTGTAGATTGGGATGTCGATGGAAAAAACCCACTTATCCAAATGTGTCAGTAATTCAGCATTATTTGGTTTTTGTTCTCTTTGTAGTACGAAACGCGAGTTTTATGATTAGTTAACGAACTTCGCATCCTGAATGTGCCAGCCTTATCGTGTGCCAGGACGCGTTCTACCTGGGGCAGGGAAATAGCGAGAAAGGGAAACCAAGACTGGTGTTTCCAGGTTCTGCTTCGTACTTGGGATATAATAAAAGGGTGAGATGGAAAGTGTAATCGCAACTGTGCTTTGAGAAGGGGCTCTCCATAACTAGCCGTTCCACAAGCCGTAGTCTGTAGTTAAGCAGGTGGTTCGGGATGGCATAAATATTGACACGTTGTTTGATTTGTTTGGGTAGATGCGAGTAATTTTAAAGTTGTGAGGGCTGGTGCGGCGGGACGTCGGTATGAACCCGCTGTATTGAAGCTGAGGTGAGAAATTGCGAAAGCTCAATTTAGGTGTGCCTCGTATTGTCGTGTATCAGTTTCGCACAAGTATTTCTGTTGTATTGATGAACCTGCATGTCACCTACGTGGAGCATGTAGGAAAGCAGAAAATGGGCTGTGTCTGAGACTCTATACTAGATTGTATACAGTGTACATTGAAGTATCTGTCAAGGCTGATACCATGGGCTTAGATACAAAATGGCCCGAAATAACACAGAGGGCAGAGACGGGTGCTTGAAATTGGGAATGTGGTGTATAATCGCCAAGGGGCCTAGGGCGACTGTTATAGCAGAGAGCCAAGTACCTTGAGGTAGTGGAACCAATTGGCTAATAAAGTTTATCATATCGCGCCTTCGTTATGGGGAGAAAGGGCGGGAGTGAGTGTTTCGCAAGAAGAAACGGCTGCAGTGTATGCGTTTTTTGTGTTCGCTATCGTTGTTGCAGTGGATAACTTTAGTGCAGTGGCTCATGTTATTATGCGGTCTTAGGAGGCGGGAAACGTGTGGAGTACTTACTTTACAGAAAATAACAACGCTTAAACGGGACGCAAGAAAGATTCACAAGACAAGGCGCTACCTTGTCAGCGCCTTGTCTTGTCAATCTTTCTTGCGTCCTGTTTAAGCGTGTTATTGTCTGTCAAGTATGTACCAACAAGCCCGCACTACCACGCTTTTGCAGTACTTAATTTTTGGTGCAGTTGTACTCGAGGTAGGGTATTAGGTGGGTATCCTGAGTAGCCAGCCCTTTTCGTTGTGCATGAGTAATGAAGATTTAATGAGCGTTTCACGATTACACGTTCATTGGACTTGAGTTTCCGGACACGTTTGGTTTGGTGCTCTAGACGTTCGGACGTGTTTTGCAATATTCAAGATAACAAAAACGCAATTACCCGAAACATTGCATTCAGTGGAGTACAACACATTTGCAAGCACTAGAATTTATTATTTATTGTTAGATTCTGTTTCAGATTGATTAGTGGGGAGTTACTATAAATCTCTTCATGACGCCTGTATCGCACGGGAACTAAGCGTCTAAAGGTCCAAGGAGACGAATGTCCCAAGAGTGAATCTGTCCTCTCGCTGTATCTTTCATGTCGTTGGACAATCAGGCTCGATTGGACCTTTTGTTTGGTGAATCTTTCGTCTCGATGGATCATCAGGCTCGATTCGACTTTCTGTGGCGGGGGATCTCTCGAGTCGGTGGACATTCCGGATCAGTTGGACCTTTCATCTCGGTGGATATTGTACCTCTTCCGTGTTATATGAACGACCGAAGCACTCTAAAATCTGCGTCACTAACTAATTAGGGAAATATCGAGAACAGGTGTGTGTTCGGTGCGAATATATAGGTTCGCCAAATACACGGTATTTCAAATTGAAATGTGCTGCCTGCATTAGCCTTTCTACGTGGTCAGGAACGCAATTGTAAAAACAACACCTTCACGAAGATAAACTCACTAGGTAGTTTACGAGATATGTGCAATCAGAGTCGTATCGACAGGCGAACGCCCACAACAAACATACTTGCTGATGCCCTTTGTCATTTCTAGCTGTGTGTGCGAGAGTGCGGGCTTGCGAGATTTGTGACATTCCTCTTAGCAAGAACGGGCCAACCAACTATCTAAAAATTATCTCTTACTACGAATGAACTCAAATTCGCTCACGCCGCAAGGACACGTGCAGCACTTAATCAAGGGTAACAGAAATCTTCAAACATTCACTTGCTCAATCGTGCACTTTGGTATTTTGATGCAGCAGTACTCTTTATACAATGAGGATATTTTCGCATTCTGTACAAGGGAGCCTCACTGTTGTAATTATCAAACATTGCTCCATTTTCTGTGCCGCCTTTCTATCCAGCGCAAACCTGTGCGCTATACCGGTTTCACCTGACATTAGATAAAGCCTGGAAGTCTTGAAGTCAAGGGTATGATGGATGCCGTCTGCTCGGGATGCATTCTGAAGAAGAAAGAGCAGGACGCCGACCACAACTTATTTCCAGTTTAAAAGAAAACGTTTCGGCTTCCATACGGAAGCCTTGGTAAAAATAAAATCTCGAATGGAAAAATCGCCTTAGGACGTTTTGCAACACTGTGCCGGCAACTTGCATAGATTGGCAGCATATTTCTGTCATTCGTATACAGCGTGTGTTCCGTCGTCTGTATGTGAAGTGATTTCAGTAGCAGGCGTAAAGTAGCATTCCTCTCTTTTGGAAGGACACGTGCAGCAGACCAGATGATTGCGCGCGATGGGGTATTGCAGTACTCGTCAAGGGCGCATGTTGACAGGAGGTTCTTGTTTACATCATGTCGATGTTGCTGCAGGTGCTTCACAAAGTTTCCTGAATCGCCGATATACACGTAATGGCAATCTGCCCAAGGAATGACGTAGAAAACTCCAGGATACCTCCTCGTCTGCAGGTAGTCCTTCACATTCTCAAGTTCATGAGTTAGTTTGCGAGACGGCACATGAGCTGTTTGCATGTTGTATGAGAGGAGTATGCCCACATATTAATACCCCTCTGAGCGCCTACAACCTCATCTTCTCCTGCCCTCAATACACGCACCCCCACCCTTCCCCTTCCTTTGAGCTGTCGTAATCCGGGCTGACCAGCTCCGCCCCGGAGCGCCAGGTCGCCCTGGTGTGGTGCGCCCAGGAGGCAGCCCGGACAAGAGGCCTCCTGGACGTAGGAGGCTAACCACACCCTTCTACGCCTTCGTTTTGCCTCAATACACGTTTTATCACCAACGTCATTAACACCTCACGACGTAGAGCACTCAAGAGATAGTGCGGAAAACGACGAGGTTTATGAGGTACTAGCGGTGTTTACCCGTTGGAATGATCCAGACAGCGATAGCGTTGCGCCATGCGTCAGATGGTCAGATAATTCGAGCAGCGACAGTCTTGAGGGAGATGAAAGTGATGACGACGGATAGGGAATACGCTGCCTTCTGCACGAAAAAAAGTGTTCCGGGGTTTGGGTTACGGCCGCCAGCTTCGTTGAAGCTCTCTGCGAACTTCACGCCATTTATGATTTTTGACGCATTCTTTGGTGATGCTGTGGAAATTCTTGTACACCAAACAAACCTGTTTGCGAAGCAAGAAAATATAAAAGCCTGGCAAGATATCACAATGAAGAGATTCCCGCATTTCTAGGTATGATGAATAAGATGGGTTTTCATAAGCTGGAAACCCGAAGGGACTACTGGTGTGCAGACAGCGACCTGGCACTGCAACCGATGAATCGTGTTATGCCAAGGTCCCGCTTCTTTCTTTTAGGAGCTCTACATGCCAACGACAATGCTACAGCAAAGCCTCAACATGACCAACAACCTGATCCGCAGCATAAGATCTCGCTACTCAAGACATCCCCGACCAGCAACTTCGGACTGTTATGAACCATCTGCCTTCCATTCAGTCGTTGAGAGCATGGTGTGTTTCAAAGGAACGAAGTATTTCAAATAGTACTTGCCAATGAAGCGAATGAAGCGCGGCTTGAAGGTTGGGTACGTGCACGTGCTACTACCAGTTTCATTCGGCAATTTGATGTGTACCCAGGAAAAGAGAGTAAGGAAAGCGGCTTGGCCACACGTGTGCTAAACAAATGCACAGAACTTCCAAACACCGAATATTTGGTTGCCTTTGACTATTTTCTCCACCGGAGCTGCTCCAACGCCTATTCGAAGAATAATTATATGCCGTCGCCACTATCGGACAGCACAGGAAAGGCCTTCCTGCGATATTGAGGAACAAAAAGAAGATCAATTAAGGGGAATACACGCACCAAGTGAAAGGAAACGTGGCGGCTCTGCAGCGGCAGGACAAGAGACCTGTCAATGTACTCACGAAAGCTCACATTTTTTTCTGACACCGTGACGGTATCAAACAAAGCAAAAGATGGGTCAAAGATTGATCCCCAGTGTCCCGTGGCCATTACTGTCTACAATCAGTAGATGCGTGCAATCAACTCAGGGATTACCACACCGTAAACCCAAAGTCGCGCAAGTGGTAGGTTCGGCTGTTTTATTTTATTTTTGACTGTGCACTAGTGAATACCTATGTGCTGTACCGACTCTCAAATGTTGGCAACAAGAGCCACCTCCGCTTTTTCGTCAGGCTGTCAAGGCAACTTGTGAACGGCTACACGCGTAGGAAAAGGTCAGCCGCGCTTGCACCACGACGGCTCTGCATCAAAACCCGGAGAAATAGTTTGGTGTTCCGGATGAAACCCGTTTCGCAGCCACACACCATTTCCCACAAGCGGAAATTTTGTACAAGCGCTGCAGATACTGCTCTACGGCAAAGAATGAGAAGCGGTCACAGGTAACTCGCACAACCTGCAATATTCACTTATCCATGGTTCCCTGCTGCGCGAAGCTCCACCAGAAGAAGGGCACCCATGAAGGCCCACAAGGAAGAATATTCCCATAACTGTCTTTTGTTCCGTAGAAGTGTCAGTGGTTTCTTAGTTTTAGTGGTGTTCACGGACTAGTAAAGAGTGTCGTTGAGTGTCGTGTACTTTGTCCTTTATATTTTGTAGAAACACCATAGGGTTCTAAGGGTGAACATCGCGGACAACACGCTCACTTGCAGCAGGTTTCATAGACGGAAAACTGATTCCTGCATGCAAAAGACAAACAAAAGTGTCAAAACAGTCTGTTACGTTTGATGGGGTAAAATGTTACACAATTGATTCTAGCCCATGGCTATATGCTTTATCCGAATGAGCACACTAAATCCGTCGTATTGTTTGACCTTTAGTGTCGGTGCCTCTTAAATCTATATTGACACTCAGGCTCGATTTGACCTTCCGTCGCAATGGATCTTTCGTCTCCATGGATATTCAGGCTCTAACGGACGTGCTGTCTCAGTGAATCTTTCATATCAGTGAAAATTTATGCTCGATTGGACCTGACGTCTCGGTGAATCTTTGAAAGCGTCACGCTTATCACGTAATCTTTTGAACATTCGGTCTCGGTGAATTTTTCGTCTCGTCGGATATTCAAGCCACAAGCATCGCAAGGGTCTCCCGCTGGTTTGGCAGCGGCTCCGATTTTATTGAGGCATGTCTCTGAAAAAGAGGAACGTAAAAAGGGAGACTCAGCACAATGGGGGACGAGGACAAGAGAACTCAAACCAGCAAATTAACACTTCTGAAATGTGCCGCAACGCGCCGGAACTGCGCCAGAAAGGGACGAATTATGCATGGAAATCGAGCCGTAAAACGTTGCATATGACACAGAAAATTTTAAGCAGGAATCAAGTAGAAATACACAAAAAAACGCATTTGGTGCGAAGAACACAGAATTTCCAACATGCCGGCGCCGGGGCAGCATTTTGCAGTATGTGCTCCACCTGCCTCCACCAGCAAACTTGTCGGTGCACTAATGTCTGTTGGCGCGCCGCGTGCCCCGCGTGTGTTATGCGTGGCTGCTCGCTTCCCTGCCGGTACCTGTCTAGGCATGCACGAGTAATGCGTCCCCACTACTTATAATGTGTGCAGTGCTCGCTCCGGCTGTGGACGCGAACGGGTCGCGTGCACGTGCACGTATAGGCGGTAATACAATGTTCCGGGCCATGCGAGGGCATCGCGAAAATCGGTGTTACGCACTCTGATGGTACAGCGCCTGCTGTCAAGAAAGACGTGGTGGGCTGGCGAGTCCGTTCTTCGCCAATTCTCTCGCTTTAAGCAGCGCGCTGTAGTTGTGCGTAAGGTACAGCGGGCGGAACATTTGTGGCATTCATTTTCCCGGGACAAACAGTCTAGATAGATAGATATATAGAAGATATTTGTTTCAACATCAAAGATCAACATCAAATACGGGCAGACGAACCACTGGGCACGGCTTCACCAGCGCAATGCGGTTCGCTAACCCATTTGTCTTCGTTCTGCAGTTCTGCCTCATCCACCTGTACCCCGCCAGCAATGGCGATACTGGATGGCTGAGGATCAACGAAACGGCGCTAATCTTGAAGACGGTCCCACACGTGCCGGGCCTGCTGAATGGAATCAGTCCACGCAAGACGACATAGGCGCATCTCGGTCCGCAGAATCAACTAGCAGCGCCCCCTTCCAGACCACCTATAAAAGCCAGCCTCACTGATGCGACGGCCACTGGGCACGGCTTCACCAGCGGAATGCGGTTCGCTAACCCATTTGTCTTCGTTCTGCAGGTGAGCAGAAACTATGGTAAATGCTTTCGCTCAAGTGACTGCTTCTTGTTGGTGTTGCCGTGCCCACGGCTGCTTAGCATGGCGTTAGATAGCACGGAGTTTCTTAAAAAACTGTTATTGTTGGGAGGAGACATTGAAACTAACCCAGGCCCCACCCTTGAAGAAGTTTTTAACCAACTGAAGGACATTGCAAGCGACATTAAAGAAATAAAAGAAAAGCGGCTAGTAGACATAGATAACAAGCTTGACGCTCTGTCAGTCCTTGAAGTAGAGCTAGGGCACTGCAAAACGCAACTTAATTCAATGACTAGGGTAATACAAACATTAGAAAAAAGAATAGACGATCTTGAGAATAGGAGCAGAAGATCCAATCTAATCGTATACGGATTGCCGGAAGCACAATCTGAGACAAGTGAAACCCTCGCACAAGCCGTGAACAATGACGTCATACAGGATAAACTCAAACTACAACCGATTGCGATCGAGCGCATCCACCGGCTAGGTAAACCTGCTCCCAATAAAACCAGACCTGTTATCTTCAAACTTGTAGATTCGCGTCAGAAGGAAGCCATATTAAAGAATGGAAAGCACCTAAAGGGCACCGATTATGCCATTGGCGAAGATTTTTGTCGCAAAACTCGCGAAATTAGAAAAAAGCTTTGGGACAGTGCGAAATCGAACCGAGACAAAAAGGAAAAAGTGGCGCTGGCTTTCGAGAAGCTGTACATAAATGACTGCGCGTTCGTTTGGGATGAGGAGAAAGAAGAAAGGGTGCCTCTGAACAAACCAAAAAACTACGAAATACCAACTCGGCCAAACACGCGGAGTATCAAACAAAACAAAAAATAACATTGCTAAACGTGAACGCCAGAAGCGTCGTGAATAAAGTGCAGCCACTTGAAGACCTGTTGCTACTTCATGAACCAGATATTGTAGCAATCACAGAAACCTGGCTCTCATCAGATATACTCGACCATGAATTCACTCCCCCTAACTATTCTGTCATCCGAAAAGACAGACCATCTCGAGGCGGAGGCGTCGCGTTGTTAATTCGACGTTCCATTTCATACACACTACTGCCAGACGTTCCGGACACAGAAGCGGTTTTCTGCAAAATTTTGTGCAATAGCACAAGCATAGTGGCGGGTTGCGTGTATCGTAGTCCATCTTCTGGTTCGGAATGCATAGTTTCCATCCACAATTTTCTTCAGCAGCATGTCCATAGCTCTGCAGTCGTGATAATGGGTGATTTTAACCTTGCTGATATAAACTGGAGTACCATGCACCACACCTCACAGGGTTCAGAGGATTTATTCGATTTAATGTTGAATTTTAACCTCCATCAAATTGTTTCATGCCCAACTCGTGTTCAAGGAACAGCCACAAGTGTACTAGATTTAATACTTATTAGTAGTCACCTTAGCCATATGGACACTCAAGTTGATGTTGTAGAGGGCATTTCAGACCACAGAGTGCCTATTTGCTGGTTAACACTTGATCACAGATTACACCTACAATCAACAGTAAACCATGTTCCAGACTTCAGTAAAGCAGACGACGCCAGCGTACTAACTTATTTAGCTCATGAATTTTACGAGTTTGTGGAATTGAACTGTGATCCTGCCACAACTGTAAATGACCTCTGGCTAAGGTTCAAGCGCACTGTTCTGCACTGCATGAATAAATTTATTCCATTGCGGCCTACACGGCCGCAAAGACATAACCCCTGGATCACAAGAGAAATTCTACACGCAAAGAGGAAAGTCAAACGACTTCGGAAAGCGGTAAAACAACAGTGTTGCAGTGCGAATACATCAAAACTAAAAATAGCTATTTCACACTTTAAGGCCAAAACAAAGCAAGCAAAACAACATTACTTTAAAGTAACGCTACCGTCATTCATTACTGGTAACCCACAAAGGTTCTGGAGGCATTTCAGCCCTAGAAAAAACAACAGTCCTGAACTTTCATTGCAACAGAAAACGGCAAAGTCCAATATGTACAACAACTTTTTCCATTCCGTTTTTACAAAAGATGACGGGAAAATTCCACAGCTTGCACATATGGATCGAACCGAGACATATGTCTCGGTTCGAACCGAGTTTTACTCGGACTAGACCCCAAAAAATCTTCCGGGCCAGATGACGTTCCCAATCCCTTTCTTAAGCGATATGCCGAATGGTGCAGCAAATACCTTGGTATGATTTTCCGCAAATCTCTCGCCCTAGCAAAACTTCCAGACGACTGGAAAAAAGCTAAAATCACACCGATTCCCAAAGCAGGAAATAGCGATAACCCTTCAAACTTTAGGCCAATATCTTTAACCAGCACGTCATGCAAAATATTGGAACATATATTCTTGAAACACTTAACCGTTTTTTTAGAGACTAAGGGCGTTTTGTCATCTTGCCAGCACGGGTTTCGCAGCGGATTATCGACTATCACGCAACTAACAGAAGTTGTTCATGATTTAGCATTATCTATTAACAATTGCACGCAAACGGATATCATACTACTAGACTTTGCTAAAGCATTTGATTCCGTATGTCACAATAAATTAATTGCAAAACTTCGAAGTATTATTGGAGATGGAATATTAACAGATTGGGTTAAGGACTTCTTAACTAACCGTTCGCAATATGTCCTGTATGACCAAGTACCATCAGAAACCTTGCCTGTTACGTCTGGAGTACCACAAGGCTCCGTTTTGGGGCCTTTGTTATTTCTTGTTTTTATTAACGATATCACAGACAGTATCTCTTGCAACATTAGGCTCTTCGCCGATGACTGCATTATTTACAAAGAAATTACAAGTCATGCAGATCACCTTGCACTAAGCGATTCTTTACACCATCTTTCCAACTGGTGCGACATGTGGCAAATGTCGATTAACCCCAAAAAAACAGTGTGCATGGCGATAACCCGAAAAAAGAAGCTATGCAGTATGACTACAGCATTAGAGGCACCAGGCTTGAAAAAGTGAATGAACACAAATATTTAGGCGTCACGATTACGTCAAACTTCAGATGGGATGCGCACATCTCTAATATTACTTCAGTTGCTCTGTGCAAGCTCTTTTATCTTCGCAGATGCCTTCGGTTGGCCCCTCACTCAACCAAGCTTTTAGCCTATACTACTTACGTAAGACCGGTATTAGAATATGCTAACACAGTATGGTTTCCCTATACAGTCACTAACAGTCAAAAGCTAGAAAATGTACAGAGGAAGGCAGCAAGGTTCATCTGCAACAAATATAAGTGCACTGATTCTCCCACAAATATGTTAGCAAGCTCTGGCCTCCAAACACTTGCGATTAGAGCAAAACAAGCGCGCCTTAAATTTCTTTTTCAGCTACTTCACAACCATTATAAAATTGACCCATCATTGTATATTCGTCCATCAGACTCCCGCGTTACCAGGCACAAACATTCACACACACTGAAAGAGTACTCCTACCGCAATGACACATTCAAGCACTCCTTTTTTCCACTTGCAATAAGGGAATGGAACTGTTTAGATCCCTCCTTAACTAATGCGACATCGGTATCTGACTTTGCACCAAAATTAGAAAATATGTTCTGTTAATGTGGCAACACTCGCATCCCCAGCGGCATTGCGCCACCAGTGAAAGCGTATTTGTGGAGTATATAAGTGTTAACTGGGGTGTTTGCAAGTTTGGTATTATCTGCCTGTGTACCACTGGATTTTATGCACAATTGCTCTTCTTTTTGGTGTTGGTTTCTTTGTCTTAAGTTAAAAAGCGTGACTTGATTATGCTTTTTCTTATGAGTGTGATCATGTTGTAAGTTTTCAAGTGTGTTGTTCAAGAATTTCAGCTCCGTATTCTTCCTATCTAATTAAAAGTAAACAAATTTGTATATTTTTCGCTCTTATGACTGTCATTTCACTACATTCCTGTTTCTGTTTTCTGCGCTGATATTTATTTATGTACCACCTGCATGTACCATCTGTATGCCCACCTGCTATGGTCTCGGAATGAGACTGGCAGTATTGAAAATAAATAAATAAATAAATTCACCGGCCTGTGCGCGTGTTTTCTTCAAGTTCTTATTAATATTTGTTTGGGAAAGGTTCTTGTATTTTCTATAGAATTCTGTAAAAAACACTGCGCATCAAAGAAACCATTTTACGTAAGGATAGAACAGCACGCAGGGATGCACATTACCAGATGGTGGCGATCGTATGCAGGGTCGCAGATATGTAATCGTTGTGCGCTGTGTCGCAAAGAAGTAATACCCCGTGGCTGGTTTCTGACAAACGGACCTCGGTTGCCGAAATCGAGAAAACGTGCTTGCATGCGAGTAAGCAGGGACCTGCATGCGGGCCATTTCCGGCTGGACAGCAGGTGCCGTGGATTCATAGTCCGCAGCTACCGTTTTCGCAAAGCGCTACCGTTGTCCGGAACAAGTAACTGGTAAAAATTCTAAATGTTCATCGGTGCGCCATCTGCTACTGCCACTTCCGGTTCGAGGGCTCTCCTGACCACCCGTACGCCGGCGGCCTCAGGCGCCTCCGTGCGCATTGCTTATATGTTCCAATGGAAAGAAACACTCGTGCATGTCGCATTTATTAATAAAAAACAAATGATCCTCCTAAGGGATTATCGGAAAGGTAAGCACGGGGCAACAATTAAACAACAGAGCGCACACGTGCGTCGAAGCCCGCGACGTATGGGTGGTCGGGAGAGGCATAGAAGCGGAAATGGCGGGAGCAGACGACGTACGCAATAATGCTTTGCGCTTTTTGCCGATCACCGATACTGTGTCCCCGCAGGAAAGTTATTCACTTCTGCTGGTGTTTGAAACAAAGGAAACGCTCCGAGTTTATGACGACGATATAGTCCTCAAATTCTTCAAAAAATACGTAGACTGCTGAAACCTCGAAATAGGAAAGTTAACAGCGGTGGTGCGAGTTCAGCGAAAATGTCATGCAAGGCGCGACACTTGCGTAAGCCGTAAGTGTCATATTGATAAACGGATCGCAGTTACCTCGCGCATAGGTTCGCATTGGGAAAAATTCGAATGTAGTTACCAATTTTTTGTTACGCGTAATCCCAAGACGTCAGTCAAACACCTCTTTTCAAAAGAGCCGCACGAGTAAGCGCATTGTGTAGCGTTGAACATAAACATTAAACCTAATACACAAAACAAAAATAACGCCTTGGGCAAAAACATCCGCGAAACATACAATGGCTAGCATTGATAACGAGAATACCTCACCTAAGTCAGAAAGCGAGCACTTCAACGATGCAAAAAACGTGGGCCCATCCACCCTGTGAAGGTGGTCGGAAAACGAAGCTGTAAACAACATCCACAAGGGTTACCCTTACGAGGTCGCTTGAACTTACGCAGGCGGCTCTAAAACGAGTTTTCAAGAGAATAGTGAAATAATCCTAACTACACCATTTATTACCTCAAAGAATTTTTTTTGCTAAGGTTAAATCAATACATGATTTGTCAACGGTGGTTAGTTGAGTTGTATTGCCGAAGCACATGAATGGAAATTCTTTTTTTTTATAAAATAGAGGAAGCTTAAGCCCGGTGTCAGGCCATCTCACTTCTCCTGACGTCTCTGCCGCCCCCGGTGGAGGCGACTATATCGGCGCCAGAGACAGAGAAGTGAGATGTCATGCGTTAATTTGAGTTTCCGTTTGTTTTTCAAACTCCTTGCACATGCGCAAGGCGCGCACACGGCCACTACACGTGCCGTGGGCCGAAAGCACAGCCGCGCGAGAGGTCGTGTGACGCTATCACGTGGCATTGAGCGAGAATGCGGGGGTAAAACCGTAGATGTGCTGGGGGAGTGCACCGTACATCTCGCCCTTCTCCGCGAGGGCTCTTGTCTCAATCGGTGAGGCAATGGGTTCTCGCTCCGTTTTTCTGTTCGTGCCAAGTTCGATTCCTGGCGGCGCCATTAACTTCGTTTGTTTGTTCACGGGAGTTTCGTGCTGACGCCAACGATCGCAACAGAACCCTCTTGAAGTATAGTTAAAAGGTTCATTTTAAGACCGATTGGCTGTATGTTGCTTCTCTCTCAAGCAACCTATACGGGCCGACGACTTTTCCGCCTTCTTCCTGCTCAAGCGACGTTTATATTTCTGACCTGCCGCCAGAAAACTCTAAAAGGACACCGTTTAGTATGAGCATGACCAACAACGCGCATGAAGGGTAAAGCGGCAACAATTTCAAGCACGGAATATTTTTCGCGTACTCCTTGAAAAGCACGGTAGGGTGTGGTATACAGCACACTGTTTACGTTAACAAAACACCACTGCAGCATTCATATAAATTTGAAAGCACTGTACGACCATTACACAGCGAATCAAAACGTGAAGAGAGCAGAAAGTCCATGTGTTTTGTACTCAACTGACGAAATAAAGCCAATGACCCTCTGCTTTCACCTGACGGTGCCCCTGCCGGCGTCGTGTCTCGTAGCCGGACTCAGCCAGATGCACCGCTTGCAGAGTGCTCGTGCGAAATGGGCGGTCTTTTACAGGCGAGTATTTTTGTTGTGTCTCGAAGCGATGTGGGCATGCGCTGTAACCCACCTTGTTGCCCTCGACATGCCCCTGGCGCCACTGCTTTTTTTCAGGAGCTGGAACGCGGTGTTGCAAAAACATCTTTTCCGGAGATCATTCGGAATAAATAAATTGATAGCGTTACCTTCATCAAGAAAACCACTGCTGTAGCACTCAAATGAAACAGAAATTCAAAAGTGCGACCTTTCAACGAATTGCAAGGCGCAAATGAATCGGTGTGTCCGCAATCGTATTAGGTGCGTCTAACTTGGTCGGAACAGATATTTCCCAAATCGACGTTTTAAAGACATTTTGTGCTAGCGCGTCTAACGACATTGGTCTTAAAAACAAGCGCTCAACACCACGATAAAATTGCTGGCTGTTCAATAGCTTCTTCAGATGGTGCTGTTTTGATTGTGTTCCGTAGTTGTCCGTTACCACGTTCCTTAAAGGACGATGCTTGTTAAGCAAGGCCCGCTGTTCCTGCGGCACTTTGGGGGTCACATAAGCTTCTTACAGCGCTACACGCTGAAGAGCCACTGCTTGCGCGTCATGGAACTGTTCATTCTGGGTTTCAGTCTCGCTTTAGAGTTTAGTTTTGTATAGTTCGATGGGAAATTTGCGTTCTCCGTTCTTGCAGAGCGCCGTGCAACGCGGCTGCTTTGCCTGGCAGCGTGATGCGTGTGCTGCCGCGTCCGGCCAGCACAGCCCCACTTCTGGTGAAATGAGACTTGGATTTTGTCTTAACCAGCATTGTGGTCTTCAGTTTAGGGATCGTCTGTTTCGTACTGGTTCCATTGCTTGTAGGCCACAGGCTGATGCTCGATAGTTGAATGTCGCGATAGGGCACTGCCAGATTGCGGTCAAAAAGTCTGCACGTTCTTTTACAGCCAAGCTGTATACCTCTCGTTGGTGGGAAAATGTCGTGGCGTAAACACAAAACGCACTGCAGGAAAGCTAACTTTCACTGGCGATGGTGATGATAGTCGGTGAATTGAAGAAAGAAAATGGTTCCCGTGTTCGGATTCGAACCTGGGTCTCTCGCGATATGCATTAGCCGACGTCAATACGACTGCGCCATTCGACACTTTCTTTTTATTGCCAGGGTTGCACGTTACAACAAAATACATGCAGGGGTCAACACATGTATGACACCAAACTGAAAAAATGCCACCAACCCGACCAGGGCTGGCGTTGTCAGTTTAAGAGTGTTTTACGCTGCGAGTGGCTCCACTCTTGAAAGCCAATCCGGCACGCATTCATGCAATTTCTTTTCTTCTAAATACCTTAAACTGTATTCACTAAAATACAGCCGCGTCGACCGAGCGTCTACATCGCTGTAGACATAAGCCGAGCGTTCTCGCCATATACTCTGGAGGCCCAACAATGTTATCATGTCCAATGGCATACCTTCATCGTCATCCACTGCCAGGTAACGAATCCCGTGTGGGCTCAGGAGGAGCTCTTTGCGCTTAGTCCTCTGAAGAACGTCCCAGAAGAAGACACCTTCCCAACAGTGTAAGAAAACATGATCTGCTGTTTCGGGCGTTTTACACTGTGTACAGTTCGTACCCCACGGAACAAACAAGCCCCTTTCTGCCATCCATGTCTTTGTGGTTAATGTGCTAGTGTGAATTTTGAAAAAGAAAGATTTCACCCCTGACGGTACAAACATATTCTTCACACGTTTAAGAACGTTTTGCCCAGGTCCTCCAGCGTATAAGGCTCGGTACATAGGAACTGGGAGGATAACGCTACATACATTATTATATAATTTTCTCTCTGTCACTATACTCAAATACGCTTTTGAAAAACGTACGCTCAGAAACCTCACCGCGTCGGCAACTACCTTTAAATAGCCGTGGAGGCCACCACTCATGCGGCCGCCCGTCACAACAAGAAATGCTCCCACCTCTCCGCGAGGGGAACCCTGTGTAGATGCGACGCGTCGTGGGGTTCACTCGGTGTTTCCGCTGGATTGATTTTGAAATCGCGTGAAACGTGTCGGGAACGCGTATGATTATTATGTTTTATGATTATTACTATGTTTTATTGGACAATCTTGGTCAATCTCTCTAAGTTGTATGCTTGGCGCTTCGCTGTCGCAACGACCTTTACTGCATCATTGTTGCGGTAAGTGGAAGCTTCTTTTCTTCTAATGCAACTGTTAATCATTGCTCCATCATGCGTTGTATCAGTAGCATCTTGACGTAGTTTGAATGAGTCAAGGATATAAGCCGCGTTCGTAGCATTTGATTCTGCCGCGTTCATAGCATTTGAGTTTGTCTCGGTTTTGTGGCACAGTGGGAACAGCACCATGTACCTCGCGTTCCGCCCACAGGGTCGTGGGATCGAAACCGGGCGCCGCTAACTATTATTTTTTATAGTGTAGGGGGAGGGTTGTGGACGGACAACAACGCCGTATGGAGGGACAAGGCGAGTGAATGAGATGTAGTCGCATCTAAAATTGGGCAAAACTCGTCCGATCGAAACTGACAGACAGTCCTCAAAACAGGATCGCGTACATCTTGAAAAAATAAAAACGTGCTAACAAGCTGTCGCACGAACAAGTGGGTCAGCCCTAGCCATCCCTCTTGAACTCGCCTGATAATATTTGTTCGGCTGCTTCTCTCCCAACTTGATGCCCAAACAAATACCGCCAACACGTGGTGAAGTTTCTGCACATTCACTCGCGAACAATGTAGAACTTGCATGACATACCACAATTTGCAGGCAAGGAAAACTTTGCATACGTTTGCCCTTGCGAACTTAGATAAACCAGAGCCCCTCCAATTGTCAGCCTTCTCGCGCAGCTCTTCAGCTTGCGCACGCCAATACGGCTCAGTGTCTCTATAATACTCCAGTGGAGTGCCGAAGTACTTGACGGGATGAGTAACCGAATTGATGTTGGCAACAATCTCTGGGGTTGTTGGCCAATCGCAGTGCCAGAACCCGACACACTTTCCCCAGTTCACCAGGCTTCCTGTGACAACGCCAAACCGTTTCACGATTTCGACTACGTGAACGACACTTTTGTTGCTGTGACAAAACACCGCGACATCGTCCGCATAGGCGAGAAGTTTCACTTCACACGTATGTAAACGGAAACCTCGAATCTGGTCGCTGTTTAAAATACTTAAACACAACATTTCATTGTATATGCAAAAAAGCAATGTGCTGAGTGGCCAGCCCTGGCGTACCGAACGTTGCACGTTATTGGGCGCTCCAAGCGACTTGTTTATAATTAACCGCGTCGTACACTTGTGGTACGCCAGAACCACTCCGCCTCTAACGACGGCTCCCACTTTGAGATGGTCCAAAATAGAGAGAAGACTATCGTGTGAGACGCATAAAAATGCCTTTCGAAGGTCTAGTTTAAGAAGTGCGGTGGCATCTCCAGTGGCGTCACAACACTCAAGTACATACCTCGCTGTGTGTATGTTTGTTGTGATAGTGCGTCCTTTGATGCCGCACGTGTGGTGCGGTCCAACAAGGGATGTGATCAATGTTTGTAGCCTTTGCTCAAGCACATTCATTAAAACCTTATAATCTAGGTTAGTCAACCCTTATTGTCGGTATGACGAGACAGACCTTAATTTTTCGGTTTCCTCTGTTTTTGATATCAAAACTGTGTGCGATGATGCATACGACGGTGGGAGGGTTCTCATTCGGACTCCCTCATTAAACATTGCCGTTAAAATAGTCTAAACCTCAGTTTTGAAATGCGTATAGAAGGCAGCGCTTAGCCCGTCTGGGCCGGGCGACTTTTCAGGGTTTAAATTATCTATAGCAGCTTCACTTCTTCAACAAATATGGGTTGCTCCAAGCTGTCTTTTGTTTCGTTCATGTCACGCCGTCGGCATGTGTGTCCGTCCGCTGTCGGGCCTCCCGGATGCTGTAGGTGTCCCAGCGTTGTATCCGGTGGTTTGTGGTCGGCCTGGACTTGCCGTCGTAGTCGTACGAGCGACCGCCGCACGACTGTCGCCGTTAGCGGCGGCTCTCCGGTTCCACTTTCTTCCACCCCTCCTTGTGGCCGGCCTCGTCGTGGGATGGCTTGGCGGTCGCGTTGACGCTGCTAGCAAGAGAGGCCACGTTTCTTTCCATCTCGTATGGCTCAGTCGTATCCGGTGTGTCTTCCACAGAGGGGGCGGCAACCCCCCCTTCCGCCTGTTGGACAGGCAAAGGTGGAAACTCCTCTGTCGGTTGGCGGTCGTTGGCTGGGTCCTTGGGACCGTACCCGCTGGGTCCACCTGAAGCCGCCGACGCCTCCACCGTCGAATGCTTCCCCACGCCTTTCGCTCCTTCCTCAGCTTCCGCTGTGTCCATGAGCAGCCTGGACGAATTTTCTTTCTCCGAAGACCCGGGCACCTTCGCGTACGTCTTGAGGAATTGCTCGTCTCTGTGTCCGAACAGCCGGCATCGGTAGCAGCGCAGCACCTGGGAGTCCCTGCGTACGTGGACGGCGGTGTGGCAGCGCAGGCACTGCATGGAGCGACCGGGGGCCACAACGAGAGCCAGTTCACCTGCGACTCGAATTTGGTGGGGCAAGTCGTCAACCTTCAGTCCGTCTTTAAGCTTGAGGAGCACGGTGCGAGTGGCGGAACCGTTGTCGTGCAAACCTTGTGCGCGCCAGCGTTCTCAGGTGACTTCAATAACTTTGCGATATGCATCAAACACCGCCCGAATGTATTCGTCTGCAACACCGTACAACAGCCAGTGAAGTTTCAATTTCATCTCCTGGTCCTGCGGGTCGATGATTAGGCAGCGTCGTCCCTTCACTTGCAGTTCACCGGCCTGCAAGCACCCTTGTCGTCGCTTCGGTGCTGTTAAACGTCACCGCCCAGGTGTGCTTTTTCTGATATGCCCCCAAGGCAACTACCTCGGAAAGCATACCAGAGTTGGCCAGCGTGTCCCTGAAATCTTCTACTCGAAAAGGTCGAGCGCGCACGTGACCACGAAGAAAAACTGAAAAACTGTGTTTAAAACGATACGGCCGGTAGGCAGAGATGGCAAATAAATCTGATACTCTTCGCTATCATTCACGTCCATCCTGTTTCCGCGGCTAGGCTGCGCCGCAAATGCCGCCCCTTGGGAGCACAAGACATTACGTCCTTTCACTACGGTGGCCGGAAGTACAATGCGCCATTCCGACATGGTCGAAGCAGTTCGGATTTGGGGAAAGGTACATGGACGTACCAAGTAATTAAACATAAATATACACCCATCGGTCCAACTACGACGTTGGTTTAAAATTCGCTTCAATAACCATCAAACCGCATATGATGGATGATAAGTTGCTTTGAACAATGGGAATACCCTCGCACGCGATCCCGGTGAACGTTAGGTTGCAGCTGCTTTCGAAAGGGCCGTTTGACGTCATTCGAAACTCTCGTGTGACGTGCAAACCGCATAATGATTTTTACCCGCTACTGCGACTATGTGAGCACGTTCCTTCAGACAGCATGTGTTTCCCGGTTGCATAAGAATGTAGCAAAAATGGTCGCAGAACCAATCACGGTCTACCACAGTGACCACAGAGAGATCATCACTACCATTACTCTAAAGAAATAATAAAACATACCCCCCATCAGCATGTGCAGTGTTTGATACAGCTTCGCTGGACATTCACGTTCGCAGGGCGGGATGGCGGCCAATTCTTTTGTTTCTCAGTTTCTAACGCATTCAAGTGTGGTTGCGGGTGTGAGCAGATTCAAGCCACGGCTCCCACTAAAAGGTGTCGGTCTGCGGCCCTAGCTCCAGCGCTAGAGTTCATCCTGGCGCCTGCTCACATGGTCAATGTTTGCTTCTTTTGCGGAGCGCTTCATCGTCGTCAACAGCACCAGAAACGCCAGCTTGAAAAATGAGCTGCCCTTCGTGGAATTCACCAGTGTGGGGGCTTGCAGCGGACAGACCGCAATGACTCAAATTCCACTCGTGTTCCTCGTTCAAATGTGCTGCTGGATTTGACACCCGCCGCTTCTGTGCATACGTGGATGCCCACATGGAAGGTGCGGTTTCCGCCACGACGCTTCAGTCAGCGCGAGGAGGTCCACTGATGTAATGGATGTTGCCGGTGACTTGTTTTGTCAATTTTCGCTTCCATTCCCCGAGCGCTCCGTCTTCATAACAGCACCAGCAGCGCCAGCTTTAAAAGACCGGTCCCTCCTGGAATTCAGCAGTGGAGATGGCTGCAGCGGACAGGCCACGATGACTCACAATCCAAACTTGTTCTTCGTTCTAATTAGACTGCTGTATTGGACACCCACCGCTTCTATGCATACGTGGATTCCCAGCTTGAACGCACGGTTTCCGCAACGCCGCTTCAGTCAGCGCGATGAGCTCCACTGATGGAATGCATGTGGCCGATGACCCGTTTTGTCAATGTTCGCTCCCATTGCCCGACCGCTTCGTCGCCAACAGCACCACCAGCTCCATCTTTGAAAGAGCGGTCCCTCCTGGAAATCAGCAGTGGCCACCGTTGAAATGTACGAGACATATGCCTCAAAATCCGCTTCAGTTTTTCATTAAGGTGCTGGTGCCGGTTTTGGAACGCAACCCCATATGCATGCCTGGCTGACAAGCTACAAGTGACGCTTCCAGCCACAACACTTTAGTGTGCGCAGGGAGATGCAGTGATGGAACGTATCGCGATGATGACACATTTCGTCGATGTTCGCTCACCCTGCCCAAGAGCTTTATCATCATCAACAGCAACAGAAGCTCCAGCTTTAAAAGAGGGGTCCTACCTGGAATTCACAATGGTAAGCGGTTACAGTCGCCAAGCCGCAATGTCTGCACAACGTTTCATTCAGCACATCGAGATCCACTGATGTACTTCATTTTGCTGGCGACTTGTTTCGTCCATTTTCACATCCCTTGACCGAGTGCTTCATCGTAATCAACACCAGCTGCGCAAGCTTGAACAGAGTGACCCTCCCTTCAATTCACCAGTGGCCACGGTTCCAGTAGACGGGGTGAAATGGCTCAAAGTCCACTTATGTACGTCGTTCCCCTACGTACCTCATTTCACTGTACGCCGGAAAGACTGACAATCGGGGCTGTTTGCTGCTCCGGCACCCACGGGTGTTTTGTGAAGTCTTGTTTGGCTACTCTAACACGGGTATTTTGTGTTAATGGCCGGAGATATCAGAGCCAACGCCTGTTTTCCTAAGAAGGCGCCTTCACAAAACAGTAGACGTCTCAACCCCTCTAAAAGCGCTTGCAAACCTGAGTAGACGACAAAAGTTAAAAAGTAGAGATTATTAAAATAACACCAGGCACAGTAACTGTTGAGGAACTGGCCCCAAGGCCATGGCGCCGCCAAAAGTGCTTTTAATGCCACTTCTTCTTCTAGCCAATGATGGGGATCGTGGCTGTCTGCACCTGTCGTCGTCCTCTTTCCTCAGGAGTAGTATGCCATAGCAGCTAGCCACGAAGATTGAAAAATAAATGTGGCATACATTCGCAATACCCAAAGAAAAAATAATTCTGGCTAGCTAGCTTCGGGAGCAGGCCCACCATTGCTGCACAAAAGATTCATCATCTAGGGGCAATCATCTTGGCAGTGGAATCAGCAAATCCTACGATAAAAGCATCAGCAACAAGACGTGCTATTACAAGCTGGAGTGTATGAGCAAGACGATAGGGCGAGATGCAAGAACATTTTGTTTCATAGAAATCCAGATGCGAATGAAAGCTGGAAACAAGATGGGAGATATATTAAAAGTGTTATCATCATCTGGTGTGGTTAAGATGAACCTTTGTTGTATTGCACGTGGACGTAGACTAGGATGGTTTCATAAGAAAAAAATGCCATTTTTAATCATAACTTTTTTTAGTTTTAAAACTACAGGTAAAACATTTCAAGAAAAATCAAATCTGGAATAACAGGATATGCCTGTTACCGCAGACTATTCGTAAGGAACACATATAGCTCATGAAAGGTTAATAAACATTTCGCGAATCCCAAACCAATACTCATTGCTTCAAACTGAAATACAGAACACTACTAATTACCGGAACTATTGCTCGAATGACAGGAACATTTTTTTCCGGTTTTGAATACTCATTGTCCTGCATAAAAACAGCCAAAAGCCTTCCAAATGCCTTCTACCCAACAAAGGGTTCCAGTAACCTGCACTTATAATACTCAAACCCACTCACAATAACGCTTTAGGAGGGGTGCGGCTGACAGTTTGACTTTCGGGATGTTTCTGTTATTTTAAAATCATTAAAAACGTATTAAAAAGCCTGTAGAACTTTATCCGGTAATCCATTCATGTGGCGCAAATACTGCTGATGTAACAGAAACATAGTTTCACTGAAATATACTTCACTGCGAACTCAGAACTCCCAGAACTCACTGCGATAGAGAAACAAGACAAGGTGCTGCCGTGCCCGAAGCCACAACTAATCAGTTGGAGTTCTTGGAGTTGTAGAATCAGTTGGAGTTGGAGAAATAATTTGGGTATCCGTGAAACTCTCCCATCGCCATTCTATCTCGCAGGTTTGCTATCGAACGCCAAGTGCCTCGTCCACTGTTGCCGCAGAGCATCGGGACGCCATCAACTCTGTAAAACGCGTTATCCTTCGGCCATCTTTTTTTCATTGGGTTATTTTAACTTCCCTAGAATTACATTGACCGAACCGACGCCTCATTTGAATTCCTTGTGTTCAATTTTTTGAGGAATTTATCAATTTACCCATTGCATGCAGTGAGCTGGAATGCGCCTCTTCGATACGAAACCCGCACGTAGATGTAATGAAATATGAAGTACGAATGATACAAAATGACTCCGCATATTTCATTCTAACTGTCAGTGAGAATGCAGTCTGTGTAGGATGGAACAGTACTTGGGACAGGCATTGCTACCCGCACGACTTCAAATCGCTCGGCTCTGCCTTTTCTGTTATATGGTTCATCATGATACCCTTCCCGACATTTTTATCGCACGTCCGTGATATGTACCTTCACGTCTCTACCACTGTCACGAAGTAGGCCAAAGGTCGTGCCATGCGACAACCTTTTCTGAAGCATTCGTCCCGTCAACATGATAGACCCTGTGATATTGCCGCAATCGTAAACTCACGTTTATTTATTGTTATTGCTCACGATAGCCCGGTGTAATCCTGTTTCTAGCAAACCGACGTGCCTTCAATGAACACTTTTGATGTTAATGCGTTATGCAAGCACTATGCAAGGGTTATACACTGCGCAACGTATATTGATGCAGATTTCACGTTTACCCTGCTCCTTTTTGTTGTTAGTGTATTTCCTACCCCATTCGCCTCTTAAAGGTATTACCCTGAGGGTAATGAACTACTACCCGAGGTTGAACAATTCTGCCAGAGCTTTTAGATGTAAAATGCCATATTGTTCCAATAAAAGTGGCACCCGGTCCAGAATTTAGGTGTCCACTGACAGGTTATGGCTTGCTGTGAAAGAGCAGAGTATGTTTTTTTCTGTAATGCGATCCTTGACCATTATTTGTTTAGGTGGAGGAGATTGTAACAGATGGGTACCAAGATACAAATTTAAAAGAATAGGAAGATAAATAACACGATGGAGGGATGAAATCGCGAAATTTGTTGGCTAGCAGCGGACTCGAGCGGCGCAGGACTGGACTGTTTGCAAGTCAATGAGAGGCCTTCGCCGTGAAGTGGGCCTTAAGCTTGGTAGTGTTGATGATGGTGATGATGATGATGATGATGATGAACGAAATGATGGTGGTGGTGGTGAAGGAGAGCTTGAAAAGGTGCCACACATCTAGTCATTTAGAGTTAGCGTTCTCTGGATGTGTGAGTGCCCCGCTAACCAAAACACGAATTACAAGAATGCCTGCGCAGCCAAAGATGCAGAACAGTGAGCATTCGGCGTTCCGTTTTCTGCTTTGAGTTTATCTGATTTTTCCCGCTTTCCTCCGGATGCACACGTTCGCACATGTTTAACTGAAAACAGCAATCCTGCAAGTTCCCTGACTGTCCGCAACAATTAGAGCTCTATGTTAGAAGACTAACACGGCATGTGCAGTAAGACGTATACGACATCGTTTCTGGCTCTCCTGCAGGGGGCCATTTGAACTGTAAATCTATGTTGTTTCGAAAGGGCCATCTTTGGCGGTGCTGCACCAGAAGCCTCAGCTTCCAGGCGTGCGCCGTACATTGTTGTGCCCTTGATACATTAATGTGACCACGTTAATGCTTTAGGCAAGGTGTCATTTGTAGTTACTTATTTAAGAACGTTTAGGTAAATTCATAATTAGGCAATGTTTGCACTTGTAACACAACTGACTAAAGGACCACTCAACACTTCCTTATAGTTTTTTGGCCTTGCACGTTCTCCCTCGGTAAACACACGCCCACTTTGAAAGAGAGCTTCGTTGGCATTATCCTACACATAGTTCATATAGCCTTTTCTTGTTGGTAACCATAGATGTGATTGATTCGTACAGCAGTAAAGCAAACAAAACATTGAAAACGAGTCAATTGCCGGAGATAAATCCAAATAGTAATTCAAACACGCTCTGCTCGATGAGAGAAATCGTAATATAAACAATACGTCAATTTAGATGCTAGACCTGCATTAAAGCCGCATTAAAACGGAACCAAGCACAGCTATACCACATTCACATAGAAAAAGCCAAATGCAATATGAAGAGTGGGCGCAGTTTGAGAACAGAAAAAAAGTTGGCGTAACACGAGGGGGGCACAGCACTGTCACCTTTCGAAGGCGTCAGCAGACAATTAATCTCCTACGCTCCCATTTCCTGGTCATGTTTTAGAACAGACACCCGCGTCTTCTACTTTCAGTTGCGCAGTGCTTATTTTTCTAGAAACCCTGGGTCTCCCTGTTGTCGCATTCAGGGCTCACATATTCACGTGAAACGTAATTGGAGAAAAAAAAACAGTCTAGAAAAACCAGAGAAAAACTATTGTCGAGAGTAAAAACAACGTTCTAGCTTTTATGTTGTTTGATATAATGCGCCAAAGAAACGAAATTCGTTCATTTTGGGAACCAACTATTATTTCAATAAATAAACGGCACCATCCTCTTTTCTTCGAAAAGAAACACCGTTCGACAACATTTAGAGATTCGGTCTGCGATTTGTACTCAAGATTGCAGAAGTCACGATCACTGCACGCTTCCAAAGTATTATGTGGAGGAAGGAGACGACGGAAGCGAACCGACGGCCGTGCGGAAGGTGGTGGCGCACGCCGCGCTGCAGGCAGCGGCGCACGTCGCGCTGCCGACCGCAGCACAGGACGACGGGGCTGCTTCGGGAACTTCAACCGACGACGACAGGCTCGTCATAGACGAGCGGATAACCTCCACAAACAGTGGGGACAGTGCAACCAGCACGGACGAAACGGACGGACAGGGGGGGGGGGGGGGGAGTGAGTGAGTGTAATAGAGCACGTGACGAGCTAAAAAGAGCAAGCCGGCAAACCGACAGCGACGCTTCGACAAGCAAGGTGAAAAAGAAGCTCAAGAGCACAGAGAAACAGGGGGGTGAGCAACTGTTCAACTCAGAGAAATGGACGAGTAGCGAAAATTTTGAGGATTATGACGATGATGACATGTGTTTCTAAAACATTGTAATAAGGTTCTTTACATGTTCTTTTTTCTTTTCCTTTTCCAAGTGTTTTCGTTCGTTTTTCCTCGCGTCTTCGTTCATTGTTTTTTTTCTCTTTTTTTTTACAGGCGTACGGAGTTTGTTTTTCCTCGCGTCTTCGTTCCTTGTGGTTTTTTTGTATGCGGGCGGAGGGAGAGGAGGTGTGCGCCCCCATATTATAGTCTGTCACTAGTACAAATGGGAAAAATAGAAAATAAGCAATCGCGCAGGCACGGCCCCGAGCGTATAGGCAAGGGCGGTGGAAAGGACATTGTTTTCGTGTGTTCCGGTGCTCCATTGGCACCCGCAGATCATGTGAACACCTTGATGAGCAAACAGACGTGCCCCCAATTGGGGCCACGACTGGGAGTTGTGAGTGACAAGCGGCGGGCACGCCGACTCCAAAAACACAGTATCAGGTGGCTAACAGCTGTAACGAAATGCAGGGCAGGGAAAGCGTACTCCTTTCACTTGGTTTTCGGTTTTAGAGAGAGCTGGAGCTTGCAGGCTGAGTGCGGTGCACGGCCCGCCCTAAAGACAACGCAGTCAGACAAAGCACCTGTGGGGGACCCTGCATTTCTCAGGCATCTTTTCTTGTCTCGCCCTGTTGGGCGTCCTGCTGGAACAGCGGACGCGCCCGACGAACGAGGCTTACCCCAGATAATTGTTGCGCCTGAAAGGGTGTCGATGGAGAGGCGTGCCCGCAAATATTCAATGACGGGAAAAAGGTCCTGTGTTGTGTGCGATGCGCCTGCCAAGATAGTCAGGGCAATGCCCCCACCTCCTCCTGTAAAGTGGTTCCGACGCTGGAGCCACAGCAAGAGTACAACCGTTCTTGTCAATTCAGTACTAGCAAAAAATAGCAGCAGGTGCAAGTGTGTAACTGGCCTTTTAATCCAATGTCAAAAGTGTTGTGGTTGTTGGTGTTTTTTTTTTAACGAATGCCTTGGTGTCGCCGTCGGTGTGTGAATGCGCGAACCTTGACAATCCATCTATAAAATGTTGAACATTTGGACTTGGAACGTTCGGGGTTTTAAATCGCCCTCCAAACAGCAGCAAATAATAGACCTCGCGAAACAAAACAGATGTGACATACTGTGCATACAGGAATCAAATATCAAATCTATTCAGGATGTCCAAAAATTTGAGCCTCAGCATGGCCTTAAAGGCATCTTTTCTTTCTCATTGCAGAACTCTTGTGGAGTTGGCATAATAGTCCTTAATACATCCTTGCTGGCACATAGCCACTTCACCTTTGATACAGAAGGTAGAATAACAGTTTTGGACTTCAACTGGAGTGGTGACCGATACCGCCTAATTAATATTTATGCTCCCCCATACCCTTCCACTGGGAAAAACCTTTTCAGAAATATAGAATATCTGTTTCTCGAAAACCGGCATGTCATATGCCTTGGAGATTTTAATTGTGTATTAAACCAGGATGACAGAATAGGGCCCTCACATAGAGTAGATTACCAAGGACGGGATTTAAACAAGTTAATACTTAATTTTAATTTAATTTACGCACACGTACTCCTTCACGGAACAACAGTGCAGTACACATGGCAACAAGGAAGGACGAAAAGTAGACTAGACAGAGTCTACGTTAGCTCGGTTCTGGCAGACATTGTCACAGAGTGCGAAATAGTGGAAGCTGCAGCATCGCTTCCGCAAATCTCGGACCACAGCCCTGTGGGAATTAAAATAGCTAGCAAAGGAAACCCAAGCAATAATCAAGCCTGGCAGCTGGACACTCGCATACTATATGACAGGACATGCAAAGCCAGCCTAAGAAACAGAATAGCAGCGTCAATCGAAGGGAGGCAAGTTAACGACTGGGACTCGTTAAAAGTGGAATGGAAGACCCTCTGCATTGACGAGGGAAAAAAGCTCAGACACAGGCAGTCAGATTAGTTAACAAATATCTTAAAACGAATAAAAATAATAGAACGAGGCAACCCTGCAACACTGCTAATGCAAACCTACCTTAAACATTTAAAACTGAGACACTCCAGATTAAGCAGGCTCTACCCCACCACTGCCGATGTTCATATAGCCAGACAATCTCCTAGTGCCAACCCTGAAGTCTTGAGGTACGAACGAAACAGGCAGCTGAAAGCAGAAGCAAACAGGTCAAACCAAGCAAATCTCACACCAGGGGACATCGACAGGTTCATTTACTTTTTTCAAGAAATGACCTCTAGTGAGACAACCAGAGACATCGGTAGCATTACCTCTAGCCCCTACTTAGCAAGTCTTCCACAATTACCAGATGAGGACTTTGTACGCTTAGTCGCTCCGATTACATTAAAAGAATTAACAGAGTCAATGAAGCAACTCCACAAAGGCAAGGCGCCAGGAGTGGATGGATTGCCAGTAGAGTTTTACAGCACATTTTGGGACCTTCTTGGACCCTTCCTATGTGCAGTACTAAATGACGTTCTCACAACGCACACAGTACGCCGCAGTTTTAAACGAGGTAGGATTATCCTAATACCAAAAAAATGCCGGGTCTTGGAACGAACCTACAAGCTGGCGCCCCATCACGTTACTGGGGACGGATTACAAATTACTTGCATCAGTGCTAACAAGACGACTGCAACTTACTTTGCCGGAAGTGATAACATCGTGGCAAGCCTGCTCAGTTACAGACAGGAACTGTCAAACCTTAAACATGTTAAACAGAGACATAATAGAGTACACCAAAACAAGACAGGCTAGAGGCTGGCTCATCTCTTTAGATCAAGCACAGGCGTTTGACAGAGTAGAACACAACTACATCTTCGCAACTTTAACAGCCTTCGGATATCCACAACAGTATATTAATATATTAGTAATCCTTTACGAAAACATGCAGAGTGATCTAGTAGTAAACAAGCAGGTAGCAACTAGTCTGAGCGTAACAAGAGGGGTACGACAAGGGTGCCCACTTTCCCCATTACTTTTTGTTCTAGCAATAGAACCGTTCTTAAAAAATGTTGAAAATTACTCTCGTATCCTAGGCCTACAGCTTCCAGGGAGTCAGACAGTTAAAGTAACGGCGTATGCCGATGATGTTACTTTGTATCTAAGGGACGAAGATAGTTTAGTGCATGCACTTAATTGTTTTGAGGAGTATTCCGTGTTAGCTGGTGCAAGACTAAATTGCACAAAAAGTAAAGCTTTAAGCCTAAGTCCATTAGAAAAACAACACATATATGGCATCCCAGTAGTCACACATGTAGAAATCCTCGGAGTTACTTACAGGTCAAGCAGGGTATCACTTAAGACATGGCACCAGACACTTAAACAACTCAGGGAGGATGTAAACGAAGCCTTAGCTTACGACTTTCTATACGCGGTTAAAAGGTATCTGGCATTAAATGTTTTTACAGGGAAAGTATGGTATATAGCCGGGACAGCTGCCCTTCCTCGATACATAGCGGTTAAAATTACATCTGAAGTATTGCGCCTGTTCTGGTCGGATAAAACAGCCCTGGTCAAAACCGGGAAACTGGGCCTGCCCAGACAATTCGTGGGGTGGAACATCCCCTCTGTAACCAATTATGCCGCGACCTATGCTTTGAAAAGTGTTCTTAGGATCCTTGATCTGCAGACGGGGCATCCAGCGAGGCAGCTCTGTGTATACTTCCTGGGAGCGCAAGCTAGGTTATTTCCCCAGCATACTCCGGATGGGCCCAAGGCAACTCAGCCACCCCCCTTTTACGCCAAAGTAATTGCAGCATATAAGAAACTAACTACACATAACTCACAAAGAGAAGTAGAAGATATGAGGAACATTGAACTGGCTCAGAAATTAGATGAGACGAGTCCTGAAAACCTAGAAGAGAAACCAAAGAACTTTCCTTGGCGCACGCTGATCAATGCAAATGTACCGGGTGAAGCCCAAGACGTAACAAGGAAGTATGGGTGGTCAGTCTTACAGACGAGAACGGTCTTAAGGAGATGGGGTACAACAACAACAGACAAGTGTGTGCACTGTAATCAGAGGGAGACAAATGAACACGCAATGGTCCAATGTACAGTCGCCAAAACATTTTGGCTCATAGTGAGTAGGGCATATAGACAACTCCGCATTCGGGACTTCCTGGAGGGCAGATGGTGCCCAAGAAACCCTCTAGCTGTGCTTATCATAACGATTTGTCTTTATGTACTGTGGATAAACAGGTATATTGCTGTTAAGCAATCACGCCCCCGACGTAACCAGTGGAACTTACTGATCCACATGCACACAAAACTAACCGAAAACCTGGAAGCAGAGCTCTTCTTCTTAGGGGAAGAAGAATTCTTGAGAAAATGGTCTTGTCCTTTCACTGAGGTTCAAAACGGGCGAGTGCACTTGAGCTGCACTCCAATACACGGGTTACGCTTCACGGGAACATAAAAGGAGGCTTATAAAAGCGGGTGTGCCTGAGCCGCACTCCAATACATGGGCTACATTTCAGGGAAATAACGGGAGGATCATAAAGGTGAGTGCACTTCAGTTGCACCCCAATAACGTACGGGTCAAGTTTACGGGAACATAAGGGGAGGCTTTTAAAAGGCGCAGGCGCCTCGGGCGGGGGAGACTCCTCCCGCACCTGTGCACTTGGCGCCTCGCTCTACTACAAAGTGAGCGGGCTCGCAAATGTAAGCCGCTTACTTGCGTTTTTACAGGTGTAAGCCATGTGGTGCAGATGTAAACCGCGTGGTTTGATTGTGTTGCTACCGCCAAAGGCAGTTCCAATTGCATTATGTAAACAGAGGTCAGGTTCAGAGTATCCAATATGTTTTGAGGCCCCAAATGGGAAGGTGGGCCAAATAAGTGTATGTGGTACAGTCAACAAACCAATGGTCGGTTTCTGTTGTATTTATTTTTGCAGTTGAATGTTTTGAAGTTGCGTATGTAGTAAGGAAGACCCGAGTAAATGAAGTAAATGAAACATCTTGTGTAAAGGGAGCTGGTGCGTGGGGTAGGGGAGTAGTTCCCCCTCCTCCCAGGACACAGGCTGTCCTCTCAGTGCACAATTTATGTACCAAGAAGTGTACGTCATTTGCATTTGTGTTCATGCAATGTTGGTTTTTCACCTATTTCGTATCTACTTTGTTAATAGCAAGGAGAGATGTCCTGCAGTGTAACGGACGGACCGAGTATGTAAACGTGGAAAAGCGTAACCACGAGTGTTTTGTACTTCCTTTTGTTACAAGGGAAATAAAAATTCCTTGCCTGTCGGCAATGTGGTGTGACTGGCTCTAGACTATTTGCAGCTATACATTTGGCTGGGGTTGCAAGCCCGCTTTTTTATACAGCATCGAGTTTGCGAGAAAGGTAGTAATTCCAATGGCAGCCACGCACACTCCTGGCAGGACTAGAGGAACATACACCGTTGGGATGCTATAAATCAATGCTTTCAAAAAGTTAGAACATAGGTCCAAAAGCTTGTATTGTCGCTGATCGAAGGAATAAAAACGTGCAGAGAAGTACGAAGTCGCTTAAAAATCTATAAAACCGAAAGTAAATCCTCGCACTTCAGCGACAGCGAATGGCCAGGCAGGTTTTTTTTTCCGGTAGCGATAACCATTTTTTATTTTTGATTGAGTTTTATTGGTTTGTTTGTTGTTCGGGTGAATGGTCGTCAAGAATTGCGATTCCTCATCTGCTTGAGAGTGGCTGTTAACCTAGCTACAAATCTGTTAAATTTGCCATTGCGAACATTCCACTTTGTCTTCATGACCCACAGGTAAAATCCTCTTCCAGTAAGCTTCGGAAAGTAATAATGCCACAAAAGATTTCAAGCTAAAACACTTGTTCTAAGCCAGAACCCCAGTTCCGCACATGGCCCTGAAGTGTTTTTTGTACAACACTTTTTTTTCACAAAGGAGGACTAAGGATACGATGACGAAAGGTGTAGATAGGTACCTGACTGGGTATCTGTTGTTTGGGCAGACATCAGCAGCAGCGCAAACCTATAGCACGCGAAAAGAAAAATAAGTACAACTGGTAGCCGGGCGAATAAAAAAACTGTTAAACTTTTCCAGTTCACTTTAACCCTCAAGTTATTTCGAATGTGTTTTTTACCTTTTGAGTCGTTCTCTAATAGGAATGTGACTTACTTTTCTTTTCAGCGTTGTGGTCTCATTTGGGCGAGATGCGGGACAGTATGTTCAAGCAAGCTTCCCACCGTCAGGCGTGAAGCAAAACCAAGACGTTGTTATTACTGTGCGGTACAGTCGAGATGGCTGGCTTGTGGGGACTTCGTTTAGCCCACATTTCAGTCTTGTAGCAGGAAAAATAGGAAAACCCACGAAGTTTCCAAAAGTGTCAAACTGCGAAGTTCATCGAGTGCGTTGGGTAAGCAGAACATTATTCGTGCAAAATACTTCCCAAAAAAGGCTTAACTACTCTGATCCCTAACTTTTAAACGAAAAAAAAGATTGTGTGAAATTGACGGACCAATTAAAATGGAACTTTTTATCAAGAAATGGATCATGCTTCATAAAAGGACGAAATTTGTTTTTACTTTTTATGTATCTTTGAAGCGGAAATCTGAGTGCTTTGAGAAGCGTTAAAACGGCCCTTATATTCTGCTATTTCATAAGAACCAACACCTACTTTTACTTTTTTGTTCATTGAAAGGAATGCAGAAATATTCCAAAAGGCGTTTCCTACTGCCCATGTTGGCGTCTGAGTCCTTTTCCTCATTCAACAGCTCCAGGGATAGAGCACCAGTGATGTGTCGGCCGCAACGGCGTAAGGGAGATGGCCATTCCGGGGTGTAATCAAACTGAACATCGAAGAAAAATACAGGTATATGAGAAGCCTACCGAAACCTAACTGTGTCCTTTACATTGAAAAGAACGGGCAGGGCGCGGTAATGATGTGCTTTGCCAATAAACCAGTGGGTAAATTTTATAATGTATTTTAGGGTACTTGCAGTAATTTGTTCACCGTGGAGCTGTGCATAATTGGTTATTTCGGCGTACTGACTGCACATACGCTTAGGAGTTAGTATATTGTTTCGTGAGTTCGCTCGCGGGGAGGGAGTGCGTGGTCTTTCTGCAAATATGAACATTTTTAATTTGTAACTACTTTTATTTGATTTGTTTATTATACCTAAAGGGCCCCAGTCAAGGGGTGTTAAATGAGGGGGTAGACAGTTCACTAACAGACAATTTGTTCGATGGCTTCTTTGAAATGGGCTATGCTGGAGTGGTGCACGATGTCAGCACGAAGATCGTTTCATTCTGTTGAGGTATGCACAAAAAACAAAGAGTGATGAGCAGTGGTATGAGCACGGGGCGGTTAAGCAGCTTCGAGTGGCTGATATGGCATAAAAGACGATGAGATGGAACGATAACATGGTTTAGGTGCAATGCATTATAGATAGGTATTTACATTTCTGTAATTTCTTTAAGTTGTATATTTCTTTTTGTTTTTTCAATGGGTGCCATGCCAAGTGAAACGTCCGAGACCAGAAATCTTCTATGCATGATATAGTACCCGACGGTTTTTTTTTTCAAGATGAAGGGAAAGAAAAAATAGTCCCAGTGAAAGACTAGTACGAAAAACCCACGAGTAAAAGAAACAAATTTTATTTCATTAAAATAGGCCTGAAGGAGTCGCGAATTGTCGTCACAATGGCTGCCGATGAAGAAAAAATGACAACGTACACGACGCGCCACAGAAGGCAAGCCTGATGATGATGTCACTTATGGTCAGCGTCACCTGGTAGCTAAAAACAGAGGTGTAAAAAACAATCTGGACACGGATGACTCGAATCGGGCTGTCGAGGTTACTTCCGCCGAAGAAAACATGCAAAATTATGGCCTTCATGATAAGAGTTTTATATCCCGGTGACAGTCAAGATAAGGCCCATACAATTCAAAGCTAGGCAGGTTGAATACAATTCAAAATTGCGTCATCGCAGAATCGCACCATGGCTAGGTCAAGAAGCATTTTCCCCTGAAAAAGGGAAGTTTTGCTTTGTTTTGTTCGACATATTCGTTGTCCATTTACATGACTCCTATGGGACAAATAGCGGATTGTCAAAATTCGAAATATCCAGAAAGTTCGAATTTTAGGAGTCCGATATAACGGTAGGCTGCTGTGTTATTATAATATTGATAAAGATCCAGACGGAAACTATGAGTTGGAGGTCGAAGTTGAACTTCATTTTGACGTATTAAAAGAGCGTACAAGTAGAACTACAGGAGGAGGTCCCGTAGGTACAGAACTGTCGGGAGACCGCTTGTGAGAAGGTGCGCAACAGAACAGCGTCAGAGTAGGCAACAAGCAAACAATACTTCAAAAGAAAATGAGCAAAACAGGCAGAAAGCAATACGCATATGTATATACATACGCACACATATAGATCCGTTCGCAGCAATCCAAACAAATGCACATGAAACATTGGAGTAAAAAGGAATAAACATAAGAACAGAAGCACTGCAAAAAATGGAGCTACAATAGAAACACGTTGATACATTATGCCAAGATAGATGATAGAAAACATTTTAATTGCTTTTGGAATAAATGGGGAGAGTGAATTGACCTAAGGGGGCTGGCCTGGGTAGTTCATTCCATATTGATATGGCTGCGAATACGGCAGTTTGTTTGCCAGGTTAAAGCGAATTTTCGGTAGATCTAGGCTATTGTGTTCTGAAAAGAGGGTATTTTTGGTGATAAAAGTAAGGAGTGGTCGATTCTGCTGTGGCTCAGTTCATTATTTCTTGCGCGATGAAGCAAAATGCACATTTTTATTTTATATTCAAATAGAAGGGGTAGGACCCGAAGGTGAAAATAAAAATTTGGAGCACCCTCTCTCGGACGGCTGAAAATAGTGATTCGGATGGCTCGGTTTTGCAAAGAAAGAAGCGGTGATAGATGAACATCATAGGTGCTTCCACACGAACCTAAACAATATGTTAAAAGACTGTGTACAAAGCAGTTTTAAAGAGAACGGAGAACTGGCAGAGGCAAATATGCACGAGTTGTAATTAGTGCATGAATACCAAACGCAATTTTACCAATAAGTGACTTGATGTGCTAGTGAAATTTTAAATGTTTATCGAGCACCACTCCTAGGAATGTGCTGTAATCTGAAGGATAGATAAAATGTGTGCTAAGGCGGAGATGGGAATTGAGGTAATGTACTTATGATGGGAGCGAAAAATTCTGAAACTGGTTTTACTAAGGTTTATATTTAACCGATTGTTTCGGCACCAATCCGACAACCTTAATAAATTGTCATTTATTTTTTTAGTTAAGTTTGAGAGGTCAGAATCAGCCGGATAAACCGTTGTGTCATCCGCGTAAAGCATGCATTTTGAAAATTTTAAACAATATGAAACATAATTTATAAATAACAAGAACAGCAGTGGTCACGATATGAAACACTGGGGGACGCCTCTATTTACTGTATTGTATTCCGAGAGTACGCCACTGCATTCCATAGCCTGAGACATATCTGCCAAATATGACTATAGTAGTGCACATTTTGGCCCACGGACACCCAATGACTCTAATTTTGAAAAAAGAATATTGTGAGTAATGGGATCAAATGCCTTTATGAGGTCGACAAATGGAGCTCTGCAAATAGGCTGCAATCAATTGACTGTTTCATGAAATCAGTGGCCTCGACAAGATCAGCCTCAGTGGAAACAATAGGCCGAAAACCAAACTGACAGGGGGTCGGTAGCTGAACTTTAGAGAGATATTTCCACAGCCTGGATACAACAATTTTTTGTCATACCTTGCTGAAAAAGGGCAGTATGGTTATCGGGCGATAGTTATTTAACACACCACGATCATCTTTCTGATGAACGGGTACTACTGTTCCTCTCTAAAGTTCACACGGAAAAACGCCAGACCTAAAAATATTGTTAATGACATGGGCGATTAGAATGGGAAGTTTGTTGGCGGCAAGTTTTACCCTGACAGCAGGAATACCATCCAACCCAGCCCCACAACGTTTCATGCCTGTGATCACTTACACTATTTCGTCGGGTGATATGGGTTGCACGAAGAATGGCTCCGTCGAAAGGTTCCATCGAACCAAAAGTTTTGAGTCACGCGAGCGATCTTTGAAGTTTCTGCAAAAAAGCAAAATCGACTGAAACTGTCAAAGACACATATTATTTTCTAAGTGCCACTAGCGTTCTTCTTTGATGTGGCATTACGAATCAAGCCTAATGATAAGTTTTAGGTCATATTGACAAAAGGAAACAAATAAAATCAATGCCAGCTTGCACAACGGCACTAGTAGGCTTCTCGTTGTCTTCCGACCTAGCTTCTCACCAAGCTAAGCTCGACGAGTGCCGCAAATGTCACTGACATCCAGTTACCTTGTGTGACACTCGTCAGCAAGCGACCAAATCAACCGCAATGTGAAGTACTTAGGTGCCTTATTTGTACAGTGCCCACTTCAGTCTCCAGGAAAACATGCTGCTGGGCTTCTTAGTTTTGCTCTAAGAAAATACCGCGTAGCCGAAAAAAACAACACACAAGAAACAGGACACGGGCAGCCTGTTCAGCCTGTTTGTTTTCAAAGAAAGCAGCGTACAGTTATAGATGCACCGAGATGTGTGTCCTCAGATCTCTGCAACGTTCCGACAAGGGACTTGACTTTATTCGAGGCATCAAAGTTTATCTCTGGCAAACTTTTTTATAGATAGATATAAACCAGTCTATATAAACAATGTGCCATAAATGAACCTTGATGGCTCGAAAAACACAGCTCTCTGGTCGAAACGTTGGGAGAGGTCTGAAGCTGCTACCTTCTCTGAAGTAATATTTCTATCTGGTGACCATTTACAAAGCCCCATTCTTTCCTTGATTCCATACGTTTATACTTACATACATATGAATAATGTGCATCAAAGAAATGACAAGGGGCCCGAAATGGTTCCGTGGCTCCACAAAGTTTTGCACAAACTAAAAAGGCCGCCACTAGGCCCGGTGTCCCTGTCGTGTTTTTTGGACCGAGTAAGCCTGGTCGACCTCTCTCTCGCATTGGTACTATTTGCGAAAAGAGCGTCCTTGGAAGCCAAAATGAGAAGCCCCTGGTTAATTTCTGAGTGGAGGTGGTTTATGATATCCCCTGACGTAGAAAATCTAATATCGGGTAAAGTGAGATACCTTTGAACGACCGCCTCAGGAAGCATACGCAAAATGTAATGTGTAATAACGCACATATTGTACAGTGCTTTGTCATTCGTGCAAAAAGTGTGAGCCACAATTTTCCGAGACCCCAAAACTGGGAAAAAGCAGAACTCAGAATGCCTGAGAACTGCTCGACTAAAAGTAATCGATTGCATCAGTAATAATTCGGTGATATTGAATGCTTAGGAGCAGGTTTTGAATAAATTATTTCGTTGACGCTTGTTGGCAAGTCTGTAGCGGAAGTCTGGATGCTGGCATAAATGTGCGATGAGTTTTAGCTAATGAAAAGTCGTAGGTGTAGAGCCTGTTCGTGCAGTCGTAGTTGTGGGTTGTTTTTTGCGCGTTTGAGTAGGTTATTAGGTTCCAGTATTCCTATACTTCATTTTTCGCGACGGCAAATTCTTCCTCGAGCGCTTCCTCGCCGTTGAAGACGTGCGCTACTTATTGTTCTTCTTCGCAATAATTTCTCGCCTTGTTACGCGGATATGCTGATAAGCTGCCTCATCGTTGGGCGTCCATATTTTTGTTCGCCACATCTTCATGCGCACAGCACACAGTCAAGAGAGTCCTGGCTATGTGATCGCGGGACACGCCACTTTTATGAAGGCATGTGGCTGCCCTGGCAACGCGGAGAGTGCGCCGTCACGAGTTGACGACATTCATTTGGTCGACGAGGCTGTTTGCTGAAACACTGACTCGCACATGCGCTTCGTGTGTTTCCTTTTCATTTTTCGACCTCCTCACGTGGCGCAAGCACCTGCTGATGCCTGGATAGCTATCTTAGACGATACCCCTGCCCTGTAATCTTTTACTCTTTTCCACTTCAAAAATTTTTCTTTCGTTCCTACATCTCATTCGGACTTTTTAAGCAATTGTAGCTTGTGATTATACGCATTGTTTTATTCAGATGCTCCTTTCTAATCAATATTCTTGTGTAGCCGACGCATTACTACTGTTTACTCCCGATGCCTGGCCAATACTCCACGCAGGAATTTTTTTGCGAGCTCCTGATGTGTCGCATGCACAGGCGCAACCCTGTATACCTATCAGACTGGGCGCCTGCCCTCTTAGGTGTCGTACTCTCCCCCTTGACGCAGCTGAATGTTTTGCTCCTATCTCTGTTATTTACTTTTTTAACCTATTCTGGCTTATGATTGTATAGTTTGTTTCAGTCACAAGCTAATGTTCTGACTTACAGTTTCGTGTAGTGGGTGCATCAGTACTCTTTACGCCCTATTACTAGCCAATCGCCCACATGGGTGCGTGCGCTGCGCATTTCGTTGTAATTTTTCTGCGTATGGAGGGAGGAACCAAGAGCTTAACCATCTCTGCTGTTAAAAATGGTGTGCGTTCCATAAAGATCAACAAGGACATCGATATTAATTTAGTCCTAATATCTCCGCCCCTCTCGTAATATTCCGGGAGGGTTTGCGACCTGCACTTCATCTAACTTACAAAGGGACGTTTGGAGCACAAAACTTACGAAGACGCCAAAAATGAATTGATGACAAAATGTATTCCGGTGAGACCAGCCTGTGGCGGAGTTAAGAAAAGTTTTTCAAAAAAAGTTGACACATTTTGTGGGATAATTTGAGTCAGAGATTGGGATTGATGAGGTTTGCTTTACCGAGAGTACTGACGTTATAGCCTATTATCCGTTATGGCTCGGATAGAAAGTTCCCTGTCAGGCAATTATATCGAAAGAAAGAATCACTTTATTGAGAAAATAGGTGAGATGCCCTGAGAGAAGTAAACAGGCGGGAGCAGGAAGTGGTTGTAAAAAGCAGCTAGTCAAACATTCACATTTTTAAACAGTTCTCTGTTCGTAGAAACGACGTTTTCTAATCAGGAATGATGACGTTTTCTGTTCAGCAATTGGAAAAGTAATGAGTAATATTCATGAAATTACTAGCCTGAAGTAATTTATTACATTACTGAAATACTAACACTCAAAATTAATTTATTATATTACTCAACACAGTAAAACGTACTTTAATTACTGTAACTTCATTACTGCCTAGTCTTCTGTTTATAAGGAGGTTACAGTACACTCAATATTTCACTGTTAACGCAAACTTAACTCGGGCACGCCTACATTCAGCAGCATCCACTTACACCAAGTCGGGTCTGATCACAGGAAGTTTATGCAGAACTAGTATTGTTTTCGCTCTATAGGCGGCTCGTTGAGTAGAAACTGTGTTGCGAGCTATTCGTCTGATAATGGAATAATAGATAACATCCTTGTGAGGCTCATCATTCGGAACGAACAGCCGTACTTGTACAGGTTCCAGTACTGTCTTGTTGACTCGGTCAATACGCGTAGGCGCACAGCGGGCGTTCTATGCAGCCAAGTTGTCGATTAGGACAGTCCATGATGAACCAGGATCGGTCCAATTTTCTCTCGAATGTTTGCCTCAAATTCCTTTAGAATCATCTAGGTGTAAACCATTTCTTTTTAAGTGGCAACGGGGTACGCACACCGGAATTTTGGTGACTGTCATGCATTTTGCGCTTTCCAATTACTCAGTCCGTCTCGACGTACGCCACGTTGAGGCATTTCTTAAGTGTTTGGTCGGCTTCTTGTTCAAACACGCGTGTTCCGATAACGCGCATTTCGTCCTCCAGCTGGCGTGCTATGAAAATTTCATTCTTCATCTCGTCCCGGTCAACCTGTCCTAGAGCTCTATTTTCGTTCTGGTACAAAGTCCAGCTTAGTGCAAAGATCAATGAGGAGTGAGGCCGGGCACTGGAAACGGGCCTGTATAGCCTGTGGGCCTGCTCTCTACGGCCGTCCAGAAATGAGGCACACTGCGGTCGAGTACAATGAGAAACTCTTTACTCACATCTACCACGCTGTCACCCGTCCGGCTACACACAGACACACGCCAACAACGCTCTGTCTCTCCCGAGTCCCGAGTCCCCGCGCGCGGTTCTTTCGCACCCCCCGCTCCTTCGCCTCGCTGCCCGCTGCCTGTCGTGTCCGCCAGCGCCATCTCTCGGGGCCCTACGTCCCCAGGTCCCGCGGCAGCAAAGTGTCCGCGGGGGAATCTTGGAGGCCATGCGTGGCCGGTGGGTGACCGGCGGCGGAGAGCGCCCGAGGAGAGAGCTCCTGGCGAGGGGCTCCGGGCAACACCCTCTAGGCTAGAAGGTGCGCCAAGGCGCTCCCCACATCTCTCCCCCCCTCAAACACGGGGTACGGGTACGTCAATGAAGATCGTCCTCGGGTTCTTAGCGCACGTGGAACCGCTGGTCGGCGCCCGCGGCCGCCCTGTGCAGCTATGGGTGGGCTGGCACCCGCCGAAGTGTGGCAGCATGCCGCTCTGTCGCCATCGCCACCATGTAGGCGTCCGCGGGAGCGCATCTCGGCTGCCCGGCGCAGGATTCCAGCGAACGGCCAGGCTCCTCTCGACAGCGCCTCGGTGTCCCGATCTCCGCTGCTCGGCGCCGGAACCGGAGACGCCGTGATGGGCCCGGGGCAAACCCGGTTGACGGGCGCTCGCAGCCCCAGAGCGAGCTGTAGGCTCTGTGCGCCCACCGGCGCCTCCACGCCAGGGTTACAGCTCCGCGATGAGCTCAGCAGGCCCTCAATCCACGAACAGGGCTCCGTCGTTGACAAGGAGGCGAACCGCAGCCGCCTCGCATCTCCGAAGGGCGGCAGGACCCCCGGACCATGGCAACAGATCCCGGGTCGAACCAGGAAGGCCCTCTGCTCGGCAGGCCCGGGCCGTACTCGCAACGCCCAGGCACGAACGTATCGCCCCGCACCACCAGGCCGGTGGCGCGAAGCTCCCGGGTCGCACCGGAAGGGCCCGCTGTCGGCAGGCCCAGGCTGGCATCGTAACGGCCATTGATTGATTGTAGGGTTTAACACGCCGACGCAACGCAGGCGATGAGGCGCGCCGTAGTGGAGGGCTCCGGATTAATTTTGACCACCTGGGGATCTTTAACGTGCGCCGAAATCTCGTACACACGGGCGTTTTTCCTTGTCGCCTCCATCAGAAAAGCTGCCGCCGCGGCCAGGAATCGAACCCGCGACCTTGTGCTCAGCAGCGCAACGCCTTAGCCACTGAGCCACCGCGGCGGGTCATCGTAACGGCCAGGCACAAAACCACGCCCCGCACCACCGCACGGGTGGCGCGATGAAGCTTGAAGCGGTGACTTCGCTGCGGGTTGCTCCGTGGTACAACCACGTGAGACCCGGACCCGTGGGGGGTAGACACTACCGCACCCTCACAGGTCGTAACGATGGGTGCGAACCCTGTCGCCGGCCGTTCTGTCATTAGAAGCGGGACTCCCACCTTCTGGTTCCGCTACCACCTGTTCGTCATCGCCAGTGCGAACGTGATAAGCCTTGCGATCGCTAACGTGCACAGGACCCACCAGCTCGTCGCTTTCAAGCGACTGCATCTCATACGTGAGCAGAGTCGTCTGCGCCATAATTCTGTATGGCCCTTGCCATTTGTGTGCGAGCGCTGCAGTGAAACCGCGTACAGCGTTGCTGAGTGGGTGTGTTCTCCTTAGCACTAGGTCACCGATGTTGTACACAAGGTGACGACGGCCTTTGTTATACTGCTCTGCTTGCTCCATGCGCGCCACGTCGAGGTTCTCCCAAGCCATGCGTTGCGCTGCCCAAAGGCGTTCCCGGAGCCTAGCCGCGTACTGCGACAGAGAAGGGGCGTTACCCGCCGCCGCGTACAGCAGTGCATTTTCCATTGGAAAAGCGATCTCTCTACCGAAATTTAGGTAACCTGGTGTCAAACCTGTTGACCTATTTACGGTAGTCCTAGTCGCGAAAGCCAGCTCAGGCAAACGCGCGTCCCAGTCCTTATGCTCCTTGGTTGTCGCAACCAACATGCACTTCAGGTTCCTGTTCACCCTCTCAGTGATGTTGCTCTGAGCATGATAAGGACTCGTTTTCCTGTGCCGAATATGCAGCGCTCGACAACAGTCTGAAAAGACTTTGCTTGTGAAATACGAAGCATTGTCAGTGATCAGGTCGGAGGGGAAGCCGAAACGAGTGAATGTCTCCACCAGCTTCTCTACGATCCGCTCCGACGCTAGCTTTCTAAGGGGAAACAACTCCACCCACTTAGAAAAGTGGTCCGTTATAACCAGAATGAACTGGTTTCCTCGCGCGGATCTTGGGAGGGGTCCCATTACGTCACACGCTACAATCTGCCACGGGTAGCTGCTTTCCACCGGCTTCATGAGACCCACAGGTTTCCCAGCGCGCGGCTTCGCTACCTGGCAAAGAGGGCAAGCGCGGGAATAGCTCAGCACGTCTCTCCTCATGCCTGGCCAGGTCGCGACACGGCATAACTTGTCGTAAGTCTTACTGCCGCTGCCATGTCCTGCCAGCGCTGAGTCATGAAAGTACCGCATGAACCGTTTCCGCAACTTCCTCGGGACCACGACTCGAAAGGGGGATGAAACCGCCTCTTCGTCGTCCAGTTGGGGAATGTAGCGAAGTAATAAGCCATCGTCGCCCAGCAGATACGCGTCAAACCCCTCAGCGTGACCGGTGCAAGCTACGCCGCTCGTTAGCCTTTTCAGCACCCGCTGGCACAGACCGTCTGCTTTCTGGGCCTCAATGAGCTCTTCCTTACTCACTACCTCCCCCCAAGACAGATTCCTTTCTGCCTCTGTTCTCGGGGGACGAGAAATCGCCGCTGCGAGATGCCGCTTTTCTTTCTCTTTGCGGCCGGCCTCGATTCCTCCGTCCGGCCCTTCCCTCCCCCTCTCGGGGCGGCACGCGCCGCCGATGAAACCGCTCAACTCGGCGCGCGCGCTCCCGCCGCCTCCCTCGGGGCTGCTCGCCGCGCGTGCACCCGCCTCCAGCGGCGCGCGCGACAAAGCATCGGCTACCTTGATGGTGCAGCCTCGGCGGTACTCGATTGTGTACGCGTAACGTTGCAACGTCAGCGCCCACCTCGCGATCCTGCCTGCGGGGTTTTTAAGCCCCTTCAGCCACGTCAGTGCCTGGTTATCCGTCTGCACGGTGAAAACCGCTCCATCTAGGTACATGTCGAACTTCGACAATGCGAACATGATCGCCAAGCACTCCTTTTCGGTTACGGAGTAATTCCGCTCCGCCGGTGTGAGCGTGCGGCTCGCGAAAGCGACTGGCCGCAGCTCGCTCTCGTGTTCCTGCAACAAAACAGCTCCCACACCGTAGTCACTAGCGTCTGTCTGCAAAACAAACGGTTTGTTCAGGTCGGGAAGGAGCAAACTAGCGGTGTCCGCTATTGCGCAAGCCAAAGAAACGAAAGAATCCTCTTGTTCCTTTTCCCAGACCCACTTTACGTTCTTACGCAACAGCTTGTAAAGAGGCCGTGCGAGTTCCGTACAGTGCGGTATGAACTGCCTGTAGAAAGCAACCATGCCCAAAAACCTTTGCAGGCTTTTCACGTCTAGTGGTCGAGGGTAACTAAGCATGGCCTGCAGCTTCTCATCGTTCGGTCTCAGGGTACCATTGTCCACGACAAAACCCAACAGATTGACCTTAGATGATGCCAGCTGCACTTTCTTTGGGTTGATCGTCAGACCGGCCTTCCTCATGCGTTCCAGGACGGAACTCAAGTGCACGAGGTGCTCCTCAAAAGTCTCATCCAGGTAGGCCATCATCCAGGTAGGCCATCGAATCATCCAGGTAGGCCATCGCATAGTTGTACCTCGCGTCCCCCAAGACAATGTCCATCAGCCGCATGAACGAACTAGGAGCGTTCGACAAGCCAAACGGGATTCGAGTAAATTCGAAGAGCCCGCGGTGGCAGGTGAATGCAGTCTTTTCGATGTCAGCTTCGGACATTTGAATCTGCAGGTACCCTCTGCTAGCGTCCAGCACAGTGAAGTAGCGAGCGTTGCCCAGCTGATCTATCACCGACTGAATGCTCGGAAAGGGGTACTCATCTCTCTCGGTCAGTGCGTTCAGCTTTCTGTAGTCTACGCACAGTCGTACTGAACCGTCTTTTTTCAGTGCCAAGACTACAGGAGATGCCCAGCGGCGTCGTGAGGGTCTCACTGCGCCTGTCTCGATCATTTCATCTAGTGCGCAGTCGAGGAGCTTCCTCTTATGGGCACTTATCGGCCTCGGATTGAACCGGAATGGCCGAGCATCACCCGTGTCTATCTCGTGCTCTAGCACATCTGTCAAGCCAGGTCTCTCGGTAAAGCAATCCGAAAAGGGGAGCAATGTTTCCGCCAACCTTCGGCGCTGATCGTCGGATCCTGCAAAAGATGCGACAATCGCCTCGACCTCCGCACTCATCTTTCCTGACGCATCCCTCTGGCCCTCCGCGGCACAGTAGAGATTGCTTGCCGGCTGCGGTCGTAAACCGGACGTCGGCGTGTTCGCGAAAGGAAAGAACTGGGTTAGCGGCCCGAACTGGTAGCCGTTCCTCCCCATGTCGAGCACGATGCCCTCCTTTGAAAGGAAGTCTCTCCCCAGTATGACCGAGGTAGACAAGCCAGGCAGGTAAACAAAACGCTGCCTGCGCTTCTTGCCTTCCAAAGTGAGCGTAAGTCTAACGGCTCCCTCTGCTTTTGCTGACCCTGCTGCTAGGCTCAAGGGTGTCCCAGCGGACCTGACCCGGATTCTTCTTTTCCGGCAGCCTTCGAAGATTTCGTCTCCGATGAGAGAAACCGTCGAGCCCGTGTCGACCAGTGCAAAAAGTTCCTGACCGACTAATTGCACTCGCATGAATGGGGCAGACGAAGGGGGGTCTCCCTGCGCCCTGCATGCGGAGGGGGCCAGCTGCCCGTCGACGCCAGCTTCGGGGTGCCCTGGGGGCTCCCTCGCGCCCCCTCTGTCTGGCCCCCTCTTCTCGCTTCTCGCCGGCGACGACGAGCCACCGTCCCTCACCGTCGCCGGCGATCCGAGTTTCCCTGCGTGCTACGCATTTTCTCGGGGCATTGACGGGAGAAGTGGCCAGGCTTGTGACAAAACCAGCACAAACGGGTCGTTTTGTCCTGCCTCCCTCTTCCGTCGCCTGCGTTGCTTCCGACCGAGGATTTATCGTCTCCCCCTCCCGACCAGGCGCAACCCGGTTCGAGCGATTCCTCGGGTCTCGGCGGCAACCTGTAGTGAAGCTCGGCGAGTAAATCCGCCTGAATTACTCGCGCTTCTTGTGCGAGGGCCTCCAAGTTGCGAAAACTCCGGCCCCGCAGGTTCGGCCTGAAACGCGGGTGGCATTGCCTGCACACGCGCGCTACCTTGACCGCGCCGGCTGCCTCGGGGTCGGCCCGTTCGTACAGCTCCTGCATAGCCCGCACGTACTCGAGGAGACTCTCCTCAGGGTGCTGCGTGCGAAGGGCAAGCTCGTCCCTCATACGGTGTTCGTAATCGGGTGGCAGGAACTCCGCGCGGAAGCGGTCCTTAAAATCTGCCATCGACTCGAAAGCCGGTTGGCAGCGCCTCCAACGCGCAGCGCTTCCTACTAGTGCCACGGGAAGGACTTGCCTCAGCACGTCATCATCCGATGCGCCTACCGCAGTCTGGCACGACACCAGTTGCTGCAAGTATTCGTAAACGGATTTCGCGTCTCCGTAGCCGGAATAGGAGGGAACCTCGATATTTAAACGCGGCTTCGATACTGGCACTACAGGACCCGCGGTGGGAGCCGCTGGCGCCGAACCGAGCATTCAGGTCATCTCCGCGAACATCCCGGTCATCTGCCTCATCATTGAGGCGAGATCTGCGGGCTGCAACTGACCAGCAGCCTCCTGCGCAGCGGCCGCTGAGTCTCCCCCCGAGCCCTGCGGCTCCTCCTTCTCTCCCGTCTCTCTCCTTGTGGCAGGAGCCATTTCCAGCGAACTACCCAACAAAAAGCTGGCTCAACCACGCCAAACTGTAGACACGAAATACAGAGGAAGCCGCGCTAACTACATACGCAACGCGACAAACACACTCCACACACAAATCTATAATGGAAGCAAAAAACGAACGTCCAGACAATACATTCGACCAACGGGGCTGAACAACAGCCACATTAAAATACAAGAAAACTACAGTAGGAACACGTCAAAATACACAAGCCACTAATATCCCTACAAACGCTAAATACACTCGCAGTGTAACCACTCAGTCCGTTACCCGAACAGAAAAAAAGAACGCAAGGAAAACTTCAGGCATCCACAGCCATCGCAAAACCTAAGCAAACTAAAAAACTGGACTCAAAACTCATTTACAAACATGCATCTACACGGCTCAAAGCCCTGGTCTCCCACTGCCAAAATGGCGCTTCCTTCCCGAAACCAAGGAATGCCGTCCCAAACCGCAGTGGGCCCCTTCCCGGCAGCCGCAGAGAGCAAATGTCCACGGGTGGGCTTGACATCAGCCCCACGTTCGGGCGCCAGATGTGGGCCTGCTCTCTACGGCCGTCCAGAAATGAGGCACACTGCGGTCGAGTACAATGAGAAACTCTTTACTCACATCTTCCACGCTGTCACCCGTCCGGCTACACACAGACACACGCCAAAAACACTCTGTCTCTCCCGAGTCCCGAGTCGCCCCGCGCGGTTCTTTCGCACCCCCCGCTCCTTCGCCTCGCTGCCCGCTGCCTGTCGTGTCCGCCAGCGCCATCTCTCGGGGCCCGACGTCCCCAGGTCCCGCGGCAGCAAAGTGTCCGCGGGGGAATCTTGGAGGCCATGCGTGGCCGGTGGGTGACCGGCGGCGGAGAGCGCCCGAGGAGAGAGCTCCTGGCGAGGGGCTCCGGGCAACACCCTCTAGGCTAGAAGGTGCGCCAAGGCGCTCCCCACAAGCCCCAATGAGCCCAGTGATTTTCGCTCTCACAACGCCCCATGTCTTGAAGTGTTCTATGAGTAGGGGTGGTGGATCCGGACGACGGGCGGCGTTGGAACAAGCCATTATGACCAGCGTTCCAGGGCAAGGCTTCTGGGCGAAGCAACGTGAAGGTGCGCAGGCTTTGCCTGCCTCGGAGCCACTACACCTTGAAAGGCAGGAACCCTCGTGCCTTAAAGCCGTCTTTATGGCGCTATGTGTTGGGATATATCAGACAGAAAGATTGACTCAGACGTCCGGGTTTCCTTAAGCAATGGAGCCTTTTCTCTTAGCAAGGCAGAGGGAGAAGCTTTGCTTTCCTCTTTTTAACAAACTTCCTGCCCCCCTTCGTTCATGGTATTTTTAATAGGTGCTGTGAGGTTATTCCCTTTCAAATTGTAAGAAGTCAGTTCGGGGGGAGTTGCGAAACTTCGCGCGCCCCCTACAGAAATTTGTTATTGCGGTCTTTCAATATTTACAAAACCAACGTGTATTAGATTCAGCTCGTACACAAAAAAAAACAGACATTGAAGAGCAGCTGGTTCAAAGGGCGAGGTGCTGCAGTGACCACTGTAGCCAACCTATTGCCTATCGTATACTGGGCAAAGAGGTCAAGCAGATACAAAGGAACACCAACCGGTGAGTATAATTATTTGTTTAGGTGGTCCGACAAGTAGTGACCATGGTAATTCATGAGTTGTGGCATGTCACATTCCACGACGTAGCAGCGAATAGAGCTGTGTTATCCCAGCCAGAAGAATCACATTCGGATACGGTCATCATTTCCGCAAAGTTGAAGAGCTTCCCGATGATTTTGAAACGAAGGCGTTAAGATATGACGTGTACGAGCTCTAAACTATTTGACCGACATGTCTCTCCGAAACCTACTGCGTCCTGCCGAAGGCACAATCCCACTGAAGTGTCCACATAGGTTGCGTTGAAGTTTTCGATCTGTCGCAAGAAGGACCACAGCGGCACTTTGCGGCGAGGTAGGAAATGAACGAATTGACAGCATCGAGACACAACACATCAACACGCGTGGTCGGAAGATTCTACGGAGAAGCGGAAGTGACAGACGGCATGCATCAGGCTCTGGTGTAGGTATGCGTTGGTCTGCAGTTTAGTACCATTTGTCTGTCTACTCTTTGGTTAGGATTTTGTGCGCCAGAGTAACAGAGGGGCGGCTTACAAGCTGGTTTTGAACTGCCACGGTAGGTCACTTAAATCTGTTGCTTGCACTGTTGACTTGTCATCTTGTGGTGCCGAGGCCAACATAAACATTACGCGGTTTTACGAATGCACTCGTTTGTTACCATCCAGGAACGTGTTGCCAGGTTGCAGATTACTGAGGTCGTGTGGAGTTGACAGGTTGATAAGTGATTGTAGCTATTGGACTGCTGTTGAAGCGACAACAGGCTCTGTCTCTATGAGATAATTTTTAATAGTTTGGCTATCAGCGCTGATGTGGTGGCTATAGCTAATATTGCAACTTTCTCGGCTTTTGTAGTTTTGTTTATTGATTATTTAGATTGATTGTTCTCCTGAGTGAGTGAGTGAAAATACTTTATTCGATCATCCGCCGGACGACCATCCTAGCCCCACGTGGGGAGGGTAATCGCGATGCGGCCACACATCATCTCGGCGTGGTGTCCTTTACTCAGCGAGCAGCCCTCACTACTCCCGCCTTCTGGCACCCGCGCCTGCCCCTGTGCTGGGGTGGTAGCGAGCACCTGGCGCTTTCGCTCGGCCGCTGCGTTTCGAGGGCAGCCGAAATCCACTGGACGGCCCGTGTCGGTTGTTCCCGTTGGTCGCTTCCCGCAGCGGCCGCAAGCCACGGCGGGATCGTCGTCACTGTCCGTGCCTCCCTCGGATTTTGTGCACAGTCCCACAAAATGTGGGCCGCAGTAGCCCTTTCCGATTCACACACGCGACAAAAGTCACTCACATATACGCTAGAGCACACGTGTTTCATGAGCACCGGCGTGGGTAGCGACCCAGTCTGCAATTGCCGGAACGTCACCGCCTCGCTTCGGGTCAGGCCCGGGTGAGGCGGGGGCATAGTCCTGCGCCCTAGTCTATACCAGTTCAACACTTCACTATACTCCGTCATCCTGTCTTTGGCTTCGCACCACCATTCCTTCGTCGAGTCGGCCGGTTGGGCGGGGCGGTATGTGAGACCTCGCGCCGCCTCGTTGGCCGTCTCGTTGTGGTTTGCGTTGCCTCGGGCTGACACGTCCCTTCCCATGTGGGCCGGGAACCACTTGATAGTCACGGCTCTGTTCGTTGGGTTCACCGCGCGCAACACCCGCACTGCTGCCACACACACACTGCCTCTGGCGTAGTTCCGCACCGCGGTCCTGGAATCGCTCAGCACGGTCGTGCATCCGGGGTGGGCGATAGCCAGGGCGATGGCTACCTCCTCGGCCTGATGCGCCGACCGTGTCCACACGCTCGCCGCCGCCTTCGTCTCGCCGGTGACCGCACTGACCACCGCCGCGGCGAAAGCGCCCCTCCTGTCCTGATATTCCGCCGCGTCCACATATACGGCACCGCTGTCTCTGGCGTGGAGGTCGATCAAGGCCCTGGCCCTTGCCGCCCTCCGCTCCCTGTTGTACTGAGGATTTACGTTCTTCGGTATCGGGCACACTTGCACGTGTCTCCACACACACTCTGGTACCTCCGCTCCTTCCGCAATCTCCTCATCCGCTCTCCTCAGCTCCAAACCTAGGTTACGGAGCACCTGCCGGCCGGTTCTCGTGCCAGAGAGCCGCTCCAGCTGGGCCGTTCTCTGGGCTTCTGCAATCTCCTCGAGAGTGTTGTGCACCCCCAGTGACAGGAGCTTCTCCGTGTTTGCACAGTCGAAAAGCCCGAGTGCGGCCTTGTAGGCCCTTCGTATGAGCGCGTTGATCCTGTCGCGCTCGTGTACCTTCCAATTGTGGAAGGCCGCCACATAGGCAATATGGCTCACGGCAAAGGACTGGACCAGCCGCGTTAGGCTGGCCTCCTTCATGCCTTCGGCCCTTCTGCTCGATACCCTCTTTATGAGGCGTATGGCCGTGTTGACTTTGGCAGTTAGGCGGTTGATGGTTTCGCCATTGCCTCTGCCTCGCTCTAGGAGCATGCCCAGCACCCGGATGTTTTCGACGTGCGGGAACACCTGGCCGCCGCTCGTTCGTATCATGATTTTCTCGCTGTCCCTTCTCGGGTCTCGCTTCTTCTTTCTCACTCCCTTCGGTGGCACCACAAACAACTCCGACTTGCTCGGTGAACACACCAGCCCCGAGCCGTCCAGTTGCTCCTCGATGGCGTCCACCGCCGCCTGTAGCGTGTCTTCAATGTGGGCGTCGCTGCCTCCCTTTACCCACAGCGTGATATCGTCGGCGTAGATGGTGTGCCTGACCCCGCTGACGCGCAAGAGCCGTTCAGCCACTCCGATCATCACTAGATTAAACAGCAGCGGCGAAATGACGGACCCTTGCGGGGTCCCCACGCTGCCAAGCTTCTTCTCCAGTAGCTCAAGGTCGCCAGCGTGTATTTCAACCGTGCGACCCGACAGAAAATCTCTGATGTATCTGTATGATCGCTCGCCCATGTTCAGCCTCGACACCTGCGCCAGGATCGCAGAGTGCGTCACCTTATCAAAGGCGCTCTGCAGGTCCAGGCCGAGCTCGGCACGGTTGTCCCTCGTCCTGATGTTGTCGTCCAAAATTTCGCTCTTGAGCTGGATCATAGCGTCCTGGGTGCCTAGCTTGCTCCTGAAGCCGATGACCGTATCCGGGTAGAGCCCCGACTCCTCCAGGTACCGCTGCCACCTGTTCATCAGGACGTGCTCCAGCACCTTGCCCACGCAGGACGTGAGCGAGATGGGCCGGAGGTTTCCAATGTCTGGCGGCTTGCCCGGCTTGGGGATCAGGATGGTTTTGGCCGCTTTCCACTGCCGGGGAAGAGTCCCAGCCCGCCAGCAACGGTTGTAGTAGTCCGTCAGGCTCGCGATCGCTGACTCCCCGAGATTCTTCAGAACCTTGTTCGTCACTCGATCTGGTCCTGCCGCCGATCTGGTATTGAGGTCATGCAGGGCCGGTCGGACCTCCCATACCTCAATGTCTCTGTCCAGGTTCGAGTTGGCCGCACCCTGGTAGTCCAGGTGATGCACCGTCGGGGTGGCCGGCAGGTATTTGGCGTCCAGGCGCCTTCTCACCTCGTCCTCCCCGCATTCCGTGACCGCTGCGTGCATGATCCTGGTTAGCCGCTCTCGCTGGTGCGACTTGGTCCTGGTTTCGTCCAGGAGGTGCCGCAGCAGGGTCCACGTCCTGCCGCAGTGCATCTGCCCGTCCGCCGCGCTGCAGATCTCGTGCCATCGCTGGGCGCACAGTGTTGTGCAGTGGGCCTCGATTACTCGGTTTAGCTCCGCGATCTTCTTGCGGAGCTTCCTGTTGGTGCGCTGCGCTTTCCACCTCGTCAGGAGGGATTTCTTGGCCTCGATGAGGTGGGCCAGTCGGTTGTCCACTCGCTCGATACTGGCATCCGTCTCAATCTCTCTGGTCGCTGCCGCGGCCCGCTCCATGAGCCCCGCCGTCCACTCCTCGATGTCCTCGATCACCACCGTCTCGCCCGGTAGGGACCCTCGGAAGGCGTTCCAGTCGGTGACTTTGTGCGCCCTGACGCAGTTTCTGGAGTTGGTGGCCGTGTCGCCGCTGCTGAGCGGGACGGCGATCTCCACGATGTAGTGATCGCTGCCCAGCTCGTGCCCCGTGTTCCGCCAGCCAAAGTCCCCCGTTTCCGCATTGTCGCTGCCGCCGCTCCGAAGGAACGTGAGGTCCGGCGTCGTGTCTCGGGTGACCGAGTTGCCGATCCGCGTGGGGTCCGCCGGGTCGGTGATCAGGGTCAGCCGAAGGTCGGTCGCGTCCTGCAGGAGGTCCCGGCCCTTGACCAGTGTCCTGCTATAACCCCAGGCCTGGTTCGGCGCGTTAAAGTCTCCGCACACGACCAGTCTGTTGCTCGGGCCGGCGATGCGTTTCGCCTTGTGGAGCAGAGCCTTGAATTTCTGTTTCCTGTGTGCCGGGCTGCTATAGACGTTTAGTATGAATGTGCTTTCCTTCCTACTTTTCTTCCCGGTTACCACCTCGACGAAAGTGTGCTCAATCGGGCTGTTCACGCCGAGTACCTCGTGCTCAACTAAAGTGATGCCCTTTCTCACCAGGGCGCAGGCCCCTCTGGCGGTGCTGCCGGTAGTGTCCCGCAGGCTCGGAGGGCTCACGCTCGCCTTGTAGCCTGGGAGCTTGACCTCTTCGGTAAGGGTCTCCTGCAGTAAGATGACGTCGGGCCTCACGGTTGCCTGTTCCAAGTGTTGTTGCAGGACTGCCTTCTTTCTGACGAAGCCGTTACAATTCCACTGCCAGACTAGGAGGCCTCGCGTGGTCCCTACTGCTGTAGCTGATGTTGTTGCTGCTCTATCCATGCTTGCGGTGGCTGGTGTTGCTGGCTTGGTACTTGTACTCCTGACGCCTGCAGCGCCGCCATGATTTGTTGTAGAGCGGTGTCAATGTTCGCAAAGTGTTCGTTGAATGCACTGATTGTCAAGTTGTGTTGCTCTTCCATTCTGTTGAGTTTCTCGTTGATTCTCCGCTCTTTGAGGCTTTCGGTGGCTCTCTTCTTGGGCACCGGTCCCGCCGCCACGGTCGTCGTCTCGTCTTCCACAGTCTCCTCTTCCATAGCCTGAGGGGCTGCGGCAGCCGGGGTTTGCGCCCGCTCCGCCTGTTGATGCGGCGGCTGCTGTTGTCGCCGCTCGCATTGCCGCTCCTCCGCCAACTGCTGTGTCGGCGTGGGTCGTCCCGGTAGACCCAGCTTGAGCGCCATCACTTCCTTGTTGGACTTGTCCAGCGCTGCCACGAGCTCCGCGACTTTTCTGTTGAGTAACTCGTTCGCTCTGGTAAGCATGACTACGTTCTTCTTGAGTAGCTCCATCTCCTCGTCCCTCTTGTCGCCTTTCTTGACCCCGCTGTTACCTCCACCGCTCGGCCCTGGGCTCTGCTGCAGTGATGGACCCCTCTTCCTAATTCCTGCTTTGGTGGCGTCCGCCCAGCTTACGCGCTCTCCTGACATGGATCTGCCGCGCTGGCGACTCGCGCTTCGGCCCCTGCTGTTCTTCCTGAAACGTGACGTGCTCCGCTCGGTAGCAGCTGTTGTTGCTCTCTCCACTGGCGTCCTCAGTTCCGGGAACTCGTCTGGGTTCGGCAGCTGCCGTCTTGCACGCTGCTCCTCCATCTTCCTTTCCCACTGCCGCCGGGTCACCACGTAAGGTACCTTGTACCGATGCTTGCAGTCGCGATCGCCTGTTGGGTGTGGCCCCCCGCAGATCCTGCAGTTGACCTTACAGTCGTGCCCCTCGGTCGGGTTGTTAACGCCGCAGTCGAAGCACACTTTAGCACTGGGATTGGGGCATACGTCCCTCCTGTGTCCGACCCTACCACACTGTCTGCACACGTCAATGTGCTTGCGGTACAGGCTGCACCGGAGGAGTACCGTTTCATAGCACACATAATTGGGCGCCTTCAGCCCCTCAAAGGCCACGATCACCGTTGTCGTATTGCCAATGCGTTGCGCTCCACGAGCCAGCGGGTTGCGCGGGTGGACGATGTTCCGGTGGATTTCTGCCGGCGTGTCCTCCACTGGAACTCCTCGTATTATTCCCTTCACCGTGCCGTCTGGCGTAGTTTGATATGCTCCTACCTCATGTACGCGATCTCCAATGCGGATAGACTGAATTCTGGCGTAGGCCCGGGCTCGTCCCTCATCTGGGGTGCTCACCACCACGATGTTCTGGTGTATATTCGGGCAAAACGTGTCTGCCGCGCCGTCTTCCCTTGAAACCCTCGCTGCCGCGCGAATGGCCGTCGTCGCCGTCGGCTGCAGCTTGGCAATGTTTAGGCCTCCCCGAGGCCTGACGACAATTTTGATGTCCTCGCTTGGTAACACATTCGGCATTTTAGACGCCCTTGCCGTGGAGGCGATGACTCTCTTGGCGTACTGGTTCCTTTCTCGAGGCCGAGATTGCCGCTCTGGTGACGCCGGCCGCGCAGCCTCCTTGCCTTGGATCTTAGGTTTTCGGACCACTTGCGTCCAGCCGGAGCCTTCTTGAAAATCCTCGGTTGTAATTTCTTCTCCCTCCACTTCTACTTGCATCTGACTAATGCCGGGGCCAGAAGCCGCAAAATCCTCCACCGGAGACGCCGTCTCCCTCGTAGAAGAGGAAGCCATTACGTAACCGCCGCTGGCCGGCTAACCCTTGATTTAGGGTTACCGTGGCGGCCGCCGCTTCGGAACTTCCCGGGGTCGTAAAATGAGAATTAATGGCTTGCCTGGGGAAAATCTGGTCTCCCGGTGATCGCGTGGAGAATCTCTGTCGACTGGTACCAGTTTCGTTGGCCTTGAATGCACTTGGCGCGTCAGAGGACCGGTATTTGCTGGAGCCGACGTGAAGCATGACTGCATCGGTTGGCCCCCTGGTGGCTTCCCTCGATTGTTCTCCTACGCCATTCCGAATCACGCTGATCACCTTAGCTAACGTTGTGAATAGTGAACTGCAACAATCTACCGTATATTTTTGAAGTCTTGGAATGAGATTTGTAGAGCATGGGTGTAAGTTTGTGACGTCCGCTGGTTGTTATCGGGTTCATTTGCCAGGGTATGGGTATTGAGCACATTTTAACGTCGCACCTGTTCAGTGTGGTCATGTGGTTATATACGGTGGTTTGTGTTGGTTAACAAAGCAGTCTAGTTCATCTCTGCCCGTCGAAGTCAGCCGGGGTCTTAACGTAACTGACATGGTGTTCTTCAACGCCTTTTTTAGCAAGTTCTCAATGCCAAGTGCTATTAGCAGCGTGTATTATTGAGCGGGAAAGTAAGGGATTTCTTTTTTCTTGTTAAAGAGGGCACATTATTGGCTCTCCTAGTCGACTGTCGGTGGCGACCCACACTACGGCTTTTATTTTTCGGCTGATAAGTTCCGGTACGAGTCTGATTTTGTTTACAATTTTCAGGTCGTTGTGTTTGCTTCCGATTCCCACCATATTACGGATGATTTCGTGTGCTTTTAGGGTGATCAGTTAGAGTGCCTGCCACCCTCCGCAATTTTCAGTGCCTGCCACCCTCCGCAATTTTTCTGAGTATAGAGTTCGCTGAGCCTGTTTCCAAGGGCTTCGCTGGCCAGTACTCGCATGTGGTATGTCTGACATCACTTGGCGAGCTATGAAATTTTCTGCAACTGCAAAAAGGACTGCCATTACGCGTTCCTTCCGTTGAGATCAAATTGGTTGTATTGTTACTGACGGCCCGAGTTCCCGCCCGAGCGGATCTAGTAATCATTTTCTTTGTAAGGCAAACGAATATGCAAGATCAATTTTCTGCTGTACAGCACATGTGTTTATATGACCTAGATGTCGTTGGGCCCGCCGGTTTTTTTGTTGGCTGCGACCTGTATATGTATATATACTAATCACGCACTAATAAAAAAGGTTGCTCCAGGCACGGTTTCATGCGCTTACATGGCGGTGACACCACCAGCGGTGACGTCGTCCTGCAGACAGCGCGGCAAATACAAACAGTGGTGACGGATACGAAGAGTGGTGAAGTGACGGAATGGCAAAACAATGAGCCTGCAGAAACGCCCCGAGATAACGCCGGCGCGAGGGAAGCCCATATTTGGTGGGCGCAGTGGCACTGCCTTTTCAAGAATGGTTTCCTAGCACCCACCCACCTGCAGACCGTAAAGCGTTGCGGCTGAGCTCTTTGGGTGTTCAAGCTCGCCAACGCCTGCACTGCGCAATGAAGAAGAAGAAACCGTCGCGAAATCTGCGAACTACGAAAGCTTGACATATCGGTGTCGTGTCCACTTATAATTACAGATCCCTATCCGTAGACTTAGCCCTTTCTTCTCCTAAAGGCTCACCTCTTCTACGGACGTTTCGATCCCTTCTGTCACCTCATTTTACTGAAGTTGACCTTCTTTGGGTCCCTGGGCATGCGGGAATCACCTTTAATGAAACCCCAGATTCACTGGCAAGGGTAGCACTCTCCGGTCCTGTTGTCGATGTCATTGAGACAACGCCTTTATTAGCCGCCGTAAGATTCCTTAGATTGCGGAAGCTGCAAGGGCAGCACGAATCAGTCTTATTGTCATTGCAAAATTTATCTTATCTTAAATTATCCTGGAATCCCAGTTGGTGCCCCTCACGCGACCTGGAGGCGATTGTAACGAGCCTTCGATGTCGTGTGCCCCAGTTGAATAGATACCTCCACAGGTCTCGTCTGGCGCAGTCTGCCATGTGCAGTTACTGTAATGAAGAAGAGTCTGTCGACCATTTCCTTCTGTCATGTCAACGATTTTCAAGCATCAGACGTCAGCCCCTTGAAGTGCCGCTTCATCGCCTGGGGTTGGCATTATCAGTGCCGGCTCTTTTATCATTTGGTGCTTCAGAAGCGGGATATTGCCACCGGAATGTTTGTTCTGCTCTTATGCACTTCATAGAAAATTCCAAAAGATTTACAACCTATTTCGCATCTTATTCTGGAACCTCACCTGAGCCCTCGTAAAGCATCCATTTCTGAATATTTTTTATTATTCTCCTCGTCTGCCTTCTCCTTCCTCTTCTTTTTCTTCTTCATCTTATTCAACTTCTGCTTCTTCTTCTTTTTCTTCTTCCTCTTCTTATTTTTCTTTATTTAGTTATTTATTTATTTATTTCCTTTTTTTGTTTCAATATTGACCAAATTCCAAAATCAATTCCTCCAACACAACAAAAAAAAGCTTCCAAATTGTTCTACTTTTCTTTGATTCATCCACCTAGGCAGTAATCTCATTCGAATTAACGACTGATGTTTGGCCGATCCCCTGATTGGGTAAGCGCCAATAATATCAAGGAACAACAACAACAACAACAATCAGCACTCTAAGCACAAGCAAGTCGCACAACCAACGGTTTTGATGCAGCGGTAGGTAATTTGGACGCTCACTTCAATTCTGGAAGGAAAGTCGCTCTGAAGCGGCATGGTTTCAGATAGCGCAACAAACTTCCTGACGTCGTTGCGGAAGCCGGCCTCAAATGGCGGCTTCGGTGAGAAAGTCCGCTATTTGATTTGTGCCAATCTTGTTGCGTAAACGAGAAGCCACAATTTTTGGCAACGGCTTCTAGGAGGGACTGTCCTTACTTTTGAACGTGCGCTCGCTGTAGCGAAAAATGTTGGGGAACTACCGAATACTCTCTTCAGCTTCCGTCATTGGCTGCGAGCATTAAAAGACCAAAAATTGTTAGACGCCTGGGGGTAAAGAATTACAATTACCACCGCCGCAGTGTTAGATCTTTATTTTTTAACGGGCCGTCCCATCTTCTGGCAGGTTACATGATATTCAAGGTACAGGATAAAGCTATGCAGAGAATGCGGAAACGGAGGATACCTTAAGCATGTCAGTAGTAGTGGCATGCGAAACGAGTGGACTCTTGCTGTAAGAATAGTCGATACCGGCAGTACATCTGGTAACCTCAACGTCTTGCTTCTCGCCCGGCTGAGCAAAACAGGAGTACGCACACAAGTCCTCGTCAAAGATGATCCTATCAGTTTCCCTGTAGAGAATGACTCGGCTGTCTCACTTCTGTCCACTCCCAAGCATTGAAGAGTGAAAGCCCTTCTAGCAGATAAGAACAGCATCACTTTACGATTTTTCTCTCCGCAGGATAACTTCCGAGTGGTTTTTTCAAGGTGCCAGCGATGTTCTAGGGTCCACACGCCGAGATACGTTTCTAGGACCAGGACGGTATTCGCATTCTCGGAAGTGACGCTATCATAGCCTTGTGCACCGACGGTTTGTGATTTATATGTGACCATTTTATGCAAGCGCCACGAGGCGCTCCTCCTGAATTTTTTTTCATTTTTTGCACCTCTTCAATTGTAACTTAGGAGTGACAACATTGTTCGTAATGTCGAGATAATGAAACGGATCCCAGAAGTCACTGCCATGTTACGATGTTTTTATTTTTATCATGCCAGATCCACTACGCGAATAGCCACATCCCCTAGAGCAAGATGATGTCATTTGACCGCTCGTCATGCCCAGTTGCTGGCACAGAGACGCTTAAAGCGTACTGCTGCAAAAGAGAGCTCATGTGAAGCTATACCTCCTCTGTCAACTTCTCCCTTGCCTCCACCTCCTCTGGCATCATTAGCAGCAGCAGCCTCGATCTTGTCAGCATCCGACGCTCGCTCCATTCTTAACTACGTGGTGCAGCAGCTGCACATATTAACCACGACTCTTGCAGCATGCCTCCGCTAACTTATGCACCTGCCGTACCTGGAACTACACGCAAGGACAATATCCTACAATGGAACTGTGGGGCCTGCCCGAAAAAGTTGGTGAACTTGAGGAACGCCTTCGCCTAGGCTCACTTCGTGCATCGGCGCTACTTCTTCAGGAGGCGAATGGCCTACCCCGTATCCCCTTTTTTACCGGCTATGCGTCTCCAACAATCATAGACCACCGTAACGCCCCACCAACGCCACGGGGTAAAGTGGTGGTTATGTCCTCACGTGCCTTCCACAGAAAGCCATTGACCTTCAAAACTGGTGCTACGCGTGGCAAGAAACTGTTGAGGTGAAAGTTCAACTAAGTCACTCTGCAGTGATCCTCGTATCCTGCTATGTGCGTCCTCGTAGTGGTCATGCCCCGCGGGCTCGGTTTGGGTGGATTTCACATATTCGAGCGCAACATCCCGGTTGTCCCATCCTCCCTGCCGTAGACTTTAATGCTCCGCACCCAGCGTTGGGCTATAACATGGCGACTGCCCGAGGTTCAGATCTCCTTAAGATCATGGAGAATGCTCGCTTCACTCTACTTAATGACACGACCCAGTCAACTCGCCGCTTCACGTCTACTCGTATGCCTCCATGTTCCCCAGACCTAGCTTGATGGCTTGGTCCAACGGCCGTTACTTGGCGGCGGGAGCCAGACTGCTGGGGTAGCTGCCATCATCCCATTTACCTCAATATTTCATCTTCGCCCTCTCGTCGCCTACGCCGTAAATGCCATATTGTCACGTCGGACGAGTTTCGGAAGTCGATTAGGCAGATATCAGCATTCAAAGAGGACCCCTTATCATCCATACAAAGGGCTCTTGAAGATTCTACAACTGTAAACTGGGTTGACGAGAGCCGCCCTAACCCTGATTTGCGCCTCCTTCAGCTGTGGGCGCAGCGCGGCCAGGCAGAAGTGTTTGCTTGTTGCAATCCCAACTCTCCGATTTGCCAAATCCGCCTTAAACAGCTCACAGCCGCGGCTCATCGCCATGAAGGCCGGCTGTCCTGCCAGCGCTGGCTTGCAATGTGCGCTTCTTTAGGGCCTCACTCTGGACTATGCTCCATATGGTGCATTTTTCATTCTTTGGAGCGATCACCATGATCCCCAGATCCTGCTGCGTCAGCGTTCCTCATGTCGAACCAGACTTCTTTGAAATTTGCAGATACGCCAGCCCATACTTTATACCCCGATTTTGACTTGGACCCAGCCATCATGCCCCCTCCGTTCACAATTCCATCCGGTGCTGGTATGCCGCCATCGGAAGCAGCAACCGAGGGCATACTCTCACCATTTACAATTGCGGAACTAACCGCGGCCATTGACACGGCGGCACTCCGCAAAGCTCCTGGTCCCGACGGAGTAACATTTGAATCTTTCAAGAACCTCGACCATTCTTGTCTGGAGGCACTCCTAACGGCGTACAACCGGGTTTGGATCACGTGTACAGGCCCCCCAGCCTGGCTTCAAGCGGATGTAATCACTATCCCGAAACCCGGTAAACCGAGTACAGACATCCGCAACCTGCGACCAATAGCGTTTACGGCGACAATTTGGAAGCTGTTGGAACAGATGATTGCCACAAGCCTTCAGTGGTGGCTCGACCAGCACCATCTATACCACCCATGCCAAATTGGATTTCGTCCCTGCCTTGGTGCAGAGGATGGTCTGGGCCACCTCTCCGAGATGCTCCTTATTGGCGGCCGATCCCAGCGTGTTCGCTCTGTGTTGGGCATGGTCGTTCACAAAGCGTACGACCACCTTGGCCACGCCGCCGTCATTGCGGTACTTGATCTCCTTCACCTGCCATCCCACCTTGATGATTTCATTTCCTTCTAACTACGAAACCTCACCTTCTCCATACGTCTCAACGGATCCCCCATAGGTTCCTTCCAGCCCCGCCGCGGTGTGCGTCAGGGATCTGTCTTGGCCCCCTTGCTTTTTAACATGGCCATGATACCAATTGCCTGGCGACTTGGTGCTGTTCCACACATCTATAGTATAATCTATGCAGACGACATCACGGTATGGTCTGTTCACCAGGACCTTCACGTCCAAACTGTCCGCCTGCAACAAGCTCTAGATGAAACCAATTATTGGTCCAGGTGTCTTGGCCTCACGCTTTCGCCTAACAAAGCAGCCCTTCTCACCGTGGCCAATGCATGGGGCCGTCGCCGGTTGGCAACCTCCCCGATCCGTCTTCCGGTTCAAGGCGCGCCTATACCAACAGCATCTACCCTGCGGGTGTTGGGCTTGGATATTACGGCCACCGGTTCTGCAAAACCTTGGATTCGCTCTGCAAAGCATCAACCTTCGCAATCGCTGCATCTGTTCCGTCGCATGTCTCTAAAAGCCGGCGGTGCCGCATCCAAGATGGCCCGCATGCTTGTCCGAGCCATTCTTCAGCCTCGCATAGTTTATCAAGCGCAATTCCACTTTCTTACGAAGTCAGACTGGGCACTACTCGAATCAATAAACAATTTGGCTATGCGAGCTATAACTGGTCTTCCAGCCCTCACCCCCATCCCTATTCTGCAACAGGAAGCGCAGCTCAGCACGTTTGATGAGCTAGTGCACCAGCGTCGACAAGCCAGCCTCGAAAAACAAGCCCTTGACCCTGATTCCGCCGCTCTTGCAGCGCACATGACCGGTTGACCAGGCTCACCACTATCAATCATCAATATACGGCCCCCATGGAAGTTCCACCAATTAACGGATACACGACCTGTTGCCCGTATTCATCCCGGGACAGTTGGTGCTCCGATTCCGCCTTCTATGGACATTGGTAGCCCTTCGTCTACCCTGATGTTTGTCGACGCCAGTGCTTCCGATAGCTTACTTCATACGGCTCTACTGTGCCCAACGGTGACTCCCGATCCAGTGACCTGCACTTACATAACAACGGAGAAGTGGCTATCAACGCAGGCAGAACTCCTTGCAGTGCGGGTTGCTCTGCTACACACATCGTGTTTAATCAACCACGCTTCACCACAGTGTACAATTTACACTGATTCGTCGGCAGCTGTTTGAGAGCTTCGTAAAACTCTCACGTCCAACGAACTTCTACTAGAAATCCAGGACATAATGGACACTTATCCATGTCGTGGGCGCGTGTCATGGCGCCAACGGAATAGCCATCCCGGAATGCAGGCTGCAGATGCCGGAACACACCCCGTGCGTGTGCAATATCCAGCTCCTCTTGCACCTTCCTCAAACGGTGTTGGCCTTCCCAGTGCAAAAGAACGTCTACGGCGCACTGCGCGCGCTCTCATACCCCCGCGCGGTAGAGATCTCCCTGGCGGGTTGTCTCGCCAAGATGATGTCCGGCTCAGACGTCTTCGCCTGGGAGTCGCCCTCATGCCAGCTGTGACAAGGTCCTGGCCGCATCAATACCATGCCCCGTTCAACTCCACCTGCCCCTTTTGCCCCGCTGCAGTTGACCAGGCTACAGCAGAGCACCTGGTGTGGAGTTGCCCTGCTCTGCGAAGCCTACGCGCTGTGCACATCGCCCCCTGCGGCCCGCGCCCCGTACGTCCGCCAGATTTCAAGGCGTGGATACAAGGACCGCATCATGGCCCCCTGCTCTGGTTCCTTCGCGAATCCGTGGTGTATCTGTACATTTAATTTCCCCTTATGCTGAATAGCAAGCTTCCGCAATATAAATAATAAAAAGATGTCATACAAGAGATTAATAAGCCTGATTACATATCACACATCGCATTATTTAAAAGAAGAGCAACATCAGAGTTCGTTTTCATGTATGCGAAGTGAAAGAAACGACTGGCGTTGGCAAATTTCCTGTGTGCCCCACACGGAAGAGCCATTGCGGGAACTCCACTGTGCAAGGTATGTTTCGAAGATAGGTTTAGTAGCCACATATAGGCGAATCCTGGTTAGCCCTTAATGCAGAGAATGGACTAGCCTAGTTAACCAATACTTAACCCAATTACATGACGTAATTGGGTACTTCAGCAAAAAGCGAGGAAATATTAAAAAATTTATGCACGTTTTCTCTTGATTCCGATGTCTAGATTCAATATGAATTAAAATACATTCTCAATATACGAAAATTGGACTTCCTTGCTCACAGAATCACTAACAAGGGGCTACACTCGATACAATGCGAGATCGACTGCACCAAGGCTTCACCAGCTCCGAGAGGTATAATTACCCTATGCTCAATATCAGGCACGGCAGGCTATAATGCCAAGTTTCTGCCTTGTTATGCCTTCCTTGCTGAGCCTATCTGCGAATTGCTACCTAAGAATCCCAAGTTTGCTTATAAGGCAGGTTTTTTGGAGCAGGAGTAAAATTGCTTGATTACTGAATGTTTAAATACACCGTTTTGGTCATGCTTCCAAGCTTTTTCTCACTGCAAATTAATTAAACATTGTTTATTAGCAAAGGGCAACAGACAGGATATATGAGCTAGTGAAGATTGCTGTTTCTTCTGGACGGCTCATCCCAAGGCAACAGAAGTATCCCTTCGGGAATCTCGAAGCCTATGTGCTTATGTTTTATGTGGGCGTGAGAATAAACGACAGTATTTTTCCAGGCCGCCTATTGACAATGCGCGATGACCACAAGGCTCTTGGCACAGTCCTAAGTGATAAAAGTGGGTCCACGTCTATTTAGGATTGCAAGTGGCACGCGCGGCTGCTGGGATACAATCTTACGATTTCAGACGTGTGACAACAAAAATGCTGCTGACGTTCTTACGTTCTTCCAAGAACGACCCTTCTATGTTTCGTGGAGGAGGAAAGCAGATTGGAGGCTTTCATGTTTTCTCAACGCACGTTACTCATGGGGAGTTTGTGGTTCAAACAATGCAGGTTTCCCTGCTTAACGCGTCATTGACTGTGGAGGCGGTCACGTTGCTTAAAAGGATCGGCTGCGGGGACGAAAACATTCCAACTGAGTGCGCTTGGCGTAATGGAGGGCTGTGGGACTCGACCTCAGTGTTCCCCCGCCGAGAGAGGAGCGGCAGGCTATGTTAGGGATTAAGGAGGCCTACTTGAGGCCACCACAAAATCAGCGCATGGAGGGCAGGCTGGAACGGCCGAACTATCTAGGCTTTGGAGGAGGGGGTATCGAGCAGCACTTCGTCCCGATTGTAAACCTGAGGGTCATCAGGCCTTCGGTGTTCAGGATCGTGAGGGGTCCACCTTCGCATCCTTTGGCCGAGGATCCACTCCTGACTCATTGCCGTCGAGTACCTTCGCCGTGCTCTCCTTTGCTAGACCAGTTGAGTACTGCCCGTCGTTTGCCCTCGTTGGACGGTTGCCTGCTACCCCCTGTTTAATGACATCTAAGCCGACCGCGTCGTGGCATCCCGCGACCTGGCATCCCGTCGTGAGCTGGTTCCGTCGTTACTGTTACCTACTAGGACGGTGCGTCTTTCCTCTCGACGGCCCGGCTAATAAAACACCGTCATCGTTGCTACGCTGCACGTCCTGTCGCTTCGTCGTGCGATCACATGATGCTTTGACGACACCGCCGCAGTTTGTTGAACGTTTTGTGGGGACTTTTTCCCCTACAATTTGTATTTACGAGCTTTATATACATTTCATCAACCTTTGAGTTTTTGTCAATATTCTTGATATTTTCGTTTTTACACTGTGTGTGTGTGAGAATATATTGTGAGAATATATAGGTTTTCGGAAGCGTTCTCATTTGGTTATTGCCGCTGTGGCAAGTCATATTCCCACAGAAGCCTCTAAAAATCTGTGCTCTCCTTAGTGCGACTGTGTGACTCTAAGGCACGGGGTTCAGTAAAAATGCTGCCTCCAGAGGCAGTTCGTTCAACAGGTTACGAAATGTGTCTCTCTCGTTGGAGACATCCTGTTTTGTGGGGACAAATTCGTCAAACCTTCATGCTCGCTCAGCACACGAGTTCATCGGGAAAAAGTGAGGACCAAGCCGAAAAAACGTGAACTAAACACGTGGCATGCAATATGTGAGCAAGTAGAGCGGGTAGCCCAATCTGATGAAGACTTTGTAAAACCAGTGCCGGCACCTCCGCTACCAGCTTCATTGCCATTAGCCCCATGGCAGATACAAGAAAATATTGTTTCCCCTTTTTTCCTGAGCGCCTCCATATTGTCACTTTGTCATTACGGTCATTGATTACTTTAAAAAGGGGCGAGAAGTATGCTTCTCGTGGTGAAAGTGACTGCTGCTATGATCTCTTTTCTGCCAAGGATCTCCAGCTTTCTGAAGGAGGTTGCCATTTCCCATGAGAGAGATGGTTCCTGGAAGTCTGCCCCCAAGAATCTAAAACTTTCCAGGAAGTCATCAGCGATTACCTCTGAGTCTACCTTTTTACACAAATGCAAGCACTGGGGAACGCCTTCACTTCACAACTATCATCCCATAACAAAACATTACACCATCTTCCCGTGGGGAACCCTGATGAGGATGCGAAGCATCAGGGGGGTTCCGTGTGGTTCTATTGTGTTGCGTTATGTTGAGTGACCTGGTGTTTAGTAGCGCCAGAGGGAATTCCGCGTCCGGATCCACACCGGTGGCAAAGGCCTGCAATTACTGTTGTGTTACTGCGAGTAGGCGGTGGTTCTCGAGGCGCCGAAATTCGTCCATCATGTTCTTGACGATTTTTTCCTCCCTGTAGTAGAATCGGTAGTCTCCGTCAGCGTTGGCGAGGTAAAGGTCGTGGACGTTGGTGCACCAGCTGAGAGCAACGTACGCGCCCTCCTCTTCGCAACTTTGTCTTCTTCTTCTTATTCTTCAGCAGTTCCCCCTACGGGAAGAGGACGACGGTGGTTGAACGCGAAGCTATCTCGTGATGGACTTTTCGGTTGGCCAACCCCTGGGGGCATCCTGCCCCAATCATCATCAGAGGTGCTGCGGACGGGGCATGGACGCCGGACATCCCCCGAGAAAGAGTTGCTTTGCATCGAAAAGTGTATCTTGTAGGAGCTCCAGGTAGATAGGTTTCCTAGACCCGCAGGTCGCGATCATTTTCCTTCCGTGGCAAGAAAAAACGGCCGCCTTGCGGGATCCGAACCCATGACCTCGAGAATGCGTGTCTGGTGCGATGACCACTACGCTACCGGCCGGGCTATTTTCCCCTCCACTTTCTAGGATATTTATGTTAAGGTGTTTTTGTTGTCTGCACTTGGGTGCGGTAGTCAGCGCCACTAGGACTACTCGGGGTGAAGGGGACCTTCTTTTTAACCTCTGGGCCGTGACTCGGGTGTCTACGACATGTCGAGAGTGGTCGACCAGCGTTGAACCCTCTTAAGCAACCTATCGCACCACAACTGCCGGATCACAAGCCTTCACTATGCATGTAGCGAATCAGAATAGGAAATGAGGAGCTCGTCAAAAATAACACAGAATTAAGAGTTGGCAGTCAACAAAACTTCGAAAAGCGAAGGGGAGAACGTGGTAGGTCATCGAATCGAAAAAAATAAATAATTTAGAAAGACCGAAAAACTGTGGAGTCTCTCCAAATGATTTATCTGTTTCAATGACCTACCACAATCTCCCCTTTGCTTTTCGAGGTTTTCTGGACTGCCAACACATTGCTGGTATGCATATATATATATATATATATATTTATATATATATATATATATATATATATATATATATATGTATATATATAGATATATATTGTAGTGCCAAAGATTCGCCATTGAGGAGTATGCTATTAGAAACTGCGAAGGGCGCACTATGCCCCGTTTGGGTATGCTCTGATTTGTGGCTATGGGCAATAATTGGTATGCAGTGAATGGGGACTGTGAAGACGACATGCAGATAGCACCCGTCACGCTTAGAACGCCCCATGATCTCTGATAGCTCGGTGCACCGTGATAATTGCTCCGGCTACTCCTGCTGGCGTGTACCTGCATACCATCATGTGGAAGGATACGATTCCCTTCCAATAAGCACAGTTTCAAATGGTGGAGTGTGCGGCTTTCCCTCCTCACGGCAGCCGGGAGTTAAGAAGCAGGCGTCTTTGTCCCGCCCTGTCCATTGACGACCCTCGGAAAATGGCGTCTTCTTCGCATCTGTTCATGGTCTGTTCATCGTCGGTTCATCTCTTCATCGTCTGTTCCGGTGCATTCCGCGAGCGAGACCCACCCAATTTCAATGGCGATGGAGACCAATACGTCGAGCAGTGGCTGTCATCGTATGAAAGGTTGAGCGGACATTACAGAAGAGATGAAAAGATTACGCTGAACAATTTCACATTCTCCTTAAAGGGACTTGCTGTGACGTGGTACTTGAACCACGGAGCCGAGTTGCACTCTTGGTCATCTTTGAACACCGATTTCAGGAAAGTATTTGGTCTCCCAGCCGTGCAGAAATTCCGCGCCGATTAACCTTTCGGAGAGCGGGAGCAGCACGCAGGAGAAACATTTAAGAGTTACGTAAAAGACGTTATCGGCCGGCGCAAGAGGGCAGGCCCTTCAATGAGCGAGGCTGACAAGATCAAGCATCTCCTGAAGGGAAAACACGACGATGGCTTTTAGATGTTGCTGAGTAATAATCCTCAGAGTGTCAGGGGCGTGATCAACCGGTGTCAGAGCTTCGACGAGCTCCGCAAGCAGCGGCTGCTCACGCGGGGCTTAGCATTACAGCCGGGAGAGCCCGTTTCGGGATTGGTCGTCCGCTGCGAGGAGTCTTCCCGGATGCCCCGCACTCAGATCCCCCAAACGCGCCCAAAATTGGACGAGCCCACTGCCCACGATCCCATAAAATTGGACGAGCCCACTGCCTCTTTTTGCCTTGTTGTCGCCGAAGACACCAACGTTCCTCCTAGCTCTGCCGCACTTGTACCCGTTCTGTGCGACTCAGTTCCAGACGTCACAGTGCTGCTCAGCCCTTGTGGTGAGGCGCCCGTGAAGGAGAAAGAAGAGGGCCGAGCAGCGCGCGGAGCGTGCAAAAGATTCCAAGTGAGAAGCGTTCTGCGAGCGCCTTTGACGCGTTGGGCGAGTGAGCGCGGCCTTGTGACCGCTTGGAGCTAGAAGCCAGAGTATCAACAGCTGCTGTCCCCTGACATCCGTCGGCCGATGAGCCAGGTGACCGACGGCTGTCTGCTGACCCGTGCCTGGATCTGCTAACGCGCTGGACCAAATGGCGGGGTACGGGTAAACACCGGATCACAAACGCCGCTGGGACATCGAGCCGTCAACCACTGGTAACGGTCCTTGACGTCCGGCCGCTATCCCGTGTCCGGTCCCGACATGGTGTGTGACTCCTCAGCGAGCCAGCTCCGCCGCGGTACCTGGGCCGATCCCACGGGCTTTGTGGGGAGACCTCGTGGAACTGCTGTGGCAAGTAAGCTATGTAGGACGTTTCCTCTCTTGCTCTCTATGGCGAACAGGTTTTTAGCCAGTTACCACATTTAACGCTCTTTCCTTTTGGTCTCGTCTGCGCGCGGTGTTTCCGCTACTCTCTCTGAACTTCTGCTCTCACCTTCCATGCATCAACCTATCCTTACTTGCGCACGTATTAGTTACCGACTCGTGACATTTAGCTCGTCCTACGCCAATTCATGATAGCCCTACCGAGCTGTTTTATGGCCGAAAAATGCTTCGCGCTACCATTCGTAGTTTTAGAAATGCAGCTTAGGTTCAGATCCGTGTTTGTTTGAAGCCTTATTCCTCTCCAGCTACACTGTTTTGTGGTGCGTGCCTCGGTCGTGTAGAACACATTTATGCCCTCCTCCTCACCAACGTTCCCAGTCACCAATCGTCACCAACGTTCATCGTCACCAACGTTCATCGGATGTTTCACTGGCTGTCCTCGACCCCTCCGCTCCCGCCCCGGAACCCTCAGTCTTCCTACGCTCAGTCGGCGAGTCTTACTGCGCCTGAATGAAACCGACTTCTCGCCATGCTTCAAGAGTTCTATTGGTCTATTGACTGCCACACATCCTCATTGGGCCGCTCATCTACGGTTACTCACTGCATTGACACAGGAACTCATCCCTTCCATTACGACAACGGCCGTGCGTGTGTCGTGATGTGAACAATATGCTTAAACGTGGCGTAATACAGCCTTCCAACAGCCCATGGGTGTCACCGGTTGTTCTCGTTACAAAGAAAAACGAATACATTCGCTTCTTTGTTGATTATCACCGACTCGACAAAATAACACGCAAGCAGTTCTACCATCTCCCCAGAATCGACGACGCCTTTGATACTTCACAAGGAGCCTCGTTCTTTACTTCCCTTCATTTAAGGACGGGCTACTGACAGGTTCTCATGGCGGATGCTGATCCCGCGAAAACGGCCTTTGTAACACGAAAGTGCTTGTACGAGTTTAACTTCATGTCTTTTTTCTTGGCAACGCGCATGCAACGTTTGAAAGCATCACGGACAATATTTTGTGCGGCCTAAAGTAAAAAACATGCGTCTGTTACGTCGAAGCTATTGTCGTCTTTTCCACAGATTTCTACGCGCATATTGCCCGCTTTCTACAATTCTTGAAATGCCTCACTGATGCAGGACTTCAGCTTACCCTCAAGAAGTGCCGCTTTGCTGCCAGTCAAACTTACAATTTTAGGTCATGTTGTATCCCAAGATGACGTCAGTCGCGATCTGGAGAAACTTCGTGCTGTCGCCGAGTTTCCTAAGCCGACCACCAGAAGGGAGCTCGGAAGCTTTATCGTCCTCTGCTCGTACTTCCGACAATTCATGCGGGACTTTGCGTCAATAACAGAGCCTTTAATGAATCTTCTAAACCGGTGGGATGGCGCCTCTCATTGATGTTGAGAGTGTGACGAGGCTTTCAAAAAGCTCCGCTCCGTGCCTACGTGTCTACCGATCCGTCACCATTTTGACCCGTCGGCCTTTACCGAGCTTCATACAGACGCCAGCCGTGCTGGCCTAGGCACTGGGCTCGTCCAACGAAAATCAGACTTCGACGAATACGTCGTTGCTTACGTGAGCCGAAGACTCACAAGAGCGGAGGAAAACTACTTTGCCACTGAGACAGACTGCCTGGCAATTCTGTGGGCCATAGGCAAATTTCGTCCCTACTTGTATGGCAGGCACTACGACGTAATCACCGACCACCAAGCCCTTTCCTGGCTGTCTTCTTTGAAGCACACGTCTCTATCTTCTTTGAAGGATCCGTCTGGTCGCCTCGGAAGGTGGGCTCATCGCTTACAAGGGTACGATATTCGAGTGCTCTACCCATCTGGCCGCAAACACGCCGATACACTCTCATGATCTCATGTGACTGACGACACTACCTTTTTGTCATCCATAGACGGAATTCTCTCCTCCCTGTCACATGAAGACATATCTCGGGAGCAACGCGAGGATCTCTGGCTCACTTCTCTTTTAGACTTTCTAACAAGACTAACTTGTGAGTCTTGACTTGTGTTTTTATTTCTGCAAACATTGTATTTGCTGCGTTTTGACTCTTTACTTGTGTTTATTTTCTTGCCTTGTGGCATTTTTTCTTTCTCTGTCGGTAGTTCCCTTTTACAAATTATGTGCTCCCCCTTACCCTATGCCCTTCCATGGGCCTGTAAGGTATCCTGAATAAATAAATAAATAAACCTTGCCTGTTCAAACGCCCCTCTAGCGGTGCGACGACAGGCCACTCACTTCGCTATTCGTGACGAGCTTGTGTACCGGAAAAGTTATAACGCAGACGGCCGGAATTACCTCCTCATAATTCCCTGCCACCTCCGTTTAAACTTTTGCGCATGTTTTCACGCGGATGCGCAGTGTGGTTATGCTGGTGTACTGAAGACATACCGACGTCTCCCTATGCAGTACTACTGGCGCGAAATGTACACTTTTGTCACCAAGTTCGTCCAATACTGCGAAAAATGTCAACGCCGTAAGTGCCCACCAAAGAAACCCCCGGCTCCGTTGCAGCCACTGCCGTGTCCAGTACCACCTTTCAACACCGTATGAATCGATTTTTATAGGCCGCTCCCTACACGGCTTCGTGAAACCGCTGGTCTGTCGTTGTGGTAGACCACTTGACCAGATGCGCTGAAACCACAGAACTACCAGCCGCCAACGCCCATGGGGTCGCCTCAGTTCTCCTACGCCGGTTCATTCTTCGCCACGTTGCCTCTAGAGAGTTGCTCAGTGACCGAGGGCGTCTGTTTCTTTCTGTAGTAATTGAAGCCTTGCTCGCAAAGTGCAACATTATCTACTGCACCACAACTTCTTATTACAGACAGACCAATGGGCTTACTGAAAGATTTTACCAGACACTGGGCGATATGTTGGAAACATATGTTTCGGCGGACCACACCGACTGGGACCAAGTTCTTCCGTGCGTAATTTATGCGTACTAAACTGCAACTCAAGCACCTACGGGGTTTTCGCCTTTCTTTCTCTTCTGCGACCACGAACCATCATGTCCTCTCTACACCGTCCTGCCGTACCGACAAGATGCGTCTGAATGTACCCCGTGTGATAGGCATCTCGCCACGCTGGAGAGTGTCTCCAGCTCGACAGGGCCCTGACTTCTACTGAACAATCTCGCCAGCAGCAGCGTCATGACGATGCAACACCGCCCCCTGAGTTTGCTGCCAGTTCTTTTGTGTGGCCGTGGATACCCTCAACTGTTCCTGGTCCTGCTCAGAAGTTACTCTCCAAATATCATGGTCTTTACCTAGTAATCAAGCGTACATCCCCTGTGAACTATGTAGTTGAGCCGCTCACGTTGAACGCGGACAATCGTTGTCGCGGTCGCGAAGCCGTGCACGTTGAGCGCCTCAAGGCTTACCACAAACCGATCGTTTTACTTTGCCCTTAGGTCACCAGGATGGCTCCTTTTGCCCGCGGAGGGTAATTGTAGTGTAAAACATTCGCCCATTTAGAGTATGCTATTTTACACTTAGAAAGATGCACTATGCCTTGTGTGGGTATGCTCTAATATGTGGCCATGGGCAATAATGGGAACGCAGTGAATGGGGACGGTGAACACGACGAGGAGATAGCACCGGTCCCACTGAGAACGCGCAATGATCTCGGATAGCTCGATCAACCGTGACCGTTGCTCCGGCTTGTCCTCTCGGCATCTACCTGAATACCATTAACTTGAACGCTACCATTCCCTGCCAATAAACACCTTCTCAAGATATATATATATATTGAGGGAGACGTCAAGGGCAGCCGTCACCCAGAAGACACGTCGCAGAGGCAGTGGAACAGCGCGTTTATTCTGAGCGGCAACCCAGAACTCCAGCCCCAGGAATGATGATGAGGATGGGTATGAAGAATAGATGAGGTATGGCATGATGATGATAATTGTCCTGGGAAGCAGACGAAGTATACGATGAATTGGCCACGACAGTACAAGGGCCCTTATCCATGTCTCCTTGAAGTGGGCAATAGCGCAACGGACAGATTGGTTCTCACACTTTCCCCCTCGTCGCGGAAGCGACCGCCTGGGAGCAGTTTATGGAGCACGAGGTGTGAACGGTTTCAGTCGGGACACATGCACGATCTCTGTGCCCCTGTAGCGGCGGTCCGAAGGAGGAGAACAAGGCGCGATGCGATAATTGATGGGGGAGGTTTCTTCCAGGATGGTGTAGGGACCAAGAAATCGATGAAGGAATTTCTCACATAATCCTGGCTTGCGAATTGGCGTCCAAAGCAGTACCTTGTCACCAGGGCGGAACTGGACAGCACGATGCGTTGCGTCATATCGAAGTTTCCGGTCGTTTTGGCAGGCTTCCGTGTGCAGGCGAGCAAGGCGACGGCAATGGGCAAGGCGTGAGACAAACTGCTCGGATAAGGGGCTTGATGTAGATACGGGAGCAGTAAAGAAGGTGGTATCCAGAATAAAAGACGGGTGTCGGCCAAAAACGAGGAAAAATGGCGAATAACCAGTGGTCTTTTGAACAGCGCTGTTGTATGCGAATGTAACATATGGGAGAATCGTGTCCCAATTTGAATGGTCGGGTCGAATGTACATCGAAATCATATCAGACAAGGTACGGTGGAAGCGTTCAGTTAGCCCATTTGTCTGCGGGTGGTACGCGGACGTTGTTTTGTGCACAGTATGAGAGGCTCGGAGAACTTCCTCGAGAAGGTTGGACAAAAAAGTCCTGCCGCGATCGCTCAAGAGTACTCGAGGAGCGCCATGACGCAAGAGGATCGAGCGTAAAAAGAAATCGGCGACCTCAGTAGCACAGCCAGAACGAACTGGAGCTGTCTCCGCATACCTTGTGAGGTGGTCTACGGCTGTTACGACCCAGCGATATCCGGCAGTCGTTGCAGGTAGTGGACCGTAGAGGTCAATTCCCACGGTGTCGAACGGTACCGACGGGCAAGGAAGGGGTTGTAGGAGATCTGAAGGCGCGGAAGTCGAGCATTTGCGCTGCTGGCATGAGCCGCACGACGCAATGTAGCGGGCAACACAGGTGGCAAGGCCAGGCCAAAAAAAGCGGTTCCGGACGCGATCATACGTCTTATGAAAGCCTAGATGTCCAGCTGTGGCATCATCATGTAGGGCTTGCAGTATCCTAGGGCGGAGGGAGCGCGGTGCAACGGGAACCCATCTGTAGCCCGAGGGGTAGTGGTTGGAATGGTGAAGGACTCCATCTAAAAGCTGAAATTGTTGAAGTTGACGACGGCAGCGGCTGTTCACAGGACGTTTGGTTCCAGTAAGGTAGTCAATTATTTCACGGCAGTAGGGATCGGATTGTTGAAGTGCTGCCAAGTCAGACACGTTGTCAGGCGCTATGTGGCTGACAGGGGCGATGGTAAGTGTCGTGCCACGCGACGTGGTCGCATCTGGAGCTTCGGATGACTGCAGCGGACATCGTGAGAGAGCATCTGCATCAAGGTGCTTCTTTCCGGATTTGTAAACGACTGTAAAGTCATATTCTTGCAGTCGAATAATCCAGCGTCCGAGGCGTCCAGTTAGGTTTTTCTGCGACTGCAACCAGCAGAGAGCATGGTGGTCTGTCACCACTGTAAATGGACGGCCGTATAGATATGAGCGGAATTTCTGAACCGCCCAAACAACAGCGAGGCACTCCTGCTCGGTAACTGTGTAATTCTTCTCAGTGGGACTGAGAGAGCGGCTGGCGTAAGAAACAACCCTTTCCATGTGTTGGTCATCAGCCTGCAACAGCACAGCACCAATGCCATGTCCACTGGCGTCAGTATGCAGAACAACCGGTCGTGACTCGTCAAAATGACAGAGTACTGGACCGGAAGTAAGTGCTTGTTTCAACTCTTGGAAGGCCTGTTCACATGCATCAAACTACTCAAAGGGTGTTCCGGAGTTCATCAGCTTGTTGAGGGGAGAAGCAATAGCAGAAAAATTCCGGACGAAGCGACGGCAGTACGAGGCCAGACCTAAGAAGCTGCGCAGATTCTTCTGTTGTAACGGGCGTGGAAAGTTGATTACAGCAGCAATTTTTTCAGGATCAGGCCTAATACCATCTTGCTTACTACGTGTCCCAAAACTTTAATGCTCCGACTAGCGAAGCGGCACTTATTAGTGTTGAGCTGAAGCCCCGCATTGGAAAGACAGGTGAGAACTTCATCCAGTCGCTTTAGGTGCTCGGCGAAACCTGAAGAAAAGATAACGATGTCGTCGAGATAGCAAAAGCACGTTTTCCACTTGAGACCGCGGAGGACAGTGTCGATCATTCGTTCAAATGTTGCAGGGGCATTGCAAAGCCCGAATGGCAGGACGTTAAATTCATAGAGTCTGTCGGGGGTGGCGAACGCGGTCTTCTCTTTATCGTCCTCATGCAGGGGGATGTGCCAGTACCCCGAGCGCAGATCAAGGCTTGAGAAATATTCGGCGCCTTGTAAGCAATCTAGGGCGTCATCAATCCGTGGCATCGGGTAAAGGTCCTTCCGGGTAATTTTGTTCAATGCGCGATAATCGACGCAAAATCGCACCGATCCGTCTTTTTTCTGCTCTAGCACTACCGGGGAAGACCACGGACTAGTTGAAGGCCGAATAATGTTCCGCTGAAGCATTTCGGTGACATTGTCACTGATAACTTTCCTTTCTGCTGAAGACACACGGTAAGGACGGCGGTGAATAATGCGAGACCCGTCGGTTTCGATACGATGCGCTGCCACCGATGTCTTACCCAGTACGGTAGAATTATAGTCGAATATAGATTTATGTTTGTTCAGAAGCTGCAGTAACGACTCAGTTTCAGCCGGAGAAAGGTCAGAGCTCATTGTGGCGGTTAGAGCGGGATCAGGAGAGTCGGAATTGAGATTAGTAGTACATGAGACCGCACAGAGAGGGAAAATACAGGCGGGAGTAGAGGCAGCAACAGTAGCAATTGTTGTGCGCCGAGGTAGGACCATTGGCTCATGATTGGTGTTAACTACGATAAGAGCAGCAGTTCCCTTTGAAAAGCGCACGAGACTCGGAGCGATCACCAGCCCTTTGGGAAGGAAGCGAGGAGAGGGAGTGATGAGAACGTCACCATCGTAAAAGTGATTGGAACTAACCGAGATGATTTCCTCACTGCCAGGATCAAGGACGTAATGCGCGCTGGCTACTATGCGCTGCTGCGGCGCGTCATCAATAGTTGAATCATCCGTTTCGGTCAGTTCCATGTCGTGGCGGTCACAGGATATAATAGCGGATGCCGACGAGAGGAAGTCCCACCCTAAAATGAGCTGATGGGCGCAATGCGGCAGTACCGCGCACTGTATGTGGTGCCGAATTCCATTGATGAAAACACGCACTGTACAATATCCAGTAGGTTCGATGACACCTTGGTTCGCGTTACATAAAGAGGGCCCAGTGTACGGAGTTTTCACTTTTCGCAGTTGCAAACATAACTTCTCATCAACCACTGAAATACTGGCTCCTGTGTCCACTAGCGCATCAACAATAACACCTTCTACATCGGCTCTTACAGTGTTCGAGGGTTTGTCTGGAGGAATTGTCGATTTTCCCACTAGTGCAGTTTTCCCTCCAAAAACTGCAGGAGCTAGTTTTCCTGGTGGGTGTTAGTAGCGTGGGTGGCCGGATGGAGGGGGGACAAAGAACGACGGTAGGGTGAAGGCGAGCGCCGGCGTGCAGAACGATGACTGGAAGGCTCGAGTGGCCCTGGAGGCGACGAAGGGCGGCGCGGAGGCGAAACGTGTTCGGTACGCCGATAACCGTAGGGAAACCGGGAATAGTAACGATCGAACGGGGCGTAGCCTCTTCGCTCGTCTTGCTGACGCCGACGGCAGAAACGAGAAATGTGGCCCCTGATCCCACAATAGTAGCACACTGGGCCATCTCCAAGAAACCGTTGACGGCCCGGTCGCACGGTGGTGTAATAATGCGGGGAAGCAGGGGCTGCGGCAATCGCTGTCACATGGGCTTGCGGCGACAGTGGCTGAACCTGCAAGGGTGGTTTGGCCGCAATCGCAGAGTAGCACGGCGCGTAGACGGTGGCCAAGGGAGGGGTCGTGGGCGAGTAGGCCTGAGAGCAGACGGTGGCAAGAGGAGAACGTGCAGGTGAATATCCCGTCATGGATGTTAGCTCCACCCTGACAATATCTCGAAGCTCCGGCGCGTTAGTGTGACAATGGTCACGCGACGTGCAGGGCGAGTCCTGTTGCTGCAGTTCTTCGCGGATAATCGCGCGAATGAGGCTGCGCAGATCCGAGTCCCCGTATTGATGAGAGGCGCAAGACTCCTGGCGAAGGCGAATAGACTGCAGTTGGTCCAGCCATTGACAAGTCTTGCGGACATCACTGACGCTTGCAGGATTTTCCACAGCCAGAGCGTTAAAGGCAAACGGAGAGAGAGAAAGAGAGAAAGCTCTTTATTAGAGGAAATCAGAGAGGTCTGCCGGCATGTTAACGCCGACATGCTACTCTGCGGGTACGGGAGGAGGGAAAAAGTTGCAATAGGAAGAAATGTGGAAGGGAGAGAAGAAAGAAGAAAATAAAAGAAGTGAAAAAAAAGGAGGAAGCGTGTGCGTTGGGGACCGTCAGTGCGACACGTGAAAAGTCTATGGACGGTTGTAAAGTGCAAGGATGGTCTTGTCCTATATCAGCTCAGCGACGCCGATGTCATTGAGGTATTCAAATAATGCGGTTAGCACTTTACGCTGAGAGGAGGGAGATGGCCTTGGTCCCAGGAGTGCTTTTAAAGTCAAGGAACTGTGGTTGAGGCACTCGATCTTTTGTGCGAGATTGTTTCTTGCTTGATAGTATGTAGGGCACTCGAGTAAAATATGCTCGACGGTTTCTGGTGAACCGCAGTTGTCACAATAGGGGTTCGAGGTTAGGCCAAGGCGATAGCGGTAGGTATGTGTTAGCGCCACGTTGAGACGTAAGCGATAGAGCAAAGTCTCTAGCCGACGTGGAAGTCGCTCCGGTAACCTCAGTGCCAAAGTTGGGTCGACATGATGGAGGAATGGGTGCTGGTTTTGCGGGAGAGACCAGAAGGTGCTTCTTTCCCTGAAAACAAGCTCCTTTGCTAGCCTAGAGGCATCGTGCTTCGTGAAGAAAATGTTCCTCACGTTCCGCAGTTGCAATCCTCTCTTGGCAGCCTCATCTGCTTTTTCATTGCCTATGATGCCGCAGTGGGCAGGGATCCACTGCAGTATCACGCGGTGTCCGGCTACACAAACTTGATGATTTAAGTAAGAGACATCGCGGGATATATGTTCGTGAATGCTGAAGCAGCTTGCACGTCGAAGAGTTTGCAGTGCCGCCTTCGAATCCGTAAAGATTACCCATTGTGCTGGCTGCTGGCGGAGAATGTAGCGAAGTGCTTGTTTGATGGCATGAAGCTCAGCAGATGTAGATGACGTTGGGCGCTCAAGACGGTATGAGAGTGCTTGAGCGATACCCTTCAATACATGACGCACCTTGTCAGCCTCCGGCATGGTTTCATCCACACGGCGACAAAGAGCGACGACGTCCTCAATGTAGGAGGCGAATGTCTCATCAGGGCGCTGAATGCGAGCGGCAAGCGTTTGTCTGGCTACATCGGCGCGAATGGACGGCGTGCCGACATTTTTTCGTAGCTCCTGAGTAAAGTTGGTCCAGTCGGTGATCGTGTGTTCGTTGTTACGGAACCACGTCTTGGCCGCCTCGTGTAGGGAGAAGGAGACAATTCGAAGCTTGAATGCGTCATCCCACCGATTGAAGCTGCTGACCCGATTATAGCTATCCAGCCAGTCTTCGACATCCTCACCTCGACGGCCAAAAAAACTTGGCGGATCGCGTTGGTGGCTGGTGATTGTAAACGCCGCAGGCACAGCAGCTGACGATCCGGGGGTGCTGTTCCCGCTCTCGTGCTGCATCATCAGAGGCAAGCGCCTACCGGAACGGAGCTCCAGGTGTGCGACTGGGAAAGACAGAGGACGGGACCGAGGTGCACCTCCACCACTTGAGGGAGACGTCAAGGGCAGCCGTCACCCAGAAGACACGTCGCAGAGGCAGTGGAACAGCGCGTTTATTCTGAGCGGCAACCCAGAACTCCAGCCCCAGGAATGATGATGAGGATGGGTATGAAGAATAGATGAGGTATGGCATGATGACGATAATTGTCCTGGGAAGCAGACGAAGTATACAATGAATTGGCCACGACAGTACAAGGGCCCTTATCCATGTCTCCTTGAAGTGGGCAATAGCGCAACGGACAGATTGGTTCTCCCAATATATATATATATATATATATATATATATATATATATATATATATATATATATATATATATATATATATGTATACAATGAATTGGCCACGACAGTACAAGGGCCCTTATCCATGTCTCCTTGAAGTGGGCAATAGCGCAACGGACAGATTGGTTCTCCCAATATATATATATATATATATATATATATATATATATATATATATATATATATATATATATATATATATATATATATATATATATTGAGGGAGACGTCAAAGGCAGCCGTCACCCAGAAGAGACGTCGCAGAGTCAGTCGCGACGGCGCGTTTATTCCGATAGGCAACCGAGAATACCAGCCCGAGGAATGATGTGGATGGGTCAGAGAAACAAATGAGGTGCGACATGGTGATGATAATGGTCTTGAGAAGCAGACGGAGTGCAAGGTGGATTGGACACGAAAGTAGCAGGCACCTTCCATGTGTCCTTGAAGCGAGCACTATCGTAGCTTACACACAAATGCTCACAATATATATATATATATATATATATATATATATATATATATATATATATATATATATATATATATATATATAACAGGGTTTGGAAATGAGGGGCTCATTAGGAAATACAGAAAGGAATGCGGGCAGTCTACAACGCCAAAGAAGGTGTTGTAGACTTTCTGGGGCTGTATCTGACGCTTGAGGGTGGTAGCCAGCGCCACTCAGACTACACGGGGAGAAGGGAAAGTGAAGGAGAACACAGTCGCCCAGATAGCCGAATTGGTAAGGCATTCGAGGTCTAATCGAAAGGCGTGGGTTCGGTCCCCACTCCGGGCGCGTGTTTTTCTTTCTTTCTTTCACACGTAATTATTAATAAAAAATAATAATGTAACGTCACTAACGGTAAAAGATAGTCTAACCATTCCCCTATGCCTTCTTTGACGTTGTAGACTGCCGGCATGTCTTTTATATATATAAATATATATATATATATATATATATATATATATATAAGAAGAAAAACTTCGAACAAGGTAAAAGCACGATTGTGGCCTACGTTTCAGCAAAGAGAACTTGCTTTCCTCAGGGCGTGAGGAAAGCAAGTTCTCTTTGCTGAAACGTAGGCCACAATCATGCTTTTACCTTGTTCGAAGTTTTTCTTCTCTTGTGTTCTCTACCATCTTCAAAGTTCTACTACTCCCTATATATATATATATATATATATATATATATATATAAAGTTAAGAGAAAAGGTTCCTTGCTATGAGGCTAGCTGTACGATAGAGAAGTCCAACTGAAAAACCTAACAACATTTCTGACGTTTTGACCGGGGACCGGTCTTTTTCAAACATACAAATAGCGCGGATCAGTTCGGTTTAAATACATTTCAGTTGTGGGCGGAGCAAGCAGATGTATCAAGGAAAACGTAGGCTCTACTCGACACAGAAGTATGCGAAGCCCCAGAACGCCTGGGGGGAGGGGAAAGCGGGGGGGGGGGGGGGGAAGTGTTGGTGTTGTGCCGGGGAACAGAGGGGAAAGGGGGGGCGTAATCAAAGCAGGCGAGGCTATAGGAGAAGAGGAAGACGCTGCATGGAACTGAAGTCACCAAGGGAAAGCAAGAAAGTGAGGTACTAAGGAGGGGCTCCTTTCCTGCTCGTTTCTTAACTGGAAATTGACTGGTTAGGAGAAAATGGTGGGGGAGATCAGAGTTAATTATGGACGCCTTGTGCAAGCGTTAAACACAAACTCACAACAAAAAGGAGGAAGGAAGGAAGAGGGGAATTGAGAAAAGAGAGGGCGGTTTTTTAGCGGGAGGGGTGCGAGAACTGCAGACGGGGAAGGCGGGGATGAAAGAGGTTCGACGAAAGCCCCAAAACAGCACGTTTTTTTACATGGGGTGAAAACGCGGAAGCGATTTCCTGCGTTAAACGTGGTGGGGGAATGCGGGGGTGAAAGAGGTTCGAAGAAAGCCCAAAACGGCACGTGGTTTCACATGGGGTGAAAACGCGGAAGCTATTTCCTGCGTAAAACGTGACGGCCGTCCACGAGGCGGACGCAGAAAGGCGAGGTCCTGCAATGCAAGGATAAAACAATGCCAAGTAACGCTAATTTAAGCTAGATCACATAAATACCGAAATATAGGTGGACATGGCGTAATAAAACACATACAAAAAGGGAGAAGTACAGTGCCACATGACGTTCTCGAAGAGCGTTCATGCAAGATCATATTACCAATAGCAAGTGTTCCATGCAAAAGGACACAGAATGATAATAATAATAGAAATATAATAATAATAAAAAAAAAATAAAGGAAGGCGTACAATGGTGAAATCTATGTACATTCGTGCCTATGCGGTGCGGCAACAATACACAAGCATTACACTGACACAGTACAAAGTACATTACGTACACGGTACACTATACAAAGATTTGAAAAAAGAGAGAAAAGAAGAAGTAAAAGCGCTCCTCTTTAAGAATAAAGTTTCTCAGTTGTTCGTTGCATCAGCCTTCTCCGGTGCCTGATTGGACAAGAAAGACAATCGGCCTGTGTTTTCATTTATGCCGCTCAAGACAGTGTTAAACTTGTAAATAAAGTACGATTCACGGGCTTCATGGTCATAATGTGTTTTCAAATTTGACTGAAGCACCGTGGCTGTGAACACGTGGAAGGGGTGGCCTATATTATTTACATGTTTAAATAGGGGAAGGTGTGGTAGGTACTTTGTGTGTGCTCGGTGGTTGTTGATTCTCATTCTAAATGGATTCTCAGTTTGACCAACGTACTGGGCGGGGCATGTGGTGCATTCAAGAAGGGAGATAATGTTTGCGCTGTCACAGTCAAAGTTTCCTCTTATCTGGAAAGAGAATGAACACGTGGTGCAGGTGGCGACAGAGGCTTTAGTCATCACAGTTTGCAGCTTGGCTTATTGCAGGGTCTGCTACCTGTGAAACGGGGGATGTTAACGTTAGATGACGTTACAATATCTCTGATGTTCCTCGCACGGCGGTACACGACGCGGGGAGGGCCAGGGAAAACACTTCGCAACCTTTCGCTTTGAAGTAAAATGTATTGTGGTGTTTTCTGAGTATGCCACTTACGTTGGAGGACGAAGCGGCATACCTTAGAATAAGGTTTGGGGTCGTATTAAAGGATTTGGCTTTTGAGTTGGTTATCAGGTGGCGGCGGTCCTGTTTTTCAGACTTCCTAATAGAATCACTGATGAGAGATGGTGGGTATTGTTGTCGTGTTAGGTCATTAGTTAGTTGCTGACAGTTAGAGGCAAAATCAGCTGGGTCAGAGCATATCCTTCTAAAACGCAGAGACTGACTGCGGTTGCCGAGTTTGCAGTGTTTAACGTGGTTGCTTTTGAAATGCAAGAATTGATGTCGGTCTGTTGGCTTCCTGTACACTGAGGTCACAAGCTTGTTTGATATTATCACTGGAACATGGAGAAAATTAATGGCAGATGGGGAATATGAGTGGGAGAATGAAATGTTCTCGTGGGCGTTGTTGAAAGCGGTTATAAATTTTAGAAGTTCTTCTTCCATATGGCACCAAATGAGAAAAATATCGTCAATGAACCTTGGATAGAAGAGAGGCTGAAGGTGTGCGTTGCTTAGAAATTCGGACTCCAATGTGCCCATGAAAATATTAGCATAGTTGGGTCCTAATTTTGTTCCCATCGAGGTCCCGTCGATTTGCAAGTAGTGCTTATTGTCGAACTCAAAGTTGTTCAGCTCCAAGACAAGCTTGAAAAGCAAGCCGAGAGTTTCACCATAAATTGAATTCTCTTGGGAAGCATCATCGTACGCATGGATGACAGATCGAATGACGTCTTAGTGTGGAATATTTGTATATAGCGAGGCGACGTCGAGAGTGACTAGCAGGCTATCTTCCTGTATAACTAGACCCTTAATATAAGCCAGAAAATGGTTGTATCATTTACATATGAAGGTAGTGTGGGAGGAATGTCTGATTAGGCTATCAATAAAACTAGAGATCATTTCTGTTACCGTCCCTATACCGGAGATGATTGGTCCGCCTGTAGTTCCTGCTTTATGTATTTTAAGCAACTTATAAAATCCTCCTCTAACTGGACTTAAAACTTGAAGTGATGCTGCAGTTTTTTTGCGGTATTTTTTTGTCCTTGACGAGCGCCATCAGTGTCTGGCTTACCTTGTTCTTAAACTGGGAAGTCTGATCGGTGTCGGTTGGTTTATAGAAAGAAGTATCGCTGAGCTGTCTTTCTGCCTCAGTGATGTAGTCTTGCTTATTCATAGTTACAATTGCGCCCGCTTTGTCGGCGGGTTTGATTGTGATGTCGGAGCGCTCGCGTAAACCTTCTAATGCACCTTGCTCTTTCTCTGAGAGATTTTTGGGATGCGGTGATGGATTTTTACTATTAGTTGGAATGTCACGTTGTACCACCTTGATGTACATGTCTAAGCATTTGTCTCTTTTTGGGGGAGGAGTGCAATAGAGTAGTGATGGCAGCCTAATGTCCATATTCATCATCATCATCATCACCAGGCTGTCTACGCCCACTGCCGGGCAAAGGCCTCTCCCATTATTCTCCAATTACCTCGGTCCTGTGCCAACTGTGACCAATTTATCCCCGCAAACTTCTTGATCTCATCTGCCCATCTAACTTTCTGCCGCCCCCTGCAACGCTTGCCTTCTCTAGGGATCCACTCTGTTACCCTTAATGACCAGCGGTTATCTTGCCTTCGCATTACATGCCCTGCCCACGTCCATTTCTTCTTCTTAATTTCTACTAATATGTCTTTAACACCAGTTTGCTCTCTGACCCACTCCGCTCTCTTCTTGTCCCTTAATGTTACACCTATCATTTTCCGCTCCATTGCCCGCTGAGTCGTTCTCAATTTAAGTGTGACCCTCTTAGTGAGCCTCCAAGTTTCTGCCCCGTAAGGGAGTACCGGTAAGATGCAGCTGTCATACACTTTCTTCTTCAGCGACAGTGGTAGGCTGCTATTCATTATCTGAGAATGTCTGCCATATGCACCCCACCCCATTCTGATCTGATCTAAAAGATCTAATCAGGAAACGGCAAACCATGATAATCTCTACCACAGCTGACGGAATAGAACTAGCCGAGCTCTCGAAGTTAATCAATAAGCGTAAGACAGCTGACATACGGAAGTATAATATGGAGAGGATCGAATACGCTGTAAAGAACGGAGGTAGCCTGAAAGCAGTGAAGAGACGTCTTGGCGTGGAGAAAAATCAGACTTATGCACTTAAAGACAAGCAAGGCAATGTCATCACAAATAGGGATAAAATAGTCACAGTGGCCGAGGAGTTCGATAGGGATCTGTACAGTAGCCAGGACATACAGGATAATGCCGAACGAGACGAAGCACCTGGTGAGAATCAGATAACAGCAGACCTCTTGAAGGATGGCGGAGAAATTGTACTTGAAAAACTGGCAAACCTGTATACGCAATGCCTAATGACCGCAATGGTACCGGAATCTTGGAAGAACGCGAACATCATCCTAATCCATAAGAAAGGCGACATAAAGGACTTGAAAAATTACAGGCCGATCAGCTTACTGTCAGTCGTCTACAAGATATTTACCAAGGTAATCGCTAACCGAATCTCTGCAACCCTAGATTTCAGTCAACCTACAGAACAAGCTGGGTTCCGTAAAGGTTATTCAACAATGGACCATATTCACACGATCAATCAGGTGATAGAGAAGTGCGCTGAGTATACTGAACCCGTATATAAAGCCTTCATAGATTATCAGAAAGCATTTGACTCGGTCGAAACCCTAGCAGTCATTCAGGCATTACGGAACCAGGGGGTAGATGAGCATTATGTAAGAATACTAGAGGATATCTACAGTGGGTCTACAGCTACCATCATCCTCCATAGGGAGAGCAGTAAAATACCTATAAGGAAGGGTGTCAGACAAGGAGACACAATCTCTCCAATGTTATTCACAGCATGCTTACAAGAAGTATTCAGAACGTTGGATTGGGAACAGGTGGGAGTAAGGGTTAATGGAGAATACCTCAGTAACCTCAGATTTGCTGATGACGTTGCCTTGCTAAGTAACTCGGGGGACAAATTGCAAAGCATGCTTTCCGCACTGGGTGAACAGAGTAGAACCGTGGGCCTGAAAATTAACATGCACAAAACTAAAGTAATGATCAATAACCTCGGGACAGCACAGCAGTTTGAGATAGGTGGCGAGGCAGTGGAAGTGGTAAGCGAATATATCTACTTAGGCCAAGTTGTGACCCCAGATCCCAACCATGAGGCAGAGATAATTAGAAGGATGTCCATATTATGGTCTTGTGATTTGCAATTCTAATATTCGCATAGCCTAAGAGTTCGGGACAAGTTCTCTAGATCCTTATAGAGTTGGAATTCGTCTAGTCTGCCGGTTGCAGGGTAAAAACTCACGCCTCTTGACCGCACGCGTTCTTCGTCATCAGTGAGGGGGGTGTCGGAAACATTTCTATGTGGCACTCTTTGAGCTGCGAGGGGTTCAGGCCAGGAATATTTTCGGGGCTTGCATGGGAAGGAAAAAAAGACGTGTCCACTTTTTCAAGAGGGGAAGTTATGCCGTCCCGAAGCAGGTTTTCCTGTTTTGTTAGAATTACTTGGCGCTCTTTGTTTTCTGCAAACACTTTTAAAAGGTTAATTTCATGGGGCGTCAAGTCTACCTGGTCAGTGAGGTTTCGTTCGTCCCTCAGAATGTGCTCTAGTTGTGAGTTATCGTCGTCAATAACAATATTCAAAAGTTCCTTGGATGCTTCATGTATGCATAGCGCTCACCTAGCCTGAAGCTCTTGAGACATGTCGGAGGTGGCGGCTTTAACGTAAATACGCAGCCCTTTCGGAACAACATCCCTTCTGCGATAGAGAATGAGGGTACTGAGATGGCACTGATATCGTACTCGCTTTTGGACAATTTTCCTAGCTTTCGAAAAATTCAAAAATCCCACCTGGCGGGCATTTTTTCTCCACTTCCTTTATTTCCAAATTCTTTATCTGTTTCAATGACCTACCACATCCTCCCCTTTGCTTTTCGGGGTTTTCTTGACTGCCAACTTTTACTTCTGTGTTAATTTCAACGAGCCCCTCATTTCCCATTCTGATTCGCTACATGCATAGCGAGGGCCTCTGTTCTGGCAGTCTTGGTGCCATAGGAAGCTTACGAGGGTTCAACACTAGTTGCCCACTCTTGACATGTCGTAGACACTTGAGTCACGGCCCGGGGGATAAAAATAAGGTCCCCTTCGCCCCGAGTAGTCCGAGTGGCGCTGGCTACCACCCCCAAGCACAGGAAACAAAAATACGTTAACACACATACCCTAGAAAGTGGAGGGGAAGATCGCCCCGCCTTTAGCGTAGTGGTTATCGCTTCCAGATCGGTATTCTGGAGGTCGTGGGTTCGGATCCCACCTGGCGGGCATTTTTTCTCCACTTTCTTTCTTTCTTTCCAAATTCTTCATCGCTTTCAATGACCTACAACATCCGCCCCTTTACTTTCCGAGGTTTTCTTGACTGCCAACTCCTATTTCAATATATATATATATATATATATATATATATATATATATATACACATATATATATATATATATATATATATATATATATATATATATATATGTATCATTGTTTCGAACCGAAGAAATACAGGTCCGGTTACGGTTCTGGTTCAGGAGAAATCATTTGGTTCCGGTTCAGCTCGGGTTCAACAAAATCACGTACCGAACCGGTTCGCGAACCGGTTCGACGAGTTTCATTATCACTGCAATTAGAAAAAAAATTTAGTTGTTCAAAACTACAATCAAATCAAAATAAAACAAAAATTCAAAATGCTGAATTTCACTAACGGCAGTGGCGCAATTGGAAATAAACTTTAAAGAATTACGAGGTATTAGACAAACAGATTAGGTGACGACGATTTGACACCTACTTTCTGCCCAGACTTTATGTTGTCCTAGCGACAATTCATAAATCCATCGCCAAGAGATAAGATAATGGGGTATATATTTTCTGCCCTTTCATTTTTTGTTGAAATAGAAATTGTCGCTATGGATTCACCCATGACGCTAACCTTGAAGCCCTAAATTTAGGCCTGAGTACTGGCACGTTCAAATACCAGCGCTTAATACCAATGGTGCACATTTTTTATGTTTATAACAACACAGAAAAATCCTACAACAGACACATAAATAATGTGTTAGGTGTCACCTTATCAAATGTGTTAGCCACACTTTTGTGAAATTAAGCTTTAGATACGCTCGGTCACTGCATTATTGTTCTGACCACTGCGATTCCTTTTGTTATCGCTATACCGGATCTCTGCATTACAATCAGTATGTTTCTGCTTCCAAGACAATGTCGAGTGCTGCGGTCTCTTCCCAAGGCATTATGTGCGCACCTTAAAAGTTTTCCCTGACATATCTGTTGTTATTTATATCTGTAAAAAATGGAGCTTGTCCGCTGTACTGTCCTCACAAACTGACCACGGAAATGACTTTCTTCGGATTTATGACACGTTTGGTTGTGAAACGGAGGGCAAAGAAAAGTATGGAGGAATATCTACGTTTTAGTGCTTTTTTTAGTTATTCGGTTTTGCTTACTTTTTGCATAACATTTTAAAACAACGTGATTCACCTTTTCTTTTTTGTTGTTTTCCGTGTAAACACATTTTTAAACAAAACTGGCGTATTTGATGCCCCGTGCTATATCTCTTCTCCGAGGCGCAGCTTATGTTGCATGCCGGCAGACGTATTTTAACCAGCTGGTGTTATTAAACGTGGATCCAAATCCCAAAACACGGACGTTCTCGATTTCGATCTACTTGAGAAAAATGGTCGTGGGGATGTATACGTGGATGTATACGTGGATACATCCTGCTTGCTATGCACGACGACGTCACCTCAGGACATCTTGGTTTTGCCTGCACGCTTTACCGACTCCGTCAACGTTTCTACTGGCCTCGCCTCCGAAAGACAACGAAGCAGTACGTCGCCAAATGTCAGGTGTGCCAGCGCTACAAGCATCCCACAGTTCCTCCTTCCGGGCCTTTGCATCCGGTGCGTCCACCAACGTCAGCTTTTGAAAAAGTAGGAATTGACTTGTTCGGCCTGTTTCCCAAGTCGGTGGCCGGGAATCGATGGATACTTGTCTGTGTCGATTACCTGACAAGATATGTGGAAACGACTGCTCTGCCATCCGCTACAGCTTCCGAAGTCGCACACTTTTTTCTGCACTTCATCATACTGCGCCATGGTGCCCCCCGCGGGGTTATAAGTGATCGCGGACGACAATTCACAGCGGATATCGTCGAAGAGCTCCTTCGTCTTTGTGGGTCACAGTACCGACACAGCACGCCATATCACCCACAAACCAATGGCCTTACTGAGCGCACAAATCGTACACTGACAAACATGTTGGCCATGTTCGTATCCTCAGATCGCAAAAACTGGGACGATGTGTTACCTTTTATCACGTACGCTTACAACACCGCTAAGCACAAGGTCATGGGATACGCACCTTTCTTTCTTTTATACATGCGACTGCCCAGCAGCCTCCTCGACAGTATCCTGCCCTTTTCTTACCACGAAGATGTGTCTATAGCGCAGACTCTCTGTCGTGCTGAAGAGGCACGCCGCCTTGCCCGACTACGGACTTTGGCGTCCCAGGCGAAGACTAAGGCGCATATGACCGATGACACGCACCAGCTTCGTACTTTACTGGTGACCTTGTCTGGCTCTGGAAGACGCTACGCAAACGTGGTTTGTGTCAGAAGTTTTATCAACCTATACCGGCCCGTTTGTAGTTGTGCGAAAATTAAGCGACCTGAATTATGAAACCGCTAAAGTGATGTCCCAAGATCTTCGGTCCCTCAAAACTCAAGGTGTTCACGTCGCCCGCCTGAAACCTTGCCAACCCCGACAACTTCGACTCGCTCAGTGAGCTTCGTCTCGCCCCGGGGAAGTGTTACAGCGCAGTCTCTACGAAGGACATTGTCTTTGGGGTTTTTAATGGAAAGGGATTGACCAAGCCCCATGTGGTTTGGTAGAAGAGGAGGTTAAGGTGGGGACTCTGCCGGTCGCTGCTCGATCTGTTCGCCCTTCCCGGTCCACACAACTGTAAATAAACTCATTCCATCCATCCATCAAGACCGTGTCAATATGTATATATATATATATATATATATATATATATATATATATATATATATAATAACATGTTTGAAGCTATAACTAAGGCAGACATTAGCAGCCGTATGTAGACATTCTCTTCAATGGCGATGCGCCAGATGCTATGTGCCACCAGCGTCGCTCGCCGCGCACATAGTTGTCCACGCAACCATCATCGGTGTGTTCTGGAATCTCTGCGCTCGACCTGAGCTCGCTAGCCTGTCGCTCTTTGCGGGACTAGTTTAATAACCCGGTTCCCGACGACTCCTGGCCTGTGCCTCACATGTGGTGGAGGTAAAGCGGCCTGATCTTTCGTACCTGGACCCCCGACTTACCCCTGGAGCTCCGTTCATACCACCATACCACAAAAGGCCATGCCGATGACAGCTGAACCAGCCAACGCGGCGGGTTCTGCCGTTCCACTGTGCTTCGTAACCAGCCGCGAGCGGGACCCTCCCTTCTTCGCTGGGCTTCCCGGCGATGACGTCCAGGATTGGCTGGATGAATAGAACCGAATCAGCTCCTTGAATCGGTGGGACGATGCCTTCAAGCTCCGTAACGTTTCCGTTTCCCTCAGAAAAGTAGCGAAGACGTGCTTCTACAAACACGAGCGCGACTTCACTGACTGGCAGCGATTTACTTCCGAGCAGCGCCTAGTCTTCAGCACGTCGTCTACGCGTATGGAAGGGGCCATAAAGACATTACACGAGCTCATACAAAGACCTGGTGAGTCGTACACATACTACATTGAGGACGTTCTCGCATTACGCCACCGTGCCAACAAAGAAATGACGGAGTACAGCCGAGTACGCCATGTCCTGAAAAGAATTTCTCCCTTCGCATTTAACACGCTGGTCGCACAGAACCCCACTAGCGTTAACCAGGTCGTAACGATGTGTCAGCGCCTCGACGACCGGCAGGCCCTTCGTGTGCAGCCAACCCAGTGGGACACACGCGCTTCCATGGACGAAGCGGACTTGCGCTCCATGATAAGATCGATTATCCGCGAGGAACTGGGAACGAAGTAACCCCTCGGCTTTTCAGAATCACGACGCGAGACATCGCCTCCTCCTCCGAATATGCCCGAGATAATCAAACAAGCGCTGACCTACCTTATGCCGGCCTCCCGGTCAGCAACAGATATTCATCCCAGCTCAACTCAAGCCGCATTGTCTTCGCTGCCTTGTGCTTCCAATTCCCCGATTTTGACACCTCTCTCCGACTCGGTATGTTGGCCTTCGGCACCTGTGTCTACCCCTGTCCCTCGACCACCCATGCTAACCCGGTCCGACCATGTGCATCCTCACCCAGTGCCGCCTGCTGGTTTAGTTAGGTTTCTGCTTGGTCCTCCTCAGTTCTCGTATGGCTGCCCTGCTTCCGTCCCACCCAACCTGCTTCCGTTGTGGCACCCGGGGGCATATCTCTCATTTCTGTTGAAGACGCCAACAAGACGAAATGCTCACGTACTCACCCGTTCCACAAAGCAGGAGTCAGCCGTCTTACGACTACTATTCGCAAAGGTTCCCGTACGCACAACGTTCGCCGTCATCCGCAGACTACCAGTACCAGCACCGCAGCTCCTGCCCGCCGAGACGATCTTCCCCAATGCCCTTCCGCCGCCGCTCTACCTCGCAGCTTCGTTCTGCACCCAGAACAGGGAAAACTAGAGGCGGCAGTTTCTGGGGGGAAACTCCGTCACTTCAGAATTCTGGAAGCCCTCCTCATCGACCGTCGAACAGGTTATCAGTTTTAGTTTAAGGAATTAGTGCTGAAGCTCTTGTGAACACTGGTGCGAGCATTTCTATAATTCGCGGAAGTTTATGTTCTCGACGGCGAAAAGTAAAAACTCCCTATTCTGACACCACATTCAGTTCGTAGTACTGGTATCATGCGTTCACCAAATGATATTAGGGTGGGGTTTTCCTAAATCGGCGTCTGCTGTGAATTCTTGTGGTGAACCGATGATTCATATGAATGATACAGACCTGGCTAGTGTTTCGGACACTGCTGACCCGCGATTGGTGGCGTCCTGCGACTTCACTCTTCTCCCTGCTCAAGAAACTATACTATCGGTTAATTTGGACAAAATTCTCGACGGTGATGTACTCATTGCTCCGACAGGAAAACGCCCCCTTCAAGGCGTAGTTATATCCCCCTGCCTCGTCCGTATTTCTGCGGGAACTGCTCTTCTGGCCGCAGCAAATACTACAGCCGAAGTGGTTTTCTTGCTCCTAGGGACCACCGTTGCCTGTGCTCCGCGCGACGATGCAGTGAATGTCGTCTCATTGGGACCTTTTTGGTCGGACGATCATTCGGTGAGCACTAAGCCTTCATCCTTTCCCATTAGTGCAACAATCAGTTCTGATCTCGACCCAGAGCAACAGGAAATGCTATTGGCTCTTCTTGGGAAACACGAAATTTTATTTGATTCTTCTTCTACCACCTTACGGCAGACCTCCGCAGCCACCAACCGAATCGGCACAGATAGCTCGTGTATCATTCGACGTCGCACGTATCGCGTCTCACTGAAGGAGGGTCAAATTATAAAAGAACATGTCGACGATATGCTGAAGATAAACATAGTTCGCCATTCTACCAGCTCCCGGTCATCGCCCGTTGTTCTACTCCAGAAGAAGGACGGATCTGTAGAATTTTGTGTGGATTACCCGGCGCTTAACAACAGAACTCGGAAAGATGTCTATCCGATGCCTAGACTTGATGATGCTTTGGACACCATGCAAGGAGCCGAATGCTTCTCCAGTCTGGATTTGAGATCGGGATACTGGCAAATTTCCATGCACGAGCCAGACAAAGAAAAAACAGCTTTAACGACTCCACATGGTTTGTACGAAATTAACGTGATGCTGTTCGGGTTGTGTAACGCTCCGGCAACATTTGAACGCATGATCTATACCGTTTTACGCGGCTTAATGTGGAAGACGTGCCTATGTTACCTGACGACATAGTCGTATTGTCTTCAACTTTTCTTGAACATCTCCGTCGCCTTAACGAAGTGTTCATTGGCCTTTCAAACGCCGGACTGACCATTAACGCAAAGAAATGCCACTTTGCAAGCACGTCAGTCAAAGCATTAGGTCACCTGGTGAGCAAAGAAGGAATCCGGCCCGACCCTAACAGAATCAATGCCGTACTGAATTTTTCTCGCCCAAACCTTCACAAAGAACGTCGCCGCTTCTCAGGATCGGCCTCCTACTTCCGCCGCTTCATCTGAAACTTTGCTTAAATCGCTTCCCCTCTACATAAACTGCTGTCTTCTGCCACACCATTTCTATGTTCCGACGCCTGCGAAGCTGCCTTTCAGAAACTGAAGTGTGCCCTAACCTCTGATCCCGTTCTCGGCCATTTTGATGAAACAGCGCCCACTATACTGCACACCGACGCCAGCGGACACGGCATTGGGGCTGTTCTGTTACAGCGCAGGACATTTGTCGAGCAAGTAATTGCCTACGCCAGCCGGACATTGACACCTGCGGAGAAAAATTATACAATAACATAGCAGGAGTGCCTCGCTGAAGTTTGGGCAGTTCAAAAGTTTTGTCCATATCTGTACGGGCGTCTCTTCACTGTGGTCACGGACCATCACACCCTTTGGTTGATATCTTCCCTAAAGAACTTGACCGGGCGGCTAGGCCGTTGGATACTCTGTTTCCATAAGTACAGCTTCACCGTCGTCTAATAAAATACTGGCGAAAAGCACGGGGATGCAGACGCTCTTTCACGCTGCCTGTTATCCCTCGCTCAAGATGACATTCAAGCGCTTTCTGCATTAACGGCAGCCTTACGGATTGCCGCTGTGGACCCTTGCACGGAACCACTTCCTGAATTGGCCTCTCAGCAAAGGTCCGACACTTATTGCCGAAACCTCATTGACCTGTTATACGGTTCCGCTCAACCACGTAATAGTCGTTCATGCCGCCAGCTCCGCCAATTTTGACTCAATAATGGAACCCTTTGCCGGTACAACTACCGCCCAACTGGCGACAGATGGGTGCCCTTTGTTCCCCGTGCCCTCCAACGCAAAACTTTAGAGACATTTCACAACAACGCTACCACGGGCCACCTTGCCTTTCACAAAACTTATGATCGTATCAAGAGCCGCTTCTTCTGGCCCGGCGTATCCACCTCTGTTGCAAACCACGTTGCATCGTGCGTATTGTGTCATCACTGCAAAAGCCCGACTTCGGGACCTGCTGGCACACTCCAACCCCTGCCGTGCCCCTCGTCTCCTTTCGAAGTCGTTGGCATCGATCTCTACGGTCCTCTAACCGTCACTTCGGCTGGACATCGGTGGATCGACCCCAGTGGACCACTTGACACGAAACGCGGAAACAGCTCCTCTTCGCACGGGCTGCGCTTTAGAGGTGGCTGAATTCTTTTTGAAGACGATATTCCTGCGACATGGACCGCCCAAAATGCTTTAGTGACCGAGGCCGGGTATTTCTTTCGGCCGTGCTTGCAGAAGTTCTTCGCGTCACCAAAACTGTACATAGAAACACGTCCAGCTACCACCCTCAGACAAATGGTTTGACCGAACGTCTTCATCGCACGCTCTCGGATATGATTTCCTGTTACATTCAGCCCGACCATAAAAACTGGGACGTCATTCTCCCCTTCGTCACCTACGCCTATAATACAGCGGTTCAACAAACCACGGAATTTTAGCCATTTTTTCTTGTCCATGGCCGTTCACCTTCAACTGTTCTCGATAATTCTTTCTTGCCTGCGCCTGTCGCCTCTGCATCCAACAGTATCGATGACTTTTTTTCTCGCCTGTCTTATAGGCGCCATCTGGCTCGTCTCAGGACGACAGCCTCACAGGAAGACCGCAAGTCAAACTACGGCGCTTCGCACCGCGTTGTCTCGTTTAGAGCCGGCAAATCAGGTCTTACTTTCCACTCCGCTCCGGACCCCAGCACTGTGAGCGAGGTTCCTTCCCGCTTCGTAGGCCCTCAAACTATCCAGGAACAAACTTCACCGGTAAATTACCGCGTTACGCCCACCTCTACTGTCACCGACCGCCGTTGTGGCGGCACTGAAGTTGTACACGTTTCCCGGCTGAAGCCTTCAACTCCCGCCACCCGCCTTAAGCGCCCAAGTCGGCCACTTCAGCCCCAAGGAAAATGTTGTAAGTAATGACTAAAGCTGACATTAGCCGCCGTATGTGGACATTGTCCTCAGGGGCCAGGCGCCAGATGCTATGTGCCACCAGCGTCGCTCGCCACGCAGATCGTCTTCCACGCTATTATGATCGGTGTGTTCTGGAATCTCTGCGCTCGACCTGAGCTCGCTAGCCTATGGCTCTCTGCTGGATTATTTTAATAAACCGGTGCCCGACGACTCCTGGCCTGTGCCTCAATATATTTATATATGTGTGTGTGTGTGCTTGAGGTTGTATGCGTGTGTGTGTGAGTGTGTATGCGTGGATGTGTCAGTATGTTTGCGTGTGTGCTGTTTTCCTGCGGGTTGTTCGGTACAATTGAACGTATTACCCTATACCTGAAATTATGCCGTAGTTGTTTGGTTCTATAAACGAGTTTTAACAGGAGGTTGCTCATTCTGACATTTAAAATAAGACTATATAAAGATTGTGCGGTTGTATACTTTAGTTTTCGCCACGGCTATTTCATGCGTGAAGCTAAGCCCTTCGGACTCAGTTACAGCTCGGCAATATAGGAAAAACATGTGAACATTTATCGAGCAAAAAAAGTAGAGCCAATTAGTCCTGGTAAGATAGAAGTCCAGCGAAGATGCACACATAATTGGATTAGGTAAGTTGGAATATACCTATATTCGGCATGGGCCATATTATATGCCAACGTCTGTGGCCCAGTCTCAAGGGCACTAACTAAGGACTCAAAGATCGGTTGGGTTGAGACGATGGCGTTCAATTGCAACTCAGCTACGTTAATCACAGAGCAGGCTTTAGATTACAGCGCAGCTCTTGGCGAGGAGCACGCGGCATTGCGAAATGGCACGAAAGAGAGACACGCCGCGCGTTTCGAGCAGTATATGTGACTCGAGAGATAAAGGCGTTAGCGGTGGAGAGATATGCTAGGTTATGCCAAGTTGAACTATAACCACGCTGATTTCTCGGAAGGCCATGCTTTACTACATAGCACGCAACGTGAAAACGACAGATATCTTGATAGTTTGCGTCAACCTAAACACTTATGCACTGCTGGGAATATATTTATAAGCAACACAACACTTCAAAGTATAGAGTACCTACGACCTTCTTTTTATTTCTTATTAAAGTTCCCGACTCTTCTTTCCACACGGGCGCGATAATTTCTACCTATAGACTTTAACAGCTTGCGTTCTTTTGTTTGCTACCTTTATTTTTTAAACTTGTCTTTTTTTTGTTGGGCTGCCTGTTGTGACCTGCAGCCTATATGTATTATTCATCCGTAGAAATTTTATACGTGATTACGACTTAGCAGCATTACGTGCTGCTTTTCGCTGGTTAAAATTATTTTTTTCTTACCATTCATGGAGGGTCCAGTTACAGTTTTAACTTTGTGACCCTCGCCGGTATAGTAATATTACTGTGCTAGTGTTTTATGTCAGTAATAAACAGAAACTGTAAAATTCTTCGACGGCTGGTGGGGGGGGTACAGCTCCACATTCCCGAATAATGTGTTGTTACAGGCGGTGAGAGAATTTGAGCACAGTGCGTCGTAGAACATGAATTTGCCAATGTTATCATGACGTCACAACACAGACGCAACATTCCGTTTGCTCACAGTTCACTTCTGCCGCGGCGGTGTAGCAGTCAGGCCATGAACAAATTAGTCCTGACTTTGCCGCACAGTATTTTTTTGGGCTTTACCTAATTTTTATCATTCTTTAGGATCTCGAAATTCTTTACTAGCAATCAACTCACCATGAGTGGTCAAGGATTTAAAAGCACAGAACCTTGCGGTCTTCGGAGATGCCGATATGCATAAATATAAAAGCGCTTTGCAGAAATAAACTTCATATTTTTAATCATTGCAACTTTGTCATTTACGCAACTGTGCGCGTCAAAAAAAGCACTATGCTTAATTGCAAAAAGCGACCGGGAATGCTCGTACTCGAAAACTCTCTTCATGGGGCCGAGCGTTTACATGAGACGAATCCAAAGAGAACTTGAGAAGTAAATACTGTGGTAGAGTAAGCATCCACGACTTTTTTTTCAGAAAAAAAAAAACAAAGAGAGTTCACACGGCTTCCTAAGAGAAGTACTAAAAAATATCTCCATTGCGCCTGCGATTGAACGGGACGTAATACAGAGGTGCAACTTAAAATACATCTGCACGAAAACGTTCAACGACTAGCCAGTTTTTGTCCTTGCATTTAATTTTGAGTTTTGCAGTTACGCATATATTTATTGTTTTATGTTTTCCTAAAGTGTATTACCTTGATAACTTTTTCATGATACTTCATACGTGTATCCCTGTTTTATTTGCTTGTACCCATTGTTACTGATGTTGTCTTTTTCTCTGTCTGTCTGCTGCGGTTATTATACTTTTTTCCCTTTTACATTGCACAGGAGGTCCCCTTACAGTCTTCGACTTTTGCACCTCCTACTGTATATCTTACCAATGTTATGTATTTTTGTAATTATAAACTGATTGATCGATTGATTGATTGATGTTTATTGCGCCGGTATTTGTATTATTTTGGTTAGGGTTTGACGCACGGCACATGCTTCGCTACCCAATTTTCATTCTCCTTGATGCATAAAACAATTCAAACGTTTCAGTAGTGCGCAAGGAAAAGGTAAGGATTCATTCACAGCATTTGGAAAAAGGTTTTGCTGCAAGCTAGGCGTTTCGGCGGCTTCCGTTGTCGCTGCGATCTACAGGATCTGATGATGCCGTTGTGCGCCGGGCCAGCTGCGCGGGCATAGAATCCGGAAGGCCCCTCATGCCTTTTCGCAGATTGTGCTTTGTCTCCCCTGTTATAGGCAGGTCTGGCCTGAAGGTGTGCCTCATAGCAGCACATGTCCAGAATTCTGTAACAGCTTGGACCCTCTTCCGCCGGCCCGTCGCTGAACTTGGATGCCTGAACAGCCTCAGGACTTTCAAGCTACGCCACCTGTTTACCGAGCTTGTTTACCTGGGCGCGCTCCGAAGTTGTAAAGTGCGGCAATGGGTTGCGCGGTCTCGTGCCCTGGTTTATCTCTTCTGGGGATTGGCCCCAACCTAGGGGCGTTGTCGTGTAAACAAAAAACCGAGATAGAAATCTGACTTTGCAAGTGCGCTTCTTTAAATATTTTTGGATCAAATGGGCGCCTTTCTAGGACAAACAAATAGCTAGCACATATCTTAAAATTAAAGTGACTCGTATAAAATCGTATTCCGTAAATCAAGACCTGCAGACATGAACAAAAAAAATTCACCATCTTCCCGTCGGGGAACCCTGATTAGTATGCGAAGCAGCCATGGGGTCGACTGAAGTTCCTATTATTTTCAGTTCGTCGTTTCCGTTGATGTTCGGCTTCGCATGCGTTCATTGTATCCGTACCTTGTTGACGTAGTTTGAATGTGTGAAGGATATAAGGCGCCTTCGTAGCACCAGCTGTCGTCTTGGTTTGTAGCGCAATTGGAAGAGCGCCACGTACCTCCCGTTGCGGCCAGAGAGTCGTGGGTTCGAAACCAGGCGCCGCCTAACTATTTCTTTTTCGAGGACTGCGCGGCCATCAACCCAAACGCTGGCGGGGCTGAAGAGGCGCGCATGCGCAGGAGAGTGCGGACGCCGGACAACGATAACGAGGGAGGAGGGACCCAGCCACGAACATGAGATGCTTCACATGTAAAGCTGACGGCCCTTCTCTGTTCGGACGGCCAGTGTATAACATGCAATGATGAAGTGCCTGCAGTACTTCGTATTCAAGACATTTTTCTGCCAGAAGACGGCTAATTACCACTTTGTTGGTCAATGCCAATAAAGGTTAAGAAGAAAATCATCATAGTAGCGAACACTTAACAGCGACAAGGAAAAGAGGCGACGAAACACACGCTAGAACTTCAACTCAGTTTATGCAACAGAACCACGAAAGAAGGCTATATGTACATGAAACGTGGAAAGGGTAAAAAGAGCAGCGAACACAAACAAAATAAAATAAAATAGAATCGCACTCGTCACACTTGCTCATATAACAGAGCCACCCCACAGTGCCCGCCAATATCACCCCTCACCCGTGCACAACCTGCTCCCCCTCTCCAAAAACCTATTTTATTTTGTTTGTGTTCGCTGCTCTTTTTACCCTTTCAACGTTTTATCTACATATAGCCTTCTTTCGTGGTTCTGTTGCATAAACTGAGTTGAAGTTCTAGCGTGTGTTTCGTCGCCTCTTTTCCTTGTCGCTGTTAAGTGTTCGCTAGTATGATGATTTCCTTAGTCAGTAACCAACTCGCGCAACTTACCGCCTTAGTTAAGAAGAAGCTGGACAGTGACATTCCCGGAACCACAAGGAGATGCCGGCTGGACAAAAATAAATTGGCGGAGATTACACTTGCGGTGCAGTGCTGGACCAACCGCATAACAGCATCCCGTCTCACACGAAACCCGGCTGCAGCAGCTCACATGAAATATAGCACTATCTGCTGAACGTTTTCCATGATTGGCAGGCCGGGATCGTTCTGTCCCCAGTGTTTCCCACATTTTAAACAGTTGACCGCATTATCGCGGGCTAGAAACCCCGGCAACCGGCTTCGCAAACTGGGTGTCTGTAGCGCGCACTCAACCTCTGTACTCCCCATTTGGCCTCTCATAGCCTGAATGTAACGTAAGAAGGAAATTTTTTGCTGCGATCACTTTTTCTACTTCCCTTATAACGAAAACACTTGAGGACTTTTACATATGTTCGGGTTTTAGGAAGAAAGCTACTACTAAGGCATAAAAACTGAACAAGTGGTCATAACAAGTCATTTTCTTGCAGAACCAATTATTTAGGCCAACTCCCTGTGATAATCAACCAAGCAACTATTGTGCGGCATTTTTTGCAAGCAAAATACATGCATGTAATTAATACCAGTTTCAATAGGTGACCAATGGTGATCAATGGCATAAACCGGAGCAGTGACAACATTCAGCACTTTATTGAACAGGAGGCCTATGATGCTACTTCTGCCGTATGTTGCCATCGTTGTGCCGATTCCGTCTGAGTGCAGGCGAGACAGCTTCCGATTCTTTTTTCTGGAGTTGCGGCTTACAATTGGTGTGAGGCGAATTCGCGACAACCGGTCATAAGAGGTTAAAGCGAGAACGCACGTGAACTCAGGAGGAGATAAGCAAGCAGAGAAATCATAGCACGAACGCTGGCGAGAATGCTCTGCAAAGTCGAGCTGGCAGGCCGTACGCTGCTAAAAGGGCGAACGCTCTCGTGCACTCGGCATTTTCTGCGAAGCAACACATTGTATAATTTCCCAGTGTTTATTCCGGTGAATCCGATTCACTCTTAACTCGGTACATTTGTGGTTCCCCTCTTCGACCGCGCTGACGCCGCTTCCACTAGTGTTATCCCCTCACCACTACCGATGCCTATTTATCAAGATGCGCAATCGGCTGATAACAATGGTATGGCCCTTATCAGGCATTTGGAGAGCGAATTGCTGCTTTTGGCGCCAACGTGAGCCCATCATTTTTCCGCATCAAAGGCTTTCAGCGCGACATTTTTTCCTACGCACACGCCAACCCCCGGTTGCCGGTTTATACGTTCCGTGGTTTGGGCTCGAAATAGGAGGTCGTGCATGGACAGCTAGTATATATGGCGCTATCAATGACCTTGCGTTTTGTGCCGGCAGGAAACTTAACCATGAAAGTATCGCGGCCAAATACGATCTGTCAGCGGTCCTTAATGATCGAGTGGTATGAGCTTCAGCTGATGTGTTACACAGACGTGGAGATGATGCCCATGATTCGAAAGCGAAAGCGACAGCGACATCTTTGCCACCTAGAATATTTCTCGAGTCCTTCCACGTTAAAACTCCCTATAGAGAATGAGTGACCTTCACTAGGAGGAAGAAGAGCGGGAATCGAAAAGCCGCCTGAAGGAACAGAAGCGCAAATGATTGCGAAAACAATAGAAAACCACCGTCACCGCAAGCTTCAGCTCGGAGAGCGAGTGGAAACATCACACGGATGAATGCAACTTCAAGGTGAGCCCACATTTTTTTGTCGGCTTGGAGGGCTTGCGGACCGGCACTTTTGGCTCTGCCTTTCACTTTTAAGCACGTGCAGAAAACCGGTTGCCAGGTTAGGCGAGCGAAGGTTGCGAATAGACGAAATGGGGTATGGGTGCGGTGCATACGAAGAAAAGTTTTTGTGCCCTCACTGATGACACATACGTTGAGCTGGCGGCAGGTGGACTGCCGCCAGCTACGTGGATTTCTACGTGGACTGCCTCAATGGCAACTGGTCGGAGTCCTAGGTTAGTACAGTGGATTCGAGGTCATTGTGTTACGCACACACTACGATGCGTACGACCCCGCACGGGGCACCTTGAGTAATCTTGGTGATGGTAGTGGCGATTCCGCGGACCCCGAGCCCCCAACATAAGCTGTGACCTACCGTGGTGATGTGTTTTAAGGTGAAGGGTAGAAACCACAAACGGTGGCCGTCGGAGCCCAGGTCAAGCTCTGGCGGATGGGCTCCCTGTCTGTTTACCAGGCAGGGAGCTCCGGGACCTCTCTCGGTATCAGGGTAACCCGAGCGAAGGAAGTACCCCCGTCCCCTGCTTTTTCCTATGCTATATGGTAAATCGAAAAACCCCCTCCAAACCTGATCGGACCCTGAAAACCGTCCGCACCGAAGAATCTTTTCCACCTCTTCCTGCCATCAACTCACCAAAACCTGACAACTACCCACGTTTTTTTGATACTTGAATCGGTTGACAAATCCAAGCCTCTTTCCTCACAATCTGTATTCCTTGTATCCAAGTTTCTTCAATCTATCCTTGGCAAGACATACAATGCTAAAAAACTAAGAACTGGCGAGGTCTTAGTTGAGGTTAACTCACAGAAGCAAGCCACAACTCTCATGAGCCAAACCCGCATGGCAGACCTGGATATCAGAGTCACACCCCACCGCAGCCTCAACAGCTCCAAGGTTGTGATATCTGAGCCAGACCTCCTAACCAAGACAGAGACCGATCTGTTCGAAGGCCTAAAAGATCAAGGCGCGAAAGCAGTAAGGTGCATCGTCATAAGGAGAGACAACAAAGAAATAGCCACCAAACATGATTCTGACTTTCGACCGCTGCACACTGCCCGAGCATGTCAACGCAGGTTTCATTCGTTGTCCAATCCAACCATACATCCCGAACCCGCGGCGCTGTTTCAAGTGCCAGCGGTTCAGGCATGGTACCAACTCCTGTCGTGGCAGAACAACATGTGCCAAATGTGGCCAACATGATTATCTATCGGACAACTGCGCTGCAACCAACCTTACCTGCCCGAATTGCCAGGGTCCAAATGCAGCATACTCTCGCGCTTGTGAAAAGTTTCAACTAGAGAAGAAAATCATTAACGTAAAGGTAACAGAAAACATCACCTTCCCGGAGGCGCGAAAGAGGTTCGCCTCTTTTCCGCTGGGGAGGTACGCCGACGCTGCTCGCGGGGGGCGGGGCGGCGTCTGGTTTCGGCGGGAACCCAGTACTGCGAGTCGAACTTGGTCCCACCCCCGCCCCCCCCCCTGGGTTGTCTCTGGCAGCTCAACCCGCCTCCGCACCGCTCGCTGACCCAGCAGTGGTTGTGGTGGCAACCTCTTCCGTCGGGACCGGTGCCGCTCCCGTCCTTGCCTCCCCATCGTCCAGTGCGTTGGAGGGTGCCATCGACACCACGACCCCAACACCGGCTCCCACCGCCACCGCACCACCCGTGCCAGTTCTGGTGCCTCCGATACCTGCGGCGGTGGCGGGTCAAACGAAGGGCCCTCGAAGGGGGGCCAAGTCAGGGGGGCCCGGTTCAACGGGCACACCCAGGACGTCGGACGACGAGATGGACGTCGTGCCATTCTTGCCTGCAACGCAGCGCAAGGATCGGCCTTTGACGTCCAAGCCTACAGAAAGGCCCAGAAAGCCCAATCCAAGAGTCACAGCCCCGAAAGACGACACATAAACATATATACTCCAGTAGCTCTCACACTAAAAAATGGGAAGAGAAAATATTGTTCAATGGAACTGCAGATGGCTTCTGAGTAATCTTGACGACGTGTATGAGATTGTGCATACCAATCAGCCAAGTGTAGTGTGTGTTCAGGAAACACATTCGAATTCTAAACACACAAATTTCTTGAATATTTACGTCGTATACAGGAAAGACAGGGATGGCTGCACACACTCTTCCGGCGGTGTGGCCATAATCACCCGAAAATCCTTAGCATGCCACCCTGTCACCTTGAATACCGTCCTTGAGTCTGTAGCAATACGCTTATTATTATTAAATAGGTTGATAACGGTAAGCTGCATATACATTCCTCCCGATGTTACACTTTTGAGCTCTGACTTCGAGGCGCTGGTTGACCAGCTGCCCGAACCGTACATTCTAACCGGCGACCTTAATGCTCAGAATTCTGTTTGGGGCTCTTCTCGTACGGATGCCCGAAGTCGCCTGATAGAGAGGTTTCTTACATCCTCTGGAGCATGCCTTTTCAACAATAAACAGCCTACATATCATAACATAGCACACAACACATACTCATGTCTTCACTTGGCTATTGGCTCCGCAGTTCTCTTTCCTCTTTTCGAGTGGGGTGTGGGAACAAACCCGTATGGCAGTGACCACTTCCCCACCTCACTTACATATATAGGCAAAGGCCCAAGCAGTTCCTCTTCCCATTATAGGATCAATGAAGCACGAGCTAACTGGACTACATTTACAGAGACATCCAAACTACACCACACATCCATAGGACCCCTACACGTTGAAGAAGCTACCCAACTCCTCACGGCGCACATCCTCGACGCTGCCGAAAAGTCCATTCCCCGCGCCTCTGGTGCCCCGCGCAACCAGCGGAGGCCGTGGTGGAATGAGGACTGTAGGCGGGCGCGAGAGGCCCAGAACAAGGCGTGGGGTATCCTTCGTCGGTACCCCACGTCGGGAAACCTCCTCCTGTTCAAACGAGCCAAGTCATTAGGAAAACGTGTGCGCCGTGAGGCAAAACGAGAGAGTTGGCGTTCCTTCATAACATCAATGAACTCCTACACAGACACACGGAAAGTATGGACAAGAATACGCAAACTCAAAGGACCACAAACACACCGCCTGCCTCTGGTCAGCACAACAGGGAACACACTCCAATACCAGGCTGACACCCTCGCACAACACTTCCAACACGTGTCAAGTTCAGCACACTACACAAACACTTTCATGAAACTCAAACGAACGGCCGAAAAGAAGCCTATACTAGATAACAATAGGTCAACATCTTCTTATAACTCTGAGTTTTCACTGCATGAGCTGAGGGCTGCTTTGAGCACGTGTAAACCCTCAGCTCCAGGCCCAGACAGCATCACATACACAATGATACAACACCTGCACGCAGACACTCTTCTAACACTCTTACACCTATATAACAAGATATGGCTTTCGGGGCACATTCCAAACTCTTGGAAGGAGGCTATAGTTGTAGCCTTCCTGAAGGAGGGAAAGGACCCGTCATCCCCCTCAAGATACCGTCCTATTGCCCTAACGAGCTGCCTGTGCAAGCTTCTCGAGAAGATCATAAATCGCAGGATCGTGCACTTTCTTGAATACAACGGTCTTCTCGAGAGCTGCCAGGCAGGCTTCAGGGCGGGGCGATCCACGAACGATCAACTCGTATCTCTTGAATCGTATATAACGGATGCCTTCGTTCATAAACAGTATTGTGTAACTGTGTTTTTCGACCTCGAGAAGGCCTACGACACCGCTTGCCGGTACGGGATCCTCAGTGACCTAAAGTCATTCGTTGTCTCGGGTAACAAGTTAAACACTCTTGTCAGTTACCTGTCAGAAGGAACGTCTCGAGTGAGAGTCGTTGGTGCACTCTCAAGGGTTCACGTGCAAGAAAATGGCGTGCCACAAGGTGGTGTGTTAAGCTGCACTCTCTTCATAGTAAAAATGAACTGTCTTGGTAAGGCACTGCCACCCACAATCTCTTATTCCATGTATGTCGATGACGTCCAGATATCCTATAAATCATGTAATATGTCAATCTGCGAACGTCAAGTCCAGCTTGGTGTCAAGAAACTTGCCGGCTGGGCAGACAAGAATGGGTTTAAATTGAATCCTGCAAAAAGTTTCTGCGTTGTGTTCTCCAGGAAGAGTGGGGTCCATCCGGACCCAGAGATTCATCTTAATGGCGTGTCGCTTCCTGTGAACAAGGAGCACATGTTCTTAGGTGTGGTGTTTGATCACAAACTCACATTCATTCCCCACATCAAGGAACTTAAAAATAAATGCCTCAAAACAATGAATATACCTAAGGTTCTCTCCCACCAATCCTATGGTTCTGACAAAGAACTCTTGCTTCGCTTGTATACTGCTTTGGTTGGGTCTCGTTTGGACTATGGCAGTGTGGTGTATGGGGGGGCGACTAAGACAGCCTTTCGAATTCTTGACCCAGTGCTACACTTGGGCCTTCGTCTTTCGTCGGGTGTTTTTCGCACTAGCCCTGCTGAGAGTCTTTATGTCGAGTGTAATAAGTGGAGCCTTGAGAACCAACGAACATACATGGACTTGCTTTATGCTTTTAAAATTTCATCGCTGAATAATCATCCTTTTTATCCTGTCTTTAACGATACATCAACATCTCTGCTCTTTGTAAATCGCCCATCCGTTCCTCTGCCCTTTTCACTTAGAGTGAAAGAGCGAGCCTCGGATCTCAGTGCTTCGTTTTTAGATGTGTACAGATCATTCTTTTCAAACAGTTTACCGCCTTGGCAAGTTCGCCCTGTGTCGTGCGACCTTTTATTTCATTACACTTGACAAAAATCGGGTACCACGAGCTGCAATACTGCAGCACTTTCTGTCTTTGCAGTTTAAAAACACCTGTGCAGATTTTTATAGTGACGCTTCTAAAACCTCCACTATAGTGTCGTGCGCTGCTCATGGTCCGAATTTCAATGCAGCAAGAACCATGAGCATGCACACAACAATTTTTTCAGCAGAAGCATATGGAATTTTACTGATTGTACGACACATACTTGAAAATCAAATTCCAAAGTCTATTATCTACACAGATTTCTTGAGTGTTGTTCGCGCACTGTCATCGCATACACCCCCCCAAAAACCACATAGTTAATCTTGTATTTAACACTATCATGTCCGTGTATGCCCAAAAGCATGAGCTGGTCCTCTGCTGGGTCCCAGGACACGCAGGGATCGCTGGGAACGAGTTGGCAGATGAGAGGGCCGCTGCTGCTGCACTCAGGAACACTGTGGACATTATAACGATACCCTACACAGGCCTCAAGCCTCACATAAGACAACACCTGCGCAGAACATGGCTAACACTGGGGCGAACAGACAGACAACAAACTACACGTAATAAAGCCACACTTGGGACGGTACACAACTGACTCACACAACAGACACACGGAAGTAGCCTTGGGTAGGCTGCGGATAGGGCAAACCCATGCGACGGACTCGTACCTGCTGACGGCATCTTCTAGACCCCAGTGCAGCAGGTGCGGAGAGGCCCTATCCGTAGTGCATATACTAATCACATGCAAGGCACTTCACACAACACGACACACACACTTCAGAGAAATCTACAGACCACATATTCCCCTACATCCATTGTTTTTTCTAGGTGACGATGCCATTGTTTCCTTGAAACGTGTGTTTGGGTATTTGTCACACGTCAAGTTTTTAAACCTCATTTCCTATCAAGCATAATCAAATCTTGCCCCATACACCAGCCATGCTCATTCTCGTTCTGATTTTACTTTTGTTTTTGCTGACTTTACTTAGTGTTTAAGGTTTCACCCCTCATATATGACTTGTTTTGGCGCTCGTTGCCCCAGTTGTCCTTGCGCCATAAACATCCAACCATCATCATCATTACGATGCGTATGACACGGGCGGAAAATACAATAAATACCTTGTCCTCCAAAGTTTCATTCGGCTAAGAGCTTGAAGTAGGATTGCGCTAAGTATACCGACGAATAGGACACTAACCGGACTGGGACGAGGCGCAAACTTGCAACTGTTTATTTTAAAAGACGACAGAAACGGTGGACGCCTCAATATACACACAAGGGCGACACTTTGCGCTTGCGCAGTAAAACCAACAAAACCTATAACCAAACATGAAGGTGCAGAAAAAGAAGGTTCAGAAGGTGCAGAAACTGCGCAAGCGCAAAGTGTCAGTCTTGTGTGTATACAAAAGTGTCCCCTGTTTCTGTCGTCTTTTTAAGTACACAGTTGCAAGTTCGCGCCTTGTCCCAGTCCTGTGAGTGTCCTATTCGTCTGTATACGTAGCGCAATTCACCATAAAGCATAACCAACTACGCCCAATCAACGTCCTTTTGGGCTACGTGCTTATGGCTCGTTCGCAAATTCCATCAGACGTGGTTTTGTCGTGCGCGCCGTAAGCTGCCTCCGGCTTCGCAACCCTATTCACAGTGAGGAAAGGCACTAATTTCTTTTTATAATATTTTTGTAAGCTTCTTACTGGGCGAAAATCCACACGCGAGCCTGGCCGACACCGGGCACTCCACATGAGTCTGACTGTCACGTGCGCTCGGTATCTTTTCTTGTTATTTTTTCTGATACCTTTAGAAGGGAGAACTAAAACCTTAAACACTTGCGCTCTTTAAAGATCGGGTGTTCCAGTGCCGCCCTCAGGTGGTTGTGAGACAGCCAGCGGCCTTTTTTTTAGAAGACGGCGCTGTTCCTTCTGCCTGGTGCGTGGCCATAGTTCCATCTTGGCCTTGGAGCCCCTTGTGACGTCCTCCTTCAAGGTACTGCAACGGGGTTTCGAAGTGCAACAATGACGACAAAGTTACAAATCATGTCTCTAAAGGTGTCTTTAAACACTAACATCAAGGACTGCACAATATTCCAATGAAATACCCGCGACCTGGGCTCAAAACGTGCAGATTTGCGTCAACCTGTACAGACTTACCAGTTCCCATTCCTCCTAATCTCGGAATCCCACGTTGAAGATCACTTTCGGCTAAGAAATTATTATTTCCTTCACTCGCACCGCCTAACGGGAGTAAGTCGGTTGTTCATTGCTTTTCGGAAACATGTACAAGCAGCAGGCGTACCGGTCCAACCTCCCCGTTCTGCGGAATATGTGTGTGCCACCACTATGATCGGGACTCAGCGATTTACATTTATTGCTTCCTACTTGGAACGAGGAGCTGCATTTGATGCCCGCAGGCTTGAAAATATATTTGCAGGGACACGCCCACCTCACATCATATGCGGTGATTTCCACGCCCACAATGAAATATGGGGAAGTGCACATACCCATACCAATTTTCGTGGGGCAAGGCTTGCTGATCCACTTATCAATCACGGTATCGAAACTCTCACTGACGGCAGCTTCACCTACATAAAAAATACAACCATCAGCAGCTCTATTGACCTTTCCTTCGTGTCAAGCAGCTTCATCCAAAAATTTACTTGGCGTGCAGATTTGGAAACGAGAGGCAGTGATCACTTTTCGATTTTAATATCTTATCAAGATGCAGCTGTGGGTCGACGTCAAAGCTATGTCAAGCGCACAGAGTGGGAAGCCTTCAAAAACCGCACTGACGCTGGAATTACCCCAGCCACTAACGACAATGACATATTACAAACTATGATTAATTGTCTGACAGAGTCATTGATCGTAATGAGGTAGCGCCTAGATATTAAGACCGATCCAGTATAAGAAAGGCTGCGTGCCACCCGCAGACGTGCTGAGCGTAAGGCGCGACTCACTAAAAACTTAGAGCACTTCAGGCAGGCTAGCAAAGCGCGAAGACACGTGAGGCGTTATTTAAAAAAGTTAAACTGGCAACGGTGGCGTGAATTTTTCCAAAACTTAGATGTCCACAAACCATTATCGAGGCTATGGCAAATTATAAAAAGTATGCGCACAGACAACCAGCAACTGTATCCTGTCAAAGCGCTGTCGTTACACGAAGGCATATCACAAAAAGCCGCTGAGGAGTATTGTCGGCTCATATCTACAGTATCCATGCCTCAGCTATTCCTTCAACGTGTCCCCGACGTAACGCCACCAAACGCTGTAGCCGCAATGGACCTTCCGTTTTCTATTCCAGAGCTCGACACGGCCACCTCGAATGTCAAGAAACGTTCTTCTCCAGGTCATGACGACATACCTTACGAAGCGATTTCCCATCTGTCTCACCATTCCCGCCTACGCCTTCTGGAATACTAAAACCCAACCTGGCTCGGTGGTAGTGTTCCTACAGAATGGAAAATCGCTAAAATTACTCCAATCCTAAAACCTGTGAAGCAACCAACAAGATTCGACTCATTCCGGCCTATCGCCTTACTAAGCTGCATTGGCAAAATCATAGAAAAAATGATATTTAACAGAATTACGTGGTACTTTGAAAGCCGAAACCTTTACCCACTTAACATGAATGAGTTCCGGGAAAACAAATCAGTTATTGACAACATAATAGCTCTCGTCGCTTCACTGGAAGAAGAACTACAAAACGGACACATACCGACGGTAGTATTTTTTGACATAAAGTCATCATTTGATTCAGTATTGCACACTGCAATTCCTGAGTCCCTAGCTCTCGTTGGTTTTGGTGGAAGACTGTACGCCTGAATTGCTAGCTACCTCTAAGAACGTGAAATTTTCAAGTGCACGCCAGAAGGCCCTACTTCCCATCACAGTATACAAAAAGGAGTGCCTCAAGGAGCCGTCCTAAGTCCTCTGTTATTCAACCTTACGCTTATCCACCTAAAGCATGCGCTCCCTCTCGGCGTCAAAGTCACACTTTATGCGGATGACATCTGCATTTGTTGTGCGGCAAAGTCAAGTCGTACAAGGCAACAGCGGCTGCAGAAAACTTTGATTATTGTGTCTTCGTTCCGCCTTTCTTCCGAGAAAAGCGTTTACATGGCGTTCACCCTTAAGCAGATGAGCCAATACCCTCTAACCCCGGGCGGTCGTTGTCTGCAATACGTACGAACCCAAAAATACCTTGGGATCATCGTAGATAGAAATCTATCATGGGCGCCGGAAGTCAAGCGATTACGTACTCGTCTCTCGGCGGTTGCACAAGTTATTGGGTACATTGCTGGTTGTCGATGGGGCAGCGACTGCAGATCCATGGTGCTTCTCTGCAAAGCATATGTAGACAGCTTGCTGCGCTACAGCCTGCATGTTCTGCAACGGCTGTCGCCGACATGCAAAAAGCAACTCAACGCGGCTAGGAATAACTGCCTGCGTACCTCCCTCGGCGTTCCTAATGGCTGATCGTGTGTTGGCACTGTCGCAGAGGCTGGTTGCTTGCCTTTAGATATTATTAGAATGCAGGAAACATTTCGAATATACTTGAGCCATAAGCTGCACATAAAATCCACGTTCTTGGCAGGTATTGTACGATGCAACAAAATTTCGAGATTCGCAGAAATTCTAAATACTATAAACATCTCTGTACCTACCCAACGACTACCAGTCATGCCACCTGATTTCCGGCCTTGGACTCTATCACCCCTGTGCATAAAATTAAACATACGTGGACTCACCTCAAAAAACGTTATGCCTCAGATATGCCTCCTTCAATTAGCACTTGCCCATATAAGTGACCAATACTCTCATATCACCCACATTTTTACTGATGGATCATGTACGCCTGACTGCAGTTCTTCTGGGCTCTCCATTTCATCCACCGCCCGAGCACTCTCATACCGTCTTCAGCACCCAACGTCATCTACATCCGGTGGGCTTCATGCCATCAAGCAAGCCCTTGGCTACATTCTCCGCCAGCAGCGAGCACACTGGGTAATCTTCACGGATTCAAAGACAGCACTGCAAATTCTTCGAGTGCCAGCTGCTTCAGCATTCACGAACATATATCCCGCGATGTCTCTTAACTAAATCATTTAGTTTGTGTCGCCGGGCACTGCGTGACACTGCAGTGAATCCGTTCCCACTGCGGCATCATACGCAACGAAAAAAATTCCCCGCATTTCCCCGAGGGGAAGAATGTGAAAGTGCGAATGCGCGAGTTGAATTTGCGCGGTTCGGTAATGTTCGCGAAAGAGAGATCACACACACACACACAACTACAGAGAAAGAAAGATGCATTTATTGACAGACACCTATTTGTGTTGTCGTTGTACTTGATTGCTAGAGCGGATCTCAGCTTTGAAATTTCGTGTCAGTACTCCTTTAAGCGGGTGCATTAGCCCTTCTCACGCCCGATTCCTGGCCAATCCCCCACGTGGGTATGTGCCATGTTAGCGGCCAGGCAGCGCGCGCCCATCTCCCCCCGTTGCCAAGGAAGACGAGGAGATTCCTGGCCAATCCTCCACGTGGGTATGTGCCATGTCAGCGGCCAGGCAGCGCCCGCCCATCTCCCCCCGTTGCCAAGGAAGACGAGGAGCGCGCGCACCAGCAGCTTTTGCTATGCGGACGGCGGCGGAATGCGGACGGCGGCGGACGCTTCAGGCTCGCTTAAGAAGTGCATTCGCACTTAAAAACAGATGAGGCTGCCAAGAGAGGATTACGACTGCGTAACGTGAGGAACATTTTCTTCTCGAAGCACGATGCCTCTAGACTAGCAAAGGAGCTTGTTTTCAGGGAAAGAAGCACCTTCTGGTCTCTCCCAGAAAAGCAGCACCCATTTCTGCATCATGTCGACCCAACTTTGGCACCGAGGTTAACGGAGCGACTTCCACGTCGGCTAGAGACTTTGCTCCATCGCTTACGTCTCAACGTGGCGCAAACACATACCTACCGCTATCGCCTTGGAACAACTGCGAACCCCTCGAACACCTATTGGGACAACTGCGGTTCACCAGAAACCGTGGAGCATATTTTACTGGAGTGCCCTACATATTGCCAAGCAAGGAACAACGTGGCACAGAAGATCGAGTGCCTCAACCACAGTTTCTTGACCTTAAATTCACTTCTGGGACCATGGCCATCCCCCTCCTCTCAGCGTAAAGTGCTAACCGCATTATTTGCATACCTCAATGACATCGGCGTCGCTGAGCTGATATAGTACAAGACCATCATTGCACTGTACAACCGTCTATAGACTTTTCACGAGTCGCAAGGACGGTCCCCAACAAACAGGATTCCTCCTTTTTCTACTACTTTTATTTTCTTCTTTATTCTCTCCCTTCCGCCTTTCTTCCTAGTGCAACTTTATTCCCTCCTCCTGTCCTCCGCAGAGTAGCATATCGTCGTTGACATGCGGGCAGACCTCTATGCTTTCCTCTAATAAAGAGCTTTCTTTCTCTCTCTCTCTCTAAAAAACGACAGCCAGAAAGAAAACAGTACTGAAAAGCGCTTTACTGCAGCCATATGCCAACGAAGCTCGAGCCAATCGGCGGATCTGCGCGCGGCCGAACATCTCGTCCAAACCACGAAAATAATTAGCCGATTTGTCTTTCGGTGAAATTTGACTCCTAAATATTGTAGAATATTTTTTTAGTTTTCGGCTAAGGGTGTTTCGGTTTTCTTCTTATTTTGCCTCGTTTTCGTCATTTATTCAACTTAGGAACATGTGCCATTTCTTATTTTTTATGTTTCCATTGTCTAGTGTATTTAAGAGATGTATAGCGCAAAAAAATAACACGAAGGACAAAGAATGCGCGAGGGCGCTTTGTCCTCGTGTCTTTGTCCTTCGTCTTCTTTCGCGCTATACATCTCTTAAATGTGATTGACCAACTAGCCCAACAACTTACTTTACTAGACTTTATTGTCCAGTATGATTTCTTTTACGTCCATGATGCTTGTAGTAATTATTAGCCTGCCCTCATTCCATCACAGATACCTAGGAACTACAATGCTGGTTACTTGAATGACGGAATTCGGTGATGTGTCGCGTAACTCCTGTTGTACCTCAGAAAATATCGCAGGCATCGAAAAAGCGGAGCAACGACCATCAGCCGAACTCTATCATTTTGATCGCACCTTTTGCCATGGCTGTTTAGCAACAGGCCGCACATTCTTTTTTGGGATAGCATGCCTGTTGTTGCTGCGTGTACGTTTGCGTACTAAAACGGAACATTTCTGCAGAAAGGCTCCTTTGTAGGCGTTAATGACCGGCCAAAAGACTACACCCCTTGCCCTTTATAATTCTTGATACCGATGTGTCCACCGAGAATTTTAGGGACGAAGCACCTCAGCAGCTACGGCTGTCGGCGTCTTCTGTCGTCGTCCTCTCATGCCGTCACGGGAAATCAAGTTGCCAAACGAAGGTCAAAAGAAGAAAGAATGGTATAACGAATAAAACCAGTTCAAAATAAACCAGCGATATTTAAACTTCTTTAAATTATGGGAATAATAGGGATTTATGGCATTATAAAAGGAATTCTGTTAAATTCCGTTTTGAATTTGGTGTCTAACGCTAGGATGTCTGCTGTAAAACAAACTTCTTAGCATGATGTGGCTGGTGGCATGAAAACAACTCAGGGCCAGTCTGTCTCCCAATCATTTGCTTAATCCAGTTCAACGCAAGAAAGGCCGCCATTGCCTGAGCAAGCGCGTCACTGCTCTTCGCACCGGCGCTTCTCCGGCGCTGCATAAAAACGCGGTGTGGGGCCAGAGGGGGATTTACAATCTTTGAATGTACTAATACACTAAATGCTTCGCTCTTATGAAGGTTTTACGCACGTAGAGATGGCTTGGGCTGTCTTTTACAGCAAATGTGTTAGCCTCTCTCTGACCTAAAATTTCATGCCCTAAACAAAACACCCAGGCAGGACCCAGCAATTCTCGCCCAGGATGCCTAGAGCATGCGTCACCCTAATAAGGCGTGCAGCATAGGACTCAGTACCATAAAACAAGCATCGAAAACGCATGATGGGCGATAAGGTGGCGGAGAACTTTGGCGCTCCCCCATGTTTCCTGGAAAAGATTAGGTTCACCAAATAGCTGTTCACCAAATAAAGGGGGTTGACGTCATTTGAGAGCAGGCGCATGCGTCGGGCAAGGCAGGACCCAGGCGTTCTCGCCCAAGACACCCTTCCCATGCGTCAGGACCGAGAATTTGCCGCAAGAAAATCCCCGTGAAAGAAAAAAAGCCCACAGAGACATTGGAGGATACAGCATACCCTCTTCCATCACCACGTGTAATGGTTCACAACAGATGCGCTGAACATCCACTTTCGCCGGGTGGGCTCGGGTACATTTTTTTCTTAAAGTAATATTTCTCAAACCATCAGGAATTTTCACTTTACAGACCTTCACAACACACCTCACCCCTATCAGCGTAGAAAGAAACGGCCTCAGCTGCTCTTGTGTGCCTAGCTGTCTTCTGTATTGTTCAGCATCCCTTTCAAATAAGTATCCCGAGTGGTTTCTGGGCCCATCCTAAGGACGTGTTTGACTTCAGCTGCGCTAGATGCTTTCTGGTGAGGCGAAGAGCAAGAATAGACGACTATCAAGATTTTGGCGCACGTTAAAGATAGTTGGGGCAGTGAAACGTAATCCGAAGCCTTCTTCTACGGCGCGCCTCTTAGCACACAAGCAGCTTCGACGCGTTACGAAAACCGCCCATCAACCCTTTCATATGGGAATAATGGCGCAGGATAAAACGACACTAATGGCATGCACGTCTGAGTCAATGCTCCTAAAGTCACCGGCATAACTTCATTTGGGTTCCCGTGACGGCATGCGAGCCTCTTAAGCAGTTTTCCTAAACGGAAGCGCAGTTCTGTGTCGCGGAGCATTATTCGTTAAAAGAATCGATGCAGGAGGTGCGGCATGTTACCAATCGGTTTCTGAGGCATGTATGCATGAGTTCTTCGAATGACCCCGTCTGCTAACAGCACGTGGTGAGCTACAGAAGGGCATTTCAAGTGTGTGAAGGCTAATAGGTCTGTTATACTTCACGTCCTTGATATCCCCTCTGATGCATCCGAATGATGTTGGCATTTTTCCAGGCTATGGACACATTTTGAATCTTCAATCATTCTGAAAATTGTACAGCGCGTTTTTCCAGAATAATACCTCCTCCCTCTGTCAAAAGATCTATCGTCATGCCGTCGAAACCTGCCCACTTCCCTCTTTTCATGACACTCAAAGCCTATGTTACATCCCTTTAGTTACTTGTGGCACATCGCTAAGTAAATTATGATATTCATATTACATATAATATGTTAAATTAACTTTTCACTTCACTGTTCATATTATCCAAGTATAACGCATTCACATGTAAAAAACCATCTGGGTCGCTGGCATACATTCTGGTGTAGAACCGTTCGGGTACCTTTATTATCTCTTCCAAATGGTAGGTTATGTTACCCTGCCCGCCTTTGAGCGCGTACATCCTGTCTTTGTGGTGGCTAGCTTCTTGTAGTTGCTTTCAACTTCAACCTTCTTCCTACTTCCCCCGTTTCCTCAACCACTGACACGCTGTACGCACAAATGTCTTGTGCTTTATTTCTGTTTATCAGCTTGAACAACTCACCCAATTCAATCCGGTTTGCCGCATTTGACATTTTCTTGTTCCTACGTATGCCAATTAGTTTCTTCGTTTTTTATTTAGTTTTCCACCATGTTCTTTACATGTTGCTTCTCCCGGAGATGATGCTGATTCAGTGAGTGCCGATGTTAGGTTGTCATTTTGCTTTCCAATAATGAATTCCTGCTGGTCTTTCGAAAGCGAGAATTCCTTTGAAGAGTGTGATGGAATACAGGCTCTTAATGCTCACCAACGTTACAGACGGGAGAATGATCAGTCAGGGCACCGGAACATGAAAAAGAACTAAACATTGGCCAAGGGCCCATTTTATGAGCTTGTGGTAAAGAACAAGCACGGCAGATTGAAGGCGATAAAAACAGAATAAACAGGGCAACCTGAACGGTCCAAAAAACAAGAGTACATCCAAACAGAAGCTAAGATGGAAAAGCGTGAACAGGCTCACAGGATGGACGAGCTGTTCGGGAGAATGAAGGTGGGCGGAAGCTTGGCAGGAGCTTCGTTGTTGTGCCGGAAGAACACTCTGGAACGTTTTCGGGTCGTAGGCCGCGGGTTCGCGCTGTCGTTTTCCTGGCCGTTGGCTTCTGGTCCGTCGCAGAGAACCATGGTCACGCATAAGGTAGTTCAACAGCGGCGTCTGGTTCGCAGCCTGCCATCTTGCTCGCTCTCAACCACCGCAGGGCAAGGCCGGCGCACCCCGTTTGTTTCTCCGGCCTGATTTGTAGCCGCAGCTAAGTGCACCTACAATGAAATAAAGAGAAGCGACTAGCGAACAAAGAAACGAAAACTTCCCGACTGTTGGCCGATCACATGAAGCACCAAACCCCTAGGGCGAAACTACGTCCTAGCAAGCAACTACGCGGACAGGCACGTCTTTGTGTTGTTGTTGTTGTTGTTGTTGTTCCTTCACAAAATGGCGCGTACCAATCAGGGGATCGGCCAAACATCAGTTGCTAATTCGAATGAGATTGCTGCCTAGGTGGATGATTCGAGGAAAGTTAGAAAATTTTGGAAGCTTTTTTCTTCTTGTTTTTGAGGAATCGAGATTGGAAATTAGTCAATATTGAAACAATATAAATAAAGAAAGAATGAAGGAAAGAACAAGAAGAAGAAGACGAAGAAGAAGAAGAAGAAGAAGAAGGTGCAGGAGGAGGAGGAGGAGGAAGAGAAGGAGGAGAATAATAATAATAATAATAATAATATTAATAATACAAAAAAAACGGCAATGGAAACCTTTGGAGGGCTCTGGTGAGGTTCCAGAATAAGATACGAATTAGGTTGTGAATCTTTTGGAATTTTCTATGAAGCGCAGAAGAGCAGAACAAACATCCCGCGGCCATATCCAGTTTCTGTAGCCCCAAATGATAAAAGAGCCGGCACTGATAATGCCAACCCCAGGCGACGAAGCGGCACCACAAGGAGCTGACGTCTGAGGCTTGAAAATCGTCGACAGGACAAAAGGAAATGGTCGACAGACTCTTCTTCATTACAGTAACTGCACATGGCAGACTGCGCCAGACGAGATCTGTGGAGGTATCTGTTCAAGTGGGGCACACGACATCGAAGGCTGGTTACTATCACCTCCAGGTCACGTGAGGGGCACCAATTCGGTTTCCAGGAGAATTTTAGATGACAAAAATCTCGCAAAGACAATAGGACTGATTCGTGCTTCCATTGCAGTTTCAACAATCTACGGAACCTTGCGGCGGCTAATAGAGGCGTAGTCTCAATGACATCGACAACAGGCCCGGAGAGTGCTACCCTTGCCAGAGAATCTGCGGTTTCATTAAAGGTGATTCCCGCATGCCCAGGGACCCAAAGAAGGTCACCTTCAGTAATATGAGGTGGCAGAAGTGACCGAAACGTTCGTAGAAGAGGTGAGTCTTTCGGAGAAGAAAGGGTTAAGCCTACGGATAGAGAATATGTAATTATGAGTGGAGACGATACCTATATGTCAAGCTTTCGTAGTGCCAACACAATTGCCAAGAATTCCGCATAGAATATGGGGGTAAAATCCACAAGACGAACCGAAAAGTACCAATTTAGGGAAGGGGAAACTATACCTATTCCGGATTTTTCATCTCGTTGAGAAGCATCTGTATAAATTATAGTATCTTGCTGAATTGAGGCCAAATGATCTTCTAGGATACCATTGAGCAGTCTGGCAGGTAGCATTTTAGCATTTTGGGGAAAGATGTTCCGGAAGTTGGCCGTTATCGTATGACCCCTATCAAGAGATGGAAGTATGTTATTGAGCGCAACCCCTAATGGAGACACCAAGCTTTGTGCTAGAGTAACTTCCGGTCGATAGGACCTGGGCCACTGGGCCGCCAGAAACACAGCTGGCTCAGCTACAAAGATAAATTGTGCCCTGCTAACCCCCGCGCCATAGGCTCTCAAGAAAGTCTCCATCGCAAGTATTCGAAATCGGTGAATCAGAGGGGGAACTCGGGCTTCCAAATAAAGTAACGCATTAGCTGCATGTTTAGGTAGCCCTAAACAGCAGCGCAGAGCCTGGCGTTCCAGAAGAACTAGGCGATGGAGCTTATATGTAGCAGCACCCGAGAATAGAACACACCCGAACTCTAAAATAGGCCGCACGTACATATGGTATATCATCAGAAGAGATTCACGGCGCATTCCTCTCTTTCTATGACTGAGGCACCTCAATATGCCAACAGCACGTCTATACGCTCTATATGCGGACTCCAGTCAAGTTGGCTGGTCTATACTAAACCAAGGTATTTTAAAGAATCAACCTGGGGTATGATGTGCTGGCGATAACAGAGAGTGATATTAAAGGAAAAAGGTGACTGAAAAACTAGCACAGAGCATTTCCTGGCATTTATAGTGAGAGAGATGCTGTCTAACCAGGAATCTAAAGTATTCAGATACGACTGCATTAATACATACAGTTCGTGTATGTCAGAAGCAGACGCGAAAAACGCGATATCGTCGGCATAAACATAAGTCTGGACACCCGAAACCAAAGGGACCGAGCTTAACAGGATGTTAAAAAGAACCGGCGAAAGGACAGCTCCCTGTGGTACACCTCTTTTCTGCGAGTGCCGAGAGGTACAAATGTTACCCCTCACACACCAGAACTGCCTGTCCTTTAGAGATTCACACAGCCATGCTACAATGTATCTCGGGAAATTTAATTTCTGTAAGCGAGACAATAACACCGGGTATTCCACGCTGTCGAATGCTTTTGCTATATCCAAGGTCAATAGAGCCGCAACCTGTTTATATCGACGGGCAAGTTTTATACGACTTTCAAGGTCGATGTGGGCACTCCAAATAGAACAACCTGGGCGAAATCCAAGTTGACTTGGCCTGAGGATATTATACTCAGACAACAATTCCATAATTCGGTGAAGCAAGATCCGCTCAATTAGTTTTACTACGTTAGAAGTCAGAGAGATAGACCTGACGTTTTTAACAGCGAAGCCCTGACCAACATTCTTCGGTATAGGAAGTATTTTTGCTATCCGCCACCCATCGGGTATCCAAGCATTCCTGAGAGAATAATTAATCATACTCAGCAAGTCATCCGGTGCCTGATCGTACAGTAGTTTTAGCATTTCAGTGGTAATTAGATCCGGACCAGGGGCCGCAGCTGGCATTTTCGACATAGCGTCAAAAAGCTCCGCATGCGTAATTTCTGCGAAGTCGTTTACCACTATAAAAGGAGGAGACGAGGTAGCTAGAGAAGACAAAAGCGAATTTGCAGACCCCTAGCAATCAACTCTAGAGTCTCGGAGATTTCACTGGAAGATAATACTATAGAGTCTGAATTTTCAGATTGGGAAACCACTTTCTTTGACCGAAGAAAACGAAAAAGGGCCCGCTTATTATTGGGTTCAGAAAGAATTGAGCAGCGGTGACAGTCATAGGCCTGTTTGGCATTAGAAACTGCTCGTTTGAACATCGCGGAATGATACTTATAATTGCTCCAGTTCAGCGGGCAATGGTTATAGCAAAGCTTCTTCCAGGCTGCCTTCCTGCGTCTAAAGCAACGTGTACATTCTTCATTCCACCAGGGGCTAGGTGCCACAGCTCCCCTAGATCGTACTTCAAATAACGAGGACTGTGCCGAAGTGGTTAGGGCAGCACAAAGACCCGTCACTCGTTCAGTTGTGTCTTCTGCGGACAGAGAAGATATGGCCTCCTTCAGAGAGATTTGGAATTTCTTATAATCTACAAAAGTGCAACTTCGCCGGACGAGAGAGCGAACAGGGCACTGAATATTAAACAATACTGGAATGTGTTCACTGCTTGTCCCGTTGTCAACAGTAGACCATGAAGAAACTCTAACACCCCTAGAACAAATAGTTAAATCTAGAACCGATCGAGTAGGTCCCTGTATGTAGGTAGGAGAAACCGAATTTATACATGCCAAGTTGTTGTCCGTAATCCAATCTAACAAACGAAGACCGCAGGAATCCGTTCGGTCTCTCCAAGAAATATGGTGGGAATTAAAGTCTCCCGCAACAACAACGGGAGGTACAGCCGCAGCAAGAGCGAGATCTAGGGGTTCTGAATCAATAACCCCAAGTAGAAAGTAAACGTTCGCCACAGAGAAAGGAAGACAACCAGGAAGTCTGATCTCCAATACCAAAACTTCACAATCTGATCTTCGAAGCTGGAAAGATACTTTGGCCCTATGAGCGAATTTTGTTGAAACTAAAATCAAGAGGCCACCCCCTCGTGAAAGTCTGTCTAGTCTGAACGTGTAGTAATTACATAAACTAAAGCTTTGATTGCTACTGAGCCAGGTTTCCTGAAGCAAAATGAGATCTGGATTGAACTGGGAGCTTAGACAAAGCAAGTCCGCGAATCCGGCTTTTACAGATCTGCAGTTTCATTGGAGGACTTTAAGTGACCCTATGACTCGGAGAGACCCGCCGCTGGAACTGCAGCGTCTAATATGCTTTCTTTGATCACTGTTCGTGGTTTATTTTTCTTGTTCTTTGGTTTTGGTTGAGTGCCTAGGGACCCAGTACCTGGAGAGCCTGAGCGTTTACTGGAATGAGAGATTGAACCTAGAGGCCAACTTTGACATTCCATGTCCGAGTCTGAAGTGGGGGAAGCCGGAGGAAAGCACGCCGAGCCGGTTTTTGGATAAGACGAGGAGCCTGCATCTGAACAAGGAAGCTGCTCGGGTTCATCTCTTGGGGGTGTGACAACCGGTACTTCGTTAGCGGAACTGGGGGCAGAACACTTTGCTGGGGCTAACGAACTGTCCGCAACAGAGGGCACCTATGGAATGGTATTTGGAGGAGAATTGAACTTGGCCGGAGGCAGCGGCAGGAATGGCGCCATCTGAGCCACTACCGTCCGGGACACACACTCCGTGATGCTAGCTGTTAACTGAGTCACCACTGAGAACACAACTTTTTCCACAGCCGCTGCTATAAGCGAAGGAAAAGCTGGGTCAGCTAGCGAAAGCTGTTGAACCTTGGACACCGCTTTCTCAACTGCCGCAACGATGGCGTTTATCACTGCGGGCTCGGTCAACGATGTAGTCTGCTTGGCGGCTACTCCAGCGTAGCCATGCGCCCTTTCTTTAATAATGCTGAACGCTTCCTTACGTGAGCAGCGGCGCTTTTCTATGATGTCAAGCACTTGGGCTTCTTGCGCCCTCACAGCGTGGTTGGAGTAATCCTCTGGATGACCAGCGCCGCACAAACAGCATTTGACGTTCTCAGAGGAGCACGAGTCGACGGAATGGCTGTCACCGCACGAACGGCAGCGGATAGACGATTTGCACGCCTTTGCAGTGTGGCCAAAACGCCAGCAACTGAGGCACTGAAGAGGCCGAGGAGAGAGATGCTCGACTCGGTAAACCAGAGGCCAAACTTTTATCTCAGTGGGGCATGAGGAGCCCACAAATGTGGCGATCACGGACTCTGTTGGGACCCTGTTGCTATCCACGACGCGGCTGCAGCGGTACACTGATGTCACTCCTGCCACCGCAAACTCGTCGAGAATCTCGTGCGGAGTCATCTGGACGTCGACACCACGAATAATGCCCTTCACGCGTGCCAGGTGGAGGGGAACAAATGCACTCTCCTGGTGAGAAGCGAATGTTGTGCATTTGAGGAGGTCCGCCACGCAGGTCTCATCTGATGACTTACAGAGGACGCCGCCCTCTCCGAACGGCCGAACCTCGGATATTTGTTCAAACCTCTCGGTAGCAGCCCGAAGCGCCGCCTGCACGATCGGGGGGTTCTTTAACCGGATGGCTCCGCCGCTCACTGGGACCAGAGCTACCGGGATGCAAGTCACTCCACTGCGCTTCAGAGTCTCCACCGGCAAATCCTGAGGTCGAATGGAGGCCGCCCAGGGGGAACACCCCCATCCCGGCGAGTCACGAGACATCCCTGCGCAGCTAAGTGCACCTGGAAGGCAATGAAGAGGCGCGAAAAACGACCAAAGAAACGAAAACCGCCTGACGGTTGGCCGATCACCTGAAGCACCAAGCCTCTAGTGCGAAACTACGTCCTAGCAAGCAACCACGCTGGCAGACACGTCAGCGCGATCTAACGTGGCTTGGGGCACTCCTCTTCGTCATCTTCTTCGCGGCATATAGCCCCACAAAGGAGAATGGCCGTCTTTGTTGAAGAAATTGTCTTCAAAAATTTGTACTTCCTCACAGGCTGTGCCGGTTTAGGAAACTTTAGGGCCTGGGGCTCCTGCGTCCTTGGCACCCTACTGAGGATGATGACAATGACGATGATAAGGATCCCGCTTTATTATGCTTAAATTTTCGAAGCCCCCGTTATGCTCTGTGATCAGTGATAAATTATACATATGTTCACAGTTTTCCGAAACTAATTTTTTGGCTTGATGTGTAGTATTATATAACGAATTTTATCAGGCGTAAAATATCACTATGGTTTCATTGTCGGTCCATCACAAATTCGCAATATATCGAAGTGCCGCGCTGGCCTGCACACTGCAGAAAAGAAGCACTTACAAGAAGCACTTTTTCTTTAACCTTTAAGGTTTTAGTTTTTTACGCATAAAATCGACAGGACGTATGTATTGTCGCATGTTGGAACCAGTAAAGATTTTTCGCGGAAGTGGTGCGCCTATCAGAAACCCAATTGTCCCGCTCTGCCTGATTTCGCGGGAAGCTCAGCATGGAGATGGTATTGTGGCCGGAATGACAAACTTGAGATATTGTTGATATATTAAATAAAAGTAAAGATCTATGTACAACTATAGGTATATGTTAACAAAGCTCAGTACGTGAGTAATAAAAGAAAAACTTCAAAACTGCCGTTAGACTCCAGCTCAAAGTGCGTGAAGACCAGTTGAGCGACCCGAACCGGAAAAATCCTCCCTCGTGTGCTCCGAGTGCACATAACCCACTCAAGCGACAGCGGCTGGGCCTGTTTTTCCGCCGCAAGATCCGAAAAATGCCCGTAACACAGCTGTAGCCTCGACTTCCCATGCCATCCTCAATCTGCATCTTTCTTACGGGGCTTATGAATTCCAAGCCTAACATTAACGGTCGCGGCCAAAGCACGGGATGCTGTCTAGCTTGAAGTCCCAGCCAAGACCATTCTTTATAGCAAAACCTCGGCATTTCATTGCCTCAACAATCTCCCTCCTGATCTCCCCCTGCATATATGGGAGGGCTAAAACTTCGCCCAGGCAGCTTTCACTCACACGCACCTGCAAAACAGGTAGCCGCTAAGGTTTGCGGGCAAAGGTCTTCTACGCTACCCGCGCAGACAAGAAAGCGCCCGGCTGTTAGAACACGCGCCGCCCGTTAAGGGGTTTTGGCAGGTGGGGGGTTCAGACTTGCCGCGCAACCCAATCTTTCCTATCTCAGCCCAATCGGCACGAAGTTGATAAGCAGAAGATGTCGCTTTTCGGGCTGGGGAGCGGTCTGCTTCGTGCATGGGCTGATGTGCATGGCCAGCGAGCTTTCAGGGGCGATGAACTGCAGTTGCGTCGCTGTGATGCTCTTGCTAGTGGGCAAGCCGTTCCACATTAACGGGTCCCCTTTAGGTTGGAGAGCGACAGGTGAGTACAAAAAATACCATCAGACAAAACTTTTATAGGGATAGAATTCCCGTGGTCACCACGCGCTGCTGCTCCCGTTGGTGCCCCACAACAGTTCTTCCAGCAGTGAGTCCTTTCTTGTCGATCGGTCGGGTCGTCGTTCGGCCGTCACTGGCAGTGAAAACACGCTGAAGCTCCTTTTCTGGATTCAGCGCCTACAACGGAGGCGAGTCTGGGTGGACCTCTCGCTTTAAAGTCCTCAACAGGTCGGCCGCACCCAGTTATTTCTGCGCTCCTTCTGGGGTTCCTCTTCTCCTTCCGCCGTGGCCAGGCGGGACCAGATCTTCGGGCCGCTCGTTGTTCCGTGCCCTCCGGCTGTTGATTCCAAAGCGAAAAATGCCCACGGGGACGCAGCTTACCGTCCGCGAGTTTCGGGTGAGGTCCATTTCCAAGACAGCATCGAAGGGGCAGCACGTAGGATGCGTTTTTAGGTTTACGCTGCTTTCTTTGTCACGACAGGAAACATAGGTTGTTCTGCTGATTCCCCAGCTCGAAGGGTGCGACTAGCGACGGGCTGTCCCGGCAGCCTCTTCGTCTACACGAAGTGGGGCCTCGAGATTACGCGACGAATGTACTTGCGTAGAAGTTCGCAACGCTTGTTGCTCAGACAGCCTGCAGAGGCTACATCACAGAGTCGCGCGTTCAAGCCGAACGACCTCACGAGTGGCCTACACAACCTTTGGAGATTTAAATAACCATACGCTTACCATTGTCGTAGGTACAAGTGCACTCCACCATACAAAAATACACATGCTTTGCGCAGATCACACAGCAAACGTCAACAAGAAATCCTCGTGGCGTTTGGCATTGCGAAGAAAGCGACGGCTGGGTCAGCACCCCTTCCGTGGCACTGTTCAAAACAGAAGTATCGTTTAATCGCAGATTAACGCGCACACGTGTAAATTGAATGAGGCTCTTCCTTTTCTCTGTTATGTTGCGGGGTTTCTTTCCCCTTCTTTGCGCGCCCGCGCCAACGTGGTAACGTGTAGGTGTGTCTAGAAAAAACTTTGCCATCTCTTCTTAAAGAACTTTCAGAGAAACACGAAAGCTCAAAGGGCCTCCAGCTTTCAGTGAAAATGCGTCCAAACCATAGTTGAACCTCTAAAGACCGAAATCGCAGGCAAAGAACGAAGCCTTGCGACGAATGTTTGCTCACTAAGTGAACGACCCTACGAACAATCTGGACGCACACCGATTAGTCGTTTATGCGGCCACAAAGGCACACTATCGTGCACCTTCTTCGTGATGGATGCTTGTATACCATCTCATCTAGAAGCTCCCCTTTCCAAGATTTTCAAGTAAACGTTTTGACGCAATACAAGCCCGGTTTCACCCAGCGCCATGTGTCCAGAGATCTTATCAAACCTTTTCAGTTTTTTTACAGAACGCCATCGGTCCAACTAAGAAAGCTTTCACTTTAAAAAAATCACTTGAAGTCGCTCATTCGTCCCGCGCATTTTGTTCTGAATCCCGTCCTTCAGCGCCAAGAGAGAGTATGCACCGGGAATTATTAACAGTGGTTTCACTTTTCAATACATAAGTACATTCTATACGATACAGGAAATGAGTCACGTCAGGCTAAGTCTTTTTCAATCGACATGACGGATAAAGATTTCAACTTCTCGCGGATAGTGTTGCCCAAGCAGCGTTAACAACAGATTTCAAAAGATGTGCTCCAGTGCACGGTATGGACCACCCAGCCTTATTTAAATGACTTTGAAGGTGAGCCGTTCCGCGTTCCTCTTTCGGCGGAATATTTCTTTTCTAAAAAAATTGGCCGCGTGTCTGCTCCTTTCGTTGCAAATGCCGTCAAAAGACGATAGTCTTTATCGGCTTTTGAGAAGTAAATGCGTCCCTTCGCTTTCCCGCCGATCTCTCATGTTGTTCCTCTTACGTCGCGCTCCTCCCAATGTAAAGACGCGAAATGTTTGCTGAAATCATTTTAAATTTCCCGCCTGCCACTGCTCCCAACCGGGTGTCTCGATGCGAATGCTGCCGTACGCCGAAGACGAGCGTTAATCGAGGCGCCCTACTTCAATGCTTATAGAACCTCGTTTACCTACTCCACGTGCGTTGCAAGCAGAACATGAAACCTATCTAGTTGAACTTTGCGTAACTGTTGCCGATTGATTTCTTAAAATACCGCCAGAAGCTATAGTGGCTCGGGCGACAGCAGGCGACGGCGGAGTGAATTCTTTTTCTGCAGTTGATAAAGTATTTAATTTCGCAGAAGTCAAGCCTGTTTGATTTTTTATAAAAGAACACTGCAAATATCACTTCTGTGTTGATTTGTTGTCTCATATTTGCGTAATGTCTTGTTCTGACTACCGAAGCGACCTGCGCCGAAAAAGACCGGCGCAGAGCAGGGGGCCTTGTTTATGTGGCTTGTTGGGCCCATTCAAGTTGTGTACTTACGAAGTTTGGTCCAAGAAGTCTTCGCAGAAACCTCGGGAAAACAATGAGGAGGAGTAGGCATAACTAAATTGAATTTAAATGAAGTCGAATGTGTCGTCAACCGCAACGTGCGGGGCTCCCCGCTTCTCCCCACCGGTCGCGAGTTAGTCTACTTCGGTGTGAAAATGAGGTTGAAGCTCGTACATTAAAATTTGGATGCGTGCAGCAAGCACACTCAATAACTTTTTTATATGGTCGAGCGGGGCCCATTACAGCCGGGGGCCCGGGGCTGCAGCCCCCGTAGCCCCCACCTTAATCCGGCCCTGCTCACAGCCGCCTGTATATGTGCCCAAGCCAATCTACCTTCCCGCAGTGGCACAGCACATGACCATTCTTAAAAAAGGTTAACGTTGTCGTTCAATATGCTTCTAGGGTACTAGGCACATAAAAAAATGCGACGAATAGTTGAAGAAAGAGGAGTCATTATTTTCATAGTTTCCGCTCACTCTTTTCCGGTTTCAGGCGTCACTTTAGAACGGCACTAAAGGAAATTTCTCTAAGTTCTGTTTCGCTTGCATTGCATGGATTTGCCCAAAAAACACAGCTGTCGCCATCGGTCCCATTGAAAAAGCAAAATTAATTTACAAATATCTGAAAGAAGAACAAAATCCAACGCGACATTTGAGCCACCGGAAATAACTAACAGCATCGAACGGTATTCAAGAGGGAATTTGATTGGAAAACATTGGGGATATTAATTCAACCAGTATTGATTTCACTAATCGGAGGTTGTCAGTGGTTGAGCATACTCGATATCTTAGAAAAGGGCATTCCGTAATTCTACCATGTTTTTGGCTGTAGAATTGCCCGATAAGCCTGCTGGTAGCGCTAAGATTTGTAACGTTCATTTATCGAGGCGTATTCTATGCCTGTGGATATAACGTCTCTACGTCATAAGAAACGTTTTAACTGCTAGGTGCTTCGCCCTCACCGTTGGAGCTTGCCTGGCTCGTGCCTTGGTAGTAAGAGGTGTGATCACATCTGGCCTCCACTATGGCGTACGCCAGGAGCGTTCAATGGTAAGTTGGGGGGTTAAAGCTCTGGCTAGACGAGAATTTATAAAAGCAAACAAGAAGGTTAGGGTACAAATAAGAAACGGCTGCTGTATTGGAGTTCAGATGCGCGCGCTCTCTGCGTGTACGATCTAGCGGGTATAGTGTTCGATTTCAATGCAGGCTGGCCGGGCGGCTGGACGTTTGATTTGCACGCTGGGAAACTTTTGTTGGCTTGAGTGGCTTGCCCCGTTTGGCACAAAAGAGGTAAGATTGGATAGAGAATGAATTTTCCTATAGCCTTCCTCTGCACCCTTTCAAGTCTTTGTATAAGTGGGTTATTATAGGGAAACCAAGTGACGTTTGCATATTCCAAGGTAAGATTATGAATGCGTTATAAGCGAGTATTTTTAGTTCCAGTTATGCGTGTCTTAGTCGTCTTTTAAAAAGAAAAGAGTCGGCGATAGGCAGCTACTCCGACATGGCTGACATGCAAATCCCATGTAAGGTCATGTGTAATAGTTACGCCGAGATAGTTCTGTTCATTCACGACTGTCAAGAGAGCGTTATTTGCAGTTAGCAAAAATTTGATATGTGATGCCTTCTCGTTATTCTAAGAAGTGCCGATTTTGTTGTGTTCAGAGAGAGAGAGAGAGATGAAACTTTGTTAGGCAGCTCAAGGCCGAGCCGCGGAGTTAGCAGTCCACGGAGGAAGGGGGTGTTCCACGGTCCTCCGACGGTGGTGGGGTTGGCGGAGGTGCACAAAGAGTTTCAATGTGGGCGGCCAAGAGGGACCACAGGGCTGCCCGTAGGTTTTCAGGCGGAGCGGCCCAGCTCGACCACGAGTAGGGAATATCAGGGGGGAAGGGGTTGGTCGAAAGAAATGTGGAAGACGAGGTCGCCCGTACACAGCGCCAATATGTATGTTTATTGTCCGGATAGCCACCGCATAATTGACAGTGCGGACGGCCTGGTGACTTTTTTATGTAGTGGAGGAACAGATCACAGGGGAGGGACAATGTCTGCGCCTGTCTAATATATGTAGCGTGCCTCCGTGACATGAATTTAGATGGGGAGAGAAGTACCATTCTTGCTTTGCGGAGGTTGCCGAGATGTTCGCGGCGCCTTTTATGGTGCATTGCTCTATCCTCTTTTGGATTGAATTCCTCAGGCCACGGCTGAGGGCTGCCTGAAAAATGAGCGTCGCGGGCTAGAGCGTGAGCTCGTTCATTACCCTCTATGCCTTGGTGGCCAGGAATCCATTCGAGGAAAACGTGTAGGTGGGGATGAGCCCCAACATCTGCCCGAACCAATCCATGACACCTACTACACAGGCGCCCGTTTTGTGGACCATACAACAACTACGGCATCGGTTGGCCCCTGCACAGCTCACGTACGGTATCACGTCAACGTCTCCTCGCCCAGAGCTGCAGAGACTCAAGCCATCGCAGGAGCCATTACACTTCACCAACATCGGAGCGCCCACATTACAGTCCGCACGGACAGTCAGGGAGCACTTCGAAGCTTCGCCTCGAATGACATTTCATCCCTTGTGTTCAGGGTCATCTGCCAGTCGGAGCACAAATTGGGCCCTGAGTGTAAAGCACTGTTAAGCAATATGTGATCTTGAAAGAATCGATTCCTTGGTCCCCAATGATCCGCAAATCGTCTTATGTATACTCAAATAATTTTGGGTACGATATTGATGAATATTTAAAATAAAACAGATGCCAGGTCCCTAACTTGGGGTACACCCGATGTGACTTTGACCGTGGAGGACCTTTCTTGAGGAATTTATGCGTATTGTAATTGGTCACAAACGTATGTTCTCATACAGTCACAGAATGGGCCTTTATGGTTGCTTCTAGTTTCTTTAATAGTTTAGTATGAGGTACGAGGTCGAAGCTTTTTAGAAACTGAGCACAACAAGGCCCGTTTGTTTCTGGTGGTCGACGCTTAAGGAGAGGTCACGAATCAATTCAAGAAGTCGGGTGACAAATGACACACCCTGACGAAGTACGTGCCAAAATAGTGATAAAACACGCTCATGGCCAAGAAAAGTTATGTGGTGCCTGTCAGAAAAAAAGGTCTGAAGTGGGAGGCATCTACTTCGCTGCCGCTTTTGTGTACGAGGATTACTTTTGCCGTTTTCCATTCTGCGGGTAGTGAGGCAGTTGACAAAGATTTGGTAAAAATTATGCACAAATAATCGGCCATTTATTGAGCGTAGCTTTTGAGAAATACATTTGGTATGTTGTCATGTCCCGCCCGTTTTTGTAGTAGCAATCGTTAACAAAAGGTTGAGAGCACCGGCATTGGAATCTGTAAGGAAATTAAGTGGACCGTCAAAGAGAAGGCTTATGTCAAGACAGATTCCGTTATCTTCAGAAAAGACGAACTTAAAATACTCGTTAAACAAGTTGGCTTTGATTTTGTTATCATCAGGGGAAGCAAAGTTGGAATCACATTTTTTAGGGTTCAGGTAATTCCAGAAATTTTAGGGAGATGTTTCAAACACATAGCGAGTTTATGGCTAAGATACATAGATTTGGACGATGCTTGTTAGCGGATGCTAAGAGCGTTTTTAAGTTCAGGGTTACGTTTAACCTTAAGCTGCTTTCTAACGGTCTTCACTATGCCTTTCGTATGAATAACGTCTAGTATTATTCATGGATGTTGTTTTTTACTTTCTCTTCATTTTGCACACACTTAAGAATGCAGTGTAATACAATAAACTTATTGTTTTTCACAGTGATTCTAATCTGTATTGCTGTCGTTGACTAGGTGTGTAAGCGAAGCAAGATAAAAAGAAAGGTACTTGGTTACACTGGTATTGCCAGTACAGTTAAAATCCGGATATGAAACAAAAGATCTGAGTTTGGTATCGGCGTCTGAAGTAGGAACATTTCAAAAAATATAACTGTATTCAGATATCCCATTGAAAATGTCCCCTCTACCTTTGTTCGATTGAAAATGTCACTTAAAAATACCAGATCAAGGATGCTTGAAGAGCTTTTTTGTACACGGGTACGGCGTGTGACAATTCGGGAAAAAATATACGCTAACATCGTGGTGATAAGTATGTTGGAACACGTGGAGTGGTGCCGCATAGTCAGCCAATTTATACCAGGTAGATTAATATCACCAACTAGTGCAAGTTTCTTCCTTAGAACGTGCTGGTTCATGTAGGCATACAGAGATTGCAGGGTATCACGCTCGGCATAGGGAATGCGATTAACACAGCCGAAAAAACCTATGCGAGGACAGTAAAGTAGCTTCCAGAACACTGCGTGGGGCCAAATCACTTCTGGCAGGGCTACAAGGGGACATCGCTTCTTGTTAGAATGGCCACACTCCCGCACCTGGATGGTCGATCTTTACGTACTGTTGCATAGATAGGAAGGGCGATCTAAAAAGCTTTGATAACCTTTGTTAGCCAAGTTTCAGTCAGCACTAAAAAGAGGGATTGATGCTTAGCACCAAAGATTCTAACGAAGCTAATTTCTTCATCATGCTACAGGAGTTCGCATTTACAATGGTGGTTTCTTTCGCTGCATTGAGGGACGTGGACGTTGGGTTTGCATTGCTGGTTTCTCGTTTTGTTTTCATCTTCAGGGCCTCCTCAGGATCAGCTATTCAGAATCAGCCGTTGATGCTCAACCGATGATCCTCACGGATAAACCGTTGCGAAAGTGTATGAATGGACCCGTACAGTATACCCCGTTCCGAAATTTAAAATCCCATTTCACGCGGTTATCATTTACATTTCGTCTGTCTGCGCTGTCCACCTTTTTGATACAATATCTAGGTTACGACAAAGCCGGATTTTCACGCAATAGGGTTTTCGCAGTATCAACAAATGAAATGTACGCAATCAAAATCTGCGTCGAAAAATATTAATATTAAACTTACCTTGAGCACCCCAGCAGGCGTTGAAACAAAATCAACTACCTCTTTCTCAAAACGCGAAGTGTGAACGCGAAACTCTCCGCAATGAAGCCCAACACCAACAAAACAACCCAGACCGGAGCGGATCCTTTGGTCATTGTATGACCTAAGACTCGTGGCTGATACGTACACTTCATGGCTTGCCCGAACTTCAGCCATCACCATTCCTAAAGTGAGGCGTACATTTTCTGTGCACCGCTCTCTATATGATAAATGGTTCGATCGTGCAGACAGGGTACAGTCGAATAGACGTCGGCTTTATAAGTATCGGGACCCAGTTTATACTCCGACAACTGGAAGTGTTTTGTTCTTGAATTTCGCGCAGGATCATCTTCGTTGCAGAACGTTGGCTTTCCTGCTGCGCGTTTTGGAGTACTACCAACGTCTTAAACAGGCATTTTCACCCTGCATGGTGCGCCGCTCCCATAGTAACAGGATGTAATTCATTACTCGCGTGCAAAAATACAAAATTTAGGGATGCTTGCCTTCACGTGCAAGACTTTATTCACGAAGATGTAGGAGATGAGCATTGCAGTACACATAATTCTGTTTGAATATGATTGTGTATTTGCATATTTTCGGTGAAAGTAATGATCGACATATGCGTCGAAGATGTCTTCTTTGTGACAAATTGTTTGCGCAAAGTTACTCTCAGAATTCTTGACAGGCAACAGCTTTGCTCGTTGACTCGAAGCAGGGTGGTTTGACCTGCAAGTAGTCTCGTGAAATATGGGCACACTCGTATTCATGTGTTCAATCAGCCATAACATTTTCTAGAGAATACTGCTGCCACAGTGACCTCCCCAAACGGGGTGTCTTTTCATCCTGAGACGGAGAGTTTGTTGCTGGGGTAGTTGGTTCTTATTAAGTTTAGAAGAAAGGAGCTGAACATGGAAACAAAGGACTGAATGTTAACAAAAACTGACAGGGATAATGCTGGACTAGCAACTGGACGTTTATTACAAAGGTCAAACATATATACGGGTTGTGAATGGTTATCACATATAAAAATAATGATAACTTGCTGCCTCACACATGTCCCCTTTAAGGCCAAAAAACGATATCGCGCAAATGGGTCCTTGTCGCCCGATGAACTAAGTCTTCACACATGCCTGCCTAAGGTGCAGCTTTTACTTTTCGGTCAGTTTGAGTAATGGGCTGCTCCCGCTCGCGCTGCCTTTTGAGTCTATCATATTGACTACCATTATTTCTCTCGACATCTTACTTTTTGCTTTTTTCCTGTGATAGCAATATCAAACAGGTTTGCGCTGCATCCGCACCGTTGGCAATTCATACTGAAATTCCCTGAGGTGGCCGTCGCTTAAATATTGCTGCGTGTTCTCTGGCCCTTTCACTCATGCACCCGCCTGTCTGTCCCACATGTGTTTTTCACAAGGTCTCAGCGGTACACTGTAAGCAACGCCTACGACGCACTCAGAATATCTTGTCTGGTGCTTCGTCTTGCATATGCGCTCGTCTGAGGCTTTGTTTGTTTGGCGGCACAAGGTGTATGCTTTCATGGGGGCTGAGCACACCACTTTGACACCCTGTCTTGCCACAATTTCCTTTATATTGTGGGTCAGGCCGTGCACATGTGGAACCACGGCAACCTTCTTTCTTTCTTCTGTGGTGTTCGTGGAGTCTTCTACCCTGCTCTCGTGCTTAAGCCTTTGCAGAATGAACTGGCACACAGCTGTGATCAATTGGTTGCGATATCCTGCCTGCCTTAATCGGGCCAATTGCTTGCCGAAGCTGACGCGCATCTGGAGGTGACAGGACCTTTGAACGGCTGACTTGGCGGCCATAAAAAGTAGCCCCTCTTCACGTTCTTTAAAAGGGCGGAATCGTACGGAATAAACCGCTTCCTTGAGCGGGTGTCGTATTGCCAACAAACATGCCCACGTCTGAACTCAAGCGTCAGGTCAAGAAGCCTGATAATGTCTCCATGTGGTAGTTCGTGCGCAAAAACCAGCGACTTGCAACTGTCCTTGAAAGTGCGCAGCACACTGTCCTTACAGTCGTCGGATTGGTTCGATGCGTTTGTACTGCCGAGGACTAAAATGTCGTCCACGTACCTGAACAGCGCTCGGATCCTCTCATCTTCCAGGCTGTCTCGAACACTCCGGTTGCATGGTGACATAAAGGCGTCGCTTAGGTATGACGCCACAAGGAATCCAATACGGACGCTGCTCGACTGGATGAAGTGCTCATCTTCATAGCACAGAATCGTTTATTGCAATATGCGCCGAGTAGCTCCAAGAAGGTATCACTTTAAATACCAGCCCTGTTCTGGAATACCAGCCCTGTCTTCTATCATCGTGCGGAGAATTGGCTCGAGCTCTTCTTGCGATATTGAGAAATACGTGTACTTCACATCGATGGAAAAACCCGATACGATATCGGCACCCTTGCCGGTCAGATAGGCGATTACCTCCTCAGAGTTCCGTATGCTGTATGGGTCTTCCACCCTCAACTGAGACAACTGCCTCGCCAGGAATCGCACAGGTGTGCTTGCCATGTTCCCTTCTCCGAGGCTATGGTGCGGAAAGGCACATCAAACTTGTGTGTCTTTGCGGAGAAAAAGACAGTTAAGGAGGCCTGCGTCGTGGCTGGGATCTTCGCCCCAAGGGCTTCCAGGTTGGCTTTGCTAAGTATCGATAGCGCCGACGCTTTTGCCTTTTTCATTCTGCGCTCCTCCACAGCTCTGAAGTTCTCGGCAATAGCGGTGCTGGCTTTGCTTCAGCACGAGCTCGAGTCAAAGACAGCGAAGCCACCTTCCTTGTCCGAGGTACAAAGCTGAAGTCCTTCAGTTCGTAGTTCACATATGGTAGTTCCGAATCCCTTTTTCGGCCTCTCTTGGATTTTTTCCCGCATTAGGTGGTCCGTTCCTTGTTGTGATGCGTGGAGCTTCTTCGCTATTAGCTCTGCTTGCCAGATTTCGAATCAGCGCTACTTTGTCGACCTTCTGAAGCCTCGGTTGAATCGCGCACTTTGGACCGCGGTGCAGGACTGCCGTAGCCCTTGTCGAGATTTTCACATCTCCGTAGACCTGGAGCGGTGTCTTCGGCGTCCGTTGTGGCCCCACACCCGCGTGGTTTGAGAGGTAGTTCTTCATAATCAGAATAAACCATTTTGTCCACATCATCTCGGTGGAGTACCTCATCAGGTTTATCCATGCATTCAAGGCTGTACGGTTTACTGACTTACCTGTAAAGAATCCGCGAAACGACGAACTTGGTGTTCGGTATCGGACTTCAGAATCTTGGTTACCCGTGTCGCATGTCCTTGTGACGGGTATATCCACCCAAAGAGCTCTCGAACGTCATGTCGAAGTTCCTTGAGCACGTCTTTCTGGTTCCTTTCTTTCTAGTTCCTCTATGGTTCCTTGGACACGTATTTCTGCCTTCTTAATAACGTAGATGAAGCACTTTAGTTTTCATGATTTCCGTTGCCACTTGCCGAGCAATGCTGGTATCCCGCAGCATCAAGAAGACGTTTCTTTTACACGACGTTCGAGAACTGTTTGGGTGCATTAACCCATCACAAGGACATGCGACATGGGTATCAAAGATTCTGAGGTGCGAGACCGAACGCCAAGTTCGTGTTTTCACGGTTTTTTCAGAGACAAGTCAGTAAGACATACCGCCTTCAAAGCAACGCTAAACCTGGTGAGGTGGTCCACCGAGATGATGTGGACCAAATGGGTTCTGGCAGTCCTGCAACGCGGTAAGCAGTCCGCAATTCGACCGAGGCTTCAGAACGTCGACAAAGTGGCGCTGATTGAAAAAGTGGCAAGCAGAGCTAATAGCGAGGACGCATTACAAGCGAAGGAATGAACTATCTAATGCGGGAAAAGACGCAAGAGCGCCCAGAAAGGCGATTCCGACCTACCATACCTGATCTACGAACTAAAGAACTTTAGCTGCGTACCTCGAACAAGGAGCGCGGCTCCGTGGTCTTTGACTCCAGCTCGTACCGAAGCAAACTCAGCGCACCCATTGCCGAGAAATTCGGAGCTGTGGAGGAGCGCAGAGTGAAAAAGGCCAAAGCTTCAGCACTCTCGATTCTTAGCAAAGCGTACCAGCAAGACATGGGTGCGAAGATCTGAGCAATGAAGCAGGCCTCCATAGTTGTGCTTTTCTCCGCAAAGACGCAGAAGTTGGATGTGCATTTTCGCACCATAGTCTCAGAGAAGGTAACGTGGCTAGCACACCTGTCGGGATTCCTGGCGAGGCAGTTGCTCAGTTCAGGGTGGAAGACGCATACAGCATGCGAATGTCTGAGGAGGTAATCGCCTTTTTGATATACAAAGGTGCCGACGTCGTATAAGGTTTTTCCATCTTTGTGAAGGACATGTAGTTCTCCATACTTGCCAGAAGAGCTCATGCCTATTCTCCGCACGATTATAGAAGAACAAAACGCTGTGGCATTACAAAACAGAGCTGGTATTCCAGTGACATCTTCTTGGAACTACTCGGCACATACTTGCAATCAACGATTCTGTGGTATGAAGATCAGTACTTTATTCATTCAAGTGGCGTCTGTATTGGATCCCGTGTGGCGCCATACTTAAGCGACGCCGTTATGGCAGCATGCAACCGGAAGGTTTGAGACAGCCTGGAAGATGAGAGGTTCCTAGAGCTGTTCAGGTTCGTGGATGACTTGTTAGTCCTCTGCAGTACAAACGTATCGAACAAATCTGACGACTGCAAGGACGGTGTGCGGCGCATTTTCAAGGACAGTTACAAGTCGCTGTTGTTTACGCACGAACTACCGCATGGAGACACTATCAGGTTTCGTGACCTGACGCTTGAATTCGGATCTGGGCATGTTTGATGGCAATACGACACCCGCTCAAACAAGGGGTTTCTTTCGTACGATTCCGCCCATTCAAAGAACGTGAAGAGAGGCCTAGATTTCACGGCTCTCAAGTCAGCTGTTCAAAGGTCAAGTCAGCCGTTCAAAGGAATTGGCCCGATTAAGGCAGGCAGGATACCCCGACCAATTGATCACAGCTGTGTGCGAGTTCATTCTGCAAAGACTTAAGCGCAGTTAGCAAGGTAGAAGATTCAATGAACACCACTGAAGAAATAAAGGAGGTCGCCGTGGTTTCTTATGTGCACGGCCTGTGCCACAATATAAAGAAAACTGCGGCAAGACTGAGTGTGAAGGTGGTGTGCTTAGCTCCCGTAAAAGCATACACCAAGTGCCGCCAAGTAAACAACGCCTCAGACAAGCGCATATGCAAGACCAAGCATCTGACAAGATATTGCGTGTGCCTCGAAGGCGTTGTTTACAGCTTACCACTGAGGCCCTGTGGAAAAGAATATGTGGGACAGACAGGCCGGTGCATGAATGATAGGGCCAGAGAACATGCAGCAATATGGAAATCGACTGCTACGTCAGGAAATCTAAGTACGCATTGCGGAATGTGCGGATGCAGCACAAACCTGTTTGATATTGGTATCACAGGAACAAAACAAAAACTAGATGTCGAGAGAAATAATGGAAGACATTATGATAGACGCAAAAGGCAGCGCGTGCGTGAGCAGCCCATCAGTACAGCTGACCGAAAGGGAAAAGCTGTACCTTAGGCAGGCATATGCCAAGACTTAGTTCATCGGGCGACAAGGAGCCAGGTATGACGCAGCAAGTTATTTATATCTTCATATGTGATAAGCATTCACAACCCGTATACATGTTCGATATTTGTAATAAACGTTCAGGGGCTAGTCCATCATTGTCCCTGTCAGTTTTTTTTTTAAATTTAGTCCTTTGTTTCCATGTTCAGCTGGTTTCTTCTGAACGTAATAATTCTTCAGCAATATCACTGGCAATTTTTCGACATGCACGGTAGCGCTTGACGACAGCACTGGATATTTTTGTTTTGCTGAAGCCACTGCTCGAACTGTGGATTTGGCCGTCACCGCAAGCAACGCCCTCTACAGCGCTCGCCATTGTCATTCTCTGTGGAGTTCGTGCCAGATGTTTTGCTGAAGCCACTTCAGCTGCAGGAGATGCTCGGCAGTCGCCGCGTGGCACACACTCACAAGGAATCGTCATTTTCGTAAACTTTTTTTGAAATGGCAAACCTATGCCTTCTACAATGGCTCCGCGCTTAAGAAAATACATCTCTAGCATTACACACAACGTAGCGCTATGAGCGCTTCCCTGTTTCTCTTAATAAGTTGAACACTAAACTCTGGGGTTACAACTGCGGCACTAGAATGACCGCGGAATAACACATTTTTTTGCGAACCTGAAACAAAATGGGAATAGAATTTGGCACCTTTTCGCAAACTAGAATTGGATGAGTTTGTTGACTAGCTGTTACGACTCCAGCCGGCTTTAGCAAAAGAGGCCCCAGCGGCCAATTGCGCTCATTTCTTTTTCGACAGCTGATGTGAACTCCGGGATGAAAGTGGTTGCTCCCACTGCCTCCGCAAAGGAGAATCAATGGAGAGGTAAAACGTTTCTGGCGCCTGAAAAAGGCCAAAGTGACTGATCCGCGCAATTGAAGTCGTATTCCGCGGCTGAGCAATGGTGAAAACCTGAAGCAGCAAGGCTGGCCACTGTACTGAAATCGATTCCATTTTACTGGGTTGCATAGATAAGCAATTTTTAATGCCAGTTGTCATCCTCGCATAAAAGAAGACGTGATCTTCCGACATAAAATGCAACATTTCAACTGATCGATGATTGAATGGCCACACTCAAGTTTCATCCTGGTCGCATTATTTCACAACGCCGGCAAAGCTTTGCCATGATGGAATTTTAGGGGCGAAGCTCCTCTTTCCCGGGCCCTGTTCCATCCCTCACTGCTGCTGTACACGGCCAATTAATGATGATTGTGGCAGGATGCCCCTAGGGAATGGCCAACCAAAGATTGGCCGAAGTAGTCAAAACCTTCCACGTGTTTGTTGATACCAAACAAGGAGGACAGGAAGAAGAAGTTGTCGTTCGAGCTGAAGACGAGATTAAGACGATATTGGCATTTAGACGCCAACCGTTCCAATTTACTTTTATGATTTGAAGATTTCCAACATTTAAAGTTCGGGTGGAATGTACATTTTTGTAGCTCTCGGCAATGCGAGATGACCATCACCGAGCTACGCTGCAGGGTTCCAAGGCCTAATTTTTATCTCTTCAGATCAGAACTTTCACCTACAGAATATGTGTGCGGTGTCAGGTCCCCGAAACAATCGAACATTTTTTTCTCGACTGTCGCCGTTTCTCAACAGCTAGACAACAGTTTTTGAAGAACCGGATTGAGCGGATGGGGTTATTTTATCTATTGGCGCATCAAAGCTTGGGTTTGCAAAAAGGGATATATATTATTGCATTCAAAATTTTCTTTCTGCCTCAGTTCGTTTGAATTGCTAAACGGTGCTGATTAATGGGTAATTCGGGTTTCATTAACAACTAAGTTTGCTTTTACAACCTCTTTCCGGGAATAAGTATTTTGAAGTCCCCACGTATTTATCGGTTTAGCCCTGGCCAATCCCCTTTGTTCGTACGTGCCAAAATATTTGAAGACATCATCATCACCATCAACACGTACCGGGGGTACGCGGCACAAGACGCTCTGCAGAAGGCGACGGCCAAGGTGGCTAAAATGCCACACACCGATTTCGCCAACTTACCCATGGAGATTCTCATCGCCCCAAACAAGCCCTACATAATTACCACAAACATCGACGTCGTCGATGGGCCTGGCAACGGAACGGTGGTAAGCTTGACGTGTCGAGTCTTTATATGATGTGTGGGCAAATGTTTCACGGTTTTACCGATAAGCATTGTAGCTTCGCCCCTCTCATTATCATTCACTTCTTTGATATGGCGGGACATTTTCACCTTTCTACGCTCCAAAATAGCAGCTGAAGAGTTTAGTTTTAATTTCAACTTTACAAGTTTTATTGCGCGCACAAAACATTCGCAATCAGTGTGCGACGCGGACTTGCCAGGTGGTGCAAAGAAAATTATAGCAGGCATGGCAGCCCTGTACTGCGAAGCAATACATGTCTAACCGTCCCCCCCCCCCCTTTTCAGCCTCGTTAAGCCGCATTACTCGGCACCGTTTCGGGGTTCCTTCTAACTACAGCCAAGCCGTTTTTCAAAACTGTTATTATCTCGCCACCACCAATGCCTCGTTCACAGATTGCGCAATCGACTAATACTAATGTTAGCGCGGTTGCAAGGGCAGTTTTCCCGCTTCGAACGCTAGAGTGAGTCCATAATTGTGGCGCATGAAAGGCTTCCACGCGGCATTTTCCACCGTGTTTTGCGCCCCTGACCACTCGCCCATTACAGGTGCGTGGTTCATCTACGCACGGGTTGAAGCGCCAGAGTTTTGCTTATTAGATGCCAAAATTCTTCCCCTGAGGGAGAATGTTGCAGCATTAATGAGCATGTAGCTTCTCTGTTATTAGGCTCAACAAAAAGCTCGTGTCTTGATGATGATGATGATGGTTGCATGTTTATGGTGTAAGGCCAACTAGGGAAAGAGCGTCGAAACAGTGGTTAGGTATTAAGGATGTAAATGTAAACTCTAAAATCGCTCAACAAAAACCGAAGTAAAAGCAGTAAAAGTGAATGAGGATGGCTAGTGTAAATGGGCAGGTTGTGATGGCGCGTGGCATAAAATAAGGTTTAAAAACCTACGCCGAAAAAAAGGTGGCCGACCAATATGGCTGTAGTAGTGACGTCAGGGCATCCATGCGTCCGGGCCTCTCTTAAGCTTTTCTGTCCTCCAGGAGTAGTGTCGCTTCGCCGGCTTTTTCCACATAGTTGCCAGACCTGGCGTGCGCTCTTTGTAAAAGAGCGACGGCAGGGCAAATAAGTGGTATTACTCGAACATAAGCGTGGTACTCTTTTTCCACACGTGTTTTTTGTTTTTTGAGCTGATCTGCTGCTTCTTACGAAAGTTAAAACTAGTAGAATGTTGCAGTGACTGGCAGGAGGCTGTACTATTTGCACTACAAGAATTTCAGCGAAGCATGCCGGACACGCGGTCAATTGTTTGGAACGAAAAAATTGCCCGCGTTTCCTTCTTGGGGAAACTTTCACTTTACCCCATTGTTGTGGAGAGGTTGTATCGACAATAAAGGCTTATTCACAAGAGGCGAAGAGAGAGACAAAATTGGGTGTTCAACCAATATATTGTTGCCGTTGTTTTAATTGTAAGCCTCCTCTTTGGACTCAGCGTTTCAGTTACAGTTCTCTTGGTGAAAGACAATTATATATTTCGTACTACTTTTTTTAGGGCGCGAATTGGCGTACGTTTTGCGAAAGTAATTTCTCCCATTTATTTTTGTTCCAGCCGTACCATTTGTGTCGGCGTTTGCATGATAGCCGAATTTCTTTTTTTCTTGGCAACAAAATTTTACGCTAGCCAGCACTGCTCCACGCCATAGGCTCTCACCTTGGCTAGCAGGATGTCATGGTTCCCTCAGTCATTAATTCTTCCTTTAGCCATGCTGCCCAAAAAGAAACTTTCAGAGGATTGGCTTGAATGAAAGCGTATTTAATTCAGTGGAAAACAGCATGATAAAAGGTACAAGTTCAAATCAAACGATATATAAAGACGGCAAGCACGATACACAAAAGGAGGACAGGCGGGTACAGGAGAATTGTGCGAAACACTGGACACTGCCCCAGGCGCGCATGCGCTAGCTTACGCCCGTCTCGGCGATAGCGGATGTTAAAGGAGAAAATTTGCCCGAACCCCACGACCGGCATCTGCCGCGAAAGTCGTCCAGGACGATATCATAAACCACCACAGGAGAGTCGCCCATTCCTACTTTGTAAGACTTCCTCATGCGTGCAGCCAACTCTTCAGGCCCTGCGAATAGCACAAGCTGAAACGACGTCAAAACAAAATTGTTAGAAAACGTGCTTTGGCGTGCGCAGTGCTGATTATGCGAATTTGTACTTTATGCAGCTAAGCGCATTCTAAGAAACAGCAGACATTTCGGCTTGTGTCGTGTGCTTTGATGGAGACACCAAAACCAGAGCATTTGGCGGTGAGCACGATCACGGGCGGCGCTGCGAAGCACGTCTTTGTGAACTTTGTTTAGGGATTCTCGCATTTGTCGTGCTTCACTCGGGCTCGCTCTCTCCGCTGTTTCCTTGAACTCGGTTGACTTTTGATGATTGCCGGCATCAGATTTTGTTTGTGCGTAAACTTTTATCATAATAAAAGATTTGAAACTGTATACCGTGGCTCAGGGCATTACTTTTAGTTTTTGATACCGCTCCCGATAAAACATTGCCGGCGTCGCCCCATTCCTGGCGAAGCCGGTACTGTGCGCAACGCAGAAAAGTCGGAGCCATGCGTCAGCTCCTGTATGCGACAATCTTTCGAACAAACGAAACAGTCAGCTTGTAATTACGGACAACAGCGGAAATGCAAGACCAAAACAAATTCCCAGGGCTTCGGGGCTGTCGGCGTTGGCAGAAGGCATGGAACGTAAAACAGTTTTTGCAACCTTGCCGAACGCTCGAAAGTACTGTATCACATCTCTTTACTTTGTCACGGCATGAAAGTATGCCGACGTGGACTATGGGCCTCAAAAAATGTAGGTTGAGTTCTAAAAAACCTACTGTGTGTATAGGCGCGGGGTTGTTTTATACCAGGCTTCTAACCAGTACGGAGCCTTATTGAGCAAAACAAAGACACGTGTACGGTAAAAATGCAAAAACACTACATTATTCAGACCTGGAGGCATATTTCGGTACATTTTCCGCAGCCTTATATTCACATTGAGACATGAGTTACAGTAAAACTGCACACAAGCGTAGGCATATGTGGCGGAGGGGAAAGCTTTATTTAACAGTGAAATCGAGCTGGTTAGTGGACGGGTTCTTCAGTCAAGGACCAAAGAGGGGAAAATGTTTTTTGCAATTCATAGTACGCCATCCTGAGTAGGCCAGGATTTCTCCTTTAGGCCCGAAGGGGTTTCAAAACAATAAAGAGCTGCTTGTTCGTATTCATCGGGTTCTAGTCTTGTTGCACTGGAAACCGGCACGTATACTACTTATTGCGTTCCTTAGCAAGTATATCAAAGCCTTCAACACTGTAATCATGTTGTAACTGTGCGGGTGGAGTCAGTTAGTTCTGATAACGATTGTTACGATAGACATTCGGGGCGCAAAAGCTACCTTGGAGTACTCGGGCAACGTTTTCTGCGCCGTTTCACAGTGGCTTAGGACGAAGCTTTTCATTCCATTGACATGTGAATAAACAACGCAAGCTGCGTATATTCACGTTCTTGCACGCAGCCATAACGAAAGCCAATTTGTTAAAAAGGTACTGTAAGCTTTACAGCCTGAAGGAAATATCCACCCGAACGTTGTAAGCCTCCCAAACGCCAGCAAACTGTGACGGTGCAGAAACAATAATGAGTTGGTCGCAGAAAAAACATTCATATGATACACGTAATGACAAAAGAAATAGAAGACAGCCCTTTTATTTCCCGCTGTGCGATGCGCGTGTAAGGTCCCACTGCTTGGTGCGTAGCAATGAACATTTCAATCTTCTTACGATCATCTCGAAAATACTTTAATGAAGCCTACGGATGTGGTTACTTATCTAGGAGCTCTGAGATGCTCCCAAATAAGCTTGAAAATACGAGTTACACACAATCATCTGACCGATGCTCTGAAGAATGTCGTTCTTACTCTCCTTGTGTGTAGCAAACGTGTGCAGGATACCGCTTGAAATTGTTCAGAGGTGTCAGAAGCCGACAAAATAAATACTTACTGGAAATACGCTTTTTATCGTCCGAAGCATCAAACGGGCGATTTTAACACAGGCACTGTTGCCCCTTACAAGAGGAGCGTAGCAGACGACATCGGCGCGAATCCCTAAGCAGACGTCGGAGCCAGGGGGCGTCACTCAAACGTCTCACCGCCAATTGGAATAATTTCAGATTTATGTACCGGTCACCAGGCTTCCGAAACGTCTTGCGTAGTACAGTCAAACCCGACTATATCGAACCCGTTTACATCAAATTACTCTCTATATTGAACTATTTCTGCGCACGGAATGTATTCTATGAGAATGTATAGCAAAAATTACGCTTACATCGAAGAGAAATAGAAGCAACTACCGATATATCGAACGCCAGCGGCGCAAAAGTGCCCCCCCCCCCCCAAGTTGGCTTTCCCTCGCGGCGGAGGAGGAACCCGCCGACACAACCTCGAAAAGTGGTTTAGCCGGCGGTTCCTGTGCAGCTCCTTCACCTCGCTCTCTCTCTCTCTCTCTCTCTCTCTCTCTCTCTCTCTCTCTCTCTCTCTCTCTCTCTCTCTCTCTCTCTCTCTCTCTCTCTCTCTCTCTCTCTCTCGAGCAGTTTCCGCGTCGGGACGCCGCCGTCGACCCCAGACATAAAAATAATCCTGGCCATCAGGCCCCGTTAGCTCAGACAGCCAATCACAGGCTGTTGCCAATCCAGTTCTCTCGTCGCTGTAGAGGCGCGCGTTGTCCTTTTTGCTGTTTTTGCATTCGGAGTGTTCGAACTGTCGGCGTGTGTTGGACTTGTACTGTGTAGCCATAATGGCTAGCGCGAAGCGGCAGAACCTGCCTTTCGCCGTGAAGCTGGAAATTATAAACAGAGCGGAACGTGGTGAGAAGAAGTCCGTCGTCACCGCGGCACACAAGATTCCGCGGAGCACCCTCAGCACGATACTGAAAAACAAGGCTGAGATCACGGCTAAGGCAGACAAAAGGCCCGATGCCCGCGGTGCGACAATGTAGAAATGTGCGTGCTGTCGCAGGCAGCGAAGCTGCTTAAAAAGAAGAAAATTCAGGACTAATTCGTGCGGAATTGAGTTTGCTTCATTAATAAAGTGCTTTCATAAACGGTAGGTGGTTTTTTGCTGTCCAATTCTTCAGGATGGTTATATCAAATTATGCCATATATCGAACTCGCGGGCGTTTTTTTGCGAGTTCGATATAACCGGGTTTGACTGTAATTCTTTCAAAATATATTTCAGAACTCCCAGGCGATTCGCACTCACAACATATTTCGTCTATAACAACAATGAATTACGACGGCTGCACACGTTGTAAAAGAACGCACAATGAATTCCTTCTTTTTTTTTTGGATGGATGAGACTTCGGCTGCGATAAAAATGCTTTTCTCGCGATGGAGCGGGAAACTCGTTTAAAGTTGCGCCCCTTACCTCTTTCGTAAAAGCGCTGTAAAAAAACATCTACGGTCAGCAATAGTAACGTAACATGTTTCTGCCGCTTAAACGGAACATATCGATGTCTCTTCACACAAAAACACTTGTGTACGCTCGTTTGCTTTATGGAGCGGCTTTGAAGGTACATACTGTAAGGCCCACTTATATCGAACACGGATATATCGAATTATTGCCTATATCGAACCGTTGTATAATTCTGCTATAAATCACATGCATTTAAAACTTTTTATATATCGGACGCTATTTTGCTCACAATGGATATATCGAACTCTCCCACGCGGGATTTTTCGCTCTCCTTAGGCATCCGGCAGGCTTCCCCACAATACATGGGTGCGCACTGGTGGCGCGGGTGTCGCTTGCGACTCTCGCGTGAGCTCGGGCGGGTCAAAACCGGCCGTGGCAGAGTGGACCAGCTCCATGCATGCATGCCGTTGGAGCCGAAGGCGCCACACTGGGCGCTGCGGGCTGCGGTGTCACCGAACTTCAAGTCCGCGCCACTCACTGCGCGCACTTGCTCGGTTCGCTGGGTTCGCCGTTATTCGCTTGTTTCCATGCTTACCTCCACTATAGTGAACTAGAATACTTGGGTAGTGGAAAAAGCGGCGCCATCTCCCCACAGCGCCCTTGAAGCCGAGCTTGTTAACCGCCGCGCGTGGCGCTGGTGTGCCCCGCCCAAGGAGATCCCGAAGCGGCGCGCCTTGCGCTATGCTGCTGTTGAGTGATTCACGCTCTGTTTTGATGTTTCGTAAGCCGCTGCAAATGACAGTTTTGTGTGTGCAATTGCAAGTAGACGGCACTACGCTGATCTTTAAATGCTCTTCGTTCTTTCTTTTGTTTGTAATTTGTAGAGGGCATATGCTTGCGGCGGTCTCTTATTTCCAAAGGGCCATGGTCCATGCAGTTTGAAAGGATAGTGCAATAAGTAGCGTGTTGTGGTACTGTACCCACAATAAATTGATGTGATTGCTATAAATATTTTATATTTGCGGTTTGTTTTAGCCTGCTTTTGTTTGTTGAATTCCTAACTGTTTTATAATATCTGACGTCCGCAAGACGAGGGCAGCACTTTTTATGAACTTGTGGATTTGTAATATGGTAATTGTGTTACGTTAATGAATAGCCAGCGTACCAGTGAACTGTAGTTTTAAAATGATCGCGCTATAAAGTGTGTTGTATGGTGCTTTTCCGAGAACTACATTTGCAAATGTTGATGCATTTCCCTCGAGTGAAGTTTTATAAAACATCTCCTGTGTGTTGTGTGGATTAGTGCACTGCAAGTGCCCGGGCTAGGTGGCACGCATTTTCTCGGGACCAGGCGGGGCTCGGTGTTCAACAAAGTTTTTTCGTCCCGTGCTGGCCTGGGCGCATGCACGCAGTGTCTGAAGCCCTGCAGTCATGCGCGCAAATTCGTGATTGTTTATACCAACAAGTTTGCTCATTGAATGAGGCTTACATTTTAAAAGGTTTGTCGGGCTCGGGCCGGGCCTGGGAACTGGGACCTGTGCAGTGCTCTAGCATGCATCAAATTTGAAAATAAAAAGAACGAAAAAAACGCACCACGCTGTTTCCTCGGCTGACACACACGACAGAAACGTTAGCAAAGTATCACACGCTAGCCTCGATAACTAAAGCACGCCACACGCGGTCTGCTGGGCTGGCCAAATGGGTTGAAAAAGAAATGAACAGTACATGCCCACAACATAGCTGTGCTTTTCCTATAAGAGCCTTGTTATTACTAATCGCATTCGCAAAGCTATTGCAACGTGCATTCGCCGCACCAGCGATGAATTTAAGCTAAAATAGAACTGCTGCCCTTCGAATACAGTCCACAATAAATGCTGCGGGTTGCGTTATATTTTTGCTTTCGTTTTCTGTTGTTTTGTGTGTTCTCTTCCACGCTCGACGTTTGCGCGCATTTACCGGGACCCGTTCGGCGTTGCTCGCGCGCTCCGGGGAGTGAATGCGTCCGTGTAGTACTGATTATTTTTCTCCGTACCTGTTCTTGCTTCAAGCACACCGAGCTTTTCTATCGCACATTCATTTCGACTCTCACATGTGATTTTGGTTCTGCTTCTCCCTTCGTGTTTCTATCGTCTATAGTTAGGCGCCCCGCACGTTTGGTGCGTGCGAGGGTGGGCGCCCAGCCACTGGTAAATATTTACAGTTCGGAAAGCGAACACCTACAATAAACAGATGGAACAATGACATTGTCACTTCGCTGTTGAGTCGCTGCACATGGTCCCTATAGTAAATCGAAAACAGCTAGCCGCCGCACATGATCTTGGTTTGTGAAATTGTAAGAGGAGGCTAGCAGGAACCACACTTGCTTAAATGTTCTTGGTTCTTTGTTTAAATTGTGTGTAACGTGGATGTAATAAATAAATGTAAATAGTGTGTAATTTTTTTATGTTTATTGGTGCTTAGTGGGCAAAAAAGTGTACAGTTTTACAATGGTCACGCAGTAAAATGATGCCGTGTGGCTTGGTGCTTTTCTGAGAATTGCGGTCGCGAATTCTGTATTTTCACACTTTTCGTTGACTTGACTGAAATTTTACGACATCTGTCATGTGTTCTGCGTGGGTAAGATTTGGAAAAAGACAACGTAAACGTTTGCGTACGCACGGCGCTGTTTTTTCGGTAGGCAAAACTTGATAGAAAAATCAGAAAGAAATGAAGAACAAAGCAGAAACATTGACGTACGCTGGCCAGCCTAAAGCACGCCGCTGATCCCTCAGTTGACACAACACGATAGAAAATCATCAAACAACGAAGACAAAAGTACCCGCACGCCAGCCTTGATGGCTAAAGAAGGGCGCGCGCGGTCTGCTCGGTTGTCCAAATGTGATGAAAAATTTAGAAAACAGTAAGTACACTACGTAGGTACCTTTCCCATAAAACCCTGGTACATTTATAGCATTCGCTTCAATTTTTACACTGACAAAGAATTTTCGCTCTTCGGAGACTGACCCACCGCACGGTTTCCCGCCGCTTCCCGTGGCGAAAAAGCGCTCGGGCGGGGCTGGCGAGCGCCATCGCGTGGGGTTGACACTAAGTGCCTCACTTGCAGGCGGCCGCTTTTTCTACTACTCAAGTATTCTAGCCTCCACTCTCGACGACGCCGAGGACTCCGTACCGCTTCTGAGCACGAGCGAAGCCGTAGCTGTCGTATCCCTGCTACAGCAATGCTGCAGTGCCAGTGAGGGCAGCGGTATTGTGCTCGTCGACTGTTTAGATACCGTGGAGAAAGCAGTCACCAGCAACGCGTTGCGCTCCAAGAAGCAGGCTACACTCACGCAGTTCTTCCGCCCAATAAATTATTATTTTGTTTCCGAGAAAGTGCCGTATCAATAGTGAACCACAGGGTGTTAAGACCTCAGCGTTAGCTCGTGACTCCGTCGGCAAGATTGCTCTCATACAAGTTTTTTTTGCTTCACTTTCTTTTTTTTTGCTATATCGAACTATTTTACAATCCTCGTGCGCGGAAATCTTACTGCCCACCTGCACGCCCCCCCCCCCCCCCCCCCGCGGGCGGACTGGGCTGTGTCGGTCGGTTTCGGCTGTCCTGCTTTGGTCCGTCGTAATGGCAGGAGTCAGTGGTGCGCCAGGCCCACTGTATTGGGTATTCAACGCCCATGGGAGTTTGCAGCAGCTCCCAAGACACTTGGAGGGCAAGTGCCTTCCAAGAACACCGATGCGTGATGCGGACGCAGACCCAGACAGCCTGGGTGGCTACCGAGGTTGGTGCTTGGAATGGTAATTCGGAGAAATTTGTGGTTTAAATTTCTGTGGAATCAACTAAGACTCTCTTTGGCTAGAGGAAGTAACGAGCCTCCGTAATCCAGCGTGGGAGGAGGCCAAATGCTGGGGGTGGTGACGCGCCCCTGTCATCCAGTGTGGGAGGAGGCCCGGGGGTCTATGTGGCGAACCTCCGACTGCGCTCAAGCAGTACAGTTCGTCCATGCTGGGCGCACCATTGCTGAAGGAAGGGGTATGCCGGCATCGGGCTGGGGGTGTTGGGAACCTCTGTGACTGGTGCTTCGAAGGGGCCTTGAAGTGAACTGGCCTGCAGGCCGAGGGTGGTGGCCCTCGTAACCCGTCTTGGGGGCGAGAACGCAGGAGGACGGGGAGTTCCGCAGGAAAGAGTCCTCTGAAATACGAGGACACCGCACCTTCAGCACGAGGATCGTGCTCCTAGCAGCCACCACGGAGGTTCCTGGTCGACGAGAATCAGGTCCTTTGCAAGGGTTGGTGGCTGCGTACTAAACACTCGGTTGGTGAAGCAGTTGGGGCTGAAAGTAGTCGCGGTCGATCAACTATGACTCTCTGGCCAGGTGAAGTAACGAGCCCCCATAATTCAGCGTGAGAGGAAGCCAAGGCCGGGGGTGGTAACGCGCCCCTGTAATCCAGCGTGGCAGGAGGCCAGAGGGTCAACGTTGCTAACTATTGCGCTCACGTGTACAGTTCGCCTACAGGCCGGGGCGGAGCGAACCCTGTAACCCACAATGAGGGAAGGGGCCCAAATGCGAACCGGTGACTGGCAGAGGGATAGACGGTCCCTTGTAAGCGCAGTATCAGGGGCGGGCGGTACAGTCCGTATGTGAGGCTGGGAGCGCGGCAACTCCTGTAACCCACAACGCATCAGGCGGCCTAAGTGCGGGCCGGTCCGTCACGCCAAGGGAAATGGATGACCCCTCGTAACCTGAAGTCTCGGGGCGAGAGTGCAAATTTATACCAGTCACAGCAATGGGTGGCCCGGGTAACTATGACCCCTGTTGGCTCGGGGATGAGCCAACTGCCGGGGGTAGTAACGCGCCCCGGTAATCCAGCGTGAGAGGAGGCAGGGAGTTCAATGTTACCATCAGCAAATACTGCATTCAACCGTACAGTCCGTATGTAGAGGCCGGGAGCTGCGCATTCTCTGTAACTGACAAAGCGATATGGGGCCCAAATGCGGACTGGTCGCTGGCCGAGTGACTGACGAACCCTTGTAACATAATCTCTCAGGGGCGAAGTGGTACAGCAGCGAGAGGCCGGGAGCGTAGCAACTCCTGTAACCCACAAAGCGAGAGGGGGCCGTTGAGCGCTGGTCTGCTAAGCCGACGGCCTTGGACAAGCCGCCGTGACCTGAAGTCTTAGGGGCGTGAGTGCAGAGTTGCTTCTCAGGACCATCGACCGTGTACCATGTGTAAACTCCGACAGCAGATCCGGGGGTTTGGAAGGAACTACGGTTCCAGCCCCCAGTTAGGCTGACTTTCCTGTCTCCGATGGTCGGGGCAACGTTCACAAGACCAAAGGGTGAGCGGTTACCCCGTGCAGGGGCCGCAAGATTGGCAACATTGGCACTGTCTGATGCTCTCTCTGAGTCAACTCAGTCCTGAAAAGGAGTCGGACATCAAGGATCAGATCAAAAGACCGCTGTCCCCGATCCCTTCTTATTTCCCATAACCCCTTCCCTTCTCCCATTTCCTTTTCCTTCATCCCAACCCTTCCTGCTACTTCCCAGGGGAGATCAGGGGAGTCTCCCCGGGCCCGCTCTCCTGGCTGTGGTGTCGTTTAGTAGCATTTTCCCACGTTATTTTATTTCTACCTTCGGGTAGTTCAAACCTCTCTTGCCGTTTGGCCTATTCATTTATTTCACAATTGGCAAAGGCTGGTTATACGAAAGTGGTACTGGCAGAGGCAGTATATTTTACAATTTTTTTCGGAGCCTCACTACCATCTCTCAGTTCAATATAAGCGGGCTTTACTGTAGCGGTGGCCAACACGACCCCTGGTGTTTAAGTTGGCGCTACCACTGGCCCTAATTCATTTTGTTTGCGGATTTTGGCATTATGGGCCACAAACGCTTTACGCTAAGAAAAAATAAAAGCCGTTCCACTCAACGTAAAAACTGTCGAAAATGCAAAGCACTCATTCGCCAAAATGGGATGGGCGGCCGCTATCCGCTCATTGCTCCCACCCATAACGCTCTGTGCCTCCCTGTCTCACTGTTGTCTTATGAATTGAACGGAGGTTTCTAGAATGGAATTCGCATTTCTCGACTCAGACACTCACTACCTGGAACAGCGCGAGCGGGAGTTCTCTCCTTTTTTTTTGCTTGCTCTCATGTCGCTTGTGCCGATACCCTCCTGCGCAACTTGGAACGCATTCCTTTTGGCTGACACTTTTTTTGCTTACTACCGTAAAAGCCAACCCAACGGGAGCTCCTAACTAAATGAAAGCGGAGCTGCAAGTAATATACACATATTTGCCTGCAAGGTACGTGCAGTTTTCTTGGCGCCAAATAACCGGGAAATGTGTGACGAGCGGTTCGGGTTCAGGAGTTCGGAATGGTTATGGCTATAAAAATATATTGTTTTTCGAAGCCGATGTCTTCCACCGTAACGATACGCTGTGGGGCTCTACTTGGGTCCCTTGTATCGCGGCGGCACCTGATTCCGGCAGTCGCTTGACATTGATCCGCGTAACACCGACCGAGCTACGACGGCAAGGCGAGCGCCTAAAGTTTTCTGCAGTTAAAAGGCAACACGTAGCGACAAGCGCTGCTAATGCGAGCCAACGATCCCATTAAACGGTGACAAGGCAAATCCCGTTTGGCAAGGCGTCCAACCGGAGTCCAAGATATGCCCTATTGTAGGCTTCCAAACATGCAGGAAGGCACGCACATCAATCGGGAAGGCTAACGTTCGCGAGAGAGGTGTTATGGGTGATCACGTTCTCTCAAAGCTGCCATGAATGTGTGTTGGAATAATTTTTTCCCCAGCACTATCCATAAAACTTCGCATTTATTGCGGCACTTCCTTCACAGTCGTCATACTTTCATTTGTATTTTAGCTTCCCGTGCCTCCTTTCTGGTTTTAGTGCCGAAGTTATGGCATGAACCGGCAACGGCCGCACAAGTGCTCAGCTCTTCCGTAGGACTTGATGTTCGCGGTCCTAGTGCCTACCACGTTTCACGTCTTCCAAAGCTAAGCTTTCAATGGCGCGCTTACGATGACAGTCCCGTCCCTACAACGACTGCACGAAGGCGAACTTTGCAGAATGAGTGTCACAAAGTGGTGGCGAAGATTGTGGTAATTAGGATTACCTAGCCGCCTTGGCGGAAGACAACTAGAAAAACAAGGACTGGGCTATTGAAATGACAGCGAACCGACCGCCGCGTTCGCCGTCATCGTGGAGCGAACTACCGCTGGCTGCACTCGTGGCACTGTTCTTTCTCTTTATTTCAAGAGAATCCCGGGGCCCAAGTTAATCAGGGGCTTGGTTCAAGAAAACGCAGCCGCTGCACTGTACGCCGTCTTTCCCGCCCGGTTAACAAGCGGGGGGAGTATGAGCGCACAACTGCGTCGCATCCAGGAAACAGCTGATGCAGGCGCCCACGTTGCCAGAAAGCAGAGGACAGATCGTCCAGTACAATCACTCCATCCCCTTTGGGTCGAGGAGGGTGACTGGCTCGTCGGTGGATCGGGGCAACAGGAGCTACTGTCATTTTCAAGAACGTCAAAACGCCCCGTTACGACTCAACCGTGTAGAGCTCATCTGAGAAGGTAGCTGCCAGTGTACAGTGGTTCTGGAAGGCCGAGTTTCTCCGGCCAGCACGTGTTGCTTTTGCCTAGCCAGAAGTGCGCTGGGGTCCACGGGTATGACCCAGCCATATCTGCAGCGAAGTACGTGAAAGACCAACAGTGTATTACTTCGTCGCCTTCGCAAAGCGTCGTCTGCAGTTCTACAACAGTCAGGCAACTACGTCCGAGGGTCGGACGTACTATCCGGTAAGCCGAATCCAATGCTCCCACGAACCACCCCACCACAATGCTCCAACGACGTTGCATTTCCAGGAGATGCATTGGCAAATGCCAGGAGCAAGTAGGGCGCCTTCAGAAACCGGACGTAGAGCGCATGCGCAGTGATGGAAGGCCTAGGCATTATCCGAGGTAATTGTCGATAGAGTGCCGCCCTTAGCAATAAATGTCCTGAAGGCCGACAAGAAGCTGATGAGGCCATCTGTGACGTGAGCTCAAGCTGGATGGCTCGTGTCACGCCACAAAAGAAAACGTCGATGTACGCCTTTGCTTGGGTGCGATGCTTGGTGAGACAGAACGGCGGCCCGAATAAGTCTGCGCCGACAATGTCGAACAGACTGGCTTCACTGATACGATACTGGGGTAAGGGCGCAACTGGTGCTCTTGCTGGTGTGAATCTCCGTCAAATAGCGCTCGTCCGTGTGTATTATTTCCGTCCCTTGTGTTTCTGCTGTGCTACATTTGTTCACTATGAATTACCGACTAGCCCAGTCTTCTAAAGCTTTACTTACTCAAAGACAAAGCAAGCATCTATGAAGCACTGTTTTCCCCACCTGACTATCCTTTAAAATTGAGAATCTGTCTTTCAGTTCAGTTTCAGGGCTGTCAACCCCCGCGTGTATAACGGGTGGCAATAATTAGCCGGGAAAAATCGTGATGGCCGTGCCGAATGACGAGGCGACGGGTGTCGACCAATGGTCCTAACTGCTGCTGATGTCCGCCGACAAGAAAGAATCCATCGTTGACCGCGAACAGATGTGGTAAACTGAGGTGAGCTCCAGTTCGATACGCTGACCACGTAACAAAGCTCGCATATTCTCGGGGAAAGCTTCGTTCTCCAGGACCCGCAGCCAGTCGTTCCGCTTTGAGAATTTCATTGCTCGTGAGTCGGTCTCTTGCTGAATGCCTCACTTTCAATTGTTTCCGACAAAGTGATTAATCCGTGCGGTCTTCCGAAGAATCCTCGAATATCGACTGTACGTGCCGATACTCAGCATTGCCTCAGCTGGCGTTGCTGCTAGCGCGCATGATGCTGTCTGAGGAATGGCGGTTCGCCGACATCCACAACTTGTTCTCTGTCCGTTGGCCAATCCTCGGAACGCAGTGCCAGCCAAAGTTGGCCGTGCAACCGCTTTTCTTTGTCGGCGAAAAAGGATGCGGCATGGAGAAGTGTAATAACATTGGCTGGAGTATCCGTGCTGAGACAATGCGCCCAGGTTAAGCGGCCTTGCGGGAGACGCTGTGTCGCGGTCACGCGATTTCTAAATGGCTTACATCGGGATGGTTTGTGAACTCTATTCACGAAGATTCTTAATTGGTCAAAAGAAAAGCTGAACGTCTGCTGGGTACTAAATCCGCATTAGGGCATCAAATCATTTGGCATCATTTGGCAGCAGGGGCATCATTTGGCAGCATTTGGCAGCATCATTTGTCAATAGGGCATCATTTGGCAGCAGCATTTGCGGCGACAGGACACACTCGCTGAGTCACTTCTGCTCTGTTTGCAGCCTGGTTGCCTGAACATCGTTGGATCCTGCTGCTTCGCCTGCCTCCGTGGGCTGATCCACGCGCACCTGCGCCACTGCCCTGCACGTGTGCGTCTGAGCGTTGGCTCTACAGGCACCCTTCTGAGTCTGCGCTGCCTGCAGCCTGCTGCTCATGCGCTGTTCTCTTGACCACCAGGAGGCGTCTTAAAGCAGCATCCACGGCAACCCCGGCTTCATTTGGCAGCAGCATTTGCGGCGACAGGACACACTCGCTGAGTCACTTCTGCTCTGTTTGCAGGTTGGTTGTTGTCAATATTCCCACTATTACTTCTTGTTGAGCCGCGAGTGCTGCTGCCCAGCATCTTGTTGTTCTTGTGTACATTTTCTGCTGTGCTATGCCTAAAACTTCCGAGCTAGCTCAGAAGATTGCGGCGCTTGAGGCGTTGCTTGACGAGAACCTGGACGGTATGATCGAGGCCCTTTCTGAGAAGCTTAAAACGAAGCTAGAAAACATGGGGCTCGGTGAACATGTTCAGCTGTCTGAAAGTGTCACCTTTCTGAGCAAAGAGTATGACTCGATGAAGGCCAAACAGGCTGAGCTGACAGCGCCGAACAACGATCTTTTGGCACGCAACGCAGCACTTGAAAAGAGGGTGGCCGAGCTAGAGCAATACTCTAGACTCAACAACATTGAAATTAAGGGAGTGGCTGTAACGGAAGGCGAAGACTGCCATGCCATTTTGCAATGCATGGCAAATGTTGTCGAGTGCCCAGTTGAGCCAACTGACATTGACATCGTACACCGGGTACCTACTATGTCAAAAAATCAGAATGAAAAAAACATAATCGTTCGTTTTTGCTCACGTGAAAAGAAAAATGACTTTCTTCGGAAAGCACGGAAGGCAAAGCTGTGTACGAGCAACATTGGGTTCTCTGGGAAAACCGATGTCCCTGTGTTTGTCAACGAGCATTTGACCTTCGATAACAAGAAATTGTTTGCTAAGGCTTTTGCGCTCAAGAAAGAACATCGCTGGTAATTCCTGTGGACAGACAACTGTCGCATTAAGGCTCGCAAAACAGAAGACAGCAAAGTATTTCGCATCGCGTCTGAGCGTGACTTGCGGGTTTTCACATAATTCTGAGTCATGTACCCTTCTGACAAACTGCAAACACCTTGCAGCCGATGGCTTTGCTGTCCACCGAAGATGCGAAATTCCGTCTTTCTAGCAACAACCACTCCTTAATTCACTTTAATGCACGAAGCCTTAAAAGAAATCTTGACTCCATCGATAGTTTCATCGCTGCGCTAAACCATTCATTTTCATTCATATGCATATCTGAAACTTGGCTCTCTGATTCTGACAGTAATTTGTACAGTTTCCCATCTTATCAAGCAGAGTACTGCCATCGAACTTCTGATAGCCACGGAGGTACAGCAGTTTTCGTTTCGCCTGATATTCCCTACAGACGCAGACATGATCTATCGTTTACCGCAAACCTTTGTGAATCGGTGTGGATTGAAACTAATCAATCACTTATTCCACATAACAAAATTTTAGTCATTGGTTGCATTTATCGTTCCCCTTCATCTTCTTTGACTGAATTCCTACTGAACCTTGATACCGTTCTAAACCAGTTATCACTTGAAAATAAGGACGTTCTGTTAGTAGGCGACTTCAACATTAACTTACTTGACACCGAATCTAAATCGTACTCTGCATACACAGATTGTTTTACTGGATTCGGACTTGAATCTTTGATACATGCGCCCACGAGATGTGTGCTCAATGGTCCACGTACATTAATAGACCATGCGCTATCTAACATATCTCCCCAACCCTTTTCTGCCGTCCTTGAAACAGATATCACCGATCATTTTCCCATTTTGCTTATTTTTGACGCGTGCATCCCGGAAAAACGTAATTCACACTTCACTTCTGTTTTTGATGAAGTTCAATTTAGAGAAGTGATCCGGGCGACTGATTGGTCTATCATTAATTCAATGGATGACGCAGAGGCAGCACTGCATAACTTTTCTTCTGCAATTTTAAAAGCCGTATCATCAAGTACTACCACGCCTAAATGTAAAAAGACATTTAGCTATCCGAACAATCCATGGATGACTAAAGGGTTATTAGAAAGCATGCGGAAAAAGGAAAATATGTACAAAAAAAAACCAAAAGACAGCCCTTTAATTCTAATCTAGCGAAGCGATATAAGAAATACTGCTGCCTCCTAAACATCCTCTTAAAACAGGCTAAAAAACGTTATTATGAAAATGAATTTGCTAAACACCATAACAACCCAAAAAAACAATGGAATCTTTTGAATACCTTCCTTAATAGAACTGCAGCTAACGCCTCAATATCAAAAATTATATACAATGGAGTAAGCCTGATGGAACCACCTCATATTGCTGGAGCCTTTTGCGAATATTTTTCATCCGTTTATCACAATACCCCTCAGCCTTTAAATGCGCAACTTGGTTTGCCCCGTGCTTCCCAATCTTTTTTTTTTGTTCCCGGTTACACCAGAAGAAGTGTTCGCTACACTTGCCTCATTGAAAAATACCAGCCCAGGTCTAGATAACATTTCTATCCGCCATTTGAAGTTAGTTGCTGATTTAATCATAAATACTCTTAGCCATATAATAAATCTTGTCTTTAGATCTGGTACTTTTCAATCTTTTCTAAAGAAAGCTAAAATAATACCTGTTTTTAAAAAAGGTGACCGACTATTAATATCTAATTACCGCCCAATTTTCATTCTCTCTTGTCTTAGTAAACTAATAGAACAGATATTTTCCAAACGACTGAACAGTTACCTCAATAAATTCAATCTACTTAATCCATGTCAATTCGGTTTTCGGTCTGGACGTTCCACCAACCTAGCATTGCTTTCACTAACCGACTTCATTAAAAAATCAATTCACGCTGGAAATTTTGTGGGTTCAGTCTTTCTAGATTTTACTAAGGCGTTTGATACGATTAATCATAATATCTTATTTAAAAAATTAGAAGCTTACGGCATTACCGGTCCACCACTAACATTTTTGAAAAGCTATTTACTTAACCGACAATATACCGTACACGTGGCTGACACTTTTTCTGAAACAAGAACATTTAACCAAGGTGTACCTCAGGGATCTATCCTCGGCCCTTTACTTTTCATATTGTGTATTAATGACCTTCCGTATTGTCTTAGTTCTTCTCACTGTGTCTTGTATGCGGACGATACTACCATTTCTTTATCTAATAAATCGATAATTTGCCTTACCGCTAACTTGAATGCAGTACTTAACAACGTTGTAAAATGGTGCCGCGTCAACAATTTAGTTATTAACCCGGAAAAAACTAAATTTGTGGTCTTTAGATCTCATCAGAAAACCATCGGTTTTCTTCCCGAATTACATCTTGGGTCTCATTGAATCACACCTTGCGACCACGTTACATTTCTTGGCATTCACCTCGACCCGCACCTTACATTTAGTTCTCACTTTTCCCATTTAAAGCAGAAAACATCTTTTGGGATTCGAGCTTTAATCAAGGCTCGGCGCTTTTTCCCTCATTTAGCCCTGTTGTCTTTATATTTTCCTTTTGTTCACAGTCATTTTCATTGCGGTATTGTTTCATGGGGCAACACTTACTCCTCTCACGTTTCATCTGTTCAACATATACAAAACCAGTGTATTCGCATTATAACATTCAGTCCATGTCGTTCCTCCGCCTCACGACTTCTACGTCAGAATAATATACTATCAATTAATGGGCTATTTCAATATAACTTAGGTATTCTTTTTTACAAATTATTGCACTATAACCTCTCTTATGATCTCTTTGATGTAAGTGTTTTACGCAGTAAAAGCGTAACCAGGTTTTCAAGTAATAACAATTTGTTACTACCACCTGTTCATACTAATTACGGTAAAAAAACTACTTGTTTTTCAGCTGTGAAATTTTGGAATAATTTGCCTACTGCTGTCAAATCATCCCCATCACTTGGTTGCTTTAAAAAAAACCTTAGAGGATTTCTTTTGCTGTAATTAGGACCTTGTTCTGTGTTTTTCCTTACGGTATATCAAATGTTCTCATGTGCCTTTGCTTCATTTGTGTCATTCACGAACTGATTTTTTTACTTTTTATATATCTACAATTATAGCTACCTTTCGTATGTTTGTACATAAAATGCTAATTTCTTGTGTGTTTTATAATGCATATTGATTTGTTGGGCTCTTTCGCCCCTTTGCTGCATCTACACAATTCGGTTGATGTATTTGTAATCGAGGGTCCCCTTTCAGTCAGTTGACTCTGGGACCCTCGTCTGCATACTAATATGTTTGTAATCCTTCCTTGTAATAAACTTTCTCTTTCAAAAAAAAAAAAAAAAATAGGCGGGCCGCTATCAATGAGGCTGCTTTCAAACAGTATGTACAACATGGGGACAATTAGGCATGCTGAAAAAAAATGGCAGACACTGGAAGCAGTTAATAGACGTCTAGGCATAGCGAATAATCTGGTGTATGCCCTCCAAGACAAGCAAGGAAATGTCACAACAAATAGAGAGAAAATAGTTGTAGTAGCCGAGAAGGTTTCTAGTTATCTGTGAAATTGCTGCGACATCCAGGATCATATCGAACGAGGAAATAGTTCAGGTGTGGTAGACATCCAAGCAGTAATGACAGAAAAAGTAAGAAGGGCATGAAAGAAATGCAATGGGGCAAAGCAACTGTTGAGAATTGGATACCACCAGATCATTTGAAGGATTTCGGGCCAATTGTGGTAGAAAAACTGGCAAACCTGCATACGGAATGCCTAATGACCGCCAGTGTACGGTAAACTTGGAGAAACGCTTACATTATGCTAATTCATAAGAAAATTGACATGAAGGCTGACAGAATTGCAGCCCTAACAGCTTACTGTCAATCCCGTATTAAATACTGGATAAATCGACCCATCCGCAGTCGCCCCAACCGGAGATACGCGAAATGTTTACTAACCTACCTAAGCAGCTCGCTTCCATAAACCAATGTCTCCAGAATATTTGGTGTGAAAACCAAACACTACTAGACATTCGATCCCTCAACACGGAGTATCACACATTCAGGAAGGAAACAACCTTTACAAACACTTCATCCAGTTTTATTGAGCACAGCTTGACCTCTGCCCCATCCGACAAAAGAGAACTTCAAAAGGCCCCTCAAGAAACCACACCGGTGCCAGCAACACCAAGCCCGAAACACAGACAAAAACATATCTGCCTAACTACCTGGTGAATCAGAAACAATTTAATCCCCTTTCTACGACACTCCTCCAACGGAATTGTAGATGCTTCAAACAAAAAGCTGCATGCCTAACACGCATGATTTGAAAACGGCGGTCACCGCGCTCAAGACTGTCGCATCAAGCTTCGTAAATACGTTTTCTGTGGCTTCTCAGACAATTACTCAACGCTCACATTTATTTGCAACACCATAGCTGCGACTAATCATGCCACCCCACACAGAGCATGTGTTAACGTCCTCACCGAGCTGCTTTGTCCGTCTCTTAAAAAGAAATACGCAATATTTATTCGCGCCTGACTCAGAAGGCAGCCGACAATTTTTTAACAATCGCGATGCTATCAATATAGCTGGAACCAAACCGCTCCTTATTCGATAAGATTTTAATGCTGCTCAACCTCAGTTTGATTATTCGTAGAAACCAACAATAGGCACTCCCCGGGTGCAAGCGACTGATGATTTTCGCCTCCTTCTGAACCATCCCGGCTCAACAACACGGACTGGAAGCAGCACAGCCAGGAACACTTCACCAAATATTTTTTTTCTAAGCACCGTGGATGTGTTATGGTCATCAACTTGCAAAAATTATGGATCCAACCATGACACTATCGAACTTACATGCAGTAATGTCAATTGGAACGTCAAGACAGGAGTCACCCGTCTCACTTACTGGGATGCGTTTCACAAGGGTAACAGCTCTCGCCCTATAGACCCCAACCAACCTTTATCCGATTGGGTCGATGACATTATTGAATCAGTGAGAATAAACGAAAAACCCATAATCACTTCCTTCCAGAACCCGAGCGTGGATACTAAACTCCTGAATCCCTAGAGGCCCGCAGAACCCTCACAAAACGATGGAAACGCCAAAGACGGAACCGCAAGTCCCGCCTCAGAATTGCAGCTCTAAATAAGAAGCCCTAGAATACGTCATTCATATAGGCGAAGATAATTGTCTTCAATTAAGTGACAGACTCTAAGGTACGCGTCATCATCATCATAGTATTTGTCATCATCATCATCACCAGCCTATCCACGCCCACTCCAGGGCAAAGGCCTCTCGCATTAATCAATTATCCCGGTCCTGGGCTAACTACGAGGAATATATCCCCGCAAACGCCTTGACCTCATCTGCCCATCTAACGTTCTGCCGCCCCATGCCTCGCTTGCCTTCTCTAGTGATCCACTCGGTTACCCTTAATTACCAACGGCTACCTTGCCTTCGCAATACATGCCAAGCCCATGTCCATTTTTTATTCCTAATTTCTACTAATACATCCTTTCATGCGTTTGTTCCCTGACCCACTCCGCTCTCGTCTTGCGTTTACTGTTACGCCTACCATGTACCGTTTCATTGCGGACTGAGCCATCCTCAATTGAAATTGAACCCTCTTAGTGAACGTCCAGTTTTCTACCCCTTAGGTGTGTACCGCTATGATGAAGCGGTCATACACTTTCTTTTCAAGTACAATGGTAGGCTTCCATTCATTATCTGAGACTGCTAGCCGAATGCACTCCACCCATTCTTAGGCTTCTTATTATCTCCGCCTCACGGTTGAGATCAGAGTGAGTTCACAACTTGGCCGAACTAGAAATATTCGCTTACCACTTCCACTGCCTCGCGACCATCTCAAACCGCTGTGCTCTCCCGAATTTATTGATCGTTACTTTAGCATTCTCTATATAATTTTTTAGGCCCACGGTTTTACTCTGTTTGTCCAGTGCCGTAAGCATGCTTTCAATTCTTCCCCCGAGTTACTTAGTCAGGCAACGTCCTCAGCAAATCTTAAGTTACCGAGGTATCCTTCGTTACCCTTTCTCCCACTAGTGCCCAATCTAATGTTCTCAATACTTCTTGTAGACACGCTGTAACTTACATTGGAGCGATTGTGTCTCCTTGTCTGACGCCATTCTTTATAGGAATTTTACTGCTCTGCATTTGTAGGACGACGGTATCAGTGGACCCATTATAGATATTCTCTAGTATTCTTATGTAATGCTCGTCTACACCCTGATTCTGCAAAGTCTGAATGCCGGCCGAGGTTTGGAAATAGTCAAATACTCCGTTATTCTCTATCACCTCATTGATCGTGTGAATTAGAGCCATTGTTGAATAGCCTCTAGGAATTCCTGCTTGCTCTTTCGGTTGACTGAACTCTAAAAAGGCAGAAATTCTGATAGCGATTACCTTGGTATGTACCTTGTAGACTACTGACACTTACCTGATCGGCCTGTAAATCATCAAGTCCTTCACGTCACCTTTATTGTGGATTAGAATGATGTTCGCGCTCTTCAAAGGTACCGGTACACTCCCGGTCATTGGGCATTGCGTGTACAGGTTTGCCAGTTTTACTAGTAAAATATGCGCCTATCCTTCAAGAGGTCTGCTGTGATCTGATCGTTTGCCTTTTTTCATTTCTTTGAAAGTCTTCCTTACTTCTGTCAATATAGGTGGGATTTCTACCTCTTCTTATAGGTGGGATTTCTACCTCTTCTGAACTATTTTTCGTTCGCTAGTTTCTGGATGTCATGGCTACTGTACAGATCTCTTTGGAACTCCTTGGCTACTATGAGTATTTTATCCCTATTTGTGATGACATGGTCTTCCTTGTCTTTAAATGCATACATCTGATTTTAACCCACACATAGACGCTCTTCACAGTTTTAAGGCTGCCTCCGTTTTTTACTGCATATTTGATGCTCCCCATATTCAACTTCCGTATCTCAGCTGTCTTACGCTCATTGATTAACTTCGAAAGCTCCAGTAGTTCTCTCCTGACCGCTGGGGTGGAGATTGTCATGGTTTGCCGTTTCCTAATCAGATATTTCGCATTCTGGGAAGGTTTACCAGTGTCCTGTGTAGCCATCGTGGCCTTCCTTCTACTGCACGCTCTGTGATGATGCTTGTAAGATCGTCGCTGGCTTCCTGTGTCGTAAGCTCTCCTTCATCGGTAAGAGCTGAATATCGGGTCTGCAGCGCGATCCCGAATTTTGCAACTTTACCTCTTATCTTAGCTCATTGATCGGCTTCTTTCGTACTAGCTTGTTACGGTTCCTCCTCACATTTAGCCTAATTCGAGGTGTTACCATACGGTGGCCTCTACACGTTACCCTTCCGAGCCATTCAACATACTCCACGACGCCAGGTTATAAGGCCCCAGTAAAACGTTATAAGATGCCAGGGAATATTATGAAGTGTATTTCATTCTTATGCTCCCCATACCGTCTCCTCTACGTCCACTCCCGGCTCTCCGTTTGCAGAGGGAAGTATTTATGACGCGTAAAATATTCCGTACTGCGAACTCGACTAGTACGTTCCTCCTGCTATTTGTACAGCCCAGGCCGTATTTTCCGAATGCCTTGTCTTTAGCCTGCCTCTTCCCTACTTTATCATTGAATTTTCCCATAAACACGGTGTACTGCGTTTTTGCGTTTTCCATTGCTGATTCTGTATCTTCAAAGAAGCGTTCAACTCGCTGGTCGCGGTGGATGGATGTAGGCAGGTAGCGCTGTCGCACCTATAACTTGTACCTCTTCTTAAGCCTATTTACAAGACCCACTACCCTTTCATTATTGCTATAGTATTCGTCTATTTTGCCAGCTTTTTTTTTTATTCACTGGACAAAACACGTGGACATAATAACTTCCAATGCTAATCAGAAAGTATTCTTTTAACAAAAGACTTTAAAACTGTCATCTCCATCCTTCAGTATTCTTGTGTACAAGTCGATAGTCGTGCCCATACCTGAATATGGCGCAGTGATCTGGATCCATTTACTCAAACTAACAATAATAAAATAGAAAAAATATAAAGAAGAGGTGTTTGCTTCATATGCAGCTGTCATGGACGAACCTCGGTAACTGAACTGTTAGAGCTAACTTACCCTGACTTTAAAATAAAACACGGCAGGCGGTGTACTGCAGACTGCAGCCCAGCGATATCGAGTTCGATCCAGGCCGCGTTGTTTTTTTTTTCTCAAGGATGAAAAAACTAAACATCCCCCTCGCGAGGGGCACGATCAAATGCAGAGCATTTCCGGGGGCACACGACGTTAAGTAGTTTGCATTACGTTAATGTTGTTGCACTTGTTGCTGTTGGTTGTTGTATTGTAATTAAATGAGGAGACGTAATTACGTGGTCACCTAACATCATTTATTAGCAGGTGGGTATGATTATTATTCTTCTCTTCTCTCTCTTTTCTTCTCTGGCTGTTGTTGCGTCGTCGACGTCTAGATGTCTCTGGTTGAGTTAGTTCCCCCATTCGAGGGAGTCGATGAGAGACGTCATTGTTTAAGTTGTTCTTGTTCTTGCTGCTGCTGTTGGTGTTGTTGCACGACACCGAGGACGACGGCCTTGTGGTCGCTGAAGTGGACCGTCAAGGGATCGGGAAGCAACGGTCGAACGCACAACGTAGACGCAGACGACGACGACGACAAGAAGACGAGATCGATGCACAATCCGTGAATCGTCGTGGGCGTTCTGCTGTTAACGTCCTTGTGATCAGACACGCAGTCCAAACACGTTCAACTCACTCATCCGCCTAACGAGCCAATCGTCCTTGCGAATGTCCACGTTAAAGTCACCCACCAGGATCAGGTGTTCAATGGGTCAAGGATCTAAGGCGCGTTCGTAGCCCTCCATTCTGTGTCGGCTTTGTGGCACAGTGGGTAGAGCACCATGTACCTTGCGTTCCGCCCGCAGGGTCGTGGGATCGAAACCAGGCGCCGGAAAGTATTATTTTTTTATATAGTGTAGGGGGAGGGGTGCGGACTACTACGGACAATTAGAACGGGTGGCATCGTGAGTAAAAGAAATGCTCTGCATTTAAAAACCGCACATCCCGAATAAAATATCTATATCAATTATAATGGGCATTACAAAATAGATATGTGAAAAATTATTTCATTTTTTTTAGGTTATGCCACTACACAACGCTATGATCATAGAATATTTCCGTTCCGAACCGGCAATGTGTGCTTCAAATATTCTTTTTTCTTAGAACTGTGGTGTATTGGAATAGTTTAAATAACCATAAAGTCACAAAACAATCTTTAGCATCGTTTTGCCGCTGGTCTAGAATAGCAGAGAATATAATTTTACTTGTGTGCTATCTTTGTTTTCTTTTCTTAAAATGAGAGTGATGTTTTATCTGTGCGATTTCAGTACGTTTGTTTATTTTTGTAAAACGCAAGTGATGGCTCTTTGTTTGCCTTGTGTTATAAGGCTGCCTACTATGTGAAATGTGAAGGACTGCTACATCTGCTTGCCTGGGGTTCTATGCTAATATTTTGGTCTTTTGTACCAACCTGCTAAAACCCCTCTAGGGGATTGCAGTACCCATAAAAAATAAAATAAATAAATAAATAAATAAATAAATAAATAAATAAATAAATAAATAAATAAATAAATAAATAAATAAATAAATAAATAAATAAATAAATCCCGCTCCCAGTTCTCTTTCGTACACTGGACCATAGTTACATAGGACGTCCCTATTTTTCATCACCGTAAAGGCTTCACCTGCCCTCCTGACCTCCCTAAGCCCTATGACATTCCCTCTAATGCCCTCTAATTCCTCGAACAACAGCTCCAGACTCGCTTCGCTAGATAAAGTTCTCGTGTTAAACGTTGCCAGGTTCAGATTCCGATGGCGGCCTGCCCACCTTCAGGGGTTCTTAGCGCCCTCTGCTGCGTCACAGGTCTGACCGCCGCCATGGTCAGTAGCTTAGCAGCCGCTGGAGATTGAGGGCCATGGGTTAACTACTATATTTATGGGAGGTTGTGGCCATTACTACACCTGGGATGTCAATCTTGCTCTGCTGAGCGATTGCGTTACCGGCAATGGTCGCCGGGTAATGCCGCACCCCAAGCCTTATTCTGCAATTCCATCAACACGATGATTTTTTTATCCGGTTGTATTTGTGCGGCACCGGGATTCGAACCACGGTCATTCTGCACGCGAGTCGGATGCTCTGTCTCTAAGGGACCGCTGCATGGAAGGTAACCTTAACACTTGAAAAACATGGGGTTTACTCATCACCTTATTGACCCACTATTTAGTAAGAGTGATACCCCCGGCGATATGACACGGACTGTAACCTCCCGAGACGGATCTCCTCGACATCTCATTCAAACACTCGAAGCTAAATATCTCAACACCTCTCAGCACTTCACCCCACCTCTTTACACGGGATAGGCAAACAGCGACTGAATACAATAAAAATAGCGCCCCGCGAGTGACAAGACCAAGGAACGTACCGGCTTATTGTCAGCCTGAACGGCGGTTTACAGAATAACCTTCTATACCACATCAATTCACACTGGAGCTCAGTTGATCTCCGTCCACAGAGGAAGACGGCGGAAATACAATTATTTCCCAAGCCAAATAAGTCCCCTCATCTTGATAAACTAAGACCGACTTCTCTGAACTCCTTCGTGGGCAAATTAATGGAGCGAATTTTATCAAAAGCGCCTCCAACCCTTCCTTGTAGAAAATGGCCTTTTATCCGACAACATAAATGCCCTCAGGAAGCCTGTCACAACACAAAGTATTCTCCTTCGAAATAAAGAAGTTCTTGCTCCAGTGACTCGTCACTCCCCTTGGTTCATTCTTGCCTTTGATGTAACATGGGTATTTCATAATGTTTGGCATTCCGTCATTTTAATCCGCCTGAATCAAACAAGCTGTGCCGAACGCACTTACTCCTACATTGCAGATTTCTTACCCATTGGCAAGCTATTACTCATGCAGGAGTCGTTAAATCCCAGCCTGTTGCTTTGGGGGACCAGGGCACAACTCAAGGTTCAGTTCTTTTTGCACTCCTTGTCAATCTCGTCGTATTGAACTTGCTCCAGAAACTAGACATCACCATAAGGACATAAACAGACTCCATGGTAAAAATCCAACACTACCTTCAACAGGCTACGGACGTCGTTCACAACCATGCCTCATCCGTTGCGACCTCAATGCTCCCCCCCAAAATCTGAGCTCGGCATCATCCTGGAACATCCACCTGCCCTTAAGGTGTAACCAGTCTGTATCCACCTTGAGGGGCATACCATACGGCATGCTTTGATACGGTTTTAAGCCTCATCATATATGGCACTACACGCAGCAACAAAACTTTCAATTTTCCAAGGCTCTAACGAAGTCTCCCACATGCTTCGACGCGTTTTATTCGCCGCCGTGGTATCAAGGAAAAAGACATGGTCCGGATGGTCCAAGCACTCCCTATCTCACGCGTCACGTATGTCAATCCTACCTTATCCACACCAAAAGTGACATTGACACCCTTTTACCGGTTTATACGCAGAGCATTCAAACTAGTGCTGAGTCTTCCTATGAACATCTCCACGGTCCGTATTTTACAACTGGGCTTCCACAACACGGTATTACAACATACTGAAGGCCAAGGCCATTTATCTAGTGAATGTCTCCGCGTACCCAAAGGCCTGCGGGCTTAGTCCTCCTAAAAATGTTTTACGTACCATGTCAGTCCACTGCCTCTCAGACACTCGCTTATCACTGGCGAAGTGTTTTCCGGGTTCACCCCATGCCAAGAAAGAAGCACGCAAAGGGCAAAATTAAGCGCACACGACAATCTATGGAAAGCGTGCAGATGTCGCCTATACGAACTCTAGCCCCTACCCCAACGGAAAGCATCAAGTAGCTGTAGTCACCACAAAGGACCCCCTCGTAACTTCAGCAACAAACGGAGACCTTGTCAACATGGATTTCCCAACAGTTCGTCATCGCATTAGCCCTCACTCTTACGAGCCCCGCCATCATTAAGGTTCTCAAGCAGTCCCGCAGAAGCTTCCTAACCGGCAGCGTGGCCGGCTCAACTTTGAAACTGCTTTCGCAGCATCAATCCTGCCGCAGTCACCCTCATCTGGACTCCTGGCCATTCCTCATGGACGGGCAATAACTTCGCTCATCAGCAAACCTGTGCCCTTTCCCTCCAGGCTACTGAGGATACCGCACCGTCCGTCCTCGTACTGACTTTCAAAGATATTGCACAATATAACCGGTCGAACAACAGGACTTCCCTCCTCCATATTGTAAACTCCCCAAAAGAATAAGCACTACTTCGCTGGCTGCACAGCAATACCTTCCTTCACCCTGTCTGCCTTCATCGCATGTTCCAATGCAGTTTCCTCCCGAATGGAAGTTTTGTTTACAACCCGGTACTCTTCATCATGTCATACTAGAGTGCAAGCACAAACCCAACCTCCCCCCTCTCCCACCCTCCGACCCACCCATGAGGTGTGGGAGAACCTGGTTACCAACAGAGATCTCAATATCCAAACACTTTTGGCATCCAGAGCAGAAGGCTGCCCACTCATCACATGACTTCCTGGAATAGGGATCCTTTACTGGTTCAAAAAACGTTTATCTCTCTCATTCTCTCTCTCTTTCTTTCTCCCAGAACCCTTGCCAGCCACGTCGGTCGGTCACGCCCGAACGTCGGTATATGAGCTTGGAAGCGCGGAGAAGCGGATTCCCAGCGTTTCCTGATGAACGCCTGGTCGAGGCTACGATAATGCCCTCCAAGATAGCTCATCGAAATATGCTCTGACAGCGCCGCCACACGGACTGGGCTCTTGATTGGACGCACGCGAATTCGAAGGGTGCAGGTGCGCTCCTCGTACTCTATCGCTACCCTAACGTCATGGTCAAATTTATCGTCGGTGAGAATTGCCTTAGGTTCGCGAAAGTCCGTGCAATGCTTGCTGTTTGTCACGGATAATGTCGAGATGCGTCGGCAAGCCAAGGGTCGTTGCCGCCGGATTCTGCATCAGGACGACGACTGCCGTCATCTTCGTTCCGGTAACGTGGAGAACGCCTCCCGGCCATGAAGCGGCTTCATTGCCCGAGACGGGCTGCCCGTGAGTGAGTGAGTGATTTATTGAATTTGAAAGTGGAAAGGAAGTTAACTGGAGATAATCTGAACTCATTTGGGAGTTCACCAACATAAAACCCATACCGGGGAAGGGGAAAGGGGGCCTGAAGTGCATAGGTGAGAACAAATGTGGACTGAGAGGGAGAGAAAAAAGTGAATAAAGACTGCGCTGGTACGACAAAGGTGTAAGGCTGGCCGGCAGGAGTTAGACTACAGCCGTGGGATGTGGTCGGTCTCCTCGAAGGGCAGGGAAACTCAAAAGGCATTCCGCCTGGTGGAGTTGGGGCTCGTCAGGAACAGCAGGTCCATAAGGGTGTGGCTCGGCAACCCGAGACGCTGGAGTGCGGCCCCAAGCTCTGCTCTGCGGGCATGGTGCGGGCGGTACGAGCAGAGGACGTGCTCCAGTGTACCTGGCTGGAGGCAGTAGGCACATGTGGGAGAAGGTCGGTGGCCATGTAGGTGCAAGCGGGCTGCCACATTGCAGCGATCGAGTCGCATGACCGCGCGGCTGGGGGTTTCGGCAACAGGAATTTGTGTGGCGGAAAAGAACGACAAGGCGTGCAGCTGTCGAGATGCACACGTACCGGCTGCGCGTGAGCAGATCATGGAGTTTGCTACCACCTTCTGCGGTCATGGTGCGCTTTATAAGACGGTAGTATTTCTTGGGCTACTTAAACGCAGAAATCCTGGTCTGTCTGTCTGTTCGTTTGTATGTGACTCGATTGAGCTGTCCGGCCAAAGTGAAACAAAATATGCGCAATTGTCTTATATACGAAAGCCATATCTAAACGTCTAAGGCCGGTGTTAATCTTCCTACTTGTCAACATTGTTCAACAAGAACAGAAAATTACACAAATATAGAAAACAAATTCCACACGTAAGTAATATTTGCAGTATTTCTTTATAAAATTATTATGGCTTTGTTTTTGCGATAGCATTTGAAATACTACATCAACTGAAGAAAAGCGTATCCTACTGGTGCCTGCGCTGATTCAGCTTCTGGTGGCACCTAAGAAATCAAACGGCAACAGTAACAAAAATGTTTCACTAGATAGGTTGCACGTTCCGCCTGGAACGCGCGTGGAGTAGGGCAACGTGGTTCTATGAAGGTTGCATTAGGGTGCCTTGAATCGCGTGCGTCTCCGCAGTACGGCAGCGCTGGAATCGAGGCACCCGATTTCGATCAGTGGAACGAGGTAAATGTAAATTCACTTGGGCAAACCTTCAGCGTGTCATCTTGGGAGGAACGAGATCGGAGACCAACAGCATGACAGGTGAGTAGGAAACAGAAGAGATGCATTTACTTGGCAAGGGCACCAATCGACTTTCATGTTTCGTCGACATTTGCAACAGGAGGAGCAGATGCGGGACCATTTTTTCTCTATTTTCAAATGCACATCAAGCGCCCAAAAAAAAATACGCAGTCCGCGGTCGGAATAAAACCTCAGTCCTTCGCATTATGACGTCCACGTCTATCCCAAAGCGCCATTCTGACCCAGTCGAGGCAGTTTGCATTTTTGACTACTATTTTGACTCAGCTGGCACTGTTGGAAGCGTCCTGTTTTAACAGACTTTCTCCTAATGAAGGTGCTTTGATTTTTTTCCCGCTCATTTTTGCGTGGTTTTGTTATCAAGCGTCCCGAAATGGTCTTAGTTGAACTTTTGTTTTACTGCAGGAGATTTTCTACCGACTGCCTTGGCTTTGTTGGCCGCCTGTTTCCAGATCATGAAGATATCATTTGTTGCCCTGAAGAGAACTGTTTATCATATTGAATAAGATGGCCATCGGCCACTCTTATATTGCATGCATATGGCAGCTGTCGACAATAATATGTCCGCGGGCGTTTATATTTTGTGAAGGAGTTACGTAAACAGGCATAGGTGCACCGAAGCCTCTTCTTCATAACAAATGATCACCTCTCGTTTGTGTTGCTCGTGTTTCTCGGTAGGCTCGGCATTGGCTCGGCAATTGTGACACACTCTAGAAGATTTAACTCGGGGGAGTACAACAACAAAAATGGTTGATTCTTTTTCCCACGGTAGCAACGAAAGCTTACCACATTAGTTGCGGGATGCGCCCAGGCGCACTCATCATCGTCGACAAAGGTTAGCCTTGAATGGCACACAGCCTCGTAATGAATCCTTCCTGGCTCCTCTTTGGGTCCGTTGAATGGGTTGAAAATATTTGCTGGATCCAGGAGGCGGGGGGGTCCTGCAGTTAATGGGGTGTACTTGTCTCCGCCAAGCTGCGAAAAGCAGTACGATGTTTAGCAGCCTTGGACGATTTGACTGCACGTTGTTCATTGCTGTAAAGTTACAGGTTCTGCTAATCGGCAGATTTGTAATTGAGGAGTACTCGATTATATTGTAGGGAATCAATCTGCTTAAGCAATAAACACTTCATTGAGCTGTACTATATTACAAAAAATCCAGCATCGAAGATGAACTAATGAGCTGTCAAAAAACGTGGACCGTTTTATGGAGTCCTAGAATTTTTTTGCAGGATCCTGTCAAACAAAGGTCGTCAAGCTCAAAGCGTCTTGCATGACCCTGCCAAGCTTCTGTCTTGGAACGGGCCTCCTTAGGTAAGGGATCATGAAACACAAAACGAGAAATTGCATTTGAACCACAAATAAAATTCTCTAAAGTAGGGTGGCTGAGGATACATTTCCAGATCCCACCCATTTCAGTCGGCAAGCTTTGATGCAGCTGATGTTTTTGAGGAGTTGCATTCGAAACAGAGCTTGACGTATGCTGAAGCCATAACCTTCTTGGCCATGTGCAAGTCGTGTGCTGGCTGCATAGGAATATTTTGCTATGGGGCTATTTAAGCGGATGTGCCATGTTTCTCAGATGAAGCTTGACGTATATTATGCTTTAACAGCAAGTAATTTATTAGGCAAATATTTGTTCGCGAGTGTGTTGGTTTGGGCCTGTTGGTAGAACATGACAAAGAATGAAGCGCTATGATGAATTGGACAAGCGAGTCAACACCCACGTGTTGCATTGCGTGTGTTGACTCGCTTGTTCCTTCACCTTAGCGCTTCACTCATTTTTTGTCCACTGTTGGTGCCACTGGCCCCGCAGCTTCCATTTATATAGCGTTTCATGGGTTCATAATAATGCAGCTCCATGTACACGCTCTCTGGGATGGCAGTAGCTTGGGCTGCACTTTGGTCAGCTGCCTCATTTCAATCGATGCCTCAGTTTACTAAAACCAGTGCACTGTGAAAGCAAGCTCCGGTATTCAATACGAAAGCAGAGCCCTAAAACACTACTAAAATCTTTGTATGAAAGCTTTCTAGCAACACTCAGGGAGTCGGTCTATAGCACCAAGGTCTTTATTTTGTTCTGAAGAATGTGGTAAAAAGCCAGCAGAATAGCACAAGCCTCTGTAATGAATATACGTGTGTTCCTGTTCATGTTCATAAATAATGTAAATAGGGGGGCACCAGTTTGAGCACAACATACGGCTCCGGGACTGTTTGAAGCATCTTTGTAGAAATCAGCTGCCCAAAATTTGTCCTAGAAAGCAGGGAAGGCTCAGTGATAACAAATTCCGGCAGATAATACGTTTTTATTTCTCTGAAAGGCAAGTCACAGTGAATTAGGAAAATGTCCCACCGAGCACCGAAATCATGAATTGCGGTGTAGGAAGCGTCAGCCAGTATAATTTCTTTCTATGTCACAAGAGTGTCACATTGCCAACAGTAAGGGTGGTGCTAGTGGTGTCGTTTTTCAAAGAGGTGGTGAGTAGTTATTGTTTATTATAAAATTCAAGGGGTGTTTTCTTGTATGAGTGATTTTTGCAGCATACATCAGTGCAGTGTACGCGCGCTGGTAATCTGCGGCCAAACAAAGCCCCAAGTTGAAAACAGGGCCGAACAATTTTAGGGGGGTTTTGTTCGACACTGGTTTAAAATACACCGTCTTAGTTTATGCTTGACATTACAAGGCTATTTAAAAGTGCCAGCCAAAACTTTGAAACCGTTCTTAATGAGAGATAGGATAGCACAGTTAAACGAATCCTTCTTTTTTGCGTCTATCGCAGTTTTGCAAAGTGAAACATTTCTTTCACTTGTATATTGTATTGGCTGACGTTGTAATATAATAAAGGGGAGCGTTCTCACGCTTCGTGTAGACACCATTAAGCATTTTTGTCAGAGTTCACATCAAATCCATTTTCTTCAACCCATGTATCAACTCTGCTGACACAACTGAACTTGACGTTCCCGTAGTCCATCGTATAGATGGATTACAGAACTCCAAACTAGCTTTAACATCATCAGCATCTGCGGAGTGCAGAATCGCTTAGAGTAGGTTCTTTTAGCAACCTTTTCTCAACAAAAAAATAGCTCGGCTGGGTACTCTTCTGCGGTGCGCTATTTTCTTGGACAAATGTTCGCTAGCACACCGCCCGCACCGACACGAAGTGTGCGATTGGATAAGTAGCTCATAACAGCAGTGAGCATATTACGACTACGGGTGAACGACTGCAAGTCCAGCAAAGTGCCCTACCGCCATGCTGAATCACAAGCCCTCTCCATGCCAAAAAAGGGGGAGAAGCACTGTTGTATTTGGAAGAAAACAAGTTTAGACATATGACTTATATGCAACCAGACTACAGGTAGGTTATCTCCGAGTCGTGATGCCTGCCTGGTTTCCGTGCTGAAAATCACTGAGCACTGCAAAAAAGGAAAGTTGCCGATTTATCATTTTCAATAAACGAGCTGTTTAGGCCGCCACAATTTCGTCTTGCAAAGCCAGAAAACCCGGGCCCACCTTGCGGCGACCGCCCATCCTCCAGCCAGCTTGGGCGCGGGATTTCGCCAAGTGAGCAGCTTGCGCCTTCATCGTCGTCATCGTGTAACGACCGTCGCCCCAAGAGTCCGCAACGCCAAAGACGATGACGACGAATATATCAAGCCTCCTCTTCCCAGTCAACATGTGGACGCGGCGGTCAGACGCGCTGGAAGAGGATTTGCCCTACGCGGCTCTGCTGTCGGAAGACAACGACGAAAGGGCTAACGACGACTGCTGCTAAATAAAACATAAACCGTGTGCGCCCATGTAGAGCTTGAAGTTTGAAGTTGAAGTTTATTTTCACGTGTTTTAAAAGTGCGTACAAGTAATAATACCGAAGGAGGTCCCGTAATTACAAAAACTGGTGGGGCACCTCCTGTGAGAACGTGCGTAAAAGAACAGCAATAAAGAAGGCAGCAAGTAAAGTATGCACAAAAAGAATATCAGCAAAAGCAGGCAGAAAGCAATACATATATGTATAGGTATCCATACGCACACATGTATACATTCATTTGTATCAATAGAAACAAATGCACACCAAACAGTGCAAAAAAAGGATTATACATAACACTTTGAAAAACAGCGCGAAACACCTCGGTAGGAGAGACGGCAAACAGACACGTGCGCTGACGAGCAACTGCTGAAATTTTATTACAGTTGGCAATAAATAGTAGGAAACAAAGCCTTCATTCGCCCGTAGATACGAGACAAACAAATAGATTAAAAAACGGCGTTCGGTGTAAGATGTGATAAAAGGTACACAAATTTCTTCTTATCTGGCCAGATAAGGAATCTCCCGCTCAAAGATTGCCACGGAAGGCGAACTCACGCAACCGTCCCCCTTAGTGGCTATGACTGAAGCCTCAAAGCGACTTCGCCTTCCGTCAGTCAGGAGGGCGATAAAGCGCGAGAAACAAAAATGGTTTGCCGAAACGAAAAAGTTTTATTGTAATGGTTTCATGATTGTCGATTTGACTGAGGAAATGATCATCATTGTGTCCTTTGACCACGACAGCGACGCCTCCCCCTCTTGACGGCCTATCTCGCTGGAAAACGCGATACGATGTGGGGAAAACGTATTGATCCGAAATTTCACCTCGTAGCCAGGTTTCCGTAACGATTACCACATGTCAGTTATTAGCCAGCATGATGGCCTCAAGCTGTTCAGCTTTATTGACAATACTTGGTGCATTTAAATTCAACAGCCGAAACCCTTTCTCTTCAGGGGGTTTGCATCAAGTGGCCACTAAGCCTCTCTGAAAATTGGCTAGCTTTACTCAGCACTTCTTTTTGCCGTCCCAAATGTACGGTACTTTATCAACCCGCAGCCGATCATTTGAAAGATGAACTTTCTTTCCCTCCAATTTGTCATTCCAAGAACTTTACCACAATAATTTGCGCTTCCTGGGTGCTTGTTTGGAGTAGTCGGTTTGGATTGATATTTGCCTTCCTTTCAGCTTATGGGCGTTTTTTAGTACGAGTGCTTTTTCATTAAAGTCTTGGAAGTGAATTATAATCGGGTGCGCCTTGCCAGGCTTGCCTACCCTGTGAACCCTGCCGACAGATTTGCATGGGACACCAAGTTTATCAGAAAAAACTTTCGTGAGAACTTTATCTTTCAAATCATTTTCAGTTTCATTCGGGTCATCCTGTACGCCAAAAACTATTAAATTGGATCGCCTACTTCAGTATTCTAAGTCGGTGATCTTTGCCTCAAAGGAAATTATTGTTTGTTCTAAGGTGTGAATTCGAGCTCTTCTCTGTTCCAATTCAGCAAACCTCGCGCTTAGGCCAGTAATAGGCGTTTGCATGTTATCTTGCTGAGTCCCTAAAGCAGCTATATCTTCAGAGATTTTGTTTTCACCAGCCAAGAGTTGCTTATGTTGATCCTCTAAAACTGGCCCGGGGTTGGTCTCGACATCCCCACACAAAAGTAGCGTGCATACACAATACCCATCATGTAATAGTGAGAGACACTGGTGCGGGCATGGCGAGACCAAAAGACATCGATATCCAATCTTGGTGCTACTGGAGTAGCTACCAACCTGGTAAACACAGAAGAGCGGCTTGTTAAGCCACATGCCTGCTGATGGTCCACTGAAGACGAAATCCTGGAGGCCCAGTTTTAAAGGTGTCGAAATTGACATCACATGGTGTGGAGACCGCGAAGTTGGCATTTCTACTCGCCGATGGCTTGAGTGACGAGGCACCAGCCACGTGGAATGTCCTTGATTAAACGCGAAGCCAGAGTGAAGATACGGTTGAACGAACGCACCGGCTAGACCAAGCAGAAAAACCTGGGAAAAGCAGAAGAGCGGCTTAGTAAGCCACATGCCTGCTTATGGTCCGCCGTGCCCACTGAAGACGAAATCCCGGAGACCGAGTTTTAAAGGTGTCGAACTTGACGACACATGGTGCGGAGACGGCGGAGTTGGCATTTCCAATCGCTGATGGCTGGAGTGACGAGGTACCAGCCCCGTGGACAGTCCTTGATTAAACGCGAAGCCTGTGTGACGATCCGGTTGAACAAACGCACCTGCAAAACCAAGCACAAAAACCTGAAAAAGCAGAAGAGTGGCTTGTTAAGCCAACTGCCTGCTGATGGTCCGCTGGAAGGGACTGGAAGGGCACTAATGTTTTACATTTCATTTATACATCAAGTTTGTAAATAACGTGGTCGGGTGAAAGACGGCTGGGAGGAGTGGAAGCGCCACTTGTAAAGTTTCGGGGCTGTTATGACACCGAAAAACATTCACCGGCTGTGCCCTTGTGACAACAACATCTGTAGAACTTCCTTAGCTGCCTGCAGCTCCTTTCGTAGGACGTGGGAGCTGGCGTTTGCAAGTATCGTCCACTGGCAAGCGCGTGCAGGCAGCGACAATAGCCATGGCGCGCTTGGAGACCACGTGCAACAAGAGAATTTGCACAGGCCGTGTCTCTAAATGAGGCCCTGCCAGCAAAGGGGACAGCAGGGCGACGGCAGCGTCACCTCGGCCATATGCTCTCTCCTTCTCTGTTTCCTTATTCTGGGGACGAACGCAAGCCGAAAATGTTTGCCCACATGTCCCTTATATTTCCCGCGACCTAAAGTAACAGCAACTATCCTCGTGCTGGAAATCATTAGACGAGTTTATCCTTTGTCTCTTCTTCGCTTATAACCACTGGCTTTTTCTCGGAAATTAGTGCTCAAAACTGTCCCGGTACTGCTGGTCTTGTTGTACGTATTAATAGCGTAGCGGTTCTACAAGCTGTAAGTTCGGTGTTGCTGGAAAACATACTAAGAAAAATACGAAGCGCTCGTGAGCGCGTGGCCAGCGGCGTCCACCGAGGCACCGGCTCACACATGGCTTTAGCGGAAAAACAATTCCAGCGGTGTCGTCAAGCGCTACGGTGCATTTATTGCTTGCAATGAGGAATGTTACGACGTCCATACATGTGACGATGACTTCTACTAGCGCAGTGCCAAGCAACCACGGAACATATAAAAAAATTTAAAACTTGTACAAATGCGTGGTGATGTGTCCTTCAGTGCTCACGTATAAAGAAATTCTGCAGCTTCGCTATGGTCACAGCCTTGCGCGACTTCGTGCAAGCTTCGGCAGTTGAGCTGGTGCAAGTCTACAATGCCGAGGATGACTTTGCAATCACCAGTCGCCGCAAAGAAGACGATGACCTATCCGGTGTTATCACATCGATGACTAACACCACAACTATGCAAATAAACAATGATACTGAATCTTAACCATGTCTCCCACAATACTACCTTCGCCGTAGCAGTCTTTCGCGTGAGTGCAAGCTTTCCTGAATTTTTCATCCAAGTACTTTGCGAGACTGTTCGTATATAAATCCTAGGGCTTTATTAGTGACACAAACGCCTTACCGCAATGCTGTAGGCCACCTTTTCTTCGTCTCGGCGATTTCCCGTCAAGTCGATGATATCACTACGGATGCTGTTGTACGAGGCCGACGCAAACTCGAGCCGACCAGGGCAGTCCAGCATCGTCTGAATAGAGTTAGTGGCCAGCGGTGGAGTTAGAAAAAGTAATGCAACCTTACAGGCAAAGTTCATAAAAATTTCCACCCTGTTATTTTGCGTGAAAACAAATACTTTTTGCCTGCAGAAAAAACCCCAAAACCTCTCGTTCTTCACGTACCTCTGAGCCTAATGGGGGCCTGCAAAGGGAAACTCTCTGCGACAGAAACGCTGCTCTGCTAGGCACAGTTCGTGGCAATCGACGTATAGTCGTTTGACAGCGCCAATGCGTCAATCGCCAGGTGCAAGGGGAAGGCCGGAGAGCATTACTGGTTCCAGTCGTCCTGACACCTGGTTTACATACACAGAACAATCCTGCAGCCCAAACTTGTAGTTCCTACGAAGCTGGCAAGAACACGCGGGACACAATTGTATGAACAATTACACGAAGAGACATTTAGGGGTTTCTTGGTAAGCATTCATGTTTACCCATTTATATCTCGTCAGCAATATCACTTTTTCGTCGGCTTCGCCGAAAAACGTGTTGTATTTTGGTTACAGGAATGGAGAAACCAAATATTGTTACCTTTGTAAGGGCCCCATCTCGCGCAGTTTCCTTCCCTGTTTCCACATTGAGTCAAAAATTATTCCTACCTGTGCAACTGCCCGCCTTGTTAACACCAACCGGTACTTGGAACACACCAATGTGCAGTTTACTGAATTTATAAGGCGTAAAAAGACACAATACATGTATGTACGTAGAATCGGAGACTATTGTTGACAAGTCCTTCCTAAGTGCATTCATGTTGACTCCATACAAACTGTACCATGCAACTTGAGGTTTGGCCAAATGTTTGTTTGCATGTTTTTGTTGGCAAGCACTGAAGAGTACTTAAAGGAGCCATGAAGGCAAAATACAATTTTGTTTTATTCGAAAGAATTCGTGTTTTATATTGTCCCCAGCACTTGCCCGGATGAAGATGATGTTTTATTTACTGCGAAATTAATCACTTTACGTTAAAGTTGATTTTCCCGCTAACTCGTATCTTTTCTTGGTCTTTAATAACATCACAAGAACCGACCGCTCTTCAGCCGAATGGAAAGCCTTGTTCTGCGTTAGTGAACCTAGATGGCGCCACCACACAATGGCAAACCGTTTTCTTTCCCTGGTTTGGTTTATACCGTATTTCAACCTGACTTGGTTTTGTTAAGGGACAAAATTCCGGCCTCCGCCAATCGTACAGCTGGCTGGTATGAGATCATAGGTTCTGTTGCGGGAAACGAGCAGGTGGGTTTCATGGCCTTTCCTTTTTTCCCTAATTATACTGCTGATTTGGGCAAAATGTACGTTAAAAGTGGTGTCAGTATTATTCTAACGAGGCAGTTTTGAATGAACCAAACTTGTGCTTTGTCTTAATTGCTCCTTTTAAGCAAATATGGATTTTGGCATTTTGCAGAAACTGCTGCACGAGCACGCGAACGTTAGCTTGGCCGTGGCTCATACTGAAGATGAAATAGGAGTGGCTTGTAAAGGGGAAAATTAAAAATTTACTGATTGCGAAAAACCTAAATACCACAGCATACGTATAGAATCCGGACAGAACACTCGGGAAAAAAAACACGTTCGAAGCGTGCCGTCCGCAGGGCAACTCAACTGGATGAAGGGCATGCACCACGTGAGCGAGTCCAAAACTTTCACGTCCGTATAAACATCCGCGGGGACTCCAGGCCTCGAAAAATAGCTCGGGACGCCTCGGCGTCACAGCTATCGGAGGTTTACTGCACACAAGCCGCAGGCGCTGTTGCGGTTCTGTCCGGTTCTTCGCGTCGTCCTCTCCGGAGGCCGCCGGTGCCCACTTTCGGTTTTTGCCTCTGGGCGCGAGAAAATTCTCGGAAGCGTGGGCGCCGGCTGAAACGTACATTGGCACCAAATAATCCAAGATATTTTATTTTGCTGAGAATTGCATATAGCCAAGAGGTGTCACGAGCCGTTTAGAGATAAACACATACTGTTGTGCAAAACTCATCAGCGATGGGGTCCTTAATAAATTACTCCACAGCCACAGGTTCCCCAATGGTTCTTCCCGCACGGAGGCCACCCTACCAGCTCAGGAAAGTCCGGGGGTATAGAAACAGTATACCGGCTAACCAGGTTCACAAGCTTGCAAATGTACCTTGATAGGCCGATTGGACGACGCCTTGCTTCGAGGAGCTCCAGCTCAACATTAACAGCGCTCCAAGGCATCGCGCTGTTGTTACCCAGACCACATAAAAGATACGCAGAACGACGTTGGTCATTGTTTGCTTATCATAAAGAAAACAACTTCTGTGCCTTAACATTGGTTAAAAGGAGGAAAACGTCCAAAGTAGAGCATTAATGGAGCAAACAAACATATTAGCTACACCGGCCATTGCCCTCAAAGTCTGCGTTTTTCCCACACACCTGCGATAGATTGTGTCGATTTGCTAGCGTGCCTGGACAAAACCATGGTACATCCTAGCTACGGTTCCCCTCGGTCAGCCCTGACACGCACACACGAAATGTGTCGCAACGTAAAATTGCAGTTATTGATTGATTGATCGATTGATTGATTCATTCATTAATTCTTTCTTTCTTTCATTGTGGGATTTACGCGCCCAAGCTACGCATCAGCTATGAGTCGCGCCGTAGCGAGCGCCGCGCTGATGTTTAACGCAAGTCAATATTTTGACACAGGCGCGTTTTTCTTTTTTTCGCCTCCATTTGAGAGGCAGCCATCGCAGCCAGGTTTGAACCCGCATCTTTGGGTTTCGATGTCACATTGTGTGGAAATGCAACCAACATTAACAGCATGAAGGACACTAACCGTATTACAACCGCAACCAACAGTATTAAAGGGTCTCCAAACCGGGTTATGAAGGTTGCCATTTTACGCGCGCAATAGCTGGAATACTCTCCAAGCAACGCAATCCTTCAAAAAAAGATGCACACGTTAAGTATTGCGCAGTTATTGCTCAATAATAGGGGAAAGCAATAAGTCCTGGAGCCTAGACCCTCGGCTAACACCTCCAAAGCACTGTGGAAGCTACGAGTTCGCGACCCGGCGGAAGACCACCTAGAGAAACAAAACAAGACCCTTTTTTCTCCGGGATACCCACCGCCATTGCTTCTTCTCGGCGGTACGTCACGTCTGTTTTAGCAGCCGACGCGCGTGCTCCGTTTACTACTCTCTGCGCCAGTCGGGGCCGCTGGGCCGGTCGGCCCGCTCGCACTGTCGGGAAGCCGGTCTCGTCGGGTCGTCCGTGCTTGCATCGGCACGTTAGTTTTAGAATGGTGGCCACCACCGTTTGAAGGCCAGATAGGGGGGTCCAAAACACAACACGCTCGCTCACCACGGTAATTGAAGATTCCGACTCATGACTATAGCGCCCATTAGACTTTCGTGCATGCGGGCTGCTGCGGCGAAGTCCGTCCGAGGCTAGATCGCGCAGAAAACGCTTAGCATCGCCGCAGTTACTCGGTAACTGCTTTAAGTAGGCGCGCCGACGACGCTCACCACCGCACTTTTTTCACGGCACTATCACCACCTTTCATGCCTTTGCAAGCTGATTTTCAGGAATAGTCCTGCTCTGGCGTAGGGGGCCAAGTTCTAGCTTAAGTGGTGCAGTAAAAGCTCGTTCATTCAAACTAGCCTATTTCTAATGTACAGTTAATTCTAACAACCGCCGTGGCCACGGAACAGCACTGTATATTTCAATGGAAGACAACTCCCGATAATTCGGACGCGTCGATATTCAGAACAGTTAATTCAAACAGGTCCCCTGGTTTTCATCACTCCTCGCTGAAGTAGTTAGCCCGAAGTGATCACAATGCGTTGCAAATCCAAACCGAACGCAATTTACTAGGAATGCAAAACGACACATAAAAAAAATTCAGGCATCTCCACGAAGTGAATCATGACGAGTGGGCGAAGCACTGGGGATGGTTCTTAGCGTAAATCACACGTGAGAGCGCTTAGCCCTCCTAAAGCAATTTCCAATCCCATCCAATACAATTCAATTTACTCCAATGCAATCCAATTCAATGCTCCTTGCGCATGCGGAACACCTCTCTCCAGGAGCACTCACTTTCTCTCCCCCTATCTCTTTCAAACCGTTTGTGAACATTTATTTGGTTATTGTCAACCTATTGCGAACCTGTTGTTCACAGATATTTCGATTTACACGATGCTGTGCGTCTCTCTCTTTCTCTCTCTCTCTCTCTATCTCTCATCTTTTGTGAACCTTTTATTTTGTTCTTGTTAACCATTTGTGAACCTTTTGCTCACAGATGTTTCAATTTCTACGGTGCTGTGCCCCGTGAGCACGGACGCCGGACACCGGACAAGCCCCGGCTTAAGGTGCTTCTCCCCTAAAAATGACCGAAGCTTACACTTACCCGTAAAACTGGAATGTATCGAAGGTTGATGCCCCAGTAGCGTTTTTTCTCTCTTTCGTGTCACGGCATGTTTAAAGGAGCCATGAAGACACAACATCAGTTTGTATTATTCGAAAGAAGTCATGTTTTATAGTGCCCCCAGAGCTTGTCCTTATGCAAACGATGCTTTATTCACTGAGAAATATATTACTTTGAGTTATAATTTTGATTTTCCCACTAACTCGCCGTTTTTGTGATCTGAAATGACATCCCAGGGCCGTGTTTACCGTTAGTAAACCTAGATGGCGCCACCACGCCGTGGCAAGCCGTTTTCTGCCTTTGATTTGTTTGTGAACGTATTCGTACCGGGCTTGTTTTGCTCATTGAGACAATCGTTTCGTGAAACATGGTGCCCGCTCGACAAATACGGTCACGAGAGACATCCTCGCTAGCGTCAATTGGCCAGTGTCGTCTCAAACAGCACCAAAGCCCCGTAATACCAAAACCCCCCACCAACAGCAGTACGCATCTGTACTTCTATGTTTACGTGTGCTTTCGTAACTCCCACTGTTCGTCCCACCACTCCTAGGGCTTTAAAAAGAATGTGCCTGAAATGTAAGCGCAAATAGCTCGTTCGGCAAGGCGCTATTACGTTTCGTCTACTTTCCAACTGGGGCGTGACCTTCGGGTCCGCTGACATCTCTGACCTCGACGGCGCGCTGCCGTCACATCCGCTGCACGCTTTGCAGTGGCAGTGGCAGCAACGGAGGCTGCCCCAAATAAAATTTACGATTTGCCTGCAAAACTTCTAAACTGTAAACGGGAGCATATGCACTTCTGAGATGATTACGTAAGGCGCCAAAAAATTTTCGAATCCACGCCCGCATCTATTGCGAAGTCACATTCTAGCCTAGCCGATCCGCTGAGCGAAGAAAAATGTCGCGCATTGTGTGCGATTGACAAGCTGTGCTACAATGTGCTAGCTGCTGCCCCGTAAAGGTTCGCTGAGCTGTGCTAACACATAACTCCTCGCTCGGTTGTGTGGGTGGTGGTGACTGTGATAAAATTGCGGCGTGTGCTTCATAAGCCGTCGTATTGTGAGGGGCTGAGAAACCGTGCGAGATTCCCAGCCCAACTTTCCGAACCTGCGATCTTCCATTTCATTTTCAGAGGATTTACTGCGTTGCTTGACGTGTTCGTTTCTTTTTTGCTTTTTATTTACGCACTACGGTGTGCTCGACGCCTGAGGGAACATGTTTCGTATGCCCAAACGCATCGCCGCTTGTCCTTTGGTTTTTGTACCGACCAATGTGGAGTGGCACTGTGTTCGTGTATCCGCTCTGCAAGCATCAAACAAAGCTTATCATCTCAGGCTAATCTAGCATACAAGATTCCCACTGATTGAATATGGTCAATAATGCCTGTAACAACGCCTCTAAGACGAAATATAGCGTGTAGTACTACCTAACGTAAAAGATAATGCCGCTGACCGCTCTTTTTCGTATTGTAGCAAACACACTTGTTTATTTCAAATATATTGCACAATTTTCCCGTTTTGAATATGCTTTTGTTTCCTTTTTAAACTACGTAAAGTTTCTAATAACAATATATTAGGAGCTTTTTGCGAAAGTGCGGCTTGCGTTAACTTGCGTGCTACGAGGCTTTCGGATGCGGTGACATGCCTGCGGTGGGAGCCGCTGTGTCGTTTTAGTTTCTATCGCTTCAGGCATGTAATTTGACTGCTGGTAAGCTGTCTGCTTTCTGTCCGGGAATTGGAATGTAATGTGCCAGCTCTGCCAAGCAACTGTTGGTGGGTGAGCATCTTACCGACAGTTGTGGACAGCCAAATATCGTGCTGCGCTTCGTAACTCCTGAAAAAGTGGTGCGCAGGATTGTTATCTTTTGTGAACGCTTTTTTTGTGGGATGGAGGTATTCAGTGGGCAGGTGCCATGCGTGACGTTGACTGTTCTAGAGGACGAGCAGCTGTATTGCTTTCATTCCCGATGTGCTTCAAGCTGTACCCAAAACGTCGCCATGTCAACAGTGGACCTGTATTGTCTAATATTAATCGGCGCTTCCTGTATCTAGGCCAACCCACTAAGTTTCTCTGAATTTGTCTCATGCATTAGCAAACATACCCCAATTGATCTATTTAAATCAAGCCCTGTAAAACCGGCTTCACTAAGCACAAACGTATTGCTAGAAAGACATCTAATAGGGGAAATATAAGCAGTGTGACAACAAAATGTGGGGTTCCAAAGCCTTTTTTAAATAGACAAATAGTGCATTACCTCACGCTTTCTATTCCTATCGAGTCTGAAGGTACTAGTCCCTCATAATTAGGCATGCTAATTTGTCTGATTATGTGTTACTTAGCATGTATTACGTACTGCACTTTTTTTTTTCATTAAGGGCCGACTTTGCGGGCAGACTTGCCAAAAAATGCTGACACATTAACACTGTTACACTTCTCGTCATTGAATTTTTTAGCGAAAAGAACTGCTGAATTGGCCCCTTAAATGCTGCTTGTCCGATACCGTTTTCGCAATTTTCACATCAGTTCTTACAGTGTCCACCATGTGCTCCTAGCAGACAGCCAGAGAGTTGTGGAGGCATGCACAAAAAATTTTGATGCATATCAACTTATTGGGTACCACTGCACAGTTACATGTTTTCTGAGCATGCCTAGTCTGGAGCTATCTATTACAAAGTACTGGTTTGGTGCATAAGGGTGTGTATTTTGTGAGGCAACCAGTTTCGCGAAAAGAACTTCATTTTATGTTAGCTGAAATGGTTAGCTTTGGGCCTGATAGCCCTTGCTGTGAACGAACTTTGCGTTTGGCATCGCTGATTACTCTGGTTGCTGTTGGCGCCACGTGCCCGGTCTTGAAGAAAAAGTTCGAGTATGGCAGGCAGTGTGATAAGAGAATAACAAAAATCGGGGCAGCTGTCTGCTCTTCGAACTGCCTAGCAAAACGACGGCAGCAGCGGCCTTTGCTTAGTGCGCATGCGGCCACTCTCGCCAAGTTTGCCGTATCACTCACACGAGGGGCTGATCGACCGAACGGTGGACGCTCTGGTGATATTGGTAAAAAAATTTGGACGGGTGTACATTGTTAGCAGCTGTCGTCTTGTGTTACTCTCCAATGGTACATCTTAGGCACCTGTTTGTGTAGTGTCACTCATTGATTTTGTTTGTTTAGCTGGACTTGTCCTGCCACTAATTATTTGTATTATTTTAGGACGTTTAGTTTCCGTTTTTAATGTTTGTTTGCACTGCCTCTGATGTGTAAGGTGGCAAATGCGGCTATTAAACACAGATTTCCTGCTCACATTATTCTCACCATATTGTACATAGCTTGTTCTTAGCTTATGAACCCATGATTCAGATTCAGATTCAGATTCAGTTTATTTCATGTACAAGTACATCAGGGGGTTGGAGAAAAGCTGCAGTACTGCAGCTTGACAAAGCTCTAACCCCCTGGACCTGGACAACAGTTTGTACAACGCAAATACAGCAGCAAATATTTTCATGTTCATTATTTGAATGCAACTTGTGTAAGTAGTATATTCTAGATATAGAAAACGTAATATTGCAGTGAAATACACAAAGAAACAATCGCAATACAAAGAAGATGGCACGACGGTATGCATATATAACAAGAGAAAAAACAGTACTCTATAAAATACAGTGCAGGGGCAATGCAAGTAACAAAAATGCAGTAAGGTGAGCATCACTAAAGAAACACTGCTAACAAGTTCTTTGGGGTTACATTTTCTATTTCGACACCATTTTTATATAGAGTGTTGAGTAATCTTGGTGTTATGGAGCTGAGCATATTATTCCCATAGTTAGTCCGGCTGGTAGGTACAAACCAGCGTTCAGGGTTTCTCAAGCTGTACACAGAATTATTTCGAGTCAAGTTGGCCAAGTTAAGTAATGTATTTGTGTTATGGATTCGCTCGTTTATTAATGATTTACAGAGGCGATAGTCGAACAGTTTTTGTACCTGAATTAATTCGAATTGTTTCAATAAAGTACCAACCGAGTGATCCATTGGAGTTCTTTGGGGTTACATTTGCAAACAGACCGGGTAGCAAGTACCAACCGAGTGATCCATTGGAGTATTGGTCATTATTTTGATTACTTTATTCTGCAGTCGGGAAAGTTTAGAGTTGTTTGACATTGTAGTGGCACCCCATACTAAAAAACAATAGCTAATACATGATTGAAATAGTGCATGGTATATAATAAACCTTGTTTTAATGGGAAGTAACTCACGATTTCGATAAAGAAGTCCTATTACTCTAGAAAGCTTCATTGCTACCCGGTCTGTTTGCAAATCCCAGAGCATATGCTCTGTGAATATCACGCCAAGAGTTTTGAAACTTTTCACAACTTCTATGGGGCGGCCATCGAGATGCAAGTTATTTATTGGATTTATTTGTTTGCCTTTAGCTCGGAAAATAATAGCTTTGGTTTTTTCACGGTTTATTATTAGGCCATTTGACGAAGCCCATTCACACAGTTTAGCTAGAATCTCATTGCCTCGGCTAATGAGATCTGTGCAGCTTTCATTGGCTAAAAACAAGCTCGTGTCATCCGGGTAGATTATAAATTTTACGGAAGAGCTGATTAACACAATGTCATTTATGAAAATGTTGAATAAATAGGGACCCAATATGCTTCCTTGTGGTACGCCAAGGTATGTCCACTTTGTTAAAGAAGTCGAGTTATTTATGTTTACATATTGCTGGCGGTTGCCAAGGTATGATTCAATAACCTCAAGGGCCCTACCGCGAATACCGTATAATTCTAATTTCTTAAGTAGCAACTTTCGGTCAAGCGAATCAAAAGCCTTCGAGAAGTCTATAAATATTCCAAGTACGAATTTTCTGTCTTCGATTTGGCGGAGAATAAATTCCTTCTGCGCAAGTAGCGCCAGTTCAGTAGACCTGTGTTTACGGAAACCAAACTGAGCATCTGATAGTATTTTTTGTTTATCTGTAAAGGACGCGAGCCGAGAATACAAAACTTTTTCAAGGACTTTCGAAATAATCGGTAAAATTGATATAGGCCTATAGTTCCCAAAACTGTTTTTGTCCCCTTTCTTGTACAGTAAGATTACTTTCGCGGTTTGCAAATTCGCTGGAAAAGTACCAGTAGAAAAACACAGGTTGAATATACTCGTCAGGGGGCGGGAAATTATATCAGCAATGAGTTTGATAGGGTGGAGCTTAAAATCAAAAGGATCGGAACTGTTGCTGTTTCGCAGCTGGATAATTGTTGAAAATACCTCGGCCTCAGTTACTGGGGCTAAAAATACTGAGTCGGAACAAGAATTCACCATCTTTAGCGTGTTATTTAATAATACCGGTGAGGACAATGTCGTCACAAGATATTCGTTGAAGGCATTTGCCAGATCACAACCTGTTAATTTTTTACCATCTACGGTGATTTCCGAGACTGTGTTGGAGGTGCTATTAGTGCCAAAGAGTGATCCTATCTTTTTCCAGGTTGCCATTGTATTGTGACTACACTCTGTAAATATGTTACTGAAATACTCGTTTCTAGCGCGACGAATTTCCTTGTTGAGGCTATTGCGAAATTTTTTGTATTCTATTAAAAGTTCTGGTCTACGGTGGGTGAGAAATTTTTCATACATGACGCCTTTCTTTTTTATTTTAGCCAGTAGGTGTCTACTTATCCAGGGCTTACGGATCTTTCGGGAGGTGGTAAACTCTTTGTAGGGAAAACATTGATCGTACAGGTGCTTAATTTTTTTGATGAAGGTATCCATTGCAGTGGAAGCATTTGTGGCGCTACAGACGTCCATCCAATCGATTTCTAGAACATCATTCCTAAAGTGATCCAAGTTTTCGCACGAAAAATGTCTTGCTCTAACCGGTGGTTTTTTAACTCTATAGTTTCTTTCGATTGCCATGAATATAGGTAAGTGATCGCTCAGATCGCACGCTATAACACCAGCCTTAACATTGGTAGTATCCGAACCTATAAGAAAAAAGTCGATGAGCGTTGAAGTGTTTGCAGTTACTCGTGTTGGAGAGTTTATAACATTGGTTAAGTTGAAACTTTGAAATAACCAAGTCATCTCGTTTGTTATACTACCATGAGAAGACATGTCGACATTAAAATCGCCACCACAACTTATCTTAAGCTTATTGTTTCAGATTCCAAGCTATTGCCTTCAAACCTACCTCAAAAACGATAGTTGTACCGGGGTGTCAGCTCAGACCAAGTTATGAATGTATGTGGTTCTGAGGATTCTTTCAGGCATGCCGCTTGTTGCATTTTAAGTTGTCGGATACGTAGAGGTAACCCATATGAAGAGAACGGCGGACCAAGGGGGCAGCCTTAGTCTGAAGAAGGAAGTCAAGGATCATCAGAAGCCATGGACATTCTTAGCTATCTAATGTAAATACTGCTATTCTTTCTCATTAGTGGACTTGGCCGTTTTTCATCATCTTATGGTGCCTGGAAAGCCGAGAAGGAAGAAGACGGGGATACTAAACCGACCTATCGTGTCCAGTCGGTAAGACCAACGTTGGTGACCACAATGTGGAGAAGGCATTGTTATAATCCGGAAAGAAGAATTCTTTAGCTGAAAGTAAAGAACAGCTCGTCAGCAACAAAACACAAGGCTTTTAAATGAAGCGAAGACGGTGTTGGATACTCCTGATGTTAACATTTCTGGCTCACTCATAGAGTGGCTGCATTCCAACAACGATGAGTTGAGGAAGCTGAATGCCGAGGTAAAAAATGTTTTCCTGACGGCGAGTTCGACATACAGTAAGAATCTCGACAAACGGAAATTGCTTAAATGGAATTGCCACTTAAACGGAACAGTCGCTTGGTTGGTTGGTTTTGTATTCAGATAACGCAAAAAAACTCTCGGTCATCGGAACTAAAATTTCCGCGCCACCGTGTAAACGGAACTAGAAATAGATTTTCTTGTGAAACCCATCGGCAAAAGAATCAGCTTTTTACGCTTCCGGCTGTTTAGTTTTTGTTTGTTTTTCTTCCTTCATGTGTTTTTGACCTCGTTGGCCTCGTAAGCCTCGTCTCATTAGTGGTAAGCCGTGTAAGCGCAACGAATGCAACATCGCAGTTCTTGTTCCAGTCATTTGGTCTCTATTCAAGACGCTCAGGTTAGAGGGCTCAGCTCCTTCTGCCTTGTTTGTGCCATCGTGGTGCTATTTGCGGTTCATTACCACGTTGCCGTATTCTACATTCGATGGTTCGTAATACTCGCGAAGTTGAGGCCTCTAACCTTCGTGAAGGCGCAGTTTCAAGGACTCAAACAAAGATAATTGATGCATTTTGTAGTGCCCAGCGACTAATTGTTGCCAAATCAACTTTGTGAATGCTTGCCTAAACCTTTTTTTTAGTTTTCTTGCTTTCTAAAACTCTATCAGCTACATTCACCTCCTCGTGCTTAGAGTTCCATGAAATGATATGAACGGTGCGTACGCACACAAACGTGCACTTTTATACATCTATCACAGTAAACGGAACTCCTGTTAAACGGAACTAATTTTTTCGGTCCCTTGAAGTTCCGTTTGTCGAGAGCCTACAGTAATTATGAGGCACGATGACACCACCGAAGGCATGCTGGGCCAGCTAAAGGCTCAGAAGAGAACGGAGTGTAATTGGGATTAATGATTAATAAATACATATCACTACAACAAGAGATCGCTATGGAATGGTCAACGCCAGCTAGGATCGACAGCCCCAGCACCTTCTGTAGTGTATTCTCAGAGCGACGAGTGTCATCTCCATTGAAGCTCCATGAAGCTCCCAATGCTGCAGCTCCAAACATTCAGTGGGGAGTTCTGCCAGTGGCTCAGCTTTTGGACGCAGTTTAAAGGAGCCATGAAGACACATCCGAAGACATAGTTAGATGGGCAGATGAGATCAAGAAGTTTGCCGGGATGAATTGGCCACAGTGGGCACAGGACCAGGGTAATTGGAGAATAATGGGAGAGGCTTTTGCCCTGCAGTGGGCGTAGATAGGTTGGTGATGAAGACAAATACAAGTTTATTTTATTCGAAAGAGTTCGTGTTTTATCGTGCCCCAGCGCTTGTCTGGATGCGAACGATGCTTTATTCACTGAGAAATTGTTTTAAGTTAAAATTTTGATTTTCCTGCTAAATTGGAATTTTCGTGATCTGCAATGACATAACAGGAGCCAACCTCGCTGCAGCCGATTGGAAAGCCTTGTTTACTGGTTGTTGAACCTAGATGGCACCATCATACAGTTGCAAGCCATGTTCTGCCTTTGGTTTGTTTTTGACCGCATTTAAACCGGGCTCGTTTTTGTTCAGGAAGAAAAGCATCGTTTCATGAACCATAGTGCTCGCTCGACAAATATGGTCGTGTAAGACACCGTTGCTTGCGCCAATCGGCCAGTGTAGTCAAGCCTCGTAGTCCTGTGCAGCTACACCAAGCATAGTGCGCACAGTACCAACAGCTGTACGCATCGGTACTTCTATGTTTACGTGTGCTTTCATAACTTCCACTGTTTGTCCGCCCATTATTACTGCTTTAAAAAGAATGTGCTCTAAAATTGAGCGCAAATGGCTCGTTCACCAAGCTTATAGGCTCTGCCTAATTTGCGTTTGCTTTTGCTGGACTCCACCAATCCCGGAGCTGGCTGGTATAACATCATAGGTTCGGTTGCGGAAAATGATCTAGTGGGTCGCATGGCCATTCTCTTTTTTCCTAATTACATAGCTTTTTGAGCGAAGTTTACGTTAAAAGTGGTGTCAGTATATTTCTAACAAGGCAATCTTCAGAATAAACCAAACTTGTGTTTTCTCTTCCTGGCTCCTTTAAGGCAGCCATCCACAAAAATCTCAGCCTGAACAATATACTTAAGTTTCATTACCTTTGGTCGCTGCTGGATGGGTCAGCTGCTGCATCCATCGCCAGGCAGCAACCGACGTTACCCAGACGCCGTGGAAATTCTATTCCGACACTTTGGTGAAACGCCGGATTGTACAGGAACATCTGGTACAGCGTCGATCGCTCCCTTCAGTGGTGTCATCGAATAATGTTGGCGGGCTTCAGCGAATGCTGGACCACGTGCAGTGTCACGTGCGTGGTCTGGCAGCCCTGAATTTCTTCACACATACTTTACGATGATGACAAGCGTGCTTCGGACATTTTAAGCAAACACTACATTGCAGTGGGTGGCTAAGGCGTTGTGCAGCTGAGCCCAAGGACGTGGGTTCGATTCCTGGCTACGGCAGCCGCTTTTCTGATGGAGGCAAAATGCAAAAATGCCTGTGTTCGAGATTTAAGCGTGTTTTAAAGATCCCCAGGTGGTCAAAATTATTCCAGAGCCTTCCACTGCGGGGCGCCTCATCGCCTATGTAGCGTTGGCTCGTTAAACCCCATAATCAGGTCACAGTGGGTCTGTCGTTTGCGGCAAAAGTGTTGTTTTCGAATAAAGTTGCATAGATTACATAAAGCGTCACTGTAGTTTGGTTCCGTCAGACGTAAATTTTCTTACTTGACCTTTATTTGAACGTAACCCACATTTGCTTATTTATACATTTGTTTAAAACACTGCTGGCCCTTGCAGGTTGCAGCAGGGGTAAAAGGTGAACAATACACAATGTCCACATAAACAACAAATCTAGCTGTCCTTTAAAGTTTTCAGAGGATTTACATCTTGTGAACATTTTGGGAGAGAGAATTTTAATGCACCATTGTACAAGAAACAAAATTTTTATCAATTTGCGGTGCATAAGACTGAAGAACAAATGTATTCAATTTCTGGTTCTGTCACATGGGAGTAATGTTTTACAGTGGATTAGACCGGACATCACTTTAACGTAAATTTGAGGTTACATCAGACGTGACTTGAAGCATATGAATAAGGTTATATCGGACATAATTTTGCCTTTTCATATTGGGTTACGTGAAATACATCCCGCGAAATTTTTTCCATGGCATGTGTTTTAAAGTCAGCTTCTTCTGATACAAACCGGCCATACAAAAAAGCCCGACAAACTAAAGCTCATGTTTTTTTAAGTAACTTTAGCAATAACACACTGTTTCTCAATACGGCATAAGTCTACATATTTAAACGAGTTTGTAAATACATGGGAAATATATAGCTGTCATTCAGCAATATTCTGGTTTGCCTTGACAGGATGCATTGCCGATGATCAAAAACCAAGGCTAGCATTCTAATTATGTGACACTCAGTTCTTAGCTAGGCTGAAGACAGCTTTTTTACTTCTACTTTTCTATGGTTTAATAGTTGATTTCAGTGCCTGTCAACATCCTCAAGGCCTGCAGGACAGCACCACTTCATGTACATGAGTTTGGCTTAAAGCATTTGAAAGAAGTGGTTTATCCAATTTCGTTAATAAAAAAGAAAATCAAAGAGGTAACAAAAAAGAAAAGGGCTCCCACTTCCAAAGACATGCTATCACGTACAATGCATAATGAGAAGAATGTACAAAAACTGAAAGATGTGATGCAGGAACATCAAAATGTATGCGCTCACTTGTGTTGGTGGGCCATGTGGAAGAATATTTACATAATCAGTGGCCATAGTACCACTAATAAAAATACTGTACAACCCATGCGTCTTGCCGGTGACGAGATATGGGGGAGAAACGCCGGCTTACTTTAAGAACCAGCTCAATATGCCATGAAATGAACGTCTGGAGTAACGCTTAGGGTAAGGAAAAGAGCGGCTTTGAAGGGGGAAACAAACTCGCGTGTAGGATAGTATGGTTAAAGTTACCTAAGAAAAAGTAGACTTGGGCTGGCCATGTAATAAGAGGAAATGACAACCAGTATTACCAAGGTAACTCAATGGAGCGACGAAGTAAAAAAATCTGGGGGCAAAGAACGGACTGGGGTGGCTCAGGAAAGGAGCTGTTGGATGAATATGGGAGAGGCCTTCCCCCTGCAGTAGACCTAAATAGGCTATTGGTGATTGATGTTGAGTATATATGCACTTGCGTGTTTTCCCAGATGGGATGTACTAGAAAATCAGCGTCAAGATCTGGTGACAGTCTCAAATTCAGAGCCAAACATGACGTCAAAATATCAAGTCACGTGCAACCTTCCCGTCGCAAAGCAAAGGGCAGATTTGATGCTGCAAAAAATTGCAACCAATGCATTTGAACAGTGAAAATTAACCTAGACTGCACTTTTTCAACCGCATTACTTTTAGACAGATGCTCAATTTGACACGACAGACTGCATGTAAAATGGGCTTGGTTGTGCCTATTAAAGGCTGGCTTTCAGTTTTTAGTGCCTATTGTTGCACCTAAATTTTTGTTTTAGTTCTGAAAAGTTTGCTTGGCAAGTGTCAAATGTTTGATCTTGCTTAGAGCTTTTCATTTTCATTTTTGCAAACAAAGCAACGTCACCGATAAAACATTTACCACAAGGCTCCATTTTGCCTGTAAAATTTCCTTAGAGGGACATTAAAAGCTAAATATATTACTCGAACTGTTGGTACTGAAGTTTTAATTCTGCTTTGTGACCGATGACGCTTTGTTTGCAGGGATAACAAAAATAATGCAGCACTTGCTTCAGTTCCCTCTCATCTTGCATGATGCAGCAGAATGTGTATGAAATGCGACATAGTTCTTGGTAAAACTTAAGCAGGTTTGGTCCATTTTACAGAAACTGTGTGAACGACCACAGGTAAAGGCAAAGCTGATGCCTAACTGAGTTGCGTATTTCCAGGTTGTAGTACACTACAGTTGAGCAAAAGGTGTTGCATGTACTATACTAGGTCGTTATGATTTTGGGCACCCATAAAGTCAAGGCACTTGTACACAGCCATTAGGAGTGCAAATGTCGGCTTTCACTTCCACAAAAATGCTATGTTCTAATCAGTTGTTCCACCGATGCATGGCTATAAGCATTACTAGTCTTTTATTGTGGTAATATTTGGCACGGAAAATACAGCAAGCATTTCACACCGTGCAAGTTCTTTAACAGGGAAAATACAGCAAAGGCAAGCAATCTGTATCCAGCAGGTAAAAAATGCCATACACAATGCCTCTGGTGATTGCCATCATTATGCATATAATGGGACACGAAATTGAGAGCAATAGGTTACACTTTGTTGCAACTTCAGTTTCGAATATCGCTGCTTCATATTGTTACGTTTTTTTCTTCTTCTAAACTGTGTACTTCCAAGCACCTTAATTGTATTTGCAGAGAGAAGGATATTCACAGCATTTATGTTTGTAAATGCATTTACGTTTGCAAACTCCATTTCATTTACGTTTGCAAACTCCATTTCACCGAGCATCAAAAAAGCAAAGCACTGCACTTTCACTGCATAAATATACAGATGCACTAAAAAAATGTTTGGTCATCCAAACAATAACCTCACTTCACCAGCTCCGTGACCACTAAGCATTGCACAACTACAAGCTCCGAGAAAGAACTGTATGGAACCCATCGAAGAGGAGGTTTGAAGGACACAAGTTTTTGTGCTAGCAGGAGCCAGTGCGGCCATGAAGTTTGTGGAGAGCTCTACAGCTGGAGTATTGTATTGCTGCCTGAAATGCAGTGCCACACAATTATTGTTTACTACTCACTCTTGTCCACGCTCTAATGACTACGAAATCCAAAAGAAATGAAGAGAATTATGCGGAAAAAATTACCTGTATTCAAGCGCAGTCTTTGGATATAAACAGAACAATGTAATAGTGCTGGTTAGTAAACCAGTGGAGTTTAAAAATTTTACATGCAACGTATAAAACAATGACAAAACTTTTCTTCTGAACAGAGAAACTTTTGCTAGAAACAAAGCAATAGTACCAATTTGTCCAAAGGTGCACTCGCCTTTCTATTACTACGTGAAAGATTTCAGAGGGCAGCACTTGAATGCATTTTTTATCACTCGCGCTAACGAACTTCGGTTACACATTCAACCCGTCGAGCCCGTGCAATTGTCTAGCCATAATCGCTGGCAGCGCGCAAGCTGAGTGAGTACAGCAGGCATAAACAAATTCACACTAACATCACCGCGAAACTCCACACTGTTTGTTAATCTTGACATGAGATGGTTCAACCACTGGAAATCTAGTATGCTTGCTTAGCCCGCGATGAAAATTCTGGTTTCATTCTTTCAGCGCACATACAAGAACATATAGTGCCCCTCCGTCTTAATCACTACAAAACCCAAGACTAACGGCGATGCGTTTGGACATACGAAACATGTTCACTGATGTTAACGCGTAAATAATAATAAAAAAAAACAGACACATCACGTCACGTACAAAATTTCCTGGCGGTGATACGGGCAATCACGGGCTTCAAAAAGTTTGGCTGGGGATCTCGCACCGTCCTTCAGCATCGAAGAATGGTAAGTATTCTGAAGCAGAATACGGAATTTTTTTAAGTCACCACCACCCACCCAACCCAGCGGGCGGTTCTGGGGTTGCACGCTCAGAACCGGCAGGATTTGTTGCACAGCTGGCACACACCACGGCAGCTGTCACCAGCTGGCACAAGGAATTTTGAATCGGCTATAGTGTGACTGCGCAATGGATGCTGGCGTGGATTCAGAAATTTTTCGGTGCTTACCAAAATCACCGCAAAAGCACATATATTCCCGGTGAACAGTATAGAGGCTCTACAGGCGAATTTGAACATGTATCTAGGACAGCTCCGGTGGTGCTACTGCCACTGCACAGCCTGCAGCTGATGTGACGGCTGTGCGGCCTCGATGTCAGACACATAAGAGGCCCCGAAGGCCACGCCCCCGTTGGCGAATAAACGAAACAGGTTAGCGAGTTTCGGTTTGTCTACTTTTCCAAAAGGAGCCTGTTCCAAGAGCAGACGGCCACCACCAATTTTTGTTATTTGCTTATCACACTGCCTCCGATACTCGAAATTTTTAAGACCGGGAACGTGGCGGCAACAGAACCCACAGTAATCAGCGTTGCCAAACGCAAAATTCGTTCAGTGCAAGGTTCGTTCGGCAACGCTGACTACTCTGTTTTCCGCAGGCGCCACGTGCCCGGTCTTGAAGAAAAATTTCAAGTATGGCAGGCAGTGTGATAAGCGATTAACAAAAATCGGGGGCGGCCCTCTCCTCTTGGAACAGCCTAGCAGACGACGGCAGCAGCGGCATTTGCTTAGTGCGCATGCGGCTAGTCTCACCGAGTTTGCCGTATCACTTCATCAAGAGGCGCTGGCCGACCGAACGGACGACGCTCTGGCACTATTGGTAAAAAAGTGGGCGGGTGTACAATTGGATAGATTTTAAGTATTGTATTCAGAGAACTGCAGTCCAAGCCCTATCAGGCACAAAGCTAATCACTTTCAGCTAATATAAAATAAAGTTGTTTTTGCGAAACTCGTTGCTTCACAAAATTCACACCCTTATGCACCAAACCAGTATTTTGTAATAGATAGCTCCAGTCTAGGCATTCTCAGAAAACATATTACTATGCAGTTGTACACAATTATTTGATATGCATCAAACTTTTTTCTGCATGCCTCAACAAGTGTTTGGCTGTCTGCTAGGGGCACATGGTGGACACTGTAAGAACTGATGTGAAAATTGTGAAAACGGTATCGGATGAGCAGCATTTAAGGGTCATTTCAGCAGTTCGTTTCACTAAAAAATTTAATGATGAGAAGTGTAACAGTGTTTATGTGTCAGCATTCTTTGGCAAGTCGGCCCTTAACGAAAAAAAGGGCAGTACGTAATACATGCTAAGTAAACACATAATCAGACAAATTAACATGCGTAATTATGATAGACGCATACCTGCAGACCCTATAGGAATAAAAAGCGTTACGGAATGCGCTAATTGGGTATTTAAAAACGCTTTGGAACCCCACATTTTTTTGTCACACTGCCTTTATTTCCCCTTATTATATGTCTTTCTAGCAATGCGTTTGTGCTTAGTGAAGCCGGTTTTACAGGGCTGGATTGGGGTTTGTTTGCTAACGCACGAGACAAATACCGAGAAACTTAGTGGGTTGGCCTAGATACAGGAAGCGCCGATTAATATTAGACAATACAGGTCCACTGTTGACATGGCGACGTTTTGGGTGCAGCTTGAAGCACATCGGCAATGAAAGCAATACAGCTGTTCGTCATCTAGAACAGTCAATGTCACGCACGGCACCTGCCCACTGAATACCTCTAGCCCACAAAAAAAGAAGCGTTCGCAAAAGATAACAATGCCGCGCACCACTTTTTCGGGAGTTACGAAGCACAGCACGATATTTGGCTTTCCACAACTGCCGGTAAAAGGTTCACCCACCAACAGTTGCTTGACAGAGCTGGCACACTACATTCCAATTCCCGGACAGAACGCAGACACCTTACCACCAGTCAAATTACATGCCTGAAGCAACACAAACTGGAACGACACAGCGGCTTCCACCGCAGGCATGTCACCCCAGCCGAAAGCCTCGTAGCACGCATGTTAACGCAAGCCGCAGTTTCACGAAAAGCTACTCATACATTGTTGTTAGAAACTTCACGCAATTTAAAAAGGAAACAAAAGCATATTCAGAACTGCAAAATTGTGCAATATATTTGAATTAAACAAGTGTGCTTGCTACAATAAGAAAAATAGCGGCGCCGGCGTGGGCAATATCTGTTAATTTAGGTAGTACTACACGCTTTTCTTCGTCGTAAAGGCTTTGTTAAAGGCATTATTGAACGTATTCAACCAGTGGGAACCTTGTACGCTTGATTAGCCTGAGATGATAAGCTTTGTTTCATGCCTGCAGAGCGGATACACGAACACAGTGCCACTCCGCCTTTGTCGGTAAGAAAACCATAAGGTAAGCGGAGATGCGTTTGGGCATACGAAACATGCTCGCTCCTCAGGCGTCGAGCACACCGTGATGCGTAAATAAAAAGCAAACAAGAAGCGAACACATCAAGTCACGCAGTAAATCCTTTGACGATGAAATGGACGATCCGAGATTCGGAAAGTTTGGCTGGGAATCTCGAACAATTTCTAAGCACCTCACAATACAACGGCTTATGAAACACACGGCGCACTTTCATCCCAGTCACCACCACCCAGCCAACCCAGCGAGGGGTTATGTGGTAGCACAGCTCAGCGAAACTTTACGGCGCAGCAGCTACAGCGTAGCACAGCTTGTTCATTGCACGTCATTTTTCTTCGCTCAGCGGATCGGCTAGGCTAGTGCGTGACTTCGCAATAGATGCTGGCGTGGATTCGAAAATTTTTCGGCGCCTAACGTAATCATCTCAAGAGCGGATATGTTCCCGTTTACAGTTGAGAAGTTCTACAGGTAAATCGTCAAAGTTTTTTGGGGCAGCTCTGTTGCTGTCACTGCCACTGCAAAGCGTGCAGCGGATGTGACGGCGGCGCCCCGTCGACGTTAGAGATGTCACCGGCCCCGAAGGCCATGCCCCCGTTGGAAAGTAGACGAAACGTAATAGCGCCACCGGGACACCGGCGGTAGTGCTCCGTAGCATGCAGTCTCAAGTTTCCTTTGTGCCGCGGGGGCTGGTCTTGGCCTGCCATCACATGGCGTCCGCAATAAGCACAGCTGTAGCCTGCTGGGCGTGCGTTGGTCCTCGTAGTCTTGCTTCTTGGTATTCGGCTAGCCAGTGTGGCGCTGTGTACTTTGTCATTCTAGCGCCCGCACCCTCAATCGAACTCCGCCTAATTCGAAAAATGTTGTGGTCCCCTCAAAGTTGGAATTCACGAGCTTTTACTGTACATGGCGAGTCGTGCTTACACCGCGCAGTAAGGCCCTAGTCGACCGTGCACGCAGCAGTGGCGCGCGTAGCGGTGTTTCCGCCTGCAGAGACGCTTCATGTTTTTTTACCATTATTCATATCTTGTAAACGACAAACTGAGGTAAGGTCGTGTTACGGATGGCGAGGGGCGACATTCCTCAATAGAAAGATACGTCGCGCCAGATAGCCGCTCGCCGGAAACGGCGTCACGTGCTCCCACGTTTCCCCCAGAGCCAGGAACGATGATTGGCTGCACCATTTAAGGGAATCCGCCAATAGCAGTGCTCTACTCTTCGGTGCGAGCTCCGTCATCGAGGATGCATCATAGTCATAATTTACCGCAGAGACTGTCAGAATGGCGACGAGAATTTACAGTAAACTAGAACGGACGATCATTTGTGCATATTTGCGCTGCCCCTGCTCTACGTACAGGTGTAACATTTTGTATATGTATTCGTGAACACGTATTCTAGCGATTCCGCACTTTAAATCGCGTCCTTCGGAAGCACCTACAGGACAATATAAAGGGTAGCGCTTCTCGTTGTTATTATTTGAATTGCCACGTGTTAATGCGTGTAGTCTGTTTGGCTGATATTGTTGTTTTCACCTTGAGCCTTGTTTCTGATTTCGTGAATTGTTTAAAAAGAGCACGCTTATTAGTATCGATAAATAAATAAATAAATAAATAAATAAATAAATACATACATAACTCTGGTGATAATTCACGCGCCAACACAAGGCTGCCGATCAACAACGCAGTTTGTATCCACAAATTATAGAGGGCGTTCCTCCACGTTGCAGAAGAAGGTGCAGCTGCCATCGCCGCGATTCTGCTAGTACCACCAAAGGGTAACGCACATGTCTACATATGTGTTCACAACGCACCTCAGCACGAAACTGCTAGCAAGCCGTTCTTTCGGAGCCGTTTGCCCACACACAACAAGGAATTTGCACGCAGCCCAAGGCGAACCACATCCACCGCAGCGACTGTGTAAAGCAAGCAGCCGCAACCTGACGCTGTAAAACGTGCGTTGTCACGATGACGTAGTCGAGGTAGCGCATCAGGCCGCCGAGATGGTACTTGCGAACAAGTTCCAACACGGGAGGCACGACTACCATCACGCTCAGATTCAGACTCTTGATCTCCTGGACAAGTGCCCTGAAGAAAGTGGGAGTGATGCTTTCGTCGCACGTGTCGCCCGGACGGTCCCAGTGGATAGCCACGCCCTGCGCGGTGAAACAAAAAAAACAAACATTTGCCGCCTCTACTCCTTCCGTTGCAAATGTAGACATTTCGCTACTAAACCCCTCCCTTCACTTCCCCGCTCACCTCTCATGCTGTTGCTGTCCCACACGCTCCTCCCAAGGCTCACACGCTAGTGGTTTCCGCACGTCAATTTAAATTTACCGCGTTGCACCACTCCAGGCCAGATCCCTCGACGACAGCGCTACCGTGCGGTGGATACGCGCGCGAATCGAGGCGCTCTACAAACGTTTAAAGAACCACCTGGCCCTACTCCACTTGCCTTCCAGGCGGAATGGGGAAGCTGCCTTGTGGAAACTTTCGTAACGGTTTCCGTTTGATTTCTTGATTGTGTTTAGTCTGTAAGGCGCCGACGTAACGCATGCGTTGAGGCGCGCTGTAGTAGAGGGCTCCGGATACATGTTTTGACCACATGGAGGATCTTCACCATGCACCAAAATCTCGTACAAACGGGCCCTTTTGTTTTGGCCTCAATAAGAAAAGCGGCCGCCGTGGCCAGGCATCGAACCCATATCCTCGTGTTTTGCAGCCCCATGCCTCAGCACCGCGGCACGCCCGTTTGATTTCTTAAAATGCCGTCAGAAGCTATAGTGTCGCGGGGACAGGAGTGGATACAGTGGAGGCAGTGTTTCATTAGTTTTCCCAAAAATCAACCACCCATAAATTACCTCTCGATGAACACTTCAAATATCACTAATGTATTGATTTTCTTCCTCAAGTTTGCGTAATGTTTTGTTCTTGTTCAAAAATATTGACAGGTATCAGCGTTGCCAGCCGGAATTAGATGTTTAGATGTGACTGTGGGTATACAAACCTATTGTGCAGCTTCTGTTTCACTCTTGCCGGGTGGCTGAATCGAGTTACGTACAGTAATCCCTTCCTATAAAGACGAAATCGCTTTACTCGAAATAGCGCTTTATTCAAAATTTCCTCTTGTCCCAACCCAAACGAACGCATTTTAGGCCGCATTACTCGAAGCGCACGAAGACCGCGACCCGGTTAGCGCGATGTGGCAAATGGAGGTGTCGCATAGCGGCGGCGACCCAGCGGCGAGTCAGGCGGTCAGTATGTCGTGTTCACCAGCTGCTCTTTCCAAGAAAATTTTCTCGATCCGTCATGCTCAACTTGCGCCATCCCACTTAAGACAAACGTTCTAAATGCGTAGTTCGGTGACTGATTTTTTTTCTTAGACGTTGGTCACGGGCGCGGACGTGACGGTGCACGAACACACACTGGAAGCCTAGAATTATCAGTGTTGTAGAGAGCGGGGCGCCAAAAAAACTATTCTTTAGAAACTTCACGGCTGCACACCTCCGGAAACAGTTGCCCAGGAATCATACAAAGCCCCTAGTACAAAACCGGTCAGTATTTATGATATCGCTGTGTACCCACAATGAGCGGTTTGACATTTTGACATTTGGCAGTGTTTTATTAAGAAGTTCGGTACAGTTTTTACAAAAACAGGGTTTTACAGAAGGAGGTCCCATGGAAAAAATCCGACAGGGGGACCTCCCGTTTCATAATGCAAACAAAAATATCACTGGTGAAGCGGTATACGCAGCGATGAAAATAGAACACAAAGGAACAAATTCATAGAAATAGTTATTCATTGGTAGTAAATTCGAGTACTGCGCATGTGCCCAGAAGGCAGTTCAAGAAGTTATCGTGTATATTTTTTCACCACATATACCCGAGGTTGAGCGGGGGAAGAAACAGGCGATCAGAGTTTCATTATGAGAGCGCACTAAGTAAGTGTTTTCTTACAGACCTATAACAAGACCACTGGGAGGGGTACGATTTAAGGGAAGGGGGTAAGGCATTCCAGATGGTGGCAGCAAGAAATAACAGTGTTTGTTTTCCGTAGTTGGAACGAACAGTTGGAAGTAATACATTATGATGCACTAAAAACCTGGTGTTGTTTGGGTTAAGCAAACATGTTCTGTCAAAGGACGGGAGAAATTCAGGATTATCTCGTAAACGGGAAATAAGTACACATAGCTTAAGATCAAGTTCGAGAGAGAGGGGTAGGATGGCAAGGTCGTGGAAGATGGGTTTTACCACGGCAACCACTGAATGTAAGCAGACGAACGGCTTGATTTTGAAGACGACGCAGTGGTGCAAGATGGGCATTATACGTGTTGCCCCAAGAAGAAAAACAATACGTAAGGTGGCTGTGAATGAACGAGAAATATAACGATCGTAGAAGCGAGCGGTTAATCGTTTTTCTGCGTTCAACAAACGGCACATCATATTCGAGCCATAGCAGTGGTCGCGCTTTCCAGCGCGAAACTCTCGTAGCGTTGCGTGACGTCCGCATCCCCGTAACTGGCGTCTGTGACTGACGTCCGGACGCCAGTCACGGCTCGGTCAAATTGTAGCTGAGGTTGCTGCCGCACGGCAAGAACATAAAACAGTCAAAGCGCACCACGTTTTTGGCACCTGAATAAAGTTTTGCATCACTGTATACATTGCATTTTGATTCCTCGCGATTGTGGCGCAATAAAGCTCAACCACTTCAGTTTTATTGAGTGGTCGCTGATATCGAAATACCGCCTATAGCAAATGTTTTCGCAGTCCGACTGGCTTTCTTATAACGCGTGATTACTGTACACCTCACATCTTCGCATCCGACTATTAAATTCTCTTGCCAATATTCTGAAAAACAAGTGAACTTCCTAGATACTACCGTCATTTTAGACAACGGTAAACTTAAAACCACGCTTTTTAGAAAACCAACTGACAGGCAGCAATACCTAGAATATAAAAGCCATCACCCGAGACACTGCAAGCAAGGGATCTTTGTAGGACAAGAAACCAGGCTTAGAAGAGTATGCAGTGATGACAAGGACTACGTAGAGCACCTAGATGAACTGAAGTCCACCCTTATTAACAGAAACCACCCCAAAAGCTCGCTCGATCAGGCCTACCAACGCGCATCTAATCTCAAAAGGGATGACTTGCTCAACAAACAGCGACAAAACGAAAGCGCCAAAACACCTGCCCTAATAACAAAATTTTCAAACGCCCTCCCAAACGTACACAATATACTGCGCAAGTACTACCCCATTTTAGCCAGTAGCAACCGACTGAGAAAGACTTTCTCGAAAGCCCCAAGGGTTACCTACCGGAGAAACAGGAATCTAAACATATTTTAGTGCATGCTAAAACAGGGCCTTCTAAGCAACCAGTCATATCCAGCTGCTCCTGCCCCAGATGCAAGACATGCAGGCACCTGCAGACCGACTGCATTGTAAAAAGCACAGCCAGTAATTATGTCCACAAGATTAATCAAGTATTACGTGCACTTCATCCAACATTGTGTATATGTTGGAATGCTCAATGTGCCACAAACAGTATATAGACGAAACGAGTCAACCTACGTCTTAATGGTCACCGGGCACATACTATTAGCAAATCCTCCATAGCTGTAGCGCAGCATTTCAACCAACGAGGCCACAATTTTGATGACCTTAAGTTGCATATACTTCAGTCAAACTTCAGGTCTCCTAGGGACAGGAAATACCGAGAATCCTATTTACTTCACAAATTCAGCTCCATGGAACCTACTGGAATTAATGCGTCTAGAGGCAACTTGGGATCCTTGCGATATTCACCGGGAATACAGAAATAGGTACTGTCTTGCATATACCCTATTTAAAGAGTATTACTGCTCACTCTGGTCCTTACCTGGACACCTAATTTCTTTTTTCTTTTTTTTTTTCATTCCATAGCGCCTAGATTAATACTCGCATGCATCCCTCCAACCTTTGCTTTTGGAATTCCATTTTTAGTTCTCTCTCTTTTTTTTTACTCCGCGTGGTCTTGCGCCCCGTACGTCACTCTAACTTTATCTTTTCGTTTTTGAGTTTCAGGACAGGCCTGTTCCAGGAATGTTGCCACGCGTGGCACCTGCCATTTCAGTTGCCGGGTCATTGCATTTTCTTTTGTGTGTGGGTTTATGTGGTTTCCCTCCCTGATTTTTTTTTCTGTTTTTTTCTTGACCTAGTTATTTTCCCCCCTTCTCTGTCTTTTTTTTTCACCTGAGGCTTGCAGATAGTTTCTGATAAGAACCCCACTCTCACCGCCTGGTCTGCTTCCGGCGGTTCTGAGAACCTTTCCGTATACCCCGCGTGGGTCAACAAACACCCTCTCATCCTATCTCTCCAGAAATTCTACGAATATCAAACACGAGCTGACTTCCGTGTGACCTACTTCGCGGCCTAAACTATACAACCTTCTTTGCCCCTCAATCTATCCCCCGACATACTCCCAAACCAATCCGCTTTCTCAAATTCACTTCTTTTTTCCTTCTCCCCTCTCACCTCGGGACCTACCCCTATATAAAGCGTGCCATCCAGGCGAGAGATTGCATGACGAAAGCAAGTCTTTTTGCTGAAACGTTGGCAACAATCGTGCTTTTACCTTGTTGAAAGTTTTTATTTATGGTGTTCTCTACCATCTTCAAAAGTTCAACTGCTCCCTGGATTTCGTGTGCGAAGATGACGTAACAAGGTAAGCCCCCTCTCCTCTCTCTGGCATACGTAGCTCTTATTGGTGATAGCCACTTTAGGTACATTCACGACCACTTCCCTTTGCCGACAACATTCACCATGCATCAGCTTTCAAAGCGGCGCCACAACCCATGACATCAGAAAACTCATTGACGCCGCCCCACGCAACATCACTCACTTCATTCTTCACTTTGGCAATAACGACTTAAAGAACACCACCTCTGAAAGAACCATCGAGGCCATGAAAACTCTTGTTCACGACGTTCAGACCAACAGGCCCAAGGCACAGATAACCCAGGACTTCCAGGGATCGGAAACAAACACAAGCCAGACATACCCCAGACGCACAGGCTTCTAGCTCACTCACAAAGGTCAGCTAAGCTTAACGACTTCCTCTTGTACCTTGGACACAACAAACGAAACGTTGACATCATCCACCACGCAAAAATTCACCACGACCCCCTAGGACACCTGGCCAAGGACGGACTACACCCTATCTTCCTCATTTACCTTGGACACAACAAACAAAACGTTGACATCATCCACCACGCAAAAATTCACCACGACCCCCTAGGACACCTGGCCAAGGGCGGACTACACCCTAACTTTCGAAGCGTCCGACTGATTTCAGAAAACATCAAGCGCAGGCTGAGGAACTCATTTAAGGTGACGCTCCCAACTTCACGCATCAGCCTCCCGTCTCCGGCAAGCACAGAACAACAGAACCAGCCCAACACCCCCAACAGTAGCGAAATGTCATGTCCACCTAAGAACAGCACATGTGACGCAAGCACACAAACCGTGGACGTGGCCGCGACACCAGCTCTACAGCACGCCGGCGAACAACAATCCGACCCACCAAAGACATCACGCTCATGGTTCACTCAGACCCCAACACGCAGTATAACGCAAACAGGCACCCAAACAGGCATCGATGTGGACCTCACCCCAAGCAGCCCCCCTAAACAAATGACTCCAAGCAAAAAAGTGTCACCCCGGAGGTCTGCTCAAAACTAATACAAATGACTACCACCGAGTAGACCGGATGCTCCAACCCCTAAATCCCGCTCTTTCCTCAAAGCTTGAAAACCAGCCGGCAAACAATCCAAGTACAGATTTCATCTGAAAACGTACTCCTCGTATCTCCGAAGCAGAGAGATCTCAAAAGGCCTCCGCCTAAAAGTTAGTTGTGCCCTTGGTGAGCTCCCTCCTGAATTAGCTGCCAGGTGGCAAGGTATTCTCAATAATGCTTCGATTTCCCTCCTAGAAATTCTTAGAGACCACTGTACTAGCCAACTCAGCCTCTTCAACGACCATATTGAAGCTCTTTCGCTAACTGAGCAGGAGAAAATAGATCTCAATATTTTTATAAATCATCAGGAAATGATCTTAGTAATAGGCAAGCGGTTAAGTTTCAACGTGACCAGCTTCCCTGGCGAATTAAAGCTTGCACTGTAAAAAATCAGCCTCTCAATAGCCCGGACAATGGAGTATTAGGTCATGCAATGTTGCCCCTCGATATAGAGATTGCTTTAGTAGAACCTCATCCCCCAGCAAATAATCCTATAGAAAAAACGAGCTCCTTACTACCGGCCCCAGCAACGTCATTTACATTTCCAAAACACTAACGGCCAAAGAAAAAGGTATCCTAGAACGAGTTCTAACTTTCTGTCCCACAAATAACCATGTGAATGAATACGAGTTACATAAAGATCCCACTGAATTTTCTCTGAGAATGAGACTAAGCGAGTTTTTTTCGGAAAAGCAGGACGAGCCTGACATTAACAAATGCACCCTCCACCCTCCTAGCACTTCGACTCCAGATGTAGATCAATCTCGAGAATTAGATCTGTACTTAAAATCAGTATCAAGAGAAATATTGGCAACAACCAAGCGATCAAACAAGCGCAAGAACCTAAGTCCGTCGGAAGAAGTTACCCTGAATAGCCTAGTAGCCAGAACCGACATAGCCATAAATCCAGCCGACAAAGGTGGTAGCGTAGTTGTTTTACCTATGGGGAAATACAAAGATGAAGCTTATAGGCAGCTCAATAACCCTTGCCACTACAAGCCCTTAGATAACGATCCGAGCGAGGAATACAGTCTAAAAATCCTTCAGAGCCTCAAAGATCTACGATCTAGAGAATTAATAACGACCACTGACTTAAATTTTATGAAACCGCATAATAAGCATGCAGGCCGTTTTTATCTCCTCCCAAAAGTCCACAAAGTCCCGTAGAATTAGGAGTTCACTGCCGACATTCCTGGCAGACCCATAGTTTCGAATAACAATACCCCAACAAAAGCATTATCTCTGTTTCTGAATCATTACCTATCTGACATTCCGACTCTTCTTCCTTCATTCGTTCAGGACAATCCACACTTCCTCCATATAATAGAAGAGATAAATAAGGGTGGGCGCCTACCCAGTTGAACCCACCTTGTTACTCTTGACGTTGCTGCATTGTATACCAACATCCCTTTCGTCGAAGGAATTGAAGCTATTTCAAAAGCTCTATCAGAGAACCCGCACCAACATGCGCCAGAAGTGTACATAACTTTGTTAAAACTAGTTTTACTCTCAACTATTTTGAATTCGACTCTTCTTACTTTTTGCAAGTTTTTGGAACCAGCATGGGTACTCCATTCGCGCCGACCTATGCCAACATTTTCATGAGGCAACTTGAAGCCACTCTATTAAGCTCTTTTTCGCATAAACCTAAGGTTTACCTTCGCTACATAGACGACATCTTCATAATTTGGGAACACGGTCGAGCGACTCTAGAAACGCTTATATCTCATCTGAATTATTCGCATCCGACTATTAAATTCTCCTGCCAGTATTCTGAAAAAGAAGTGAACTTCCCAGATACTACCGTCATTTTAGACAACGGTAAACTTAAAACCACGCTTTTTAGAAAACCAACTGACAGGCAGCAATACCTAGAATATAAAAGCCATCACCCAAGACACTGCAAGCAAGGGATCTTTGTAGAACAAGCCACCAGGCTTAGAAGAGTATGCAGTGATGACCGGGACTACGTAGAGCACCTAGATGAACTGAAGTCCACCCTTATTAACAGGAACCACCCCAAAAGCTCGCTCGATCAGGCGTACCTACGAGCATCTAATCTCAAAAGGGATGACGTGCTCAAAAAACAGCGACAAAACGAAAGTGCCAGGCCGCCTGCCCTACTAACTAAATTTTCAAAGGCCCTCCCAAACGAAAACAATATACTGCGCAAGTACTACCCCATTTTAGCCAGTAACGACCGACTTAAAAAGACTTTCCCGGAAGCCCCAAGGGTTAACTACCGGAGAAACAGGAATCTAAAAGATATTTTAGTGCATGCTAAAACAGGGCCTTCAAAGCAACCAGTCATAGCCAGCTGCTCCCGCCCCAGAGGCGAGACATGCAGGCACCTGCAGACCGACTTTATTGTAAAAAGCACAGCCAGTAATTATGTCCACAAGAATATTTCAAGTTTACGTGCACTTCATCCAACATTGTGTATATGTTGGAATGCTGAATGTGCTACAAACAGCATATAGGCGAAACAAGTCAACCTATGAGCCTACGTCTTAATGGTCACCGGGCAGATACTCTTAGCAAATCCTCCATAGCTGTAGCGCAGCATTTCAACCAACAAGGCCACAATTTTGATGACCTTAAGTTGCATATACTTCAGTCAATCTTCAGGTCTCCTAGGGACAGGAAATAGCGCGAATCCTATTTATTTCCAAATTCAACTCCAGGGAACCTACTCGAATCAATGCATCTAGGGGCAACTTGGAAACGTTGCGATATTCACCAGGAATACAGAAATAGGCAATGTCTTGCATATACCCTATCTAAAGACTATTACTGCTCACTCTGGTCCTTACCTGGTCACCTAATTTCTTTTTTCTTTTTTTTTTCATTTCTTAGCGCCTAGATTAATACTCGCCCGCATCCCTCCAACCTTTGCTTTTGGAATTCAATTTTGTTTTTCTTATTTTTATTTCTCTCTTTTTTTTAGTCCACGTGGTGTTGTGCCCCGTACGTCACTCTAACTGTAACTTCGTTTTTGAGTTTCAGGACAGGCCTCTTCGAGGAATGTTGCCGCGGGTGACACGTGCCATTTCTGTTGCCGGGTCATTGCATTTTCTTTTGTGTGTGGGTTTATGTGGTTTCTCTCCCTAATTTTTTTTCTATTTTTTCTTTTTTTCTTGACCTAGTTATTTTCCCCCCTTCTCTATCTTTTCTTTTCACCTGAGGCTTGCAGATAGTGTCTGATAAGGATCCCACTCTCACCGCCTGGTCTGCTTCCGGCGGTTCTGAGAAACTTTCTGTATGCCCCGCGGGGGGTCAACAAACACCCTCTCATCCTTTCTCTCCGAATATACCATGAATATCAACCACCATCTGACTTCCGTGTTACCTACTTCGCGTCTTAAACTATACATACTTCTTTGCCCGTCAATCTCTCCCCCGACATACTCCCAAACCAATCCGCTTTCTCAAGCTCACTTCCTTCTTTCCTTCTCCCCTCTCACCTCGGGACCTACCCCTCTATAAAGCGTGCCATCCAGGCGAGAGATTACATGACGAAAGCAAGTCTTTTTGCTGAAACGTTTGCAACAATCGTGCTTTTACCTTGTTGAAAGTTTTTATTTATGGTGTTCTCTACCATCTTCAAAAGTTCAACTGCTCCCTACATACATACATACATACATACATACATACATACATACATACAAACATACATACCTACATACGGAGACAGGCAAACAGACAGACAGACTTATAAGAATTTTCGCGCCCGTAGCCCTCCTCCTAGTGTGTCACGCTTCCGCCTTTTAGCCATGAAATCCCTCGTGGGAAGGGACACGCGCGCCCTAATTCCCGCGTGTGTCTGCTTCCTTCACCCTAAACTTTCCCGGCGGGTGGAGGAACTTTCAGGAGGCTTCGGGCTGGGGGGGGGGGGTGCGCGAAGGGGGCTCCCACAACTTCAGTCACCAGACTTGGGGACCCGCACCAGAAGAACCAGGTACATGTCCCAAGTTTCCGACTCTAGCGGCTGAAGCGGATGTCAATCATCTCGTGTGGACGCGTAGATGAACCACAACAGCTTGGGACAGTGCACTAACAGTCGTTGGTCTGCGGTGGGAGAAACCAGGGGACTTCAACCGGTGAGTGCACGAAGACCTCTACTGCAGGTCACTGCTGAACGTTTAAATGCGACGCATCTCTTTAACTCGCCTTGTCCCTCCGGCGTCTTCCGTCGTCCGTAGTCCGCATCCCTGCCCCATTCTCCTCTCCGCGCCAGCTGCGCGCTAACGCCGCTGTCACCGCAGCGCCATCTGCGTGTTAGTGCTCGCTCCCGTCACCGCGCCAGCTGTGCGTCAGCGCGCCTTAGCGCTCGGGGAAACAATTAACACATCCGCATGCGCTGCTCTCTATCATTCCCCTCACCGTTAACGCGCCGTACATATAAACGCGGTAACTGCGCCGCTCCGCTCAGTCATTCCGCCGCTCCGATGACACCCGATGACCACCGATGGTTTGAATGGAGACTAACAGGCCTGCTATCGCGATGGTCGGCGCACCCGTACGTAATATAAAGGAAACAACAACAAAATGACACGCTAAATGGAAACAACAAAACGGAAACCTAACGGAACCCCACGATGCGTCGCATCTGGCCATGGTTCCCCTCGTGGGAAGATGGTGTAAATTTTCTACACAAGACCGGACACCTGGCATACCTTTAGGCTTGTACAGTCTCAAGAGTTTACTGAATACCTGTGCTTTTGTACCGCTTCTTTTTCTCCTACCTAATGTCTTATGTTTAATTCATATGCGGCATGACAAAAATGCGAATTTAGAAAAATGTAGCCCAATAAAGACTATCCTCTTCCAAAAATTAATCCGTTTAGCACGCAGTGTGAAACCCGACGGAAGAGGCCCGGGAGCTGTGTTTTCACTGTTCCGGCTCGAACGCCAACGAGCTTTGGCCGCAGAACGGCAGCGCCATCGCCGCACAAATGCTACGGTTTGTGCAGAGGAGTCTGCATGTGAAAGTCAGCGGCGGGAGGCTTCCTCACATGTCTCCACCTCAGCGGGAGGATAACGCAAACAAAACCTGCGAGAACGCTGCGGCCTCTGTTGCTGGGTCTTGGAACCCACGTGTGAGGGGCCGCCGGCGGGTCTTGCAACCTTCCCATACCTCATCCTGACGCACGGTATACAGCATACTCACCGAAACTGCCAGACCGACGACAGCTCGCCGTTAACAAACATCATTTTAAACCGTGTGGCAAACCAATCTAAGATAGCGTCCTTGCTGTGCTCACGCACTGTTTTGTCGGAGGCAGCAAAGCTATCGTGAGTTCCACCATGTCGTTGGAGCGACAGATTGGGCAGATTGGGCCGACATATTTCAATTACCGTGCAGCAAGGCCCACTAGTCAACGTGCGGCTACGAAAAAACGCCCGCTTCATTTCTCCACCCACGCTCGAGAAGGCGCGCCAATAAATGTCGTTCACCATGAATGTGTGCAAATGTTACAGAAATCCTTACGCTGTAAATCCACATCTCATAGGCGATACTATTCCTAAAGGTGTTTGCCTGCAATATAAACTAAATAAGAATTTATTTAGCAAGACTTGGTAATAAATATAATATAATGCGTTAATATTGAGGAACCATGCCATTCTTTTAACAGCCCAGCTGTTTTAGCTCTAGTTTCGCCGTCCGTTAACAGAAAATTTCCCAGAAAATACCGAGCGCGTACGCGAGCCTGCGGATCCTTAGGGAAGCCCGGCATGATCTAGGCTTCCGCGTGGGATTGTTTGTGCCATGATCTCTCGTGTCCTCTTTTTTTCGCCAGTGTACGCCGAGTTCAAAAAGCGAGTTGCCAGTCCATTTTGTAAGAGGTGTGAAATCCTAGGGACACAATGATCCGGGCCTGCCAGTCATGAAGACCTTTCATCGGCAAGTCCGGAGATGCATGTGAGGTGCATCGGCCGTGTCCCCGACAAAAACAAAGGGGCCGCCAGCTCTGCTGTTTCTCCAGCTGCTGCATTTTTTTTAAAGGCGGAGCTGCTTAGGCTGACACACATCCGTCCGGCGGGAGCAGAAAATGCACACAAAGAGGCAACACACACGGAGTGGTAGCAAATCGGAAATTGGTAAACATAAATTCCGAGAAGTTTAAAAACGTACAGCGTGAAAAAGAAGATAGTATTTATCGACTTTTGCCAAGTAAATGCCTCCCTTCGCTTTCCCGCTCACCTCTCATGTTGTTCCTCTTGCGTCGCGCTCCTCCCAAATTAAAGACCCCAAAGCTTTGCTTAAATCATTTTAAATTTCCCGCGTTCCACTGCTCCAAACCGGGTGTCTCGATGCCAACGCTGCCGTTCGGCGAAGACGCGCGTGCATCGAGGCGCCCTACTTGAACATTTATAGAACCACGTTTCCCTACTCCACGTGCGTTGCGAGCAGAACGTGGAACCTATCTAGTGGTAAATTTCGTAACTGTTGCCGGTTGATTCCTTAAAATGCCGCAAGAAGCTATAGTGGTGAGGGCGACAGCAGGCGACGGCCAAGTGAATTTTTTTTCTGTTGTTGATGAGTATTTAATTTCGCTAAAGTCAAGCATGTATGATTTTTTATAAAGGAACGATGCAAATATCAGTTCTGTATTAATTTGTTGTCTTATATATGCGTAATGTCTTGTTGTTCTTCAACAATATTGACAAGTATAAACATTACACCGGACTTAGACGGGCACATTTAGCTCTGACTATATAAGACTACTGCGCAGGCCTTGTTTTACTTTGCCCGGGTGGCTGAATCGAATCACAGACATACAGACGGACAGACATACAGACAGACCAAAATTTCTGGGTTTAAGTAGCCCAAGAAAGACTATCGTCTTTAAAAAAAATGTGCCAAAGGCACCGCAAAGAGGCCCGACATAGGACGTCATTCAAATACTACATCCACTGCAGAAACTCTGGCCCTGGTATTTGTTTTTCTTGGAGAGCCTTTCAGTTAGATCATATGCAAATGTCGTTTCAAATCGCGCGCCATCAGCCGCAAAGGGTTCGCACAACATCCTATAGATGGCGTCGAGTCTACTGGCCAGTAGGAAGACGCATTAAAACATCCCCCTCGCTAGGGGCACGATCAAATGCAGAGCATTTCCGGGGGCGCACGACGTTAAGTAGTTTGCGTTACGGTAATGTTGTTGCACTTGTGGCAACTGCTGACGAGAGAGCGCTCGGCAGCAGTAATCTGAATGAGTCAACGATATAAGGCGCGTTTATAGCGTCCCATTCTGTGTCGGCTTTGTGGCGCAGTGGTTAGAGCACCATGTACATTGCGTTCCCCCTGGAGGGTCGAGGGATCGGAACCTGGCGCCGGATAGTATATCTTTTTTTATATATATTAGCGAGGGGTGCGGTGCGGAGTACGGACGTCAACGCGGGTGACATCGTGAGTTACTGAAATGCTCTGCATTTAAAACCCCTAGCGCACGTAAGCGCGTGCGTCGCGGCGACCGCCAGCGTACTTCAGGCTTGCACGTGGGCTTACGCTGCATGAGGAGCTCGAGAACAAGTGATTGCGTGCCTACAGGCGAGCGGCGCGCCACTGGTCCGCCACGCCAAAGACGACGAAGACGAATCTGTAAAGCCATTCTTTCCCAATGCATAGATGGATACGGCCGCCGAACGAGCTGAAAAGGAAATGTGGAGCACTCTGCCAGCGTTTGTGGCAGTTCCGTGGTGTGACCTTCTCCTCACAGGGCATATTTGCTCGCGCCTGCAGTGGCGACCGCAGACAGGCTGACGCTCCCGGCGCAGGGTTCGCGCTGTCGATTCGAGCCGGTCCTAGCTAATCCGAGACACGGGTATAGAAAAAAGTATGCCACATACTCTATAGAGGAATGAAATAAGCAAATTGGGACGTAAAGAACAGGCTCGAGCGGCGCGGGACAGCAGAGGTTGAAGGTCAATGGGAGAGACCTTCGTCCTGCAGTGCTGGTGATGATGATGCAACAGCCCTGCCTCCGACCCAGGAAGAAGGGCACCAGCTGTGTTGCTTCTCCAGCTTTGCACCACCAGTGCAAGCTGCGCCAATGCTTTTTTTCGTGAAAGTTTCGCCTATATGATTGCGATAGCTAAAACACGCAGAGGGTTTTGTTCTCACAGCGTCAGCCATCTTCTGCGAAATTATTGCTACAGTAATTTTAACCGATGTCAGACGATAACCTAACTAAACCAGGCCGACGAAGAAGACGACGAAGGTGGCATCGCTACATATAGATTAGGCTCGTTTGTTTTCGCCCTGTGCGCGACCATAACCTCTTTCTGCCTGCTTGTTTTGTATCCTCTTGTTCGTGTTGATGTGCTGCATCGATTGATACCAAGATTGCGCCCATCAAGCCGATCAGGCCATCGCAAGTGGCACAAACAGTCCCCTATGAGACAGCGGGACGCCCATCAGGCCTAAACTTCCGGCTCCTGCGCTCCAGCAGCGCACCACCTGCGGAAGCTGTCGCAGCTACAACATGTGGTACGGATGCACCTCCAGTTGCAGCGAACAACGACGCACCGTCGCCGACAATGAACCAGCCACCGCTCCCACCGGCGGCAGCCTACGAACATGGAGCTTGTTCAATAGATCCTTATCAACCCCCGCCATACGAAGATACCTCTGAAGCTGCCAACTGCGACGATGCCGAAGACGACGATGGGCAGATGCAAGACATCAACGAGCCAGTCACGGACAACGATGAAGAGGGCGGTTGGCAACGCATCCCTCTAACGAAGAAGAGCCCACCCACAAAAACTGTTCGGGTGAGTCGCCAGCGCTACAAATTACAGTTAAAACCACTTGCCCAAGTTCGTATTAGATACATCCATCGGCATGCCATTGCCTCAATAATTGGACCCACTGCCCCAATTCGGGGCTGGCCGAAATGGCTGCGGTAACGTTTGATGATGCCGCTAACAGCGCACGGATCTCTGTCTACGATGCAGTGCACGCTACTCGATTAGCTCAGATAAATCACCTAACCCTTCGCCGAAACGACAAAGCTGAAAGAATAGAAATCGTACCTGAGCAGGCATCTTTCAACAAAAACACTCGTCGTGGTGTCATCCAAGTGAACCCAGCGGACACTAACGAGACTATTCTCAGTTGGCTGCGTTGCGAACAGGCCGACATCCTCAAAGTACAAAACATCGGTAAAACGGACCGCGCAATCCTAACAATTGACTCCACAACTCTCCCAAGTACTACAAGTACTACAAGTCAAGTACTCCATGGAGTTAGTACGCGTTGTAGAATACAGGCCAAAACGACTGGTGTGCTTTAACTGCCACAGCCTGGGACATGTGGCTAAATTCTGTCCATCTCTGACCGTGTGTAAAGATTGTGGCCGTATCCACCCAGAAACTGCTGAATGTGACTCTGCAACATTTTGCGTTGCATGCAAAGAAACAGGACACCTCGCTGTTAGTAAGGTCTGCCCGACCCGCCTTCCTAAAAAAGAACGTAACCACCGATCAGCCACTTCCAAGAAGACGCTCCCCAGCGCCTTGGCCAGCGCTCCTCGATCTACACCACCAGGGGTCACATGGGCTTCCACCGTCACCGGCACCTCATCCGGTTCGCCCCCTGCAATTGCTCCTTTACCAGAAAACTATCCGCTAGTAACTGAAAATGCCCAGCTCCGTCGTAGCCTCGCCGAAATGCGCGCCGCGGTGACGGCCTTACAGAAGGAAGTGGCCGCCCTCCGAAAGACCGCAACGCGCAGGCAATCGCTCTCCGCTGGGCCAAGTAGTTCTGCCGCAGCACGCCGTAGCCGTTCACGTACAATCCGCCGCAAGCCATCCACTAACATTACTCGGCACCCACGACAAGCTCTTACATAACGGAACAGATGCTTAGCCAAAGGGATGCCCGTATCAAATTTGAGACAACCAAAGAATGGCAGAAAGCGTCCAGCGAAATAGTTGCACTTCAAGATCAGGTGAAGATGAACTCCGCCAGCTCATGGAGAAATTTGGTCAAATGCTCGCAACTCAACAGCCCTCAACGCCCCCTCCTAGCGAAACGAAACGAAAGAAAAAACATTAGAAGTCCAATGTGCCCCTCACCCCTTTATCCTAATAGAAGCATACTACAACTGAAGTGCCGTAGTTTCTCGCAAACCGGCCCGCTACTGAAGTCCCAAGTGAAAACGCTCCGTCCGATGGCATTACTGCTTCAGGATACGAGTGGTTATTGCAAAATGTTAGATTATACTACCTTTTCAGATCCTACTATTCCAAGCCAAGCTCACTCCCAACATGGCCCGATTCCAGGGTTAGCTGTGGTACTTGTTCACAAATCCTACCACGCTGTCCAGCACGGTTGGAAACAAGTATGCAATTGCGACAGAGAAGTGGTTATTGCCCTTGTTACGCCACCACGAGGCAAACCGATGCTTCTCCTGTCGATTTACTACAAGCCAAATTCGAGTGCCATTCCCTCAACACATTATGACTGGATCCCATATCTTTTTTCACTGCGTTTTACCGGTCCCATCATTATCGGGGGAGACTTTAACGGTCGCAACACTCTTTGGGCCTACTCCACCACAAACCGTCGAGGACAGCTTTTAGAGCAAACTCTTGAGTATAGCCCCCTTCAAGTAATAAACGAATATGGCGTCCCTACCCGCATTGGCCTTTATTACGCTCAAAAAGATACTACACCGGATCTCACTTTAGCTACTCCAGGGGCAGTGAAGAGCTGGAACACGTTGAACAGCACCTGGGATAGTGACCATTACCCAATCATGCTCCAAATTAAGACCAAAAAGTTACGCCCTACACGTGCCTATCGTCAGATAAACTGGGCGTCATATCGCTCGCAGTTCGCAATCTCTTCTCAACCTACGCTCGAGGAATTCATCGCCTCCATAACACAAGCACAGTCGCTCGCATATGAAGTCAACAGTACAGCAGATGTGGACTGTCCTGATTCCCACATGTTCTAACTTCTTCGCAAAGCAGAATGGCTAACCAAACGATACCGTACACAAGGAAAACGACATGATCACCTGATGCAGCTGAAACGTCATTATCAAATTATTCGCGAGTATCAGGTCACATTACAAAATGAGAATTGGCAGAGTTTCTGTGAAGATTTAGGTCATGAACATGGTCTCTCTCGTCTTTCAGGGTGTCTTCCGCAGCATGAACAGCCGTGCGAAGGTGCGTCTCCCGATCCTGGATGATATGTGCTTTCAAATGGGCTACACACAAGTGGAAGATGCAATCATTCACGCGTTGTTTCCTCACGCCGTTACCGATCCCTCAACCCTCCCTCCTCTACCGATCATCCACATTGATCACCCCATGTCTGAACTCGACTCCCCTTTCACCCTGCGTGAACTGCAAGTAGCCATTTCGCAAGGCAAGACCAAGTCTGCTCCTGGTCATGACCAAGTTAACTTGCGAGATCTCTGGAACCTTCCCCCCACGGCCTCGATGCTCTACTACATCTGGCCAAGCACTCCTGGGACTCGGGCGAGATACCTGACTCCCTGAAGGTACAGTTATTCATCCAATACTCAAACCCGCCAGAGATCCTCGTCATCCTCAGAATCTTCGCCCCATCGCTCTTACCCCGGTAATATGTAGGCTTATCGAACGTATGCTTAACAATTGGCTCGTACACCATCTGGAAGGTACAGATTGGTTTCATCCCGCTCTTACGGGCTTCCGCCCCCACCATGCTACCCACGAATATTTGTGGCTGCTGCGGCGGGTAATTAATCGGACCTCGCGCAAAGCCTTGCCGGACTACGTACTCGATTTAGACATGCACAAGGCCTTTGATAATGTAAGCCGATCAGAAATCCTTCAGGAACTTGCCCTCGCCTTCCCCAGCCAAAAAGCGCAGGCCTGCTGGATACGCAGCTTTCTTCAACATCGACCTATCCGTCTTAACCCTCGAACCCACCAGCCCACTACTTTCTACATGGACACAGGAGTACCACAATGGTCCATTCCGGCTCCTCTCCTCTTCAATCTGGCCATGAACCGCGTTGCTCGAACTCTTGAACAGGCCACTGCCGCCCGGTTCGCTCTTTATGCGGGCGACATTGTGGTATGGACAGAAGCCACCGATTATGACACGAAAGAAGCTATGCAAACAGAGTTTCATGCAGCAGTCCTGAGCTTGGAACATACGCTCTCCCAATTTCAGCTACAGTTGTCCCCGACAAAGACAGCACTGCTCAGCGTCGATGGTAAACGTCGTACAAGTAAGGAACAGATTATCTCCCTTCAAGTGGGGGATACACTCCTGGAATCTTGCAATGGAACAATTCGACTGCTGGGTGTTCCAGTCAGCAGCTGTAATGGCCCAAACAGCGGATAGCATCACTTAAGAAATCCTGGCGTTCCACCTTACACCTCGTTACACGGATATCTATTAAATATGAAGGGGCGCACCAAGCAGCTTGTACCATGCTCGCGCGTGCAGTGGCATATGGACGTTTCACCTACGGCTTCCCGGTTTATGAGCTACGACAGTCACATGTTAATGCTCTTCACAAGATGAGTGGGCACCTTCTCCGGGTGATTGGTGGCCTCCCCTCATTCACCCGGGTAGATACCCTTCATGAAGCAGTTCCTCTTCCGCCTCTCACTAATCTCATTGAAGAGACCAAACTATGTTTCCAATATCATCTGGACCATTCGCCACAGGGAAAAAGGCTTCAGAAAGGGGACCGCCTAAATAGCGACTCTGACAGCACGGATTTGCCGCCAGCAATTCCTCAGTGGGAACGCCCCTCCATCGGTATTCCACGTCGAAGCCCAATCCGGCGCCATAACCGAATAGTGCGCGAACAATACGTTCGCACGCTCGCAGATGACAAGGCAGGCGACGAAATTGACATTTACACCGACGCGTCTTTGAGTGGGATGATGGCGGCCATTGCCTGGACATCTACAGACCTGCCAGAATTGAATGGATCCCGGCAAATTTTCAACACATACGGCCTTGTAGTAGACGTAGAACTTCTGGGAATCCTAGAAGCCACCCAGCCAATTTATGACCATTCCGCCCATGTTAGCGCGAAGAAATTTCGCATTTGATTGATTGATTGTGGGGTTTAACGCGCCGACGCAACGCAGGCGATGAGGCGCGCCGTAGTGGAGGGCTCCGGATTAATTTTGACCACCTGGGGATCTTTATCGTGCGCCGAAATCTCGTACACACGGGCGTTTTTGCTTTTCGCCTCCATCAGAAAAGCGGCCGCCACGGCCGGGAATCGAACCCGCGACCTCGTGCTCAGCAGCGCAACGCCTTAGCCACTGAGCCACCGCGGCGGGTAAATTTCGCATTATCACGGATTCTTATATTGCTGTCCGAGAATTGAACCGTCGATTTTTACCGAACAATACGGCGACAAATATCCTGACCACGATACGAGACCTAAAAATTGAAGGATTCAAAATTCACATTGTTTGGACTCCGGGACATACTTCCGGCTCACAAGGCAACCGCATGGCTCACGACGCAGCCAGGGAGAGGCTACTATCACCTCCCACGATGCCCGCCATTCCCATCCCCTCTCTCCAAGCAGAATGGCAACTCCGGCTACGTCTCCTCAAAAAAGAAAGCAGTAAGCGTTTGCAAGCTGAAACTCCGGTTGGCATCCTTGCGCCTCTCGAGCCCTTTTCACGTTCGGGCGAGGTATTTGCCAATAAAGTGTATGCAAATGCAGCGTACACACCACACATTGTACATAAGTGGTCAGCTCCGGCAGGCTCTCAACTGCACCGATGCCCCCACTGCAAAAGTAATGCCATACCAAATCTATTCCACTTAATTTGGGTCTGCCCTATATTCGCCCGTAACGACCGTCAACTGCTAACTGTGGGCCCTGCACCCACGACTGAACTGAAGCACGTTAGTCGTGTCCGTGAAGACCTCGATACCCTAGAAATAATTACCCAGTACGTGCTTGAAAACGGTCTGTACAAGCTGGTATAGCAGTCTGACAGACTTTCCCGGACTGGCCATTCCCATCCACGACCAATGTCAACAGTGCAAACTGTGCATTTTGGTGCCACTGACAGAGTGAAATGTGCATCTTGTGAATAGGACCTTAAAACTAGAAGTGTGTACACTGTGTGAATTGTGATGAATTATGACCTCTCCCTTTTTGCTCCCCCTTCGCCATCCTCACTTCCCTACAGGGCCACATGGCCTCTCGTCCTTAATAAAGTATTTCACTCACTCAACTAAACCAGAAGAAGAAGCAAAGGAGAAGATGTGCAGAAAAAAGATCTCTGCGTGCACTTTACATGTTTTTAGTTATGATAATTTAACTTTTCTGACATAAATGCGTTCCTCTTCATGTCACAACGCCTCGGCGATTTCATGTGCCGTAACCAGGATACGGGGGAGAATACGTCCTCAACGTTGCCGACTCCCTCGCGTTAACAGGCTGGCCGGAATTTAACGTTGGTAGCGCAAGCGTCGCGGGAGGCATCAAGGCCGTGGAGTAGCAACGCCGGACCAAGAAAATAGGCAATGCCTCAGTGCAGTATTCTGCAGAAACATTAACAGAGAAATACTTGTGAACAGCTCAAACAGGTGCCAGAAAAGGCTAACACCATTATGAATAAGGTTGATTAGAAGCTTGTGACGCAGGTAGATCGTAGCGCGTTGGTAATGGTACGTTAGCATGTGGCAAGGATCTCGGAGGCTCTAAAGCAAGTGCACCGCCAAATTGAGCATTTTGACGGTAGAAAAGGCAGACGCTAAGTTCAAAAGAGTGCTCAGATTATAAATAAAGATAGTGAAGGCATTACCCCAGATTGAGTTGAATTTTCCCGACTACGTATTGCACAGCCCATCGTGTTCAGGAATTTATACGCAGTATTTACATCCAAGGTACTGAACTGCTTCGGAACTAAGCGAAGGCACCAAGGCTCGAAATGATCGTTTGGTGGAAAGGGAAACCTATGGCCGCGATTTCGGAATCATATTGAGACAATACAAGAAAAATAGCATCCGGAATACGCAAAAATGTAATTATTTGCGGGAATCGTTAAGTGGTGAAGCTCTGTCACTGTTGAAGGGTTGCAGTTCCCAGAAGTGAATTATGAGCACGCCGCAGAACCGCTGCGGGAATCCTTCTGCAAAGAGGAGAATCTGAGAGAGATCTATACCAAAAAGCTTTCAATTCTCGAACCTGTCAAGAACAAAAAAGAACTCATCGGAGCCAAGCGCTTTATAACCAGGTACAGCTCAGGAAATGAGGACTTTACTCATTGGGAGTCAAACCTGAAAGAAATACTAAGACGTTGATCAAGAAAGCATTGCCTACAGATATGGTAATGCACTCCAAGATTAAGGGAACATACAACGGGAAGGGGGGGGGGGACCATTGACATCCGCACCGGCCGCCAGTGTTCAAACACCTCAGAGAGTGTTAGGTTTTCTGCGAATTCACCCCAGCAGCAGAGAAGGAGAGTTCGACGACCGAAGCAACAAAAGAGCGGAACAAAAGCCCGGTCTATGAGCACCCTGTACAAACATCAGGCCTTCGTCCAGGATGTCAATTTTTCAGAGCTCCGCAAACAAAAAGCGCGTATTCGACCAAAAACACCCCACCATGCTGAAGAAAAACAGTAAGCTTTATGAGATTTCGGAGTTGCATATGAATAATCAGAAAATACCGGTGGTGTCTTTGTAATTGTGATCAGATAGTGGACAAAGTCTTGGGTATTTCAAGGCCGTCAGTTAATTCTAATAACCATTAGGAGCTGCGCTATATGCAGGAAATTTAACGCTTGACCTAGGACTGAAAAAACGGCGCCACTGCCAGGTGACAGAATCCCCGAATCAAGGCCTTTTGTAGTCAGAGGAGTTCATTTCGCTGGACCGCTGTACGCTGGAGAGGAACAAGGACAAACTGAGCAAAAGATGTATATTGCCGTTTTCACGTGTGGGATGATGCGGGCGGTGCACCTTCAACTGATGAAGAGTGCATCATCCGAGTGCTTTGTACACGCTTTCGGAATATTCATGGCCAGAAGAGGCATGTGCAAGACCATCTACAGTGATAATGCAGGATCACTGAAAAGGTAATAAAAGGAAACAAATAAATGCTGATGATTCAGGACGATGAAGTGCATCTATTCACAAAACCCTTCCGATCAAGTGGAGCTATATATTCAAGTTAGCAGCCTTGGGGGCCAAATTTATGAGAGATGGATGAGAAGTTTTGGGTCAACCATCAGAAACACGATTAAAACGCCACTTGTACGACAGAACAAAAACTCCAGGCAGTTGTGGCAGCCGAAAGGGTACTCAACAACAGTCCCCTCACATATATAGACGACGATCCAAACGAACCGATTGCTGTTGCCCTGGCTGACGTCATAGTAGGTACACAGAGCTTTCATCAGCGTGAGCACAGCCGCGGAAAACTGCCGAAGGGATTTCTGGAAGAAGGCACACAAAAGAACATCAGCCTGGAGTGAAAAATGCGGCCGGAATACGCAGCAGAGTTAAAAATAGCAAGCTTGAAACCGTTCGATGACAAAACGGTTTTGGAAGGGGACATAGTTCTGTTCAGAAACAATTCACAGCCACCCCATAGGAATCTGTGCAAAGTTGAAAAGACATTGCCAGGAAGCGACGGGCTCGTCCGGGCATGTTTGCTTAACACACCTGACAGGAGGGTAATCAGGCGACGGTACAGCTATTGCATACAAGGATGGTGCAGTTAAATCTCGCCGGCAAGAATATGAAGCAAACAAGGAAGAAGAAGCGAGAAAGCAGATGTGAAGTGAAAACAAATGTCACTGCCTGGATGTTACATTTTTAGTTATCATCATCATGTTTTTCTAAAATACTTATGTTTCTCTTGATCTCCCCTGTGATTTCTTCGTCTCAATACAATTTCGGTTTTGGGTTCCGATGACGACATAAGTAGAGGCCATATGGATGCTCCTATTCCTTTGCCTTGCCTATATTAGTAGTACAGCAGCTCGGAATGTCGGCTGCTGAAGGAGGCGAGAAAGCAGACGTGGAGCTGGTTTGCAGTTTCAAAACAAGACTTTATTTTCAGAAGATGCGTATCCGGAAAGGGTCTCCCGACGAATTAAAGAAGGGGAACCCTCTCATTCTTCAAAAGAGAGGGGAGAAGAGCCCCTCCCTTACCAAAAAAAAGAGGGGCCCCAAACGAGCAGACGGAAACGGTGCCAGGAGTAATGCCAGGAGTCAGCCGGACAGCAAGTTATGCCTTCACCGAGGGCGGCCGTTGAAGAAAGCGGGGGAATATCCACAGTAGTAGGCCATCGGCGGCGTCGCCAATACGCGTCTTCCACAAAGGCGCTCTGTCGTCAAGCCGGCGGCCGACCCGAGAGATAGGAGCAGCCCAGTCTCGAGGGACCCGCTTCCGCTAGGGTGCCGAGCGGCTTCCGCTACAGAGGCTCCCCCCAGCCTAGATTGCGGAGCTTTTAAAGAAGGCAGCAGTTACCGGCTGACTGTCGAAAGGTCAGAGCCCACTGGTATTACTGAAAATGTACGTGAGAGGCTGCATGAACAGAAACCTCAATATGAGCAGGCTTGGCGCGGTCGACGGCGATGACTTCTCGCTGGCCCCGCACGTCTATTGTGATTGTCTTGTTATTACGTCCCAAAACATTGAAAGGGCCGTCGTACGGTGGAGTGAGGGCGGCTTTGTTGCGTCGTGTCGCACGAACGCATGTGTCGCTGAGTACATGTCGGGAAAAGTGAAAACCTTTCCTTTGCGGACGATGCGAGTTGCTGTTGGCCAGAGTTGTGCAAGCCATGCGCGCAGCTTCTCGATGTGGTCGGAGGCTGCTCGGGCGGAAAGTGTCTGATCGGACAAGAATTCTCCCTGGAGGCGCACTGTTGCGCCGTACACCATTTCCGCTTCATTCGAGCCTTCTTGACCGACCGCATCATGCAGGTGCGGATAGAGAATGTTTTTAGTTCAAAAAGAACTGCAGTACGAGGCGTACCACAGGGCACTGGTCTGTCGCCCATTCTCTTCAATGTAGCCATGTCTACCCTGCCTTCTACGCTGAAGAGTCATCGGTCAGAAGCTCATCTGTCAATATATGCGGATGACATCTGCATCTGGCTCACCGGATACTAGACAAAGAGATTGCGTGGAATAGCACAACATGCTGTTTCATCTGTTCAAGCGTATCTTTCAACAGTAGGGCTGACTATATCAGAGGAGAAATCGTGTTTGGTTCTATTTCCTGGTGTACGACGCCGGTCTGAGCGTCTCAGGATAGAACTGAATGGCATCCCTATCCGCCAAGCTAATCATGTTCGATTTCTAGGAATTGTTCTCGACCATAGGTTGAATTGGCGAAAGGCCGTCGACTCTATGGTTTCCTCTGTGGCGCCCAGACTTAATGTACTGCGGAGAATTGGCGGTGTGACGTGGGGAAATCACCCAGCCTCTATGGTCAAGTTGCACGAAGCCTTGATCTTGAACCGCATGCTTTATCAGCTGCCTCTCACATCGCCTTCAGAGACACAATACGAGCGGTTGAAATCCTTGCACAGGAAAGGGCTTAGGCTGTCTCTTGGCGTCCCTCAAGCAGCTGGAAACAACAAGATCCTCCATGAGGCGCAGTCAACACCCCTTCGTCTTCAGGCGTCTCAACGTTTGCTTATGCAAGTGCTGCGCCTCGGAGAAACAAGTGCTGGCTTAGCATTACTGCGGCATCTACGACTAAGGGTAGAGTTTCGTGCTCATGCAACACTAAACACTCTTGGAGTGCTGTGTCCCAAATGGCCAGGGAAAAGGGCTACTTTGGACCCGCCTTGGTCCCACGAGAGTGTGGATTGTGCATGGACCATCCCTCATATGCGCCCGAAGCGTTGTACACCTATTGCTGAAGCACGATCGCTGGTGCTGGAGCATTTGGAACGGGAATACGAGGACTCTCTGCACATATACACTGATGGATCGGTTGACGCAAAAAAGTGGGGTGTGCGCGGCGGCTTTTTTCATACCCAGTTTGAATATTTCGTGGGCTGCCAGGGTGACGCCTTTGGTTTCATCTACATCGAGTGAGTGTGTTGCCATAGAAGCTGCGTTGCGCCAACTGTCGTCGTTTGAAAGGCAAAAAGTCACAATATTCAGCGATTCAAAGTCAGCCCTTCACCTATTGCAGCGGGGTGTACCTGTTGAAAAGTCCTGTAAGCGATCACTACTTCTACTAAAGCGGCTTAAGCATGAAGGCTTCACCGTGCAATTCCAGTAGATCCCGTCGCATGTCGGTGTAGCGGGAAACGAACATGCTGACAGCTTAGCCAAGTACGCCTTATCTTCTACAAGGACGGTGCAAACGCGGTGCGATTTCCAACGCATATGGAAACAGACCATTCGCGAGCACTTTAGGCAGCTGTGGCTACTAGTACATCAACCAGTTGTGACGAAGGGCCTGAAAAGAGCCGAAGCCTGTCTGCTCCACCGCGTAAGAATAGACTGAGCCGGTACACCAGCTTGGCTACATAAAATCAGCATTGTTTCATCCCCTTTGTGCCCCTCGTGCAGTGTGACTGGTGACATTGATCACTTCATTATGAACTGCTCCAAAAGCAACCCTGAGCGGACGAACTTTTTTCGTGATCTCCAGAAGTTAGGAGTGCCCCATGCTACATCGGAGGACATTATTTTTCCTAGGGACCACTGGATTGTGCGAAGAGATGTTTCTCATCTCCTACTCGGATTCTTGCAGCCCACAGGACTAAGTAAGGTGTGGTGACATTGCGTGTCTGTTATTTTAAGACTAAGTGATGTGTTATGACTTTGAGAGATTTGATATGGTATTGGGGACGATTAGTCGGAGAAATTGCGGGCCGCTATGCAAGGCTAAGTCCGCCTTATTCAACAATACTTACTACTACTACTACTACTACTACTACTACCATTTCCGCTGAGCTGACGCTGAGGCCTTCCTTCAACGTTGACAGTAGGCTAAGAAGAACGAGCGGGAGCTTTTCCACCCAGTGCTGCTGATCGCGTTTCGGAGTAAGTGCGGCTTGAGTTGCCTTTGCAAGCGCTCCACCATTCCGTTGCTGAAGGGGTAGTAGGCGATTATACTGCAGCCTCAGAAGCGCGGAAAAAAGGTTACTCTGGAATCAGCGTCCTCGGTCAGTTGTTATACGGGCGGGTCAGCCAAAGCGGGACACCGATGTCTGACCAAAGGCCTGCGCGACTGTCTCAGCTGATATGTCCGCAATCGGTATAGGTTCGGGCCATCGGCTGTATTTGTCGATGCATGTGAGCAGGTACCTGAAAACTTGGCAGGGCAGTAGCGGTCCCACCAGGTCGAGGTGAACGTGGTTAAACCGCGACTCAGGAGTCCGAAATTCCTGTAGTGCAGCTCGAGTGTGGCGAGTCACCATCACTTGCTGACACGCTTCACATGTCCGAGCCCAACGTCGCCCGTCCGCGTTGAGCTCGGGCCAAAAGAACCATTGTGTTATCATCCGCTGGGTGGCACGGACACCTGGGTGTCTGATGGGGTGGAAAGTGTGGAATTCAATTAGGCCGAAATTCTGTGGGACGAAAGGTCGCGGGGTTGAATGGGAGGCATCACAGGTTACCATGCGCGGCATGTAGGGAAGTGCCAGATCCGAAATCACGAGTGAAGATCCCCCACCTTCTAGCCTCGTCAACTCAGTGTCCGAACGCTGAGCTGCGGCCACCGCCTCAAAGTCCAGGACTTTTCAGCCAGAAGCGTTGACCTCAGACACGGCGTCGGCTGCTTCGTTTTCGACCTCGGGAACGTGGCGTATGTCTGCAGAAAACTGAGGTATGAATAAGAGCTGAAGAATTTCTCGTTCTGAGTAGAAGGAAGTGTAGTTGTTGAATACGTAGGTAAGGGTCTTCTCTGTCTGTCATGAACAACCCCCGAGAAGTGGTATGTGCCTAAAACCCAGAAGGAGTAGGTTCCCAAGAAAAACTGGGAATTCTAGGAACATTTAGATGAAGAGGCAGACGAGAAGAAGAATAAAAAATGGCAAGCGTTGGGAGAAGAAAGAAGAGGAGAGGACCAGGCTACGATCCTGGAACCGCCCCCGTTGTCAACGGTGCCTGAAGACGTCTCAGTCCTACCGACCCGACTTCCAGGCTACGATCCGGGAAGGAGACCCCGCGGCAACTTCAGAAACAGGAACCAGCTGGACTACAGGCGGGGATGCTCAGGCTACGCTTCGACGTCAGTTCCACATCGCCACTAGGGCTACACTCTCTTGGTTGTTGGCGGTGACGGCTAGGCCCACTTCCTGCAGGCCTCTACGAGACGCGACGGTCGCCTTGATTTCTACGCAGCACAGAAAGACATCTGTTGCAACGTGAGTCGACGCCATCCTTCAAGACGCTTATGGGAGCTCGAACCGATAAAACACTTCTTTGACTGTTTACGTACATGTCGTGTGCACCGGAAGATATTCCTCGTCAATTAAACGGTTTTTTGGTGTATCCTGTCCGCTGGATTGTTGAAGCTGAAGTAGCAAGCTCAAGTGTTGTTTGCTCAGTGATTAGGCAGCTGGAGGAAAAAAGTCGATGCTCTACATTCAGTCTTTCCGACAATTAGCGCTAACTGCCAGTGAAGTAGAAGAGCGACAAACACAAGACCCATGTCTGTGGGGCTGCTATCAGCAAGTGGGAACTAAGTGGAGGCGGAATCCTACAGGGTACGAATTCCAAATAGTAAATAGACTGTTTTACAGAAGGTGTCAGTTGATTTCTGGTAGAGAAGCCGTGCTGCTGGTTGTACCCCGAAAGCTACGACATGCAATTTTAGCAACAGTATATGAAAACGTGGTGACGGGTTAACCAAGGGTAAATGAAAGTGTTAGGAGAAAACCGAAGAGTTCTTTTGGCCCAACATACAAAGTGACACAATGCATATGTAAAGTCCTGCCAAGTTTGTAGGCCAGCTTTACATAAGCGCAATGGTCCACCTAACGCAGAGCTAAAAGATATGCCACTTTTGAAAAGAAAGATTGCAGAAAGTGTTCAACGGCAACGAATTAACAAAGAACGAGATAAGTTTCCCGGAAGACCATACAAGTACAGCCGGCGTTACGATAGTGGAGGATGCAGAGCGCAAAGGACACTAGTATGTGAGAAGGGGAACTATGGCAGAAAAAAGTTAAGGAGAGTGAGAATGCCACAGGAAAGATTACTGCACAGAACAGCAAATGAAAAGATAGTACAGGTGAGGTATTGCCGGGGCGGTGGATTTCGTAAAGTGGAATTATGTGTGGGATGTCTTATTTGACGCGTTGCATGGACTGTTATTCAGTATTGAGCTTTATTATTTTAGGGCCTCGGAACTGTCAACATGTGCGAACTTCAGAATCCTACAGGAACTCTGTTTGAAACTGTGTTTCGTGGTCTATTAGGACTTTGTAGTGCAACCATGAGTGTGAGAAGGCAGTGTGCCAGTCGAGTGCATGGATTTTTCACGATTAACAAGGTAGACACTTTTTCTGGAGTTATTGAGCCGTTTTTAAGGAAACAAACGCTTAAAAGGAGGAGGTATAATGTCATGAACAACCCCCCCGAAGTTCTATGTCCCTAAAACTCAGAAGGAGTATGTGCCAAAGAAAAACTGGTAATTGTCTGAACATTCAGGTGAAGAGAGATACGAGAAGAAGAAGAAAAACAGGGAAGCGTTTGGTGAAGCAACAGCAGAGGACCAGGCTATGCTCCTGGAACCGCCCCTGCGTCAATGGGGCCTGACAACGTCTCAGGCCTACCGCCACGAGCTCCAGGCTACGATCTTGGAAGGAGACCCCGCGGCAACGCATAGGCGGCAACTCCAGAAACGGGAACCAGCTGGACTACAGGCGGCGACGCTCGGGCTACACTGCGGCACCAGTTCCACATCGCCAATAGGGCTACACTCCCTTGGCTGTTGGCGGCGACGGCTGGGCCCATGTCCTGCAAGCCTCTACGAGACGGGACGGTCGCCTTGATTTCTACGCCGAAGAGGAAGACATCTGCTGCAACGTGAACCGACGCCATCCGTCACGACTTGTTGGCGAGCTCGAACTGATAAAAACATTTTTGACTGTTTACGTACTTGTTGTGTGCTCCGCAAGATAGTCCTCGTCAATGAAACGGTTTTTCAGTGTATCCTGTCCGCTGGATGAATTTACTTTACACTGTGAAGATGTACAACTCACGACCTTCGAGGAAGTAGCGGAAATGCTTAATGGAGCAATAGATTGCGTGCATCTTCCTCCCAGAAGTGCTGTACCGTACATCTTCGGGCTTCAGGAGTTTCAAAAAAAGCCCAGTGGGTTCCACTGTGCACCGTCTTATTGCTGCGGGATTGCTCCGACCGATGTGGAGGAAGCCTCAACCATGAGGCGTGTAGCAGTGTCAGTCAGTGGATGGATAAAAAAGGTAGTGGCGGCCAGTTCATCGTTAGCTTTCTGTAAAGCGCTCTGGTGTTCTTAAGACCAAGAAAAGTCTGGCGAAGCAGGTTGGTCAACGGCTGGTGTACTTGACACAAGACCGAATGGAGCGCCCGTGTAAGTTCAATTGCCCGAGGAACTCTCTCAGGTTTGGGAAAGGTGTTGGAGCAGAAAACTTCTTGATGGATTCCACCCTCGATTCCAATGGCGTAATGCCTTTAGCAGTGATGTGGTGGCCGAAGAAGCGGAGAGCCTCGACACCAAACACGCACTTTTGAAGTTTGAAGACAGTACTCATCCAGACACTGAAAGAGCTGGTGAAGGTGCTGTTCGTGCTCGCTAGGTGTTCTGCTGGCCACGAAAATGTCATCCAGGTAGACGAAGACGAAAGGAATACAACGGGTGACTTCTTCCCTAAACCTTTGATGTCTGTGCTGCATTTTGCATGCCGTAGGGCATACGGACAAAATCAATCAGGCCGAAAACAGTTATGGCTGTTTTTGGTATGTTCTCCTGTTCGAGGGGGATTTAATGGTATGCCGCTACGAGGTCGATCTTGCTGTATATTTTTGTACCTGTCAGCTGCGCAATAAAATCGTGAATGTATGGCAGAGGATACTGCTCCGCCGTTGTTGATACGCTCAAGGCTCTGTAGTCACCACTCGGGTGCCAGTCGTCCCCGTCGTCTTTAGGCACCATGTGCAGCGGTGATGAATGATTGCTAGATGAAGGGCGAATAATTCCCAGCTGCAGCATATGCTTGAACTCACTGCATGAAGCTTGAAGCCTGTTGCTGCACAGCCGTCGTGGCAGGGCGGTTACTGGCGCCCGGTGATGACGACGTGGTGAGTCACGTTATATTTCACCGGTTGTTCCGTGTTGCGGGGCTTGGTGAGAGAAGGGAATTCGACCAGGGCGAGGTGGTAGCCAGATACTGGCAGGAAGGGGAAGATGCCAGATGAGCAGATTTTTGGCTCCAAAACACGTACTTTGAGTGATGTAAGGACATCCAGGTTGAAGTGGCTCAGAAAGTCTGCTCTGAGTAAGGCGAAATTACCCTGCGCCACCACGAAGACCTAGCGAAACAGGCGCCTGAGTCCGACGTCTATTGTTTGCGAGCGGAAGCACTACGTAGCAATGGCGGTGTTCTTCACCGCCTGCAGAGAAGATATGTTCTTGCTACGTCGGCGGTCCTCGGGGGTTTCCGGGACAATAGAGATTTCTTCTCCTGCGTCCACTAGCAGGAGCGAGTTGCTTACGCGGTCGACTCCAAAGAACACTCCGCTGGGTGGAGCAGATGGCAACGGCGGCAAGACTAATGTCAGGAGTTGGCCGAACAACAAGTTATGCCTCCCCGTTCGGCGACGGTTGAAGAGAGTGGGGGAATGACCCCAGTAGTAAGCCATCGGTGACGTCGCCAATAAGCGTCTTCCGCAAAGCCCCACTGTCGGCATGCCGCCGGCAGACCCGAGAGAAAGGAAACGCCCGTCACGCGGGAGCCGCTTGCGATGGGGTGCAGAGCGCTTCCGCTACAGTAAGAATAGGACGGAGTAGTCCGAGAGTACGCCACGGGGTGTGTAGGAACAGAACTGAAACACAAATGCACAGCTCAAGTTTGACCTGACGTCAACTGAGTCAGCCCTTTTTGAGTCAGCCCGGGGGCACCCTAGGCAGGCTGACGACTTTTCCCACTGCGGATGTCGCGGTTGCGTGAAAGCGAAAGCGAGCAGCGAAACTCTATTGGTGGATGAGTACGCAAGTATACCCAAATATACAATACTCATATATTCACATATTGATGCATATGCACATACCTTTCTGAGAATACAGCCGAAATTCTTTCTTCTAGAAATCTCTTAGAGATAGATCTGATAAAACAAAAGTTACAGCCATTTTCTGTAAATACTGTCACTGCGCTGATCGCAATGGTATGATAGCAGATGAGGATTCCGCAGTGTTTGCAATTGCACTGCGAGAAATAAATTGTGATAAGTAAGTAAAACTTGACGTAATAATAATGCCATCCCAGTGGCCGATTTGAGGAATATTTTAATTTGTGCCAAGGTGTTTAAGGCAGCTTTGGAGCAAGCGAGCGGGGTGTTTAGTCAGTGACGCCTAAGCGCCAAAAGCCAGCCAAAATTGGACTCTGGGCTTTCCGAACAATTTTCCCGGCCGTGGCAGCCCCTTTTCTGATGGAGGCGAAAAGCAAAAATGCCCGTGTGTACGAGATTTTGGGGCACGCGAAAGATCCCCACGTGCTCAAAATTCATCCGGAGTGCTCTACTACGGCGCGCCTCATCGCCTGCGTAGCGTCGGTGCGTTAAACCCTACAATCAGGCAATCGATTTCTGAATTGTTTGCCCACACGTAACGAAGCACGCAATTGGGTCGGAGCCTAGAGCGAGGCAGCTTCGCCGTGAAATTCAGTCGATACACCTCAGTCTGCGCACGCGCAGGATTGTCAAACAGCGACCGATGGCACGACAGCGCCACCTTCACCGGTGCAGTTTCCCCTCTGGCACTCGCGCTGTGCTACCACTGACGAACGGCCGCATCCTGAGCAACTTCACTATATGCGACAACCGCGCACGCACTGGCCTTTGATTCGTGACTTTCACGCCAATCCTCGCTGGCTCGCCACTTTTTTGTAAGAATAGGCCTAGGGTTGGCGGGAAAGTCACGAGTCAATGGCCGGTGCGTGCGCGAGTAAACGTTGTTTCATACATAACTGGCAAGCAGAAGCAGAAGATAGGTAGCGGAAGGAAACCAGATCGTGAAAATAAAGCTACACGCGGTCAAGAGGCACAGGGTACTATGAAACTGTTCCCCATAAGGGGAAAAATGTCCTTCTGGGTTTAGTCGCAGTCCCGGGGTGTCGACGTCACGACGTGTCCGGGGTTGGCGGAGACGTCACGGCGCGGCTGGCTCGATGACCACCTCTGTGCCACGTCGGATCCCGGTAGAGGACATCGGGCCGGCATCGTCAATCTTGCACATGCATTACGGCTCGATGGCGTAGGAGCGCGTGCGAAGCGGTGGTTCTACTTGCAGGTGAACACGGACCCGCGCTCTCTCGCCCAGCAGGTCCCCAGCTCCAAGCACGCACAGCCCACGGGATGTCGGGATCAGCGGTGGACGGCTCTTCGAAACAGCAGCGGTTGCAATCGATGCTTCACCGCAGAACGATCACACGGCCGCGCTCTGAAGCCCAGGGCGTCACAGGCGCCCCCTTATCATCGGCCCGATTGTATACTCTGCACGGTCTGCCTTCTGCTGCGCGCTCGGTGTCCTCTTCATCGTCGGTCACCGGCACTTCATCGCAATTAGGTGTGCAACAAAGAAGCATCAACTCGCAGCTAAGAGAGAGATTTAAGCACAGGCAATTTCAACAAAATAATAATAATAAATCTTGCTCCGTCCCAAACACTACCTACAACCTAGTCTGGGAATGCCCCTACGCGCCAAACGCCCTCCCTTCCCCATCCCCTGAGCAGTGGGAGCGCGAGCTGGCCAGCTCACGGTGCGAGGACCAAGAACGCCTCATCACTCGCGCCCAAGCAGCTGCGCTAGCTCGCGGCTATCTGGACTGAGAAAGCCACCCACTTTTATGCTCATTAAATGTTTTCCAATCCAAATAATAATAATAATAATATTAATAATACTAATATATTAATAGGAATCTCTATTTCACTGCGCTGAATGCATAAGCCGGCCAGCACAAGACAAAAAAAGGCGTGTTGGTCGTGCCCGGCAGTTTCTACGCATTATAGACGCAGCGCTACAAATATTGTCTTCTGTAAAGGAACAAAAAGCAAAAAAAATGATGAAGGAAAATAGTGAAAAGAATGTACAAAGAAGAGTTGAGAAACAAGGCAAGCCCTACAAAATACATTGAACAGCTTCAACGTTTCCACAGCCAACCACGGAATACAAAAACAGCCTCTCTAACTTGAGCACGGGAGCCAAGAAAAAACTGTTCAGAGGGAAGAAAGTTGATGACGAAAGGGACATAAAAGTACTCAGCCGCTCACCATACTTAGTGCGAACCCTCGGCACAACAAAGCGATCTCGTAAGCGGAGGTAAGGCAGTGGCGTTTACAGTATAGTGTTCATGGGACCAAATACATTTCAACACCACTGTTTGTTTAAACAACACAAAGAAATCGGCATTTTTGACGACTAAAAAACGTCTGTGCGACTCACGCCATACACCGTACATTACTGAGATAACAACCGACTTCATAGCAAAGTTAATTTTGTTTTTTCCAGAGGGCGGTACAAAAGTAAAAACTGCAAAAGCCACACCGCAAGACGCTGTAAGCAAGTACATGGGATATTTGCGTATGTATACCAGAATTAAGGATTTAATAGAAAACAGGAGGCAGGCAACCGTTCCGAGTTCCGTACACACACGCACCGCATGGCTATTGCAGGACATAACAAAAGCAAACAATAAACCTAAGTATTTGACAGTAGATAGTTGTGCAACAGCTGTATATGCACATTGGATGCAATTGCTAGTATGCAAATAAATAGAAACGCAGTGAGGAATAACCTTAGCTGGTATATGGAAACGAAGTAGTTGTGACTTATTCTTGTTTATTGTAATTAGATTATCGCGGTACCATTTCATTACTTGCAATGGGGCAGCGATACAAAGACCGAGGACTGATTATATGGACACAGGACTGAGGCTCGCGTGTTGCGTTATTTGCTGGCGCTGCATAATTAGTGTTGTGAACTGGAAATTTCATGCACCACACGAAGCAACTTCGCACAGCCGAACAGAGCAAATCTCTATCGCGGGGTTCGCTATTCACGGCACAAAGAAACACAAGTACTCACGTCTAGGCCGTCCTGATTTCCCATTTGGGCCAACCAGGCAAGGAGTTTGCGGCGCCAGGCCAGTTTTTTCAGTGTCTTGACAATCGCGGCAGAGTCGGACCGCCAGCCTCCGAGAGCCACGTGCATCCGGGGCCGTCTTCCGCGATGCTTTCGTTGTGGATCAATTACCGAGTCGTGAATGTGCTGGTAATATGTGGAGCTATACGCGTTTCGCTTGAAGTTAACATCTCCACTAGAATTTATGTACACGGAGTAATAAATGAACTCGGCGCAATAGTGGTAGGGAAGGTGCTGCACGCTGTAGAAGAAGGCGCTGGACAAAGGCCGGCCATTGGAGAGAAGAGAACGGGAAAACGTGAAATGAAATCTCAGTTGTGAGCCTTATCATATACCGCCGTGCATGGACCTACCGATGTATTTGTCGAAGTTTTTAAACCCAGTGAAACGAAATTCGGCGGTATCTGCGTCAGTTTTTTGTTTAAATTTTTTTAATAGGAGATGAACACTTTCAGGGTGCCCTAGCTCCACAGTACTCTCGCGAATTTCCGGAGTCGCGTCGTACATCGTAGCATCATTGCACTGCATTCTCTTCTATTCGTAACCAACTGGTCGAGTCCTTATTACCTTGAAAACGACCACCGAAATCCATTATTTCTAAGCAATTGAAAAAGTGCCTGTCACTACTCAGCCTTCGATTGTACACCTTGCCCGCACTGTCCTCAAATATTCAAAAAATTTATATACAATGGAACCGAGAACAGAAATCAACTATGCCTCTCTGGTAAGACGAAGGTGATTGTTTTCAGGAATCATACATGCAAACAACACAAAAATCGGAGCCATTTGATCAAGTGAAAGCTGGTTAAAACGCGAAGATTTCTCGGTGCAACATGAGTCGAAGTCAAATCTGAACTCAAATGCTTCGAGTCTATCGGAATGGCGCATCCGGATAGACGTTGGCGTCATGATGTGAGAGACCCGGCTTGTAATCCGAACACGTCAAGTGGTTTTTCCTGAGGTGCTCGATGTGCCTTACCGCAATCCTATTGTGTAAGTTAGTATTTTAGCCGTGAGTTGTGGCGAAACAAACGGTACAGTACCGGTGAGGCAAAGCAACCTCGGCTTTAAAATAAAAGGTAACAAAATACCCCTACAAATCAGTCGCACAAAATTCAAATGATTACTTTAGTCTCTACAGAGGATGTAGAGTAAAATGTTACTGAAACTTGCGGTGAGTACTTTACTCTTTATTTTGACTCCTAAATTGGTTCACACGTTATTATTTGAGACCATGCTGCTCTTTTTTAGATCTGCCAGAATGTTCTCGCCGACGATGTTTACGAAGTGTTTTAAACATAAAAAATAAGATATAGGAGCAAATTGTAGCTTGGGAGCTTAAACTCCCAAGCTACAATTTGGGTAGAAGGTGCGCCACGGTTAAAGATTTTGGATTGTTTTTGTACACATAAAAAGTTTTCGACGGGAGCAAAGATGTCCATCCAAGGGCGTTTTTCCCCCGTAAGAACAATTGGCACCGTAACGGCGATCAAACCCACGTGGTGGCACTCAGCCGTGCCACGCCATGGCCGATGTGCCACCGTTTGGAGTGGGCACTTACGCCGACCTACAGTGGTTGTGGATACTTCCCTCTAGATAAAATGAAAAAAAATATATGCCGAGGTATATGTGGGTCATCCGCGAAAACCAGGGAATGCTACTAATTGGCAGAAACCATTTTCGATGAGTGTTCCGTGTATTAAAAACTCCTTTTAATACGCTACGCATCTCTCTTTACGGGCATCTGTCAAATCCCTTCACCCAAATAATCAGTGAAACTTCCTTCTACTAGCCCTTACTCCAAACTTTTCACTTTCAAATACCCCGCATATACTGCACGTTCCCTCATGCGAGAACACGGTATGCCCTACGCCGGAGAAGTCCTGAGGTTCGAAGTTCAAAGTTTGCATGCTTTTTTTGGAGTGAAAGAAAAAGCTGCGACAATAGTCGCGAGGCCTGATAAATTCTCGAACCCATTTAAAATTTTGAAACCACAGCCGACGCGTACTTAAGAAACAACGTGTGCGTAACACACTAATATACCAAAGAGGATTTCGTCTTTACACAAACCTATTAATGACGGAGCACCAAGCGACGTGTTCGGCAACGTGCAGTGGAAGTTTATGACTGTATGGCTTGCATCATAGACACGAGGGAGTAAACACATGAGCATTGGATGAGCATACTAAGCAGTCACCTTTCCAGACTGCATTATTTTCGTTTCTTGAATGTGACAGACAATCTTAGCCATTGCCATTTTTTCCTGTTGTTGGACTTGATGTGCAGCTTTTTCAATGTATGCAGCACATGTTTTCATGTTTTCTTCTTTAAAAATAATTGCTGTTGTTATTCATTACTGTATAAAACTTCCTTATGCATTGCCATCGAGGCCCTAAGGTAAATAAATAAATAAATAAATGAACAAACAAATAAATACATAATTAATAATTTGATTATTTATTAATCAACTAATATATAAAATAAAAGAATAAATAAAAAAATAGATAAATAAACACCTGATCACATACAAGTCCAGATAAGATTCCAAATTGAAAGGTACCCCGAGTTCTTATGGGAGCCCAGAGTTCCTAGGGAGCATGCAATCAAGCATTTCTAACATACTTTGAGAAAGTGTTCTTTACATTACAGGTATTCATTCTCAAGCGAAAACAGGCTAAGAAAAGCCGGCACCTAAAATTGTATTCACCGTATTCTATATTTTGTGCCAAAGCATAATATATACCAAACGTTCTGTTAATTTAGTTCGACAAATTCGCTTCGATGAAATAGACCAGCCTTCGATCGATCGGCGCTTGACAATACGCTGTTCGGAGTCGCGCTCCGAATAAAGGCGCAAGATTTCTTGTCCTGTGTAACCAACCAACTGTCCTCCCTTGTTTATTACACATCATCGGCACTTCAAAATGAAAACCACCGGGTTTTGTCAAATCAAGTACCATAAAATTTTAAACATGCAATAATAATATTCTTGTGTCCTGTACTTGAGAATACTCGTGAAAAGCAAGCAAGTTCAACCTAGAAACTTTTCTCACCACGTGTCGAAAACGCAGAGCAACTTTCGTTGCTGCGTTCCCACAACTATGTTGCGTGGTGTTTGATGGGGCTCTGTGAGAGGGCCGTCATACGAGATCACGTAGTCGTGTTCCCTGCAGTCGGAATCACGGTCTGACTTGTCATCATACAGCTGCTCCTGCGTAGCCAAAGCAGAGCAACCGAAGTGCTTAGGGTGCGTATGCTGTCGTAATTTTGGAAGTATACTCTTTCCCTAGCGACGTACCGCGCAGTTGCAATATCATGTCAAATATAAGTCAAGTACGCAGACGTAATGGTTGGCACATCTCATGTAAAACTTAAGAAAATCCGGGCCATCTGCACTAAAAAATACAGCATGCACTGTATAAGTGTATTCCTGGCGCCTCGGAGTTTTTGCCAACTAAGATCAAACCGTTGGAGGGCACAGGTATACAGCTTTGCTGTAAAAGTCTATTTTCTTAAAGCACCCAGCTCTCTAGCGCGAGGCGTAAACCAGTGCCCCGGTGTTTTGATTAGTACGCGTTACGTTCCACCACGAGGCGTAATCGAGTTTCCCGGTGTTTTAGTACCAAGACTATATGAAACCACGTTTACGACGGCGATTACCACGACGACGACGACGACGATAGGAGACGCCAACAGCCCCAGCACCTAAGGCGTTTCGCCCCCAGAAGTGAAAGCGTCATTGTAATCAGGTCAATAAGGCAGTGCATCCCACTGGGTTCGCCACTGGACCCGATGGCTAAGCGGATCAGTTTACTTTCACGGCCGAAGTCGAATGTTTAAAAGATGCCAACATGTTCTTACGAAGAGAAGCTTGCAACCCCGGTAGCTTCACATGTTTTCATTTTTCCCTTGTTGCAACTTCAGGTATGGCTGTATTTTTTGGTGTAGTAGAGATCAGATATGTCCCATATTCTTGAAAGTGGCGTCAAAAATTTCAGCTTCCAAGAGTGTACCAGCAAAATGTTTGATTCTAAGCTCAAAGAATTCATGAATATGAAATGTCGATTTCAAAGTAAAAAAGAGATTCCTTTTACGTGCCCCAAAACAAACAAGATGTTCTGAGGCTCGAATACGCAATCGACAATATGTGCACACGAAAAGCGCGCCTTCAATTATGTAGCGTTACAGACCTTTGTCTCCTCAAAAAATCGATTTTACAGCGCTGCTATTCGTTCTTCATTGCACTGCTCAAATGATTTTCTGACGCTTCCCGGTACATGCTGGGCGTTTTTCTAGTTTGATTCACTGCAGGAATCGTTTATACAAGACCTCGTACCCAAACAGTGGGCTGTCTAATCGTATAATCGCAAATTGATCGCCAGGCCAAAACAGAACACATGCAAGGTATCCGCCGCGAACAGTATACATGTATTTTGTTGCAGTGTACGGAATTTTCAGCTATGGGGGTTTTGTTGAGCCAAAATCACTCCTCACTCTTGCACACGCTATCCACATTTTGGCTTATGCCACTTCACTCAATTCGCTTCAATAGAGCAGTAAGCTGCATATGCGCCTAAATTATATTGGTTAAGAGCGGAGCAAACGTTAGGGAAGCTATTCTGCGTAATATAAAGTAAAATTCAATCAAATCTTTATTTGGACATAAATACATATGCACAAAAGGCACCGCTAAAGATGCAAACGTCTCCTGATGGAGCCAAAGCCTCGTCTTTACATATAGAGCAGCAGGCTATGTACATGTATTGTAAATCAACAGGATACATTCAAACGTAACCGCAATGGTAATGAGTATGCACAGACATACAGTACATCTGTAAGTACTTCGTGAATTTTGCAAAATTATGCCAAAAAACACAAGAAACAAATCAAACCATTCATAGCAGCAATGGCACATTCCGTGGGTAGAGTCAACGGTGTCTGGACCATATTAATAAGGAGCTTTAATTACCCTTTGAAAGAATGCACCTTTTTTTAAAGCATTCTTCGGTCAACGAGGGTTATGTGTAATAAACCACAATATTTGATTTTTCAATCTTTCAATGTAATGGTTTGTTCGGGGTCTCTGTCACACGGAGGTAATAAATAGTCCGCAAATTGTAGGTGACTTATTTTTGACTAAGCAGCGCAAGGTAAAACCTAATGTTACAATATAAAAAAGCAGCCGTATCTTTCATGCTAAAACGTAAAGAGCAAGAAACGACAAGCACTATTTGCTCAATGTGAACTGCTCGTCAGCGCAACGGGCAAGCATGTTTCGATGACATTTCCTAATTTCCTATTCCTTGTGATCAACTATTTGCGGAAGCTTACCATGCAAGCGTTATTAAGGAAAAAATGCCGCTGCTCGACATATTTCGCCCAAGGCTGGACAAACAGAAGAGCTGACGGCTCTCTCCTTTCGCGGACGACCCGACTGTTGTACTTCACTTCACAAACTTGCCCCTGTAACTCCTTCCTGACTGGCAGGCCGGAACCGTTTTCTCCACATGCTTTCATATCTCTCCAAAAGGGAACCGCGTTAGCACGCGCTAGAACCTGTGGCTACAGGCTTCACGAACGCTGCGTCTGTCGGGCGTCTTCGGCCTCGGTGCTCGCTGCTTCAGGCACGAACGCACGGGAGGAGCTGGCGCTTCTAAGACTACGCCAGAGATGACGCCACCAATGCTGGCAAGAATGGAACAAGCGAACTGAGATGGGCTAGTTGGTGCATGATGCTACTTAGAAAAAACCAGCGCCAAAAACAATACGGTAGGAATAAAAGACAAACACTGCACTGATAGTAAATATAGTGCACTATTTGTCTTTATTTTCTATCGTATCGTTTTGGCGCTGTATTTTCTATGTAGCATCTGGCAAGAATATCCTCAACGGTTGAGCAGGCCGACGCCGGGCGCATGCTTAGGGGCGCTGGGTATTTTAGGGGCAAAGCACCTCAGAGGCTCGAGCTGTCGTCGTCTCGTGTAGTCACGGTACTAAAACACCGAGACACTTCCTTTCCAACGCCTCGTCCGAGAACGTAACGCGTGATGAAAGAACACCCGGGACACTCCTTTTCCAATGCCCCGAGCTAGAACGTTTCTTCTCCGTGGGCAAAAACGCGCACTAAAAGAAGAGACCGGGGCACTAGTTTTTCATCTCCTCACGCTAGGACGTTTAGTGCTTCAAAGACACGAGACTTTAAAACAAAGCTGCCAACCTCTACCTGAACTCGGCATGATCTATGACTTGGAAGTGCACTAGCCTGATCAACACCAGGATGAGGGAAAAGAGTTCAAGGTATACAGTACGCGTATGAACCGCGATCAGCTATGCGAATGATGATTGTGTATACTAAATATATAGTTTATTGTATAGTATATAAATGTAGAGTGTGAATGTGTATACTAAAAGTACGCATGTATATGGCTGAAACGAAATCTTCCTGTGTCTCAGTGCCCATTAGAAAAAGCTGTGGGAAACAGCAGCGCGCCGTGCAGGCTTCGCCCCTCCCCAGGTTTCACATCAGTGGCGCAGGCCCGGTATTTTAATTTTAAAATCTCCTGGTAAATCGTAACGTTTATGAACTTATTTTTCTTCGCTATTTTTTGCGAGCTTCTCTGGTTGCGCAAGCCCAAGGCAAGCCAGGCCAACGCCGCTGTACGTGAGACCATGTGTTGCGCAGTGATGTCAAGCCTTGTCTGGCGCTGGTGAGGCTTGGGGGAGCAATGCCTACAGTAGCGGAGCGAGCGCGAAGGCATTCACAGGTGCGCCAGAGGTTGCTAAACAGCGGGAGGGGACGTCATCGCTCCGCGATCGTTTTTGACGCGACGGGCGGATAACGCTAGGCTTAAACACCTCTGGTGCTTAAACTCGGCTTATCAGCGCGCCATGCCTCGATTATAGCACGTAAAAAGCAATCGGCGGAAAGAAGAAGTAGGCCTCCCTAGTTATGCGCAATATTTCCATGACAAAGAGCTTGACAACCAGCTCTGGTACGGTGGCGCCCAGCAGTGTGAAGGCCGCATGCCAGAACGCAGGGCACGGCAAATGGACCCGCAGCCATTGAACCTGATGTTCATGATACGTCACGTCGTGTGCGCCCGGTGGTATGCTCCATGCGTGTTCAAAAGAAGCGAGCCGCCTACTCACGAGTGACTCGGCCGCTGATGTCTACAACCTACGCCGGCACCCAATGTGGTAAGATGGAGGGTAGCAATAACTGGCTTTAGTGCGCGCAATGTGGTCGAGATGCCGGTCAGGAGACGTAATTATCTGTTTAGTAGACTTTAGTGCTTGTTATGAGCAAACCAATGTCGATGGAATGATTGATTTATTGTAGGATTTATCGCGCCAACGCAACACAGGCGATGAGGCGCGCCGTAGTGGAGGGCTCCAGATTAATTTAGACCACCTGGGGATGTTTAACGTGCGCCGAAATCTCGTACACACGGTCGTTTTTGCTTTTCACCTCCATCAGAGAAGCGGCCACCGCGGCCGGGATTCGAACCCGCAACCTCGTGCTCAGTAGCGCAACGCCTTAGCCACTGAGCCACCGCGGCGGGTGTCGATAGAATGGGGCAGTACATCAAAGTAGCTGTCATTGTATGTAGAGGGCCCATAATCTAAAGCTTGACTTGACGAGGACCCAGGAGTTTGGAAGCATGTAACCCTGGAAGGTCCCAGCGCCTGCCAGCGAACTTTCAGTTCCGGCCTGGTTAGCCTCAGTATTTAAGGTTACGCGATTGATGGTTAGAAATTAGCAATGAAAACCATTTGTGCATTGTACGCCATAAGATTATTACTAAAAATTGTAAAATTGCAGCGTAAAAAAACACCGGAATTGTGTTCTCTCTTTAATCCTCGGTCATCATGACTCTTATTTCTCAAATTATGCTTTTGCATGCCTGTGCGAAATGTATTTTGTGCTTCCGGGCGTAGAGTATGCTTGTTAAAGAGGACTGTTTTTCTTTAAACACAAGATTTTTTGCATGTCTATCTGGGTGCGTGTGGGTCTCCGATTTAGCCACCAGGCGAAAAGTAAAAACAGTTTTTGAATAAGGCGCTGATATGTTGAAAACATTTCCAAACTATTAGGTCTGGTAGCATACATCGTACATGGCAACATCGTTAATCAAAATAAAGACATTAGGTTACTTAAAGAAGAAGGAAAATACCGAAGCAATTAGAGCACTGTTCTTCTATTAAAATAGACGTGGACGTAATTTTTGCAATGGCAAACATACAAACGAGTTAACAGCACTATCTTCACCACAAAAAATGGGCCAGCGATCATGTACGGAGCACTCGGCGAGTGCCAAACCAAGCAGTACAAAAGGTCCCAACGGATGTCGAGCCGGGAGTGCGAATGCGCGAAATTTACATTTATAAAACCTTTCGCGTTTGTCATGTCATACCCGAGACAGGAGGTGAACGGTGCGAGAGCTTGGCGGGGGAAAGAGGAGAAGCAGTGACCTGGCAGGAGCAGCAAAGCATTCTTGTCTTTCGGGCGAGGCGGGCACATATGTGCCCCATATTTTCTGAGCGCGGGTTAATGGTCAAATATCTAAAATCACGGCTAAATTGATATGTGGATATTAGTTTTGTGCAGTAGTATCGTGCTTTGGTGGCGGGAGTTTTTTTAACTTCGACCTCTGTAAGCAGCTTGTTGGAAGTGCATACAAATAGTGACCATTATAGCGGGTCCCCCAAGGCTCGTGAGCAACCTGCTGGTGCGTTGCGGGACAGACTTCACGGTACCTATCGTTACCGCACCGGTAGAGCGAGCACAGGGGCCGCTGTTTCTTATAACTTCATACTATCAATATGAGAAGTTCAGTTGAATTCAATCCAAGTTTGCCTCTATAGCAGACTTTAAATACTTCAATGATAATGACACAGAATTTGATATTTAACATCGAAATTCTTCAGTAAAATTTTACCCGAAACGGTTTTTGACGATCATTTAGGTGTCAGACTGTTTGTTAGCGAATGTGTGATTTTGATGTTTAACTTTTGGGCGAAATTATGTTTTTGAACAGAGACACTGAGTAGTGGTACATGGTTTGACAACTCGTGATTGGTGATGGTTTTAAATCGAACCGTTCACAAAGTGGTGCAATACCGAATGAATTCGAACAGTGCCTAACCGACACTATTCATTACCCACGTTGTTTGGTTGCCTCAGACAAATATCACCCATCTGGAACTGCTGTGCTTCATCTGGAAGTACCTCGGTGGTTCATGTTATGCAATAAATTATGCATGCAGTCAATAAGCTTGCCTTGCGCGTGCAGTTCACCCTAATATTGAGTAGGAGTGCCACTACGCCTAACCGCAACAGAACGGTTTCGCCCAAGAGTTCGTTTTAAATAAAAATGCGCTCTCTACGCTCAGGGATTGGCACACTAAAAGGTGGCCCGGGAAAATAGGCGGGCACCAGCAGGTACCCACTAATTTCTTCCCCTAACCGGTTGACAAGCGCGTGGTCGGGTTGTTGTTATAACACATCGGCCACTCACACGGGAGCCCAGCTCTCCTGAAAGTACTAAAAATGTCAGGCCTTATTATTACGACATAGGTTTACGCAATTATCCGTTAGGGCGGGTATGTGAATGGCAGTGGTTAAATGACAGACGTTCCCTGCGTGGAACAGCGAGGACGCACACTGATAATTTCAGACAACCGCATGTGTTTTCTGCCTGGTAACGATCGCACTTTCAGACACGCGGCGCACACATCTGTACACCATGATATTCAAAACAAGTATTTTTGCATTACCGATTACCAAGCATGGGACATTTTCTAGTTTGCCCTGATGGCTTTGACGCGCCCCACTGCCCATGGGCAGGATGCTTTCAAAGAGTATGCGTAATCGAAAGGAATTGATCGCTGGAAACAGGAGCTGAAGACGACCTAACATCTCATACAATGTTTAAGCAAATTGAGTTCTGGACGCAGTATTTCGCTTACCTAGGCGGATCAGAGGTCGCGATTTTTTCTACCGGGCTTTGAGGTACTGAGAAAGTAATTTTTGAGCGAACACGTGGCGCCAACTGTGATGTAGTCCTTTCTTCCTACTTTTTTAGTGAACCAGGTAAAAATAACGCGGCGTTCCTTCGTTTCCTGCGTCTTTGGTAGCCTTGTGTGCCTTGAAGATTAGGGCACAGCTCGAAAAATGCGAGACCAACTAACAAAATTTCTTGCCTTCCAAGGATGCCGCCAGAACATGAAGCTACTGAAGCATAAAGACACTCAATCGGTGGGACCGACCTGCCAGAAGCAGGCAAACAAACGCTGCGTTCAGCACGGCAACCGAACCGAGCTGTGACGCACTACTGCACAAAAAATTTTCGTGTACAGCACTAAAACAAAGTTCGTAAAATGCATGTGGGAACGCCTGATTGTGTTGCACGGGGGCTTCAATTTTACAGCGAGTGGCTCGGATTCAGCAGACTATCTCCGAGTGCCAAGCTATGTTGAGAAGCATCGCACGCGATCATAGCGCCACCTTGCGGCTCGCACTAATATCCCCCGATGGCAACACTGTTCGTCACACCTTCAGCGCATGCAAAAAATTCGAAAAAAATTAAAAATGAATTTAGGGCCTCCATATTTGTTTAAAGACGGCTGATATTGCCCATGAAAAATGCCTTCTGTGCAGGGGACTTCGGTTTAGAGGCGAGTCTTGCTTTCGAGGTACTCATGCAAGCTTGGTCTTTGTGAGCTGGCGTTTCGGAAATGTTGTCGCAACGTGAAGTATGGCAATCTACAAAGGGAGTATCATTTTAGAAAACGGCTCTAACCGTGCTGTTATTGAAAGTATCCCGAAACAAATTATGCGACAATTATGCGCTATGGCGACCCTACATTGCGCTGCGTTTCATTTACTTGTCACTGTTAACACAACAGAACACATTGCACATTACAGAATTGCGTTCTGCTCTTAGAACATGCCCATCCACGGAGGCGCCAAAAAGCGGCTGTAACTGTTGTCTTACGGAAACTACGCGAAAACAAATATATGACAATCAGCCGACAAGACGACTCCAACTTTACACACTGAAGCTTCGGTGACCGTTCTTGTCCGCAGCGAGAAAGGGCACTTAAGATTTTTAGCTCCCTTTACCGTAGGCCTAGCATACACAGCCACTACACTATACTCGGTTACAACTCAAGAACGGCACCACCTCATGTAGTGTATCACTCCGCCAAAGCGCCGGACCTGTCACATCAGTGCGCGCGCGTTTTGAAAGGGGTTTGCTATAAATGCATGGTATCGTCTGCCTTGTCTCACGCAGTTTGTTTGTCGTCACTGGAGTCGTTTATAAGCATATTAGGTCCACAAAATTACGGCAACGGCGCACGCCATGTTCAAAATATTCCCACTAACGCCCGACTTGCGCAGCGTGGAGAAACATCCGGCTACGGTGATAAGGCACAGCGGCAACTTCCGGTGCCGTTCTTAAGTTGTCACCGCGTATAGTTAGGCCACTTTTGTGTGTACCTTGGTTATTACCGGCAGGATTTCCTCCCTTTTAGAAACAGTGAGGCTTCGGCCATGTCGTGGTCTAAGCAACCCCAATTATCCTGGTTGGGCATAATGTTCTGCAAGAAGCCAGAAGTGTTTTAAACGCTCCATTTTTTTACGGTGCCGGTGAGTAGCTTTTTTGCGTAGTCCGAGAAGAGTCCAGTATTGGTGTAAAATAGAGTGGTTCAATGCCAGCAAGTCATTTGTTTAGTAGAGACGTTTCTAGTAGGTTTCTGGCCGGAAAAGAAAGCGGCGGTCAAATAAAGCTCGAGTCATGATAACCGCACTTGCCCAAGGCGTATCGTACGCTGTAGTGCTACAAATATCAAAGGCTTCTCTTACCATGGGGGGCAAAGAAGGAAATGTAGCTGGCTGGAACGTATTGTAACTCCGTGTTGAGATATTATCCGGGATACTGAATTAACAGAGAGAGAAAGGACCACCATAAAAAATATATCAGAACCTCCGGCGCTCACAACTGCAGCTTCAATAAGACATAAAATGCAAATATTGTTTAGGGGTATGAATAAAAACTAACCAAGTCCTGTTTCCTATCGCTAATTTTCGTTCCTGCAATCTACATTGATCACGAAGGTATCGCAGCAGGAAGATAAGGTATTTGCGGCCACATGTGGCAAGTGTCAAACCAATCTTCATTTTGTTAATGTTACTTAACCAGCGCATGAGCATGGTGCAGATAAGAGAGCATCGCTACGTTTGGTACCGTCTGTCTACATAACGAGAATGGCGCCTGCGCCCATTCCGGCTCCTACTTACATTTATTTATTTATTTATTTATTTATTTATTTATTTATTTATTTATTTATTTATTTATTTATTTATTTATTGATTTATTTATTTATTTATTTATTTATTTATTTATTTATTTATTTATTTATTTATTTATTTATTTATTTATTTACTTACTTATCATGGTACCCACAGCGCCAGTTTGGCATTACAGTGGGGGGGGGGAGGCAGAAGAGGTACATATATATCATAGAGAAAGCCGTTCATACTGAACAGACGAAAATAACAATTACAGTTCAAAACAAATCTCTGACACAAACCAAAAGCAAGAACCAATAATGTATGCTCAACAAGGACAACAAAGATAAGAAAGACATAATCGCACATGTGCGAAGCAAAACATGGTTCTGGGAGCGCAAGAAGGAAAGCACTGAAAGGAAATGAAAAACCCAAATGCGAAAATGCAAATCACACGACTGAAGCAAGTGGATCACTTGAAGACAGCGATACGACGTCACTAGGCAACCTGTTCCACTCACTGACCGTCTTAGGGAAAAAGGACATCTTAAAATGTTCTGTTCGACATCTATATTTTCTAATCTTAAGTGGGTGATCGCGCGTTGCAGAAGTGTACTCTGGTGCCTTTATATAGGTATCACCGTTGAGGCCGCTTCTATTACAATATATACTGTGCAAAAAGTTTAATCTGAATGTCTTTTTACGATTTTGAAGGGTATTCCAGCCTAAATTTTCTTTTGTTTGGGATGCGCTAAAATACCGAGTATAATTTTGAACCACGAAACGTGCTGCTAAGCTTTGTACCCTTTCTAGTTTTACTATGTCGGAAACAGTCCAGGGATCCCAGATGGTACAAGCATATTCCAGAATTTGCCTTATGTTAGGCTTGTAAGGTAAATTTGTTGTTTCTAGAGGAAAGCACTTCGCATTTCTACGCAACATACCAAGAACTCTACACACCTTAGCGATTATAAAGTCAACATGACGGTGCCAGCATAGTTGTTGGGTCAAGTGAACGCCAAGGTATTTATATTCAGACACTGATGCAAGATTTGTTCCGTTAATGCCGTACGTATATACATGTGGCGACCTTTGTCTAGTAAAGCACATCTGCACCGTTTTGTCAAGGTTTATACCCATGCCCCATTTATCACACCACTCTGCAACCTTGCTTAAGCATTTCTGTAGCTCATTGTAATCATCGGGACCTCTTATAACCCGCTAAAAACGCAGTCATCTGCAAACAATCTGATACAAGTTGAATTGCGGAAATCGATACATTGAAGAAATCGAAGCCGCCAAACTGTGGTAACGTAAAAAGCTGATGTGAAGGCTTCCGGATTTTGTGGCCAAGTAGAACTATTGCCTATTTGAGAATGCTATAGCCAGACTGACCCTAGCAGACAGAAAATAAAACGTATCTTCACAATCAATTTGAAGGCGATCACGGGAGCATTCACCAGCCGGCCTTTCAAGCTCCACAGAGACCGTTTTCAGAACTTTCTTCCCTCCTAGCTTATTACATGATATAACCCCTACCATGGCAGTGGTGCTTGTTTATTTGCCACTCGAGCGATCACCTTCAAATTGATTGCTACATATAAACGTTGGCTTGTATCACCAACTTAAAAGAAAACCAAGAAATCTATCTTGTAATCATAATATAATACCCAAACCAGCACGTGGACAACAAAAATCACGAAGCTGGATGTTCAGCGTCGACGTACATAGACAGCATATCCACGATCGTCTTGTTCAGACGTTTCGTTAGCCCGTTCGTTTGCGGGTGGTACGCCGTCGTTCTTCGGTGATCCATGTTGCTGAAGCGTAAGAGTCCATGCATGAGCTCTGCAGTGAAGGCCGTTCCGCGGTCCGCTATTGCGACTTCAGGGGCTCCATGTCGCAGCACAACTTGGTTTATGAAGAACTTAGCAACTTCTTGTGCAGCCCCCTCGGAAGAGCGGCGGTCTCTGCGTAGCACGTCATGTAGTCTGGGGCTAGGACAATCGACTTGTTCTCGCATCGTGACGCAGGGAACCGGCCCAGAAGGTTCATTCTAATCTGTTGGAAGGGCCTCGATGGGACGGCGAACGTCTGCAGAAGTTCGGCGGGTCTCGTTGGTGGCGTTTTTCGTCGCTTGCAGTCACGGCAGCTCCGCACGTAGTGGGTGACGTCGGATGCTAGGCGGGGCCAGTAGTAGTTCGTCTTAATTTTTCCAATTATGCGAGCTGTGCCGAGATGTCTGGAAGACGGGTCGTCGTGGCACGCTTCCAAAATTTCGTAACGAAGGTCTGCCGAGATTTCAAGAAAAAAATTCGTTCTGGTTCCGGGCCGAAATTCTTCTTCAGAAGGACGGAGTTTTTCAAGCTGAATACTGGTAAGTTCCCTTTGAAGGCCCTAGGCACGGCGACGTTGCGTCCTTCGAGGTAGTCGATCATGAGGCGTAATTCGGGGTCGGCAGGATGCTGGGTGGCTAGGATGCTTTCCGTCACGACTCCGAAGAATGCGCCGTCTTCGTCGAAATGTTGTTGTGGTGGGTCGACGGGGCGCGAGGCAGTCAGTCGGAGTTGGAGTGTTTGCTATTGGATTTATAGACTCCACCTACCCAGACGGCCAGAGGGGTCCTTCAGATTGGCGAGACAACACAGCGCATGGTGGTCTGTCGCAACCTTTAGGGTCTTTCATACACGTATGGGTGAAATTTTGAAATCACCTATATAATAGCGAGGCACACTTTTTCAGAGGCTGAGTAGCTTTTTCTTCCTTGGACAGACCACGGCTGGCATAGGCGATTACGTTTTTGCCACCGCTTTGCTTTTGGGCGAAGACGGCCCTCAAGCCTATATAACTGGCGTCCGTATGCGTTTCTGTTTTGGCAATTTTGTCGAAATGAGCGAGCACATGCGGGCTCTGCAGGCGTTGTTGCAGCTCGCAGAATGCTTCCTTTTGGGCGCTTATCCAGTTGAAAAGGGGGCTATCTTTCTTCAAGCGCGTGAGGGCTCTGCTATGGATGCGAAGTTAGCAACGAAGCTCCGGTAGTACCCGCATAGATCGAGAAATCTTCGCACACCCCTCTTGTCTTGCGGTCTTGGAAATTTCGCTATGGCTGAAGTTTTCGCCGAGTCAGGCAGGACACCCGCAGCGTTGAAGATGTGGCCCAAAAACTTGAGCTCCTCGTACGCGAAAAGGCACTTTTCCGCCTCAAGCGTTAACCCCGACGTACGAATGGCCTACAGACTCCAACCTTGCAAAGCGTTCGTCGAACGTCCGGGCGAACACCACAACGTCGTCGAGGTATACGAGGCAGGTGCGCAGCTTCAGGCAAGCTGGCACAATGTCCATGACCTTTCAAACGTTGCTGGTGCCGTGCACAGCGCAAGCAGCATCACCTTGAACTCGTATAGGCCATCCGGGGTTAGGAATAGAGTCTTCCCTCTGTCTCTCTCGTACACTTCATTTTGCCGGTAGCCGGTCTTCAAATCCATCGAAGAGAAGTACTTGGCGTGGCCGAGGTGGTCGAGGGCATAGTTTATTCGTGGCGGGGGGTTCAGTCACCGATAGTAAACGCAGAAACTTCATTTGTCATGGTTTTTCTGCACGAGTACGACCGGCTCAGCACAGGGGCTTTTTGATGACTATAATTTCATCGCTGAGCATGTCGCCGAATTGTGTCTGGATAGCTTCTCGTTCGTATAAAGGCACGCGGTATGGTGACTGTCGGGGAGGTAGGGCTGCATTTTGTAATATAATTTGGTGCTTCACTAGCGGTGTCTGAGGTAATTTTAAGGTCAATGAAAAACACTCGCTGTAAAGACGCAGCAAAGCCAATAATTCATCCCATCTTTCTTTCGGCAGCACCCGGTTCACGTCGAATGGATGCGGAAGCTGGAAAGCATTTTCGGCTGCGTGTTCAGTCGGCGATACTGTTCACGTAACTTTGTTGTTGTGTTTCTTGGAGGAAAGCAATTGCAGCGCCGTCGTTTAAATGATGGTCTTCTTCGGTGAAATAATTGACGAAAACGTGGCATTTACATTCCTTAAAGCGCGCTATGCGTGTTGCGGAGGAGACACCTCGCTCGAGAAGCAAACTGTGCTCACCCTCTACGATAGCATTGACGTCAAGGACAGCAGCTTCAGAGGAAACGGTGATCATCAAGCTTGCGCGGGGTGGCAGAGTGACGTGATCATCAGAGACCCTTACAGCCGCACGGTGTTTTTCAGTTCCGGCGTCCTGGAGTAATGGGAGGAGAAAGTTATCGACTTGGTCCGCAGATCAATTATTGCACCGTTGTCCATCAAAAAGTGCATTCCGAGAATTACGTCGCGGGAGTAGGTACGCAAAATGATGAACGCAGGAGGGTACGTGGCACCATCTATGGTGATGCGCGATGTTTACGTTCCACTTTGTGGTACGAGATGGCCTTCTGCTGTGCGTATGTGCTGACCATCCCATCTGGTCGTAACGTTCTTCCGCTTAGACACGGATGATCCGCTCATTACTGACTAGAGAGCTCCAGTGTGTATGAGTGCGAGTACATCAAAGCCGTCGATGGACATATTGACGTAGGACGCCGCCTTCATCGAGTTCCGGTTTCGTCGGGGCGTCGCATCTCGGCTTGTGCGTGTTGATAGTCGGGCACTGTGCATCGTCGTTGTCGTCGTGTTCTCAGCGCCAGGTTCGGTCATGTCGGGTACGCGTCGCGCCCTGTGGCTGTCGTTGTACTTCGAAGTCACATCAGGGTTAGGTCGGGTCGTCGGGATGAGGACATGTCGTTAATCACAGTCTTCGGCGCGTCCTTGCGCCGTTGGAGGGTTTCCGGTTTTTCGCCGTAGAGGAACTTCACCTCCAGAAGATGCTGCTTTTAGTTTCTCCCGCGTGGGCTGGGAGAATTTCCACTTGCGAAGTGAGCATTGCTAAGTCGTTTCGGCGACTGCTATGGGTAGGGCGACGGCGAACGGGTGAAACAGGTTGGTCCATGGCTGGTGTTGGACAGGTATTCTGCGATCTCAGATGGGCGCTGGCCGCGTCGGGGGCGTGGTGCTTCTCGGGAGAATCCTTGCAAACCGAGCATCTTGTAGGGGCAGCGAAGGTAAATGTAGTTGGCCTCTCCGTAAATGTGGTTGGCCTCTACGATTATCGGTGGTTCGCCATACGTACGTCTTTCCCGGCGTCCGGTTTTCGGCTGCAGGAGGTCGGGCAGGCGACAGAGGACGGCGGTACACCGGGACTTCTTGACGACGTGTTGGAGCAGGGCAGGGTCGACGAACAACCACGGAGTAGGTCATATCTTGTGGTTGGCGGGATACTTCAGATGGCGTAGGAGGGGCCAAAGCTAGTTGAATTTCTTCCCGGATTACGTCGCATATAGAGAGGACTTCGGGTGGCGGCGTTGTTGGGAAGAGGTTTCGCTGTCCTTCCCTCGCGAGTGCGCGGATGGTGTCGCGTAGAGTATCGGAGCTAATAGCCACGGCTCCGCTCACCTCCAAAACTAGCGCATTCACTGGGTGGTCGTACTGCTTCGTTTGGGTTTCGAGCGTCTTCCCCATCGCGGCAGCCTCGGACGCTAATTTGGACACGGTCCTTGGGGGGGGGGGGTTGCTACAAGGCACGCGAAGACCTCTTGCTTTACTCCTCGAATACAAAACCTTAGTGTCTTTTCCTCCATAGTTTCTGTGTCCGCACGGCGAAAAAGTCGCTTCGTCTCCTCGACGAAGATGATGACCCCTTCATTGGGGTGCTGCGTTCGAGTTTCAAGCAAAAGCACAGCGCTTTTTTTTTTAACACGGTAGTAAAGGTCTTAAGGAACTCACTTTGACTTGAGTCCAGAAGGTCAAAGAGCTCTCGTGCTTCTCGAACCAAGTTCGACCTGAATCTCCCAAGTAAAAGGAAATATGATCGAACGTTTCTTCGTGGTACCACCTGTTGAAGATCCGGACGCGCTCCAGTTTCTCCAACCATTTTCCTAGTCTTCTGCGTGGGCTCGTCGGAATGAAGGTGGTTCCCGGGGTTGCTGCACGACTATTGTTGACGTTGCTTTTGTTGGTTCCAGCGGTCGTTTTTTTGGCTTCGTTTGGCAGGAGACCAAACTCCGGCGGTAGACCTTGGAGCCGGCGGCTGGCTCTAGCTGGACTGGCTTAGTGGCTTCCAGAGGTTATTGGGAGCGTAAAGGGTGCGTACCTAGCACCTTACCAGATGACACGTATCCAAAGATGACGCGGCTGTCTTGAAGGGAAAACAAGTTTATTGGAGCGAACTTGACGAAAGCGATGTCACAAATTTGGTCGTCTCTACTTTTGAGACACCGCGATGCACGCGCTATAAGGTAACTGACTGTTGGCATGTCGCTTAACGAGGTAGGAGTCTTCTCGCTTGAAAATGTAATGTTTGGACGGGGGGGGGGGGGGGGTGCTGTTTCTACAACGCTGATGGCATGTACAACCTCAGCTTATGATTTAAGACGTCTGTAATTTTCAGCTGTCCTCATTTTAGAGGGGCTAAAGCGGCAGGCCGCCTCTATCCACCAACACTCTAGCAGGCATTAAGTGCCATCTCAGCGTCCCTACACTTATAAGAACACGTACTGTTCAACGTGGAACACTTTTCTTTCGACATTAAGCACCTGTTCATAACTTACTGACATTCAATCACACACTCCGACGTTAAAACACAAATTCGTGCCTGTTAATGTTGGCTGATAATTACCACAATGAAGAGAAATACCGTAACTAACGAAAGTTCCACAATACAAGTTAAGGGAATGCACCGGCCAGGAGCCATTACAACTGTTGTGTTTCGATCCTGCATGATTTGAATAAAATGGCATTGCAGGAGAAAAAGGAAAGACGTGCACTGAATATTTGTCTATCATTCTAGACCTGTTAGGGTGGCCAACTTATTAAACGCGTAGAAAAAAAAAAGCTTAGGCCGGAGCTAACGTAAATGAGTTGTGTGGCGCATGTTGAGAAATAAATATTTTACCAGTTGTGCAGTTTCAACATGCTCCATCAAAAAGCCAGATTATGAAGGCATCTAGCGCCGGAATCTTATCTTTCTCGCGCAACACTTAAGTACCGTACGGGTCTTTATCCTGTCCATTTGCCTGGAGTTAAGAGCATTCTACCTTGACGAGGAGAGTTTTGCGACACAGTGGCTTGGCTTTAAATGGGCACGTTTGGGTTCAAGCACGGAAGATAAGGTTACTGCACGCATTAAGTAAAAGCCAGGTCACCCTGAAGTCGGAGCACTGTGGTGTGAGATGTGTCTGTGCTTGTCTTTGTAGAGGCTCTCGGCGAACACGTAGGTGACGTACAGGAGGAGGCCGGGGACGAATATGAGCATGACGAACACCTGACACCAGGCCCAGAGGCGCAGGCAGGAGAACCCACGAGCGGCGGGCCGGTGAACCACTTCGTCCTCCCAGGGCTTGATGAGCGACCCGCAGAATACGAGGCAATTATGTAGAAACTTTCTAAGCGGTCAATTTTCTCATGGGGTAATTGCACTACGGAGAAACGGAAACCTACCCCGCCTGGGAAAAAAAAATACGAGCCCTCAACCCGTCGGCTTTCTGTATGACGTACAGATTTGGCCCGTGGCAACTTGTTTACACGTATACGTTTTACCATCCTGCTCTTACAATGAACACTCACTCTGTGGCAAGTCACGAGGTAGGAAGAGTGGGAAGTGTTGGAGAACACCTCTCACGAAGAATGCATGGGGCAAGCAAGCCGGACACACGCCGATCTTGGCTTTCCGTGCCGAAAGAATGAGCGCACCAAAAGATACCAAGTAAGGCATTTCAAAATTATGTTGTTTGGGAAGTAAGCGTATGGGCACACAAGGCCCGAAAGTTTAAATCGAACAAAGGCCCAACTACATAAGCGCGCAGTAACGCCGTACTCGCACATGGACGTAAGCACGTGTAAAAGCGCGCACTGCCGCGCACTACCCCCGCGAGCGCGGAAACCACCACATCACCACGCCGGCCACTAAGCCTAACGCCGCTATTTCCACTTGAACTGAAACTTGATTTTACAATTTATGATCACCAAAATGCGTGGGAACTAAGGAAGATACACACGGACCTCTTTGTCGCCTGCCAATCTGTTCAAAACCTGGGAAGACACATGTTGGTTATACACTGGTTATAAACAGTACCCATTCTTCCATACCTACCAAGCGGGCCGGCTAGCCATCCTTTCAGACAGGCTGTGTCAGCGTCTACTGTTAGCGGACACCTTGTTCGTGCGCACGTCGGCACGACACTGTGATAACCATGCAATTTCTGCACTCCACTTCACTCGCACACACGTAGATCTTCCTCGACGTGCGATTCATTCCGCGTACATGAGGTTGGACATTAACCCAAAAGACGCAGGGAACCGCTGATTCATTGCCACCTGAAGTATAAAGAAGGTATGGAGGATCCAAGACAGAAGCACGACCCAGCACCCGTTCTCGTCAGGCGATGGAACAAACTGTGAGCGAGGCAGTGGGCGCAGCTTCTTCTTCTTTATCCCAGCTATCGCCCTCTGCCTGCGCCCATCTCATTTATTTACAACAGAAGGTACATAAGTACCGGAGAAGTTTCTGAGGCCAACGACTTTCTAGATGCTACCCATCCTCCGCCCTGTCAGACCAAGGCTGTGCGCGCAATAAGACGATAGGCGTGCCTGAAAGGCCAGCATAACTAAGATTAAGAAGCACTTTTATCGTGTTCATTTTGTAGCGAAACTTTTAAAGAGCTCCCATGCCGTCGGACGCCCCATTCGTCCTAGTAAATGCGGCCGAACATTCAGCCGGAGAGAACAGTATCAAGCGGGGGTCTTTGTAAAAAAAGCCCTACATTTGGCGATAAAATAAAGATAAAGTTATGATGATGATCATGGGTTTAAAGCCCCCAAGCTACACATGGGTTATGAGGCCCGCCGTAGTGGGTGCTCCGGATAATTTTGACAACCTGAGAATCTTCAAAGTACGTTCAAATCTATCTCGTCACGCGGGCTTTCTTGATGTTTGACTCCCTCAGAAAAGCGAACCCGCGTCCTTGGGTTCAGCACCACAACGCCTCATCAAGTGAGCACACCGTGGCGATTGAGTTCATCCAAAACATTCGCAGAGACGACTATATATGTTATTCTCGGGGTATTTTGAAAACATTAGGCTGGATCTCAGGTTAGCATTTACGGGACTGGTGTGATAGCACTCAGGACACTTGATTAAGATAATGCTTTCCACAACGACTGCGCGCGGTTAGTATTGAGCGTGTACAAGAAAGAACGTGATTGAAACTGCTGGGCGTCAGCCTTCTCTCCAAAACTGGCCGCGTCTTTGCTCCTTTGGTTGCAAGTCTCGATGAAAGTCTATTTGACAGAGAAATGCCTCCCTTCGCTTTTCCGCACACATCTCATGAAAAATTCTCTTCCGTCGTGCTTCTCCAAAGGTAAACCCGCCAGAGGTTGGATCGATTCAAGTGAAATTTATGGCGGTTAACTGCTCCAGGCCGGGTGTCTCGATGCCAGCGCTGCCGTACAGCGTAGCTGCGCGTGCATCGAGACACCCTACTTCAACGTTTATAGCACAAGTTTCCCTACTCCACGTGCGTTCCAAGCAGAACGTGGCACCTATCTAGTGGAACCTTTTGTAACTGTTGCCGCTTGATTTTTCAAAATGCCGCCAGAAGCTTTAATGGCGCGGTCGGCAGCAGGCGATGGAGTGATTTTTTTTTCTCCAGTGGATGTACTATCTCATGTTGCGAAAATCAAGCACTCATTAATTTTTTTATCAAGGAGCACTTCTCTCTTTTTCTCTTGAGTTCGATCATGTGACCCAACAGCTTACTAGGACGAGTGTGGACAAACTGCATGCATTGGGTTCTCTTTGTCATGAAGAGGGTAGTACTGGCCTCTTATGTTGCGGTTACGCCAAACAAATAATGTTTATTTTATTGCCAAACATAAAAGTAAAATACTGCACGTTGTTGTGTATGCTCCATGATCGCTTTCTTGGAAGCAGTTGAAACTATAATTTGTTTCAGTAGGAAACATGCTTTAAGCAGCGTGCATGCGAAACTGCGGCTGCTGCAAATAGGCGGGCCTTTCGCGGCGCCGAAACACGGTGCAATTTTTTGCCCTATTTTGCTTTTATTTTCCGACAAAAATAGCCGCCGTTTTCAAGCTGTTACGTAGCATTACGTCACTTTTACGGAGGCTGGCCAATGCATGACGCAATCTTTCCCGCTAACTGTTTAAATTACGTCATGCTTCTCAGCCGATCACAGAGAGGGCGTGTATTACAGGCATTATTCTTGTTGAATAGCAAAGACAGGCGTACGTTGTCATGTGTAGTGCTTTTAGTCTTGTTTTTCATTGCCGGCCAAGCATTCTGCGCTTTCAGTAAAGAGAAATAAGGCAAACTTAAGAACTGGAGCCCGTAAACGTCATAAGACGTAAAAATGACGACAGCACACACAACCGCTTTGTCAACCGGAAGCATGTGACCAAAACTGAAAGCCAATCAGAAAAGTCTTTCGGCAAATTGCCGGCAATTTGTGCAGCCGAAAATAGGGCCCTTTGATTCATTAGAGCGCTGATTGAAGTCGAGATTGACGAATGAAGGAATCGGCGACATCTGTGCGCTCCGCGGTTATCAGGCGCAGCGCTTCGCTGCTCTTATGTGTCATACAAGCAATCGCCGCGGCCGTCTTTTACACTGCATGTCGTCATAGCTATAGGTGCAGCACGTCACTGATTGCTTACGTTGTGCTTACGCAAAAAACGAGGAAAATTGCCGGCAATTTGTGCACTAGTCGAGAATAGGGCCACAAAAGCCATTTTTTATAAATCGCCCGCTGCAGTGGCTCGGTGGCAAAAGCGTTCTCCAGCCGAGCACGAGGCCGCGGGTTTGATTTCCGGCCACGGCGACCGCTTTTCTGATGGTGGTGAAAAGCAAAAACGCCCATCGGTGCGAGATTTTGGCGCACGTTAAATGCCCACGTGGTCACAATTAATCCAGAGCCCTCTACTACGCCGCGCCTCATCGCCTGAGTTGCGTCGGCGCGTTAAACCCTACAATCAATCAATTTTTTATAAATCGCTTAAAGCGCCCTTTAAACACCCTCTATACTTTCGGCGTAATGGCACACGTGTACAAAAAATGAAACAGCCCGCTCGCCTATTTCCATAATAAGAACCGACTGACCCAACAAAACGTCTTACTGTGAAGTACCCTCCACTACGGCGTGCTTCATCGCATGTGCAGCTTCAGCGCGTTAGACCTGATAATCAATGAATGATGTATAGACGTCATATACAGCCTCTAGCGAAATCTTTACCGTCTGCCTCAGAAGCGATAACCAGATGTCTTGTTTTACCAACCAAAGATAAGCTTGAAATTTATCACGCCCTGTTGGCTTCGCATGCAAATTACTGCAAATTTGTTTGGTGCATGGCTACAGCTGAAAATATAAACGCAATTCACCATTTGCAAAAGAAAGCACTAGTAGTACTCGCAATTTCCGGTTTGGCCACAGAACGAAACAGCTATATCGGTATTAGAGATAATCACATTTCGCTACCATACCTTTTTTTTCTTGTTTTTAAACAAGATCTTTAAACTTTCTTGTATTCAGTATCTGGATGATCCCTGAATATTACTGATTCTCGCACCATATGCAGTGATGCCTGGCTCGTATGACGCTTCCGGAAAGACTATTTCCTGAAGTCCCTAGCATACACATTACCTGTCTTGTCTAGTACGTGCGAAGAAAAATGGATCAAAATTGCAAACATTACCCCAAAAAGTAGATGGAATGCCTTTTCGACAACTGGTTTGTTGAAGAAACTTGCTGGGTTCCTACTTTGACTCCGAGTTCAGAATGTTATGCAACATTAGCGTAATAGTCCATGCTACGTCTTCTTCCTTTTAACCAAGTGGTTTAGCAATTAGCAGTGGAACTAACCGAAAGCCAAATAAATTTCAAAAAAGGAAATGCCAAACAAATAGAAAAACAGGTCTACATAAGGCTAACTTAAATACCACAGTGGAACTGTTGGAGAGAAAATAGCGGAAGAAATGGCTGCGAAAGCAGCAAAATGTGGTAAAATAATAGTGTAAAGTGAAATTCGGGGCCTGATGGCTGAATATTTTTAGGAGGCTCCGTAACACGCTACCCAAAAGGAGAGACTATGTATGTACAAGGACAGTCACTGGACCTACAACCAAATTTTAGGTGACTGTCTTTTTATCTAGTTGCTCCTTATGTGTAGCGCGCTTCTTCATTGGTTTTCCTGAACGAAAAAATAGACTGGCGTATGCCACTACACTTAGAAAACAGAGCTCAGAATACAGCTCAAACCAGTTGGTCAAACCCATTGTATTGTTTTTACTTTTGAATTTTTCCAACCAACCTCCACAAGCTTCTTCAATACTTAAAAAAAGAAACACTTGAAAGTTAGGTGGCAACAAGAAAAAAAATAAACGTCAAGCATTCCAATGAACAAAAAATGTTCACAAACTTCGGACCACAAAATACAAAAAATTGCAACTAACCATAAATTTAAACGAAACCTATCAGCAGACAGCTTCAAGCACTACGTTCAGGATTCGTAGAGGTGGCAGCATGCTCGCGATCATGTCGCCCACGCACGCATGGCTCTCTTTGTGGTTGATGTCGCGTATCGTCAACCCAGCGCTATCAAGTTTGGAAGTACCAATTTCTCAGCATCCACCTTGTCTTCAAGCGAATGACGTCACTTTGAACAGCCAGTGGGACCAGCTTAGTTGGACAACGCCGGAAGTCTGCCGCAGCGGGGATACAAACTACCCCCGAGCCCGCTGTTCTTCATTAGTGGGGGACACCGCACGCGACGATATCGCTCACACACGCATGGCTCTCTTTGCATGTTAGTTATTATTCGAAAACAGGTTAACGTTCTAACTGCATTTCTCTTGGGCTGTCGCTCGCACTGAGGTACTGGGAAATATTGTTTCTTGTGGTCATGCCTAAAAGTCTTACTTTCTGGTGACATTTAAACTAATCCGGGCGCAAACACTTAGGAACTCCTTCAAAAAAATTTACACAACCAAAACCAAATGAAGGCCAGGCCTGCTAATATTGAGGAAAAATTCAGTCCCTGACGGACAAGAGTGGGAGGCTCTTTGGCTTCGAAGAAACCGTCCGTAGCCTACAGCGAACTGTCCAGTACCAACAGCAAAGAATAACTGCAATAACCGTAATGAAGCCCGACAGAATATTTTAGCGGTTTTCGGTATTCCCGAAGCTGTGAACACGAAACGCCAGAAGATGAACAGGAAAGGTGCTAAAAGGCGGATTCAGTGAACATCTTGGTGTCATTGTGTCGTCCGTAGTGCAAATTCGTAGGCTTTGGCGAAAGAATGCCAAAAAATATTGAGCTATCATTATCAAGCTTTATGACTACAACGGAAAGATTGCGATATTCGACAAGTGTAAAAAATTGAAACTAAAAAAAATTAAGCAAACTTGTCGTGAGCAAGCTTGCTCACGACAAGCTTGCTCACGACGAGATTCATATAAATAATACAATGTACACGTGGAACAAGCAGTCCAACGTTCATTCCAGAATGTGCAATGATAATGACACTACGTCGCGGAATTGGGACTGACAGCCGGCGAGTAAGGGAGTTAAACTACTAGCTTTCTACGCCGTACGTGTCGGGAACAGCCTTGAAGAATTGGAGTGCGTATCGTTGCTGCATCAACATCATTTATATGCCATAACTAAGACATGGTTAAATGAATATATAACGAATGACGAAGTATTTCCCAGTTCATACAACGTAATCCCCAAAGATAGGGCAAGGAGAGGAGGCAGTGTGGCATTACTGATTAAAGGTTTCATCAAGCATAAGCAGATGAACACGAAAGTGTTCGGTGCAAGATATTTCTCGATAAAATAGCAGTAATAATTTGCGTCATTTATAGGCCCCGGGAATCCCTTTCCAATTCATTCCAAAAATGGATAATCACTTGACAGATCTAACTACTACCAAAAATTGGACAACTAGGATGGGGCAGTTAAACTTGGCTAGAATAATTTGGGAGGCGCGCATTCCTCGTCCTTAAGAGAAACATCCCTCTTAGTGCACGTTGAGAACTATGACAAGACTTACTCAGGTAGTAGGGAGCCCGACAGGACCAGAAGGACAGTGCCAGAGTTTGCTGGAGCATTCATTAGTACCACAGGAATCATTTCAATACACAGTCAAAATTAATATCACAGGAATCATTCCAATACACAGGGATCTTGGCCATAAGATTGCCGTGGCCATGGTTATAATTGTCATTAAGGGTGTAGTAAAGAATCCGATTGTGAAAACAAACCGATGCCAAATTCATTCCTGATGTGGTAGAAACTTCTCTTGATAATATGCCCCTATTGAATAACTTCGATGAACTTTTGCAATATTTCAAGGTATTGTGGGTGGATGCTTATCTCGTTACTTACAAAAGTGCATACAAGTACTTACAAAAAACAAACTCTTGGAATAATTGATATACGATTCATTTGAACCGGCAACTGCGCCGGGCACGACAAAAAAAAATTGGCCACGTATCTACTCCTTTCGTTGCAAATGTCGTTAAAAGACGATAACATTTATCAAATTTTGCCAAGTAAATGTCTCCCTTTGCTTTCACGGTCACCTCACATTTTGTTCCTCTCTCGTCCCGCTCCTCCTCAGGTAAAGACGCCAAAGGTTTGCTTAAATCATTTTAAATTTCCCGCGTTCCACTGCTCCAAACGGGATGTCTCGATGCCAACGCTGCCGTGCGGCGAAGACGCGTGTTTATCGAGGTGGCCTACTTCAACGTTTATAGAACCGCGTTTCCCTAGTCCACGTGCGTTCTAACCAGAACGTGGAACCTATCTAGTGGAACCTTTCGTAACTCTTGCCACCGGATTTCTTCAAATGCCGCCAAAAGCTATATGGCGCGGGTGACAGCAGGCGATGGCGGAGGGATATTTTTTAAGTGCGAATGCACTTTATAAGCGACCCCAAACCATCCACCGCCGGCGGCGGCGGCGGCGTCGGCGGCGTCCGCAGTGCTCCTCTATATTTAAAAAAGAAACAGCATCCGGCGCCAGGTTTCGATCCGAGGACTTTGCGGCCGCAGCGCGACGCGCTACCGACTAAGCCACGGAAGCCACGCTGATATCAGTGTGAGTAACGCGCCTTATATCTTTAACGCATTCAAACTACGTCGTCAGCGGCGTGCGTTGGCGACTCAGCGGCGTTATAGCGGCTTCATAACTGCGTGGGGTACACGTGATACTACAAACCCGATGGAAGAGATGGAAGAGAAGGCGGCGAGGCGGTGGGCTGCGGGGGCCGAGCGCAAGCGCCGCAAGCGGGCCGACAACCGTGCATTCGCACTTTCACATTCTCCCCCTCGGGGAAATGCGGGGGAATTTTTTCGTCAGTTGATGCAGTATTTATTCTCGCCAAAATCAAACACGTATGATTTTTTATGAAGGAACGCTGCAAATATCACTTCTGTAATAATTTGTTGTCTTACATATGCGTAATATCTTGCTGTTCTTCAATAATATTGACAAGTATGAACATTACACCGGACTTAGACGGGCACATTTAGCTGTGACTATATAAGACTATTGCGCAGGCATAGTTTTACTTTGGCAGGGTGGCTGAATCGAGTCACAGACAGACAGACGGACAGAGAGATATACAGACAGACAGACAGAAACACAGACAGACCAAAATTTCTGGGTTTAAGTAGCCCAAGAAAGACTATCGTCTTTAAAAAGACCGAGAATCTCTGTTGCAATCGCTACTGTTACGACTCAGCCCGCCGCTGGGCTTTGTTTCAACACTCCTCGGCTGTGCGGCGAAACCTCCAGTGCCTGCGCCTTTCAAGCAGACCCACCGTTCCACCCCCCCTCCTCCCCCCCCCCATGTCGGTGACTCATGCTTTCACGTCTCGACAAGCCTGGGTCAGACGCCTCCCTTTCGGCGCGTTTAAAACTTCGGCGTATGCCGACGAGGAAGGCTCCAGCGTGCCCCAAGTACACGGAAGCCCCACGTACGCAGCGCAGTCCACCTCTCTCTCCTTTTTCAGACTTAGCGTGCGCCGCTACAACGGACTCCTCACGAACTCTGGAAAGAGTGTTGTGTTTCTGTGACGTTCGTGGCGTCTGCACAATCTAGAGGGAACGCTGTTTTGACCGTTAGCGCTTTCGGCATACCCAAGCGCTGTATTTTCATTCCTGTTTGAGCAGTGAATCAAAGCTCTCAGTCTGCTCGAGTTCTGTGCTGTAACCTCGCCCCTCGGGGCATTGTTCTTTGGCTTCGGCTCAGCTCTCGCTATGAAGTAAACAGGTACGTTAGACTACGGCTTCTGGACTTCTTCACGGCTGCAACAGCTAGCAGCTCGTTTCACACCACGCTACCACACGTATGTCGGAGGCGACGGAGTTCCGCTCGGGTCAGCCTTCCCGGTACCAACAACTGGTTGGCAGCGTCGGATGGTAACTTCGTAACACCTGGAGTGAGCGTTGCAAGATCCAACAGCACGGACGTCCAGGCGGCTTCGGACTTCGCAGAATTCACGGCGGTCAATGGTGAGTGTGGGACTTGTCTTCACTGAGTTTACCAGGCTTCTGAGGATAACTGATAGGGCATGTGTTTTTGTAACGTGAGTTATGCGCGCAAAATATTTTTGGAGCAATTGGAAAGCAGTACTCTAGACCGGCCATGTATTTGAAGGCGTTGAAAAACCGCAGTTGTTGGAGCTTGCAAAAGAGTTGCGCTTGGATGTTACGGACGCGATAAGAAAGCCAGAGCTGATACAGGCTATACTCGCTGTTGGGGCTGAAGATGAGGAGCTGTCGGAATGCATTGAACTGATCAATGACCGAGAGACCGCGAAACGTTAGGCTGCACAGGCAGAGGCTCAGCGCCAGCGTGAGGAACGCGACGAGAAGAATCGAGAACAGGAGCTCGAGAGGCAGAAACAGGAACGCGAGGAGAAAAAACAAGAGCAGGAACACGAGGAAAGAAACCGAGAACGGAAGCGACAGCATGATCTGGAAATGAAGCGTCTAGACATCGAGGCATCTCGATCTAGTCGTGATAGTGACAGCAGCGCGCCAAGCGTGCAGTCTGCGGCGACTGAATGACCTAAGTTCCGAATGAGTGACCTAATGCGCCCTACAAGGTAGGAGAAGACATCGGTCCTTTTTTTGGTCAACTTCGAGCTTACGTGCGAGAGGGCCTAGTTTATTCGCAAAAGCTGCTGGCACTTTTGCCAGGTGAGGCATCCGACGTTATGGCCACCTTGCCAAAAGAGGAGGCGGAGTACTACGAGAAAGTCACGTCGAGCCTCCTGCGTAAGTACCGGTTGTCAGCAGAGGCGTTTCGCCCCAAGTTCCGTGAAGGCGAGAAAAATAAGGGCGATTCGTACTCGGAGTTCGCCTATAAGCTAAGGGCTAACATGGAAGAGTGGCCTAAAAAGGCAACGGCTTTCGGAGAGCACAACAAGGTCGTTGAGGGCTTCGGTCTCGAGCAGTTTTACAGCCGTCGACCACGAAACCTGAGGCTTTGGGTGAAAGACAGGCCAGGTGTAAATACGGTTTATCAGGCAGCTCAGGTAGCCGACGTGTTCGACGCACGTAGAGGTGCGCAGGGGCCGAAGGACGGTCAAAAAGAGTTCAGGCACAGGCCTGATAAGTCAGGGCCGAAAGGCAGAGCTCCCTACGAAAAGAGCGAAACAAAAGTGGCCGAATCCCCGAATAATAAAACGGGCTAGGAAAACGAAAAGAGCGCAAACGCAGATGCACAGCGCCGAAAAAAAGCTTTCGAAGCGCGCAAGCTGTCCACGTGCTACAATTGTTCCGAGACAGGGCATTTCGCCGCAAGTTGCAAAAAGGGCAAGCTTGTCTTTCACACAGTAGGCAAAGATGACGATAGCAGACTCCTTCTGGAGCCCTACGTACGTGAGCTTGCCGTTAACCGTGCCCAGTTCGCGATTCCGCAGCAACAATGAACGTGGTCCACCCGTCCTACGTCGAACCGCACCAATTCGTGGGCGATTGTGCGTGGATAAAGCAGGCCGTAGAAGCGCAAAGCTTGTGTCTTCCGATCGCCAGGATAACCATTGATTGTCCCTTCGGAGAGCTCGTGAAACAGAAGCCGCTGTCTCTCCCAGCCTTCCGGCGCAGTATCCGTATCTGTTCTCAAAAAGGTCCGATCAGCTGTTCTCGCTGACCCGCTCGAAGGCTCGCGAACTCGGAGCGAAGGCGGTGGTTGAAAGTAGAAGCGATTCGCGAAGAGAGAAGGTGGGGAAGCTTGCTGAGACAAGAGCCGACGTTGGTTCCGAAGGCGGCCAGTCTGCCTCCTTGCAGGTTCAAATCGCAGGCGTCGAGAAGCAGCAACAGCCGTCCGAAACAGATCATTCTCTGGCTGACCTTTTTGTAGCACCGACGCCAGAAAGTTTAGAGCGGTTGCTGCACGTCGGTAGTACGGTACAAAGGGTGGAGCAAAGAAAATATCACACGCTGGAAAAGTTAGTGGGCAATGTAACTGAAGGGGTTGCGAAAAAGAACATGCGGTTCCAGACGAGGGAGGAGATACTTTTTCGCAAGTATCGAGACCGGAGAGGGGTAGAGTATGAGCAATTAGTTGTCCATTAGGTTTATCGTCAGGATTTGTTGCGTCTCGCACACGGCAACTCGTGGTCAGGGCACCTAGGCATACGAAAAACAAAAGACCGCCTATTGCAGGAGTACTAATGGCCAGGATGCTTTTGCGACGTCGAAAACTTTGTGCGCAATTGTAATGTGTGCCAGAGAGTGGCCAAGCCGGGAGACAAAACCAAAGCGCCCATGAAACTTGTACTCGTTACCATGGAGCCCTTTCTCCGTCTCGTGATCCACATGGTTCGCCCACTGCCCGCGACGACCTCTGGCTACCGTCACATTTCGACAGTGCTCTGTCCTGCTACTAAATTCCACGACGCGGTACCCTTGAAGGAGTTGGGCTTAGTGGAAATTGTGAACGCCCTACTGTGAGTGTTCGCGACGGTTGGCTTCCCGGTAGAAATACAGTCAGACCAGGGTACTGTTTTTTACGAGCGTACTAACGACGACGTTTATTAAGAAGTGCGGAGTAAAGGTCATTAAGAGTTCCGTGTACAACCCTCAGTCGAACTCTGTCGAAGAGCTGCACTGAGTAATGATACGCGTTCTCAGAGCCATGTGGTTCGAACGAATGGCTGACTGGGACCGTGTTTGCCGGCAGCGATGTTTGCTTTGAGAACGGCTCCTCACGAGACGACCGGGTTCACGCCAGCGGAACTTGTTAACGGACGCTCGTTACGTTCCCCCCCCCCCATCCTCCGGGAATCGTAGGAAAGTAGGGGTGAAGACCCAATGGTCGTAGAATACGTACTCTCGCGGATGGACCGCTTGAACAGGGCACAGCAGCTGGCGGGCACTGCAATGAGCACAGTCCAGAAAAAGTCAAAGCCCTACTACGACAAAGCAGCCAGGGCACGTCAGTTTGAGCTTGGAGACCAGGTAATGATTTTGCTGCCGTCTCAACGCCACAAACTAGAAGTTCAGTGGGAAGGCCCGGAAAAAACCTTCCAAAATTATCTGATACAAACTACGTGGTTACCATTCCTGGAGAGTGCAACCTCCAGCAAGTCCACAACAGCAACCTACTAAAGCGCTACAGGCAGCGGGAAGCGGTGGTGCAGATGCTCGTTAACATACCCGAGGAGATTCCCCCCGAGATTCCGGAATTGGGGCTGGTTACCCATCACGGCACGAGTAGACTTATTAAGGACCTAGTAACGAAGGCGGTGCTTGAGCTGCACCAAAAAACTTGAGTTGCAGGCACTGTTAGAATAGTTCTCGGACCCGTTTTCGGATAAGCGCGGCAGCTTCCCCCTAAGGCATTACATCGAGCTTACATCTTCCCAGCCCGTGCGTTCAAAGGCGTATCGAGTGTCGCCGCGACAGCGCGACATTTCGGCAACTGAAATCCAGAAAATGTTGGCTCTGGATGTGATATAGGCTTGCGAAAGCGACTATACTTCGCCCCTGATACTGGTTGAAGTTCCGGGCAAGGATCTGCGATCATGTACAGACGATAGGAAGTTAAACCTTATCATTAGAGACGAACCCTACCCGATACCGAACATATAAGAACGTATATAGAAAGTAATATACGAACGTAGATAGAAATTAGGCAGCAGTTGCTTCATTTCAACTTTTTACTTAGTGCGGGGATACTGGCAGGATCCGCTGACGAAGGAAGCTAGCCGATACGCGGCGTTTATTTCACCCATGGGGACCTTCCGACCAAAGGTTTTGAGTTTTGGGCTGAAAAAAGGGCCATACTGTTTTTCAAGTCTGGTGGTCAAAGTGTTACGGGGGTTCGATGACTTTGCGTTGCCCTATTTCGACGACGAGGCTCCCTATTCCGCCTTGTGGCCGGAGCATCTGGAACACCTGCGCTCCGTGCTTTCACGTTTGCGTGAAGCTGGCTTAACGATCAAGGCACCTAAATCCCAAATGGCACGAACTGAAGTCAGTTACCTTGGTCACGTAATAGGTAGGGGTCATCGCCGACCTTTTGAAGTTTACGTAGCGGCAATCCGAGACTTCCCGCAGCACCGAACCAAGAGAGACATTAGGTGGTTCTTGGGAATCGAGGTTACTATCGGAGGTACATTCCGAGGAACTCTGAGCTGGCTTGCCCTCTAACCGATGCGCTTCGAAAAAACGAACCGCTAACAGTAGAGTGAGACCAAACGAAAGAGCAGGCGTTCGCTGACCTGGAAAACGCTCCAACTAGCCACCCTGTATGGGACTCGCCAGACTACTCAAAGCCATTCTGGTCCAGTGTGATGAAATTGACCGCGCGATGGGCGTAGATTTGTGTCAGAAAGCTGAAGACAATGAGGAGAACCCAGTATTGTACTCAAGTCGTAAGCAGACTATTCGTCAAGAAGCCTACAGCGCCTCCGATTAGTAGTGTGTGTGTCTCATTTGGGCGGTGCAAAAACCGGCCTGTTACCTCACCGGTTCGAAGTTTATAGTGGAGACTTACCACTGCCCTCTCAGGTGTCTGCACACGATGTCTTCAAAGAGCGGTCGCCTCCTGCGCTGGAGTGTGGCTCTGCAGCACTATACGTTTGAAGTGCAGTACAAAAAGGGAAAACTGAATAGCAATGCTGCTGCCTTAAGTCCGAGTCCTTAAAGGGGCACTGACACAAAAATTTTGCAACTTGTTTTTTTTTTGTAGCGATAAGTAGGTAGTGACCTACTTATAACCTGTAGAAACCTCGTTTGCTTCAGCGTAGGACAGTTGTTTCATTAGAGGCATTTTAAATGCGGCCAGTCGCAGTTTCGGTTTCAGCGAGTGCCGCCAAACGATGGATTTTGTGTGCGCAAAGCTGACCACGTGACCGTCGGAGGGATATCACAGAGCAGAGCCGCCGTAGCACGGTCGAATCCGCATCGACTTCAGTTTCTGCCAATGCCCCCACGTACTGATCTCGTGAGGTGCTTAATTAAAAAGCGACCGTGGATGTGACGGAGGCGCTGCGAGTGCAAATGCTACCGCGGCTAAAGAACGAGGCGCGACGCTCGAGACGGTGGGTGGCAAGAAGCGCGCTGGGAGCAGCCGGCCGGTCTGCCTACAGGTCCGCCTACAGATGTGTTCGGCTTAGCACTGCGGCGGATATTCCAGTGCCGCTCTCGTAAGCGGTGCAGATGACAATTTTTAATGCAACCCGCCATCGCATCATTAACTCCTTTCTCATGTAAGCCACCATGGTCGGGACTTGGGGACAATTTCGTGCAGCGGTAACAAGCTATCACTCGAGCTACCTGCGCCGGCATAGGCCACTTCGCGGCCGTGGCCGCCGCCTGCACAGCGACCGTGCGGCTAGCTCAGTGGGCTTATCGTGCCTCCGGCGCGTTTTCGCATCCCATTGTAATCAAAAGTAATAGAAACAGAGAGCCTGTAATCGCTGTAGAACTTTGGTCGCGGCCAGATGCCCCATGAGCTGACGAAATCACGGCGCCTACGCCGCCAACGATCGGGTCGTTCGTTCTCGAGAGCAGAAGCTCCGCCCTCCGGCCCTTCGATTGGAGCGGCGAGCCGGGCGAGCCGGCGAAAAACGGCGGCAGTGCGGAAGCGGCAAACACAAACTCGTGACGTGTTTTGATGTTGTTTATTTACACGATATCCTCGGGATGTCGATTGCGCGTGGTCCTCAGCTGGAAGGTCGGTTGCGTTTCGCACACTTTAAAATTGATTTTACATATGTTCTAGGCGGTATTCGCCAGTCATATTTTGCAGATGATGTATATGTGTTTCCACCAATCTATCACCGAAGTTATCTCGCCTTCAAAATTTTGTATCACTGCCCCTTTAAGGCAAGAAGTGGCCTGTACACGCCTGACTTTCGCAATTGCATTATTGTTTCTGAAGCAGGTTTCGCCCTTCACGATTACGTTTTTTTGTGTGGAACATTTCCAATCACACGAAATGTCACCTTTCAGGTTTGTGTGTTTGCCTAAAGTGCTTCTGGGTAAAAAAATAACTAGTGGAGTTAGTTATTCGCGTATTTTTTTTTGCAACTAAAAGCCTGGTAGAGCTTCAGTGTGGATTTGTCTTCGCACTTGTCGGTGATGCGGTTGTGTCTTCCTGTGTTCTGTTGCTTGCCTGACCAAGCCAGAGACATTCTTGGCGGGCCACTACTCGTCCAGTGACCGGCCCGGTGAAGCTCCAGCACGGTGTCGTGCAGCCCAGGCCCGGAGTCGAGCCTCTGGCGAGCCCGTCTTTCCGAAAGCATCCCTCCGGACAACGGATCTCGTACCCCCGGCGGAGAAGCTGTCACGACTCAGCCTGCTGCTGGGCTTTGTTTCAACACTCTTCGGCTGTGCGGCGAAGCCTGCAGTGCGTGCGCCTTTCAAAGAGACCCCCCCCCCCCGTGTCGGTGACTCATGCGTTCACGTCTGGACAAGCCTGGGTCCGACGCCTCGTTTTCAGCGCGTTTCAAACTTCGGCGGTTGCCTACGAGGCTGGCTTCAACGCTCCCCAAGGACACGGAAGCCCCGCGTCTGCAGCGGAGTACTTCTCTCACCCCTCTCTCGTACTCAGCGTGCACCGCTACTACCACCTTCTCGCGAACTCTAGACTGAGTGTTGCGTGTGTCTGTTACGTTGGTGGCGTGTGCACAATCTAGAGGAAACGCTGTTTTGACCGTTAGTGCTTTGGGTATAAATAGACCCCTCCCAAGCGCTGTATTTTCATTCCTGTTTGAGCAGTGAATCAATGATATCACTCTGCTCGAGTTCTGTACTGTAACCTCGCCCGTCGGGGCATTGTTCTTCGGCTTCGGCTCACCTCTCGCTATGAAGTAAACAGTTACGTTACCCTACGTCTTCTGGACTTCTTCACGGCTGCAACAGCGGCTGGCCGCTCGCTTCACACCACGCTACCAAACGCATGTCGGAGGCGACGGAGCTCGGCTCGGGCCGGCCATCCCTGTCGCAACACTACGCTTAGTACCCAGACACGAAAGGAGTTAAAAACTCCAAAAAAATTTTGGGCAATGTTCGCTGATAATTTGAACAATTCACATCACAGGTTTTGGACATTCTTGGTCGGATCAAAGCCGGCTACAACCAGTGTCAGATAGACAGATTTTCTGGGATCCAGTGCCAGTTGCTAAAGCCTTTAAAAATTTCTTTAACAGTATATATATATATATATATATATAGAGAGAGAGAGAGAGAGAGTGAGACAGAAAAAAGAGTCCGAAATAGCCACATATAAACAGAAATAGCCAGTCTGAGTGGCGCTGGCTACCACCCTCAAGCACAGCCACAAAAATACCTAAGCATAAATACCCCAGAAAGTGGTGGGCAAAATCGCCCCATGGGTAGCGTAGTGGTTATCGCACCAGACCGGTATTCTGGAGGTTGTGGGCTCGGATCCCACCTGGCGGGCATTTTTTCTCAACTTTCTTTCTTTCTTTCCAAATTCTTTACCAGTTTCAATGACCTTCCACATCCTCCCCTTTGCTTTCCGAGGTTTTCTTGGCTGCCAACTCATATTTCTGTCTTATTTTCAACAAGCCCCTCATTTCCCATTCTGATTCGCAACATGCATAGCGAGGGTCTCTGTTCTGGCAGTCTTGTTGCCATAGGAAGCTTAAGAGGGTTCAACGATGGTCGACCACTCTTGACATGTCATAGACACTCGAGTCACGACACGGGGGGTAAAAAAAAGGTCCCCTCCACCCCGTGTAGTCGGAGTGGCGCTGGCTACCACCCCAAGCACAGGAAACAACAATACCTAAACATAAATACCCCAGAAAGTGAAAGGGAAAATCGCCCCGCCGGTAGCGTAGTGTTTAGCGCACCAGTCCGGGATTCTGGAGGTCGTGGGTTCGGATCCCACCTGGCGGGCATTTTTTCTCCACTTTCTTTCTTTTTTTCCAAATTTTTTATCTGTTTCAATGACCCACCACAACCTCCCTTTTGCTTTCCGAGGTTTTCTTGACTGCAAACTGTTATTGCTGTCTTATTTTCAACGAGCCCCTCATTTCTCATTCATTATATATATATATATATATATATAGCAGGGAAGGAATTCTTGGCTACTGTTTAAATATTCAAAAACTTTTTTACCTTAGATATATATATATATATATATATATATATATATATATATATATATATTTATTTATTTATTGATATATACTTATATTATAGTATACATGTGTTATACAGTACAAACACAACCAATATCAAATTGACAGATTTGCAGTGATCCAGATTCAGTTGCTAAAGCATTTAACCATTTTTTAACAGTACATGGCCCAAAGGACATGACCCCGGTAAATCAAGACCGCGATGGGCATTACGAAGATGACATTGTTATCTTTAAGGAGGTTTATTTGAACTGCTTTTAAAATTAGATCACAAGAAGTCTTCAGGGCCTGATAAAATAACGAAAAAGTTTTTAAGGCGATTTTGCAAATGGTATTCTGAGCCCAAATTTTTGCGTCCTTATTTGAAACTAGTGCTGAAGTGAGCGATTGACTGCTAGAAAAGATTGTGCCCGTGCCGAAAGTTGGAGATATTCTTATGATTTAAACCTATCGGTGTATTTCTAGTACATGTGGAGTGTGTAATGTTTCGGAGCACATAATTGGCAAACATCTTGTTGCGTAATTTGAAAGTAACAACCTCTTTTACAACAAACAACATGGTTTTCGCTGATGCCTGTCAACTGTGGAACACGTATTTGAAACAGTTCATTTCTTTGCGGCAGCATGAATTTTAATGAGCAAACTGAAGGTATTTCATTAGATTTATCAAAAGCTCTTGACAGGGAACGTCAAGCAAAACTTTTCTATAAATTATCTGGTTACAGTGTGATTTTGCAAGTGTACCGGTGGATACAAACATACTTGAGAAAGCGTTAAAAGTTTGTGGAAATTGCCAGAGAACCTTCGTTTTTGTTGTCCATTTCTTTTAGTGTGCCGCAAGGGTCTCTTTTACGCCCAATTTTGTTTCCGCTTTACATTAACAACATTGCACGTGGTGTATACCCAACATCAAAGTGTGATTGTTTGCTGACGGTTGTCTTTTGAGTACACCTGTCAAGACACTCTCTGATAAGCCTGGTTTAAGTGATGCCTCAAACATTATTTAAAATTGGTGTGCGCAATGGTATATGGAAATCAACCCGAATAAATCTGCCTGCATGACAATCTCGAATAAGAAAACGCCTTTGATGTTTGATTACACAGTGAACACGAAGCAAATCAAAACAGCCACCCGAAATAAATATCTTTGTTTGACAATTACAGATACACTAAGGCATTGCGCTGCTGAGCACGAAGTCCCGGGTTCGATTTCGGCCCGCGGCGTTCGCTTTTCCGATGGAGGTGGAAAGCAACAACGCCCGTGTTTACGAGATTTCGGCGAACGTTTAGGATCCCCCGGTAGTCAAAATTAATCCGGAGCCCTCCACTACGGCGCGCCTCATCGCCTGCGATGCGTCGGCGCGTTAAACCCCACAATCTATTCAATTACCGATACAGTGAATTGGAATGCACATATCGACAATGTCTGCGGGTAGGCTCAGTCCGAACTTGTACAACTGAGTCGTAAATTAACAGCTGCTCCTCCTGAGTTTAAACTTCAGGCGTGCAAAAGTATTGTTCCACCTACCTTAGAATACGCCAGTGTAGGATACGGCGGAACCACGAATATCAAATAAATAAATTGGAGCGTGTTCAGAGGTTGTCCGCGCGATTTGTTTTTCTCATTTGTGAGAGAAGGAATCAATGCCATTCCTACTTACTGAGGTTAAACTCTCTCAGCTTGCAAAATCGCGCGACTTACCTTTTCGTGTCAGGTTTACAACAATACGGTCAATTTAAACCCTAATCGCTAGTCGCATCACCAAGGAAGTCTTATCACCAACCAATCCCCCACACATTACTATGCTTTACACAACATGAACTGATACGTTTACAAACACAAGTTGTCAGAACGATTGTGTACTGGAACTGTCTTGAGGCAAAATTCTTGGAAAATGTTGAATCTTTTTTTGCTAAATTAGAATTGTTACTGTGTAATGTAGTTCCCACTCTAGAACAGCCAGACAGGGCTTACAGCATTGGAAATAAATAAATACAATAAAAAGAGAACGCGGAACAACTTTTTACAGTGAATAAAAATACTCTCAGTACGAAGAAACTCTAGCTAATAAAAAATACAGAAACGTTAAAAATTTTAGAAGAAATGACAATCCTTATTGAAGGTTACAGTGACTAATATTAAACCCTAAAAAATATCGGTAAAAATTATCCACATACGCAGACGCACAGAATCACCGCCAAATAAACTCAGAATAACTGTGATATTGAATTCGTTTCTGTCTAATTATCTTGTGTAATTACCCTTTCTTGGCGTACTTTCGATTTAAAATTGAAACATGCAATTTCAATGTATTATTTTGGTCAGTTACACCTTGGAGGTACGGGAAGGTTATCTATGCTTGATCCAATTTTATAAAAATGTTCAAATAAGCCCTTTTGAGGCTTCTCTCACTTTCAACTCGCTGCCCTCTGTAGGAGCCGTCAGGTAACCTCAAGCAATCAGTAGCTGCTTTTCGCTGGATGCAACCTCAAAGTGGTAGCGAAAAGTGAACATTTTCTTTAATTTGGTTTGATTTCATTTCAGTTGATAAAAAGTTCGTCTGCTTTAAAATATATAAGCGGGAGACAGCGACCTGCCCTACGATTGGAGCATCGGCTTGAAAGCAATCGTTCACAGAAGGGAGCTAGGCAATTGAGGGCCCCCGAAACGCCTAAAGACGGGGTGGTAAAAAATGAAGGATACTCACACTAACGCGTAAGCTATGAAGGTAGCGAAGGTTTACGCAACCTTCATAAACATCACGACTGTTTAAGTCCCCGATTTCAACCGATTTGCTTCTTTTTTGCTGCCGCAACGACCTTTACTACATCTTTGTTGCTCCACCGGCGAAGTAGAAGCAAACCGCAGAAGCAGAACAAACGAGCGGTACGCGTACACTTTAACTAGGCACCCGCCGATGCAACGTGTGCAGTGTGACGTGTTGTGTGTGCAGCAGGTGGCGTGATTCCTCGCCCATTTCCACAGCCGAGAAAGTAAGGCGTTTGTCTTTCGAGTACTACCTCACACTGGCCGGGAAAAGCACGGTGACCCTTTGCTCGCATGGCAGCCGAACGACTTTTTCATGTTTAAGTGAAACCATCTACTGTTGTACTGGGAAACCACTGCAATCACTCCATACGGCTCTGTACCTATATTTAAAAATAAAGTTACTCTTACCCGAAAAGAGCTCATAACCGAAGGGGTAAGACGACCGACTCGAACTGCGTTGATCTACAAGACACTTGTTCGAATCCTGCCGGTGCAGTTGCCGGTGATTTATTTTACTATACTGTTCTACTGATTTTTGTGAAGCTCCAGAATCAACAAAGTGCTAAACCACGTTGCTGTTAAAAGTATCTTGTTCTTGCAATTCCATATTTGCAAAAGAAAACACTGCGTACTGTTGTCTTCCTAGCCACATTGCCGAAGGTATTCTGGCGCTGGCGGTGGGCAGGAAAGATTTGGTTTCAAAATAACTTATACTCAAAAACGAGGCGTCAAATGAGAGATGTCCTGGACGGAATGGAACCTATGTGCTAAAGAGACCATTTGATAGGTGTTAGGAGTTATAGCGCCGGTTGAAACTCCTGAACTCCTGTCCCGATACTTCTGCCCCACAGCCCAGCGAATCAAAAAATCTCGGGATCTTAGGTGGCGATTATTCATCCCGAAGCGGGCATAGCCTTTCGTTGCTCCTGAGATTTCTATTTCTTCCTGACTCCCCAACTACTTTATGGGTGAAGGCCTCGGTTCAACGGAGTTTCAAGGTGTGATTTTCTTACAATATTTACTCCGCAGATGTAATTACGTTGTGAAGTATTTCGTAATAATGTCTTGTTTCGTTTTGTAGCAACTTATCAAAACCCTTCGGGGTTTTATAAATAAACGGATTGTCTCGTGCAAAATGTGGCTTGTTTGTAAATTGTGGACGCTTTTGCTAACATCCTCCTCGGCTTCCTTGTTTTAGGCTCCCTCTCTCGTTTTCCTGATTCAGTAAAGAACTGCGCTTCGGCTTACCCTTTAACTGATTTGCTCACCCTTAGAAAAATAGCCATGGTGTTTTTTGTTCGACCCGCTGCAGGTAAGTTACTTCATATTATCGATGCGGAATGGTCGAGTTGTTAATAAGTGGGCCAGACGAGCGGTTGCCTTTCAACGTAAAAGCTCAGTGAAGCAGAGGAGCTAATAGTAGGGAACGCTGTCTGGGGTAAATTGCAAGCCTACCCTTCTAGGAAAACGTGGGTCCACTGCAGTGCAAACTTCCGCTCTTCAGGCTTGTGTACTAAGCAAACGGAAGTTGTCTCTGCAGCATTTGAACAAAACAGGAGATAAAAATTTCATACAGGTTAACGCACCTGCTGGCTCTCGACGCTGGCGCCCAGTCCGGGTGCGCTGATGTCGTAGAGGGCATCCTCGGCCGCCGTGGGCGCCGCCACCCGCGCTGCCGCAACGGGGGCCACCACGGTCTTGGTTTCCGGTGGAGCTGCGGCTGTACAGCAATACAAAGGTTCCGAACATTGAGTTTCACACGCACATGTGCCATGGAGAAACCTTGCGCTCCGATTGCGTGGCATCGCAGGTGCCGCCAGAGCAGCTAACTGCGTTCCTCCCCTACTTGGCTTGGTCGGCTCAAGGTTTTTTTTTCTATTTAAGCAAAAATCAACCAATCTGTTAACGTCTCTTGTAGCGAAAGCTACAGTACGCTACCTCAGGCAGCCTTCACGAGGAAACAAGTTTTGACCTTGAGAGCTAGAGGTCAAACCACACCACCTTCCGCAAGCGCCCTGACTGGAGCAGCACCGGTGGGCTGGGAGAGATATGAGAGGAGGCAACGGAGAAGCGCCCGGAACCCGTTCTGCCACCGGGCGGTGGAATACGAGGGCGCACCTCCTGCAGCGATAAGTCGACGCGACGAAGGAAAGCGAAGTGCGTGCAGAACCGTGTGCGAAGCAGTAGGACAAACATCCAGCTGTGGTGCCAGAAATGTTTAGTAGTTTGCCGTCCATGCGCCTTCTCTATTGGGAGGCATGTCCACGCCGCTGATGCACGCACGGCGGTGCGCCGAGGGCGCTGTGAGCAATTGAGCGCCAGAGCGATCGCAGCAGAGAGCCGCCGCCGCCAGGCCTGTGCCGCGCGCTACTGCCGCGGAGAGCAGGCGCGCATCGGGGTTTGTCGGCCAGTCAAAAGAGCTGAAATGCAACGGCTCGAGCTGCATCCGCTCCAATTTGAAGCTGCCATATAACTATTCTAGGCCCTTTATTTTCGCCAATCGGTCTGCGAAGCCTATTAGGCTGCTGACCTTGGCCACCGAGACTGAAGGATGAAGCCTCAGAAACGAGAGTAGCCATTTCGCTACCGCCGCTGGAAGCATTATTTGGCGCAATGTTGAGACCGTGAGCAGATCTCGCTTAGAGATAGCCTCGGTGCGCCGGACACAGTATTTGTTCCAATTAATCAGAAAACTACTGCGTTACCCCGGAACGTCATGCATTGACATAGGTTGGCATGTAGCCGCCTCGGCTAGTTCTACTAAAAGGGGAAAAAAGTCCTAGTGAAATGCTTTACCAAAAAGAAAATGTTCTTGAATACTTCGGTGGGGGGAGCGGCGTGAAAAGCAAGGCAAATGGTTGTTGGTCCTAATATGCACCAAGAACCTTTCTTCGTAATATCAAACAGCTGCAACAAAATGATTGGCCATACACAAGTATTTTTACTTCTTTCTTTCCCCGCGTGCGACTCGCGATTCGCTCCGAATAAGCTTGAATGATTGATTGATTGTATGGTTGAACGCACCGACACAACGCATCCGATGAGGCGCGCCGTAGTGGAGGGCTCCGGATTAATTTTGACCACCTGGGGATTTTTAACGTGCGCCGAAATCTCGTACACACGGGCGTTTTTGCTTTTCGCCTTCTTCCGAAAAGCGGCCCCCGCGGCCGTGAATTGAAACCGCGACCTCATGCTCAGCAGCGCAAAGCCGCGGCGGGTAGTATTTCACTGATCAAACTGTGCATCCCTTCGAGCGATTGTTAGAGTTAAGGGCGCTTCAAAGGGCGCATCAAAGCGCGCCTCAAAGCTGCACAACAAGAGGCGCTAGCATTCTTTGCGCCGCTCTTTGTGAGCCCGACTGCCCATGAGCAGCCGCTCGTTTCACGATCTACCCGATCAGCTACGAAAAAAACCGTGCTAAGTTTGCGAATTCCGCGCGTAATTCTTCCCTCCAAAAAGGATAAAGCAGGCAATCGTGAAGTGTTTTCGCACTCAGAAACGATCCGCGCGCACGTCCGCCACGCGTGCAAACACGCTGTGCCTCCGGCCCGCAAGGCACTGGGAGCGGCTAGAACAGGCCCAGACCAGGGCAGCAGAGCTTGTCGCCGCTTAACCAGGCTTGCCTTCATATCGTGCATAAACAAGCCACAATCAAATACATTCAAAACTATTCACCTTGTTACATAAATAAAAGTGTGTATTCTAATAACCAACCAAATTTTCAAGCTATAATATTGTGTGTTAACCTAACTTTAATGGACGTTTTTACCACTCGCGCCAACTGCCGGAAGGATAGGAAGTTAGGAGCTCAGGTGACCACATTCGGCCGCGATTTGCCCGAGTGTCCTCTTATATGGTATTCTTTTCTCTACACATTACAGGAAAACAAGCCGGATGGGGAGTTTCATTAGGTTTATGCTCCGGTAAATCCTCCAGCAGTACAACGCTTACTACGTGCTGCGGAGTGTATAATGCACAATACGCCTAAACACTCCGTCAACCAAGTGACGGTGTAAATACGAAGCGATAACATACCATTGCTCCGGCCGAGGGAGGAGTTAAGCATATAACCTCCAAAAAAACTCCGGCTTGGGAGATTCACGCCCGGGAAAGCTCCGTCCATGAGCGGAGTTACAGGACGAGCCTCTCGCGAAATCACGGCGCAAACGAGAGGGCAGTCGTCAACGTGGCCGCTGCTCCCGGTGGACGTGCAGCGAGACACCGAGAAGCGTGGCATGCCTTGTGGAGTTTCCAAATAGTGACGACCTTGCCGATTGCACGGCACGCGAGGAAGGAATGTATGAGCAAGATCCAGCAAGACTGTTCCCGACGTATTGTGTGGTGCGCGAGTTCGCTTCGCGGTGGTATAATGTGGCGGTGGGTGCGTGCGGGAGCACGAACAGGCTACTTCAAGTGGCGACCGGATCAACAACAAGCGTAGGACTCGTCGAGGCATAAGTGTTGCGCTTTGAAAGCAACCAATCTTCCTACACAGCAAGGTGGATGTCGGAAATGGTAGGGAGGCATTCAGGCGTGGAATTTTGATTTTGCTTGGAAGATACTACCTTCGCGGACTGTGACGCGGTGGTGGTGGCGTAAAAGTGAACGTGTTTGCGTCTCGCTGCAATCATTTGGTAAGAGCGACCCGCCTAATGTTTTCATTCTTCATTCAAAAATGTTCCAGCGGTCAAAGAGAGGCTAGTCTTCTCCGCAATAGCACCATCGTTTGCAATGTTGAGTTCACATCTCGTTTCTTTTTTTGTAAACAGTGCATGATATTACAAAATAGCTGGACATGTTTGTTTATTTTTTTTTTGTTTTCCTAGCCTAAAGTCGTCCCTCTTCTTTTATATCCACGAGTTTCCAGTGCCAGAAAAGCTATAATGCGCCGTAAGCACGCCGCGATGGTGTTACTTCAAGCAGACATCACCCGCTCGCCCTCCGTCACACGGGAAGAAAATCTCCCCGTCGTTTTCTGGGAACGTTCAGGAACGCCGTACCTCGCACACCGCGGAACTGCCGCGCGCCCCCACCGTTTAGGGAACGCGATTAAAAGAAGGGGGAGATACTCACACAAAGCAAGTTGACTGGCACAGAAAACATGGTTGCCTTACGCAGGTTCCTATGCGCATTCCAATGTCGTCACCTTGTTTGCATTCTCGTAGTTAAACACCACCTTCTTTTCTTCAGGCTTCACGATATTTCATTTTCGTCATGTCTGAATACCCCCCTTTTTTTTTCTTTTGGTGATTCCTGGGCTTTTTGTATTGAGACGTCGTATGTGTGTGGCTTTTCGGTACTGCCTACGCTGTTTTGAATTCAGTTAGCCTTTCCGTAGTTGTTTTTTTTTCTGACGTGGCTACAGTCATGTCATTCTTGTAAACTGTGTTACAAACTTGGTAATAATGATACTCGCCAAATATCGTTCTGTTTTTCAATTTGAGTTCTGTTTTTATTTTTATATAAATCACATGGTTTAAAGAGGGAAGAAATCCAACTTCCGCTTTACAACGTTTGGTCACTTTCTTTGGAATTTGCGCTTATGAGTGAGTAGAATAAACGCAGAAGTGATGGGCTTACATTGGAGCTGCAAATAAAATATACGGGTGTTTCAACGAGCCCAAGCTGCTATGACTACGGGGCGCGCCGTAATGGAGGATTTTTGGCCGCCTGGCGTTCTTTCACGCGGCGAAAATATCGACACACGAGATTTATTGTTTTTGGCGTTAATCGAAAAAAAAACCATCCTTGGGCTCAGTAGCACAACCCCAATGGGCCGCCGTATGGCTGGTAGCCGGATATATTTTCAACCATATTTCATGTTTCAAACGATTGGTATTTCAGTTGTGTTTGATGCGATTTATTTGTCCATGTGGCTTAGACTACATTATCGTATTTATTTGTGTTCCATCTATATGTTTGGTCATCAGCTGATATATTTTTGAACGCAAATATTTTGTGCTATTGTGAACTTGACGCGCCATGTTCTATTTTGAATTTGAAATTGACGTGAAGTTGACGTTGAAGTTGACAAGGAAATAAATGTCGGCTTTGTTCCTTGCAAGTCTCGGTACTGCCCTGCTCAGCGTGGTTTTTAAAACATAATATACTTCACTAGACACTCAAAAACACTTATTCGTGGCGGAGCTTTAGGGGACATCAAATACTTCTCCGGATGGTTAAACACGCCCTCCTTCAGGGGTGTTCCTAATTACATAAAATACTCTCCTAAATGCCACAAAAAACTCCTCTTAAGTGGAGTAATTGACAGCACGAAATACCCCGCTCAATGCCCCCAAAAGTTCCCCTCCTCACTGGGATAATAAGAGCAAGAACACTCCGCTGAATGCCTGAAAAATCCAACTCCCTCCCTTAGGGTCGTTGACTAGGTGTTTCCTTTTAGCGGAGTAAATAAAACCCCCTATACGGAGGACGCTAGAGGACAAGCAATTTACTCCCTATCCGGGGTATTTCCATTTAGAGTGTATTCCGCCACTGGCAGGCCGCGCCAGCCGCACTCCGATTGCCTGAAGCGGCGCCACTGCGTGCGTCACGGAGGAGCCTCCTGCGCGGACGGAGGACGGCAGGCTAGCGAATCATTGTAGGCACCCTAATCCAGCTGTGGTCGCTCCTACAGCGGTGATGCTTACGCCGTGAGGCGACAAAGATGAAACACGCTCTTGCTGCGTCCAGCTTCGCTACCTTCAAGTCTTACGCGTTATTCTCGTTCGTCTTGCATAAATCTTCCAAATATTTCCATAGCAAATAACGTTTCCGAGCTCCAATGTTTTCTAAATATGTAAATACCAAAACATTATTATGTTTGCAGGTACAGACAACTTTTCAACCTGTTGCGCCATCCCAAGGGCAAGTAGAACGTCCCTACGCGGCACATGATGGAACGCCCGCTAAAGCGGAGATCGCTAGACAATGCGGCCAGATTTTCTTCAAGTGCACATTATGCAATTCTGTGCGGTTCCTAACAAACTACTACGCTGTTATAGACCTCGTTTGTTACGTTAAGGAGCGGTGTTCCCTGCGTGTATGCTTGCCTGCTGACCATCTCGCTGCCATCTCCGCGCGCGCTATTTACATGCAGATTCGAGTAGTAAAGCTTTGAACGCTCTGAAGTGCCGCTCTCGTTAATGCCCATATGTATACATTTCTAGCTACTTTACCCACACAAAATGTACTTGCACAGTGATGTTCCCTACTATAAATATTTGACACAATGGCCCCGCGTGTGCTCTTTTGCCGGTGTGCGTTGGAGCACAACGAAAACAAGGGTAGCCTGAGAAGCACGTTCTGTGCTTCTAGCGCTTAAAATCTGCTACGCGTCATTCTATACCCCAAACAAATAGCCTGGCGGCTCTTAGAAGCTATTAGCGCTTGAATAACCGGCATGGTTTTTTTTGTCGCTGTCGTCGCGGTCCCTATGGCCAAAAAGGTCTCTCCAAGTTAAGCAAAACTAGAGTACTTTTCTATTGCACGTACAGCATGCAGTTAAGCACTCGTTCAGCACTCGTTTAAAAAGAGTCACCACAGCAGGCGAAAAATGGCCAAAAAACGAGAGAACGACCGTCGATGGCGAGCTGCTCAAATTAATGAACGCCGTTCACAAAGAGCGCGGCAAAATAACCAAATCACGAGGGATTAACGCATTATCCCTCAAGAGATTCGGAGAATGCAGCAAACCCTGAAATATGGTCTAGCGGAACATTGATTGTACAACACGTCTTTAACACGGCTGTATAGCCCGGCCTATAAATAGAGCCGTAGTTGAGGACTGTGTATAAATTTGGAAGACCTGGAAATAATGGCCGTGCGCTGAATTCTCAACACACCGGTGTTTCAGGTTCCCACCTCCAGCAGCAAAACTCCAACAGCGGCGGGAATCCAACCTCCTGTTCAGTTGCGCAATTCCTCAGCCACAACGAATGGTGTCTCTTTAAAATCTCTCGGCTCGTGGCTTCTATACCGCGACAACGAGCTCTCGATTAGTAGCAGGCAAGCCGCTAACCGGAATGTGGAGGGAACGTCATTTTATCGGTACTCGCTGCTCAGCAAGCCTTTTATTACAAATACATAGAAAATACAGGGCTACCTAGGCACTAAGGAGCACATCTGATTTTAAATTTTCAGCTGCGAGTGCTCTTTTTCAGTTTTGCTGCAGGCTATGTTTGAGAGAGTCGCCCACAAATAGGGGCGAGTTTTGTTTGCTGTTTATGCCCTAAAATGCTGGTTTTTGAATGGAATCCTTTTACGACCCTGCCAAAAACCCGGCAGTCAGAGCGCGGAGCCTTGCTCACGGATGCTGTTATGCAGCTAGAGGGGAGGGCGCGGTGAGGCGCCCGCTTGGTCTTCCACGCTCTCTGCTTTCAACGTGGCACTGCGCGTGCAAAGCCGTTGCTTATCAGCGCGTAAGTTTTAAACACGATAGCCTATTTTGGGCCACTTAAACCAGTGAATTTCGGACTGCCTTGTGGGGAGCAACTCGTCTCCCCTCGCGCCCCTCTCCCCTAGACCTTCTCGCCTGCCGGGCAGCCGCCGGCCACGGGACCTTGTCAATATCGGCGCCTTAGGGATGGCGCTCGTGTAAGCATGCAGTGCGGGGGTGTGGTGATGCCGTGTGGTGGCAGGTGCCGGGGACTCGGACTCTGGAAGCTCTCGTGTGTAGCCGGTGGTGAGGCAGAGTTTGGCCTGTATGTGAGTAAAGAGTTCTTGTACACAACCACAGCGTGCCTCCTTTCTTGGCATGCCGTAGAGAGCTGGCCCACACCGTCGACTCAGCATTCCAGTCAAAAGTTACATGAATATTTCACCGACAGGTTTACACAGTCTAAACTTATCTTAACCACTAAATGTGGGAACAGTTCATACGTGTGAGAATTACAAAGCAAAATGAAAACATAAGGCATGTTTCACCACAACATCAGTACACAACCAGAGCACAAATGGTCTGCTAATGCAACGTAATCTTTTGCTTGATTTTTGGAAGAAAAATAATAAACACCCACTCAAAGCAATAATCGACGCAATCCGCGCGCTCAGAAAGAACTGCTGCCCTTTGAATCGGCACATTTAAAAACAGTGAACCAGGAACTCCTCCGCTCTCTTTTTAAACTTATTTACAGAAATGGTGCATTCAGAAGACGCCGGACAAATTCAATACTGAAATTGGCCGGCTTCATTCGGCGGGTTTCCGGGCACGGTCATCGTCACAGTTGTTCCTAATTATGTAAGGGGAGAAGAAAGCCAAAGAAATCAGCCATTCGCAAAAAACGGATGTCATACCGCACGTGCAGTGTGTCTCACAGCGCCAAAAAGTCGCGAAGAAATGCAGGATCTTCCTTTGCTTCTTTTGCACTGTGTAAACTTGCAAGCTTGTTCCAAGGCATATCTGGGGACGCAGGATGAAGCAAGATGAAAACAAAAAAATTCCCCGCATTTCCCCGAGGGGAAGAATGTGAAAGTGCAAATGCATGAGTTGAATTTGCGCGGTTCGTTAATGTTCGCGAAAGAGAGATCACACACACACACACAACTACAAAGAAAGAAAGATGCATTTATTCACAGACACCTATTTGCGTTGTCGTTGTACTTGATTGCTAGAGCGGATCTCAGCTTTGAAATTTCGTGTCAGTACTCCTTTAAGCGGGTGCATTAGCCCTTCTCACGCCCGATTCCTGGCCAATCCCCCACGTGGGTATGTGCCATGTCAGCGGCCAGGCAGCGCGCACCTATCTCCCCCCGTTGCCAAGGAAGACGAGGAGATTCCTTGCCAATCCCCCACGTGGGTATGCTATGCGGACATCGCCGGTGGACGCAGGTTCAGGGTCGCTTAAGAAGTGCATTCGCACTTAAAAGCACTCAAGTCGCTACGTCGATTGTTGATTTGATTGATTGTAGAATTTAACGCGCCGACGCAACGCAGGCGATGAGGCGCGCCGTATGGAGGGCTCCGGATTAATTTTGACCACCTGGGGATCTTTATTGTGCGCCGAAATCTCGTACACACGGGCGTTTTTGCTTTTCGCCTCCATCAGAAAAGCGACCGCCGCGGCCGGGAATCGAACCCGCGACCTCGTGCTCAGCAGCGCAACGCCTTAGCCACTGAGCCACCGCGGCGGGTTACGTCGATTGTGCTGTCGGTGTTGTGCACAATATCCCGGTATCTTGGGGTAGGTTTTACGCTGGCCAAACGGCCGTTGCGTCAACGAGAGAGCAAGGGAACACGCATTGTCGCTTGAAAAAGATTAAGGAGAACAATTGCCTACCCACTGTAGCGCCGGCGGTTGTGAGCCACGGTTCGATGGGAGTAAAACACTAAAGAACAGCGAGGCGAAAGAGCTAGCCGGAGCGTACTACAGGGGCCGTAGGCTCTATTTCCTTATCGCTGCTGCAGGGAGGGGAACGCCCACTGCGATAGTAGTGCGTCCTCTATCGGCTGCTCTGGACGGCTTCAGCGCACGCCCAGATCAGCGGGCAGCTTCTGCGAGGCCGCCCCCTGATCTAGGCACCCTCCTCGGACCTCTGCGTGATGCTTAACCTCCAGGGGACGGACGAAACGGCTAGACCTGCCAAATCTTCGCTGTTAAAAGGTGCCTCGTACCTGCTCCCATCGCCGCTACGCTGTTGATGATGGCGGTGTAGTCCTTGAGCTCGTCGGAGACACGCGGAACTCGTCGGATGCGCAGGTTGCTTTTGGCAGGTGCGCGGGGGCCCTCGACTGCTGCTACGGAGACGCGGCGGCTGGCAGCTGATGCAGGGTTTGGGGGAGCGGGTGGCGGCGCCTCCTCGCCCAGAGGCATGGCCAGCGACGTCATGCGGGACGCCTGGTTCTGCACAAGTAACGATGCGAGGAGCAATGTTTGCGACGTATATTGATACTGCAGCCTTTCCACGCTTCCTCTAAGGACGTCCTGCCTCCAATAGGGTGAAGTCAGTATCATGGACATAGCCCACTTTATTACACTTAATACAAGCAGAGTTTCAAATTGTTAGCGCCGCAATGGTTATTAATTTTATTTTATTCGCGAGAAATCTTTCATTGCAAACCTGGGATTTAAGCGAACAATGATACCACAAACAACGATGTTTATGAGGTATCACCCTGACGGTCCTGGGCGGTTAATCAGCGTGACCGAATTCGCAAATTTGGCGAATGGTGAGGTTGAGAATGCGATTAGTGTGAAAGGATAGACGTTCAACAGCGCAAATGCACGTTGTGCGCTGTTATTCTAGAAAAGGTAATCTTTTTCACTTGAATAGCACACTTGGCCTTGCCAACTTCGCGCATTTGGTCACGCTGATAAATCGCTCTGGAGATTTGGGGTGAAGCCTACAGGTGGAGATTTCAGAGAGCGTGTTTCAGACCATTGTCAAAACTGGGGATAATAATTTGCCGAACCTTGTGATAAAAACTTCGTACTCTATTATTTGATATCAGCTTCGAAGTTTAGCATGGTTCTTTCTGATGTCGTGCTATATCGCATCATTTCTATAAACAAAAAAGCTTTCTGAAAACTGTTATAACTTCTTGTGGCCTTTTGATTGAATATTAGTAGGCTTTTTGTTGAAGGAAGGGTATCAAAAATCATGCTAGATGCATTGATTTTTTGCACTGTATGGCACGGCACACTAGCAGCGGCGAAAAGCACAACGATCACGTACCACACTTTAGCGCCGCCGTTTGTCATGTTATAGTTCACTGTATCGCGGTATCAGTCTTCTGCAGGCATGCAGGAAGTGAAAAGTTTGTTTTCTTTTCGTTCCTCCATGGCTGCTTGCTACTGTCCCTATTCTAGGTAACTGTACTACAAGGGAGTTGCTGTGTTCTTTGTATTATACGGTTTAGTGCTTTTGTTTTATTTTATTTCGTTAGTTGTGGTGTTACAATGCGCAGACTGGGCGGGAGATGCCCCGGACGCATCTTTTCGTAATCAGCGTGGTAAACGTCTTCGCCAACTTGATGGTGTCGACCATTGTGGAAGCGGCGCACAGCAGTAGTCTAAGAAACGTGAGCAAGAACTGGACTGTCCGAAGACAGCGACAGGAATGGCTACGATACCGGAGTGGCCAGTAACAGTGACACGCTGGACGACTTCTTTGATTGCCTAAAGGCTGGCGACGACTGCACGCCGTTTGATTTGGGCGAGGAGGGGGACGAATGCATTCTAGAAGTGTTCCTATGAGGTGCTACGGCATGGAGCCATCAGCAAAGCGAAGACCGCTTAGTAGGTGTTTGCTTATGTCGTGTTCCCTGGGTTGACCTGGACGCAGGTGGACGGCTTGCTCAGGCTAAGTAACACGCTTCGTGGCGCACAAGTCGCGCTAGAGAGGAAGTTTCCGTTTCGGAAGAGGTTGGAGCGCCACAAACATAAATCCTTAAATGGTTCAGGTGTCTGTCAGCCTGTACAGTAGACGGCTAAACTATCCACGAAATAAGGCCTTTCCTCTCGATGAGTATGCGAGGAATCCTACAAAAACCCTTCCCATGGTTTGCAGCATAAACTTCGTTTTGTACCTGCGAATTTTTTGGAGTGTCTCAGAATTCTGAACGGTGGATGGGTATAGACGGCGCGAGAAACTGCAGCTTCGACCTGAGTTCACGACCAAACTTCAGGTATGCCAGACCTTTCCCTCTAGATAAACTGACCGTCGAGGGGTGTTTAAAAAGGCATCTGGCCAAGCGAAGGTGGATGTCTGCACTTTGTTTTCTCGCCAGCACCGCATCACGTTCATTTACCGTTTATGGTGATGGTTGGTGTTTCATGGCGCAAGGCCAACGAGGGCAAAGAGCGCCAAAGAAGAAGTTATATGATGAAGCGAAGTGATTACCACAAAAAGGTAGGTATAAAACATGTAAATCGGACACAGTAAAAGCAATTAAAGGTAATGCTGATGGCTGATGTATAGGGCCAGATTTGATTATGCGTGATATGAGATAAGGTTTAAAAACTTAACATCTGACAAATAAACACACGTTTCATAGAAACACTGGCATCGTCACCTAGAAATAGCGATGGATGTAGTGGGATATGTTGTCTGTAGAGTTCTCTGAAGTGTTTGTGTCGTGTTGTGTGAAGTGCCTTGCATGTTATTAGTATGTGGACTACGGATAGGCCCTCCCCGCACCTGCTACACAGGGGTCTTGGAGATCCCGTGAGCAGGTGGGAATGTGTTGCATGCGTGTGGCCTATCCGTAATCGAGCCAGGGTAACTTTGTTGTGTCTGTTGTGAGTATCAGTGGTGTATGCTCCCAAGAGTGGCTTTATAATGTGTAGTTTGTTGTCAGTCTGTTGATTCCAGTGCGCTTGCCATGTTGTGCGAAGGTGTTGTCTGATGTGTGGTTTCACGTCGGTGTAGGGTAATGTGGTTATGTCTACTGCATTCGAGAGTGTAGCAGCAGCAGCCATTCGATCCGCTGCTTCGTTCCCGGCTATACCACAGTGGCCAGGGACCCAGCAAAGAACAAGTTCAAATTTGCGTACATACACAGACATAACACCCTTGACTATTAAATTTATAACTTGATTTTTTGAAGACTTTGTTGACGACAACGCCCGCACAACACTGAGAGAATCTGTATATATAATGGATTGTGGGATGTGGCTTTGAAGGATATGATTAACAACCAGAAGCACACCATAAGCCTCTGCCGTAAAGATACTTGTATTACTGTTAAGAGTTCTAGTGACACTAAGCCCAGGCCCATGCGGCGCGCAGGACACCGAGGTGGAAGTTTTAGAGGCGTCCGTATAAAATTCAGAACATTGGTACTTCTCCTGCATATACAAGAAGTGCTGCAGAATTGCACATGTGGGAGCTCGGTTTTTATCTACATGTGTGAATGATGTGTCGCATGAGACAGGGCGGAGATGCCATGGTGCTATGAAATCTCTTACAGAACTTTGGATGGTATCTAAAAAGGAGACAGCAAGCTCTGACGCTTCCTCTCTAACTCTGTAAGAGAAGGGCGCAGAGAACGACGGTCGATTTAAAAGGAGTTCAGTCATGGAGGTATCATGAAAAACTGATTTAAAAGGATGGTGAGGCATGGATGAAATTTTAAAAGCATAAAGGAGGTCTGTGTATGCTCGCTGACGTTGTAGGTTCTATTTGTTGCACTCTACATACAGGCTTTCGACTGGACTAGTCCGAAAGGCGCCACACGTCAAGCGGAGCCCTAGATGAAGCACAGGGTCCAGCATTCTGAGGGATGTTTTAGTGGCTGACCCATAAACAACGCTGCCATAGTCCAATCGTGAACCTATCAAGCTGGTAAAAACACGGAACAGGAGTTGTTTGTCAGCACCAAAAGAGATGTGCGAGAGAACCTTCAGGATATTCATTGTTTTTAAGCATTTATGTTTAAGTTGTTTTATGTGTGGAATGAACGAGAGCTTTTCGTCAAGGACTACACCTAAAAACTTGTGTTCATTTCTGACTGGAATTGAGACACCATTGAGTTTGATGTCTGGATCCGGCCGAATGCCGCGCCTTTTCGAAAACAAAACACAAGTACGCTTCACTGGATTAAATTTAAAACCGTTGCTATCTGCCCAGCCAGCTAGCTTGTTAACACCAAGCTGGACTTGGCGCTCGCAGATAGGTTACAAGACTTAAAGGATAATTGCACGTCGTCTACATAGATTGAGCAGGAAATGGTTGGTGGCAGAGCCTTCCGAAGAGAGTTCATTTTTACAATAAACAACGTGCAACTCAAAACTCCACCTTGCGGAACACTGTTTTCCTGCACATGAACTCTAGAGATTGCAGTTCCAACTCGCACGCGAAACGTTCTTTCAGAGAGGTAGCTCGCAAGCGTGTTCCACATGTTACCCGACATACCAAAGGACTTCAAATCGCTGAGGATGCCGAACCGCCAACCAGTGTCGTACGCCTTTTCAAGATCAAAGAATACTGTCATACAGTACTGCTTATGGAGGTAAGCATCTTTAATATATGACTCTAACGCAACGAGTTGATCGTTCGTAGATCGCCCCACCCTAAAGCCTGCCTGACAGCTCTCGAGAAGACCGTTGTACTCTAAGAAGTACACGAGTCTCCGGTTTATCATCTTCTCGAAGAGCTTACACAGGCAGCTTGTCAGGGCAATGGGGCGATAACTGGCGGGAGAGGAAGGGTCCTTCCCTTCCTTTAGGAAAGCCACTACTATGGCCTCCCTCCAAGAGCATGGGAAGTGCCCCGAAAGAAATATTTTATTGTAGAGGTGAAGAAGTGTTTCAAGTGTGTCTGCATGTAAGTGTTGTATCATTGTGTATGAAATCCTGTCTGCACCTGGAGCTGAAGGTTTAGAAGTACCGAGTGCGACCTTCAGCTCATGAAGTGAAAAGGGGGTGTTATAGGATGAGTTCGACTTCTTAGTGTCTCGCAAGGACTTCTTCTCACATGATGCTTTGTGTTTAATGAAAGTGTTGGTGTAGTGTGCTGAACTGTACACGTGTTCGAAGTGTTGTGCAAGTGTGTTAGCCTGGTCTTCCAGTGTGTCCCCTGTTGTACTAACCAGGGGCAGGCTGTGTGTCTGTTGTCCTTTTAGTTTTCGTATTCGTGTCCAGACTTTGTGTGTGAGTGTATGAGTTGATGGAAGTGAGGAAGGTGCGCCAACTCTCCCTTTTCGCCTCACGACGCACTCGCTTCCCAAAAGCCTTTGCCCGTTTAAAAGAAATGAGGTTATGTGACGTGGGGTACCGGCGAAGGACACCCCACGCCTTGTTCTGGGCCTCTCGCGCCCGCCTGCAGTCCTCGTTCCACCAAGGCCTCCTTGGGGTGCGGGACCCACTGGAGGCCTGGGGAATGGACTTTTCGGCAGCGTCGAGGATGTGCGCCGTGACGACTTGGGCGGCTTCCTCAACGTGTAGGTGTTTTATGGATGTGTGGTGTAGTTTAGATGTTTGTGTGAATGTGCTCCAGTTTGCTTTTGATTCATTAAACCTTTTATGGGAAGATGGACTGCTTGGGCCAGTACCTATATACGTTAATGAAGTGGGGAAATGGTCACTACCATATGGGTCCGTGCCCACACCCCACTCAAGACATGGAAAGAGTACTGCGGAACCAATAGCCAAGTCAAGATGCGAGTATGTATTGTGTCCTAAGTTATGGTATGTAGGCTGTTTTTTGTTGAAAAGGCATGCTCCGGAGGATGTAAGAAACTTCTCTATCAGGCGACCTCGGGCATCCGTTCTGGAGGAGCCCCAAAGAGAGTTGTGCGCATTAAGGTCGCCTGTTAGTACGTATGGTTCGGGAAGCTGGTCGACCAGCGCCTCGAAATCAGAGCTCGAAAGTGCATGATCAGGAGGAATGTAGATGGAGCATACCGTTATCAACCTGTTAAATATTATCGTACGGATCGCTACAGCCTCGAGGACAGTGTTTAAAGAGAGAGGGTGGCATGCTAATGATTTCAAGGCGGTAATGGCCACACCTCCTGAAGAGTGGGTGCAGCCAACCCTGTCCTTTCTGAATACCATGTACCTATTTAAGAAATTTGTTTGTTTAGAGTTGAGGTGGGTTTCCTGGAGACACATAATACTTGGCTGACTGGCATGCAGAATCTCATACACATCGTCAAGATTTTAAAGGAGGCCTCTGCAGTTCCATTGAATGATGTTTTCCGTTCCCATTATTTAAATTTACGAATGACTGGAGTGTGTGTGTTCGTGTGTGTTCATGTGTCGTCTTTCGGGGCTGTTACTCTGGGATTGGGCTTTTTGGGCCTGTCTGTATGCTTGGAGGTCGGTGGCCGCTCCTTGCGCTGCGTCGCAGGCAGGAACGGCCCGACATCCATCTCATCGTCGGATGTCCGAGGGGTGCCCGACGGACCGGGCCCCCCGGACTTGGCCCCCCCTCGGGAGCCCTTCGTTTGAGACGCCACCGCCGAGGGCGTCCGGGGTGCCAGAGGTGGCACGGGCGGTGCGGTGGCGGTGGGAGCCGGTGCGGGGCCCGTGGTGTCCATCACCTCGGTACCCTCCAACGCACTGGAGGACGGGGAGACAGAGGCGGCAGTGGCACCGGTCCCGACAGGAGTGGTTTGCGCCACAACCGCTGCTGCCTCAGCAAGCGGCGTGGTGCCGGGTTGGGCTGCGTGAGGCAACCCAGCGGGGCGCGGGGGCGGGACCAGGTCAGACTCGCTGAACTGGGTCCCTGTGGACACCAGACGCCGCTCCGCCCCCCGGCGAGCCGCGTCAGCGTACCTCCCGAGAGGGAAAGAGGCGAACCTCTTTCTCGCCTCCGGGAAGGTGATGTTCTCGGTTACCTTGATGTTGATTATCTTTTTCTCGAGTTGGAACTTTTCGCACTTGCTGGAGTACGCGGCATGCGGTACCCCGCAGTTTACACAGGTGAGGGTGTCGGATTGGCAGTTGTCACTAGGATGATCGTGCCCCGCGCATTTCGCACACGTCGTTCGGCCACGGCAAAAGTTCGTACCGTGCCCGAACCGCTGGCTCTTAAAACAACGCCGCGGGTTCGGGATGTACGGACGTATTGAGCACCGGATAAAACCTGCATATATATGTTGTGGGAGAACTGCGCGGTCAAAGGTCAAGATGATGTGCTTGGTGGGAATCTCCTTGTCGTCTCTACGGATAGTGATGCGTCTCACGGCAGTGACGCCCTGATCCTTCAAGCCGGCAAGGAGATCCGCATCGGTTTCGTTCAGGAGGTCTGTCTCGGATATCACATCCTGCGAGCTGTTGAGGCTCCGATGGGGTGTGACCCGGATGTCAAGATCAGCCAGTCTAGTCTGAGCTAGAAGCTTTGCAGACTGCTGCTTGTCATTTATTTCAATTAAGAGTTCACCAGACCTTTGTTTTTTGCATTTATACGATTTTCCTACTATGGCTTCAAGATACTTGGCGATCAAGAAGACTGACTGAGATGCAAGAGGCTGGGTTGGATTGAGGGGTTCCATCACGAGAAATCTAGAAAAATGGTCCGGTTCAGGAAAGGTTAACGACGGCAACGGAGGAAAGGATACTTCGGTGCGGCCTCTTTTCAGGGACCGATCACGGTTGGGGGGGTTTTAGACAATACCATAAAGCATAGTATAAAAGCAGGGAGACGAGGGTACTTTCTTCTTTGACCTTACCCTGGTAGCCAAAGAGGTCCCAGAGCTCCCTGCCTGGTGAACAGACAGGGAGCCCATCCGCCGGAGCTTGACCTGGGCTCCGACGGCCACCGTTCGTGGTTTCTAACCCTCCACCTACAAACACATCGCCACGGTTGGATCCAGCTTATATTTGGGGGCTCGGGGTCCGCGGTATCGCCAATACCGTCACCAAGATTGCTCAAGGTGCCCCGTGCGGGGTCATGTACCGTTTACACTTGGCCGTTAATTACCAGGTGGTGTGCAGTACTTGTGACTTTCCTGATTCCATTCCTCTGACACAATGAGGAAATGAATGCAGTATTTTTGCCTGTCGTGTGCTTCTCAGCAATGCCAAAACTAGTGATCAGTATACAGTGAAAGCCCGTTAATGCGTTTCTCACCGGACAGGGAAAAGAAAACGTAACCGCAGGGAAAACGCCAGAGTGAGGAATGCCACGAAAATGTGCTGGCGTCTAACTGACGTCGTTAAATCAACCTCTTTCTAGAGCTCCATTGTTGTCATCACGTCTGTATTAACGTATTGACTCTGTGCTGTCATCGTGCATACATATTTAAGTGGATCTGTGAAGTGTCGGTGCGGTTTGTTGAGGTGGTGCCCGCCGGGTCGCCGTTCGGGATTTCTCAGTCAGTGGCCAAGTCCGTGCCGTGGAACTTCTTTAAGGTACCGTATGATCCTAATGGATTGAAAGAGTGGGAAAGCGCGGATCCGCTCGAGAACCTCAAGGTTACGTAACAAACTTACGGCTGTGACAATCATTTTGAGCCAATTCAGACATCAACTGTTGCGAACACACCGTGAATGGTCAAAATAAGGACTCCGCGAAGCAGGGGGACCCTGAGGGAAAGCGCGGTGGTCCGTATACCCCTAATGTACCTGAACACCTGCCGAAACAAACACGCCAAAGTCATGCATAAAACCAGCTAAAGGAAGTGTTGCGTCGTGACAAAATAATGGGGTTTTGTGCAACAAAACTGGTGCAACTGTCGGTATGGGTGGTGTAGAAAGCACCGAGAGTAGCAAGAAAGGAGCAGCAGACGACGCGCCGAGACAGATCTCAACTACGGCCCTTGAATTCTCAACGCCACCCGCAGCGCCACGGCCTGGTCGGGGGAAGCACCGGCCCTCGCGGTGGTACTGGAAAGCCATGCTCTTTGCCAACCGACCTAATCTAAAAACGCACTAGGCATCATTACAAAAGTGCAGCGGCGATAACATCTTGCACTTCCGGCATTCAGAAGCGAAACTTCCGTTGTAACCACAGTGATGATGGCGACAGCACTTCTGATAAATGGTTATTTGGTGACCGCCTCTTTGAGTCGCTCGCGGCTTCTTGTAGCCAGTTCAGTAACAAAGCCTCGCCAAGACTTATCAAAAGCCAAAATGGCGGTGACTAACCGGCTTCGGAATTTTCAGGTTATGGCGCATCATACGGGAACGGTCCCGCAGTTGCGAAGTTACAGCGGGGTTCGCTATACATTATATTCTATGGGAGCTATGCCGGGACCGATGCAAACACCTTAACAGCCAGGAAAACGCAACACTAAGGAACGTAACAGCGGGGTTCTACTGTACACTGCTGCAGGGTCACCATTTGCGATGTGGCGTTTTAAACACACTGCCCTTTTAACCATTTTGTGTATGTGACTAGAATGGTGCCGAACATTCGACCTTTGAATCGTCCAGCAATCGAATTTTAGCTTCTCCCAAGAGCGCGGTGGGTGTTCCCACGGGGGCAAAAAAGCTCTGAGTTCACCTCTCCGTGACCCTTGGCACTGAACACATTCAGCTGTAATACCCGAATTTCTCGGTTTATGCAGGCATGGCATAACACACACGTGCGTGCGACTGCATTCACCGTTCCTGCCCCTCTGTGACCCGCATGGATGAATTTTCCCAAAGCAGGCAACCGCACTCTGCGGACACGTGTATGAAAAATGTGAATGTTGTCTGCGGTTAGGTCAGGAATCCTGCTCTTCGTTTGGTTTGCATCGTAGACTTGACGGACCGTGTTGGGCCTTGTATCAGCAAGCTTTTCAGCAGATAATGGTGGTTTCAGGAGTGCTTTTGTCATGTCTGCATGTTATTTGCAATTATTTGCACGTTATTGGCAGTTGCTAGTGAGGGTGGGCATTTTTTTAAAGCAATTTAATTTTCTTTTCTTTTTGTTATCAAGTTTTTAACGCTGCTGCTTTGTTTTTCTTTACCTGGTTATTTTCTCCTTTGTACATTTTTCGTTTCTTGCTCTTTTACATGAAACACATTCCGTGTTGGCACATGATCGAAAAAAGAACAGCATAAAAACAGACAAGGGCAGAGTGAGTATGACAATACCTGCACAGTCTTTGTGATCCTTTCTGTGTCCTTGTTTATTTTGCGGTGTTTTCTCTACTTTTATGCTGGTCAATCGGAAACATTTCAAGCCATTTTTGACAGTGTTTAAACTGACATACTTACCCGATTCTAACGCGCACTTTTTTCCCGGAAAAATAGGTCGAAAAATCGCATGCGCGTTAGAATCGGATACGAAACCGAAACTGCCGAAAAAGCGGAAATTTCATCTCACCCATCGCCATCGCCCTCTCAAGATGGCGCCAAAGGTTTTAGCAACGATTTTTCAGACGCAGGAAGCATAGGCGCCTAGGCTTTTCCATCGGCGTTCACGCAAACCGCCAAATCATTCAACATGCACGCTTGATAACAGCAATGGCAGCAGCGGCTCTCATGCGTTCAAAACGAGCGGTCGGCTGAAGCGTGCGCCTCTGGAGAAGTTCGCGGGATGGGCGTGCGAGGCGTGGGCCATGATCCTATCGACCATGGTTGCACGTTCGTTCAGAAGTGTGGCATCGCGAACGTGCTTGACAGCACCAAGGATGAGATGTTGTGGTCAGCGGAGAGCGACGAGGTGTGAGATGAGCGAGATTACTTCGAGAAAATAATCGCTAGTTTCTCTCGCATTCGTTTTTTTTTTTGCTCAAAAAGTTCCGTGCGCGTTACAATCGGAGGTGCAAGTTTTTTTTGCCAGGACAATAGGGTGTGCGTTATAATCGGGTAAAACGGTATATGCCCGCGCTTTGTTGCTATTTTTATACAAAATTTTTTTCACCTATTGCCCGTTCTATGACTTAGCGGTCGAGCATGCATGTTTGCACTAACGGTTGGATTTTATTTTTTGTGTACAGATGCAACCATCAAAAATTAGAACAAGGATTTGTGAATATCACAACATATTTGTCTTACTCGTTTTATGACAACATAACCTGTTTACACTTAGCTTTTTCTATTAGGGAGCACTCCTTGAAGCACACAGCGATGCCGCCAGGCAGCATCAAAAAGAAATTCCTACACATTTAAAAGACCGTGTTCCAATTAGTTTTGACGGAACCTGTGCAATCGGGAACGGTAATCATTGCTCCCTAATATTTGCTTTGCTAAGGTGGACATGTACGTTGTATGTCACACAGAAACTACATGTTGATGCTGGTGGTTCGTTGAGTGATGAATTTATCCTATCCATGATTGCTCTTCGTACAAGCATACCATGTCGTTGATTTAGTTTTTAATGCTGCAATTTTCTCTTTATTGTCCTTGTCCATTGCATTGCTGTACATTCTTTCATATTTTGTGTGCGGAAACATATAAAGGCGTTTTTTGGCGATGTTTTGCTATATTCTTGTGCTTTTTTGCTATTTTATGTGCGTGATCTTTGCACCCATTGTGTTTTCAATGGCTATGCTGTTGAGTTCATTTGTGAAAGATGTTCAGATTTTAACATTTCAAATGGACTGTTTGAGAGGTGGACTTTTTACCTAGTATGTCGGACAGCTTAAACCTCCGAACATCTGCGGCATGACGCGCAGATACGTGCTCGTCGGTTCCTTTCCTCCGCACAGCGTTCCTCGCCTAGCATTTCGCCCCTCTCCCCTTTGCTTCACTGAGTTTCGAACAACGCCAGGCACGAATGGAACTGAAGCTCACAGAGCTCAACCGTTAAAAATATTCCCAAATATTTGAGTGCTGTGTCAAATCTTCTTCTTTCCTTTCGATTACACGTGCTCGGCAGGAGCCAACAAATTCTCGTGTAAGCTACAAGTAAGTTATACTGGGGAATCATTGATTTCTAGATTAGCCTGCACCGTCTCAATATGGAACGCAAGGCCGCCTTTCAATAGCGGCTGTTCCGGAACTACAACCCCGATGGCCGCCAATGAAATGTAACCTCATGCACGGGTATCACACATCACTCCGCAACAGGTGTAATTGTTATATTGTTGCCCGACCGAGGCGCATAATTGGTCCTGTGATAAAACACAGCCCTCTAGGAAGGTTACAAATAGCACGCATGAGACGTTAATCGTGCTGTTTGTATCCACATGAATTTTTAACCTGACAGTGTGGTTTTTACGACTGCAACTCACATTACAGAAACGCAAAGGAAAGAACAAGCACACGTGTCGTAAAGACTGCGCCGTCTTTGCCTAAAGTGTACTTGCTTTTCCAGTCGATCTTTATGTTATACCTGAAGCAATCCTACTAGCAAAGTTCAAGAAACCTGCGCAACACCAAGCGTTGCTCGAGTTTAAAATATTCGCCCCACACTCGGGGTTGGCAACCAACGGAGCGCACAAAATCATGCCCAACTAGGCAGAGCTTACTGTAAAAATATTCCACCAAGAAGGAGGTGGCGGCGCGACGCTTTTCCGCCTCTTGGGTTCCGCTGCTGCTGGTTGAGCTGCGCTAGCGATGGCCGTTTTTGGAGCGGGCGACTCCTTTGTCACCTTGGCGGCTCCCTCGCCCGGCTCCACAGATGCCTTGCGTGGTGCAAAGGTCACCACGGTGGGTCCCGCGGCCGTTGCACCGGGTCGCACACCGCCAGGGGCAGCGGCTGCGGGTGGTGGCTCCTCTTCGGACGACGAAGACCCGTCGGCCGGAGAGTCGCGCGGGGACCCGGAGGGGGCCCCTGACGACCGGCGCCTGCCTGGGAGAGCACCGGGCGCTACGGGGGCAGCTGGCCTAAGCGGTACCTCACTCCCTTGAGGAGGAACCTCAGAAAAGGCCTGCACGAGGCCCCTGTCTTGTCGCAGCCCAAGCCGAGGGCCGGCCGTGGTCTGAACAACGCCGCTGGCCAGCGAAGGCGCGGGAGCCCGCAGACCTCCCGCAGGCGCGCTTCCTGTTGGCTTCAAGGAACCCTGTCTGGATGCCGCAGCGCCGCCAGCAGCGCCGCCTCTGCGGGACACCGACCGGCGCCGGCCAAACTTGTCTGCGTGGCGGGGGGCACCTTCGGCACTGGAATCGGTCGACTCCTCCTTTGGACCAGCCGGGGCATCGCCCTCGTCTTCCGAACTTGAGATCTCCACAGCACTAACACGGGAGGCGGTGCTTGCTCTTCCTGAAGGTTTGAAAATAGAACGTTGTTCGAACCCGCCCGTAAGTTTTGATATACAAAATATGCCAAAGAGCAACCACGCACAACTCATGTATCGCTGCTTATGCACGGAATTTTGTGTTCTCGGGGCTTGCGTTTCTTGTGATCCAGGGTGACTTTTTTGTTTAACAAGCAGTGTCCTCAAACAATGTTGTCAAGGAGGCTCTCGATGAAACTAAAACAGTGCTATCCGAACAAAGCAGCACCTGAGCACCATCGAAGAATATTGCCCTCGTGTCTCCTGACCTCGCTGCGAATATCGCCGAAAGACGATAATTTTCTGCTGCTTCTGCAGGGAAAATAAATGCTCCTCTTCTCTTTCACGCTATTCGTGATTAACACAATGAAGGGCTCCTCAAGACAATAAGATTTCGCCGTGTGCCACTGCTCGCACCATCTCCTAGAACCTTTTTTTTGCTTTTAGGTTTTGAACACTCCCCAAAGAGGTGCCTTGGGAGCTTTTTGTCTCGTATGAGGTAAAAGATTTTTTCAAGGCGTGTTTTTTTTCCTATCGCAAGAATCGAGGAGTCATGTGTTTTGAAATAAAATAACAATCCGAATGTCACTGTTACGGGGAAGCACGCCTAAAATTTACCTTAAAGGAACACTGAAGTGATGTGTAAACATTGCGGGATTATTAGCGCAAATTGTAGCCCGGAGTCCACAGGCCATGTTTCGACCACTCTGAGGGCGTTTGCGCGAAATAAGTTAGTAGAAAAATCAATTCGAAAATGCTGTCCTCCTCTAGGCATCCTCGCCCATTTTCTGTGACGTTTTCGTGTGCAGTCAGGAGGAGATGAGCTGGCAATTGGCTGCGCTACTGCACGGCTGGCCTCCCTTCCGACAGAGTCAGTCGGCCCAGCCTTTCTTTCGCCGACCACGGACAGGTCGTCACAATTCCTTCGCTCAGTTGAAACTAAGCCACGACAATTTTGGGAATGGAAAAATGTGCCTTTCTTTATTTTGTTAGTTTGACATTGTATCAAGCTCCAAGACATAGTCTCCACACAAGCGTGCACACGCTTCGCTGACTGGTACACTGGTAGGAAAATCTAAGGCCTATTGAAGGCGGGAGAAGTGAGCGAAGCCAATATAGGTATTAGGAAAATAAAATCAACTGATACTTTTACCGTACAGCGTAAAACTAGGGTGCGGGAAGCACTTTCTGCGCTGGGCGAACAAGCACAGCGCTCAGCAGCAGAAGTGTTGTAGGCGTTACAGAAAAAAAAGTAAATATATACGTTACTCGTTACTTGCAGATAAAAGTAACGTGTTACCGACCAACGTTACTTCAAAATAAACGGAACGCGTAACCGTTACCGTTACTGATAAAAAGTAACGCGTTACGGTTGCGTTACCTTTTATTCACGAACTAAAACATTTGCAGTTTTCTGTTTCGATGTTTGATATGTGCCTAAGCGCTATAGCTAAAATATGTCTATGGGGAAACCTAACTACCCTCTCTTTTTTAGGGTTGCACCCGAATAGTTACACGAAAAAACGGTGAAGTATATATGAAGCTGATTTATAACATGTTGGCACGGAACTTAATGAAAGAACCGTCCTGCCTCATTAGCACAGAATTTAAGACCAGCCGAGATTGAAACTTTGAATATATTTTATTCAAACATGTCGAAGTACAGATAGTTGCTGTGAACGAGTTCCTCTGTTAACCGAAGCAGACTCCGCTGTTGTAGCTAAGCGACAACTGAATTTCAAAGTAGGCATCTGGCATTCTACCTCGCTTCTTGGTAAACACGTCCGCGCCTACGATAAATAGGCGCTCAACGGATACGCTCGAGGATACTGCCGTGTTTACTTGGAGAAACATTTTGTGCACCAGAGGGAAGCTGTTTTTTAGCTCCGTCACTGCAAAGCTGTGCGACATCAGAAAGTACCACAAAAGCTCATCATCCCCGGACGCGGAGGTGCATTCATTTCCAAACTGGTTTGCAAAGAAATCTTCTTCTGCTGCGTGCGCTTTTAGTGGGCAAGCGGGGCTATCGACAAGCCGCGAAGAGACTGTCAGCTCACTCATGACTGCCGCGAGGGTCGCATTTTACTTGACTTCATCCAGAATCCACGAAAGCTTGAATCTCGGGAGCAGTGTAGCGGCAACCAGCAGGTCCTTCTTTATCAATTTTTTTAAGTTTTATGAAGTAAAGTAACGTAACCTAATTTCGTTACACGTTACTCAAAATAAGTACCGTATGTACGTTACCCGTTACTTCTTTGGAAATGTAACGAGTACGTTACTACGTTACCAAAAAAGTAACGGGGTACCGGTAACGCCATTACTTGTAACGTGTTACCGCCAAGACTGAGCACGACTACGCATCTGCGAAACGCTAGAACTAAATAAAAGCGTAAACTGGTTATACATTATATACTTTTTATTTCAGCCTTCGACAGCGCTAGACCGTGGCGGAGTGGCCTCGAACGCTGTTTATGATATTTTGCAAGTCGCAAGTTCGAATCCTCGAGGGTACTTTCGTGTAAGCTCATTTTTTTAGTTTTAGGCCAATGTTTTTTATACGGAGCACCATTTTTGGACCGTAACGTTGACTGCTCCACGAGCGAGTTCGCAGAGCGCGCGCGGACTGACGCTGACGCGCTAGCCAGTTCTCGTTGGCGTGCTGTGCCAAAAGCACCGACGGCTTGCGGGCAGTGGGCACACGCCGTAATCAGCAGACCCTTGTCGTGGTGCGAACACACGTTTTACGATACAGGGATGAGTGAGGCAACCTCCAAATATGGGGGAAAAACGCATGGCATTTAAGCGTCTGCGGTGACGTGGAGGGCGTTCATCCACTTCGTAGACCTCGGCTAGTGATTGCTACGATTGCAAGCGGACCATAGAGGCTTATCTTAGGAACTTTACAGCCGACAACAGGCCAGAAGCGCGGTATGACGATTACTGAAACATAAAGAATGCCCATCAGATAACGTCGGATGTGAAGCATGTGATTTTAGACAACCTAAACGGAACTGGGTTATGCTAATCGTGGGCATCGTCCAATCACGGTGCACCTCCTCCCGTCGTCACAATTGGTGCCTCCGCTGCTTACCGCGCATGGTAGTGTTTCTTCTTTCGAGCTTTGTGAAATAATTATCGACTTGTCAACCGGATAAACGATGAAAAGTGTGTTAATTTCAGCAAGTCGACGCAGTAAAAGCAAAAACGGGAGCTTGAGAAATTGACTTTAGTAAATGTTTTGTGGAAGTATGCCTAGTACAGTGAACTCCCGTTAGACGAACTCGAAAAGACCATGATAATTTGTTCGCCTTATCAGTAGCTCTCTAAACAAAGAATCGGCAACATGCCCGGGGGGGTGGCGGGGAGGCATGCAAATATCTTGCTTCAAGGCGAACAGGGAAGTAGAATTACAATAGAGCAAAAGGCAACAAAGCATATTTGAGTGCGCCACTTGATAGGAGACGTGCTCTTGTCTGGTTAAACCAGTTCAAGCGGCGGCAAAGAGCCTACACCCGCTACCTCAAGCGACAACGCAGATTTCTCGGCGGCAAAGGGGTGGTGCTCACGACGCGAACCGACGGGAACTCACATGCTCCCGCTGAGAAGGCGCATTGGTCAGGAGAGCTACTACGTTCGCAAACGGGAATTTGCGTCGCCGTTTGTTTTTAGATGCGACTGCATCTTATTCCCTCGCCTTGTCAATGCAGCGTCGGCGTCGTTGTCGTCCGCCCCTCCCCCATTCTCCTCGCCGAGCCAGCTGCGCTCTGCGCCGCTCCCACCCTCTCCTCTCCGATGCCCCTCTCCGTCCACACCCCTCCCCCTACACTATAAAAAAAATAATAGTTAGCGGCGCCCGGTTTTGATCCCACGACCCTGTGGGCAGAACGTGAGGCACATGGTGCTCTTCTTACTGCGCCACAAAACCGACACAGAATCAAATGCTACGAACGCGTTTTATATCCTCGACTAATTCAAACTACGTCAAGAAGCTACTGATACAACGCATGATGGGGCAATGATGAACACTTGCAATAAAAGAAAAGAAAAGAAGCTCCCACTACAGCAACAATGATGGAGTAAAGGTCGTTGCGACAGCGAAGCCCCAAGCATACCACTTAGAGGAATTGACCAAGATTGGCCAATAAAACATAATAACAATCACAAAACATAATAATCATACGCGTTCCAAACACGTTTCATGCGATTTCAGAATCAATCCAACGGAAACACCAAGTGAACCCCACGATGCGTCGCATCTACACAGGGTTCCCCTCGCGGGGAGGTGGGGTCAATTTTTTTTTACTTTATCTCTCTAGTTTTGCACCTCGTTCTCCAGAGCAGAGCGGCCACAAAACTCGGCCTCGCTTTTATTTCTTTGCTCTGCCGCTGGCTCCATGAGGTGAAGGGTGGGAAAGTTTGCCGCGTTATACGCGTTTTTTTTTACGCTCTTCTCTTCGTCCATGGCTCGAATTCGCTTCGCGCAGCGGTATTCTTTCCCTTTTTCTTTCCTCTGGTCCCATGAACGCCTCGCCGAACCCCGCCAAGACTGTCCTGTTCGCTAACCAGAATCGGCAGCAGTGGTGGTCACCCCGAATGATGTTCATCGTAACATAAAAGTATGTGCGAAGAGGTTCGTTTTAGGCGGATTTTTTTCGCATTGTGCCATAGAAAAACAAACAAACGTCCCGCCGTTGTTCAGCATAAGGGAGAATTCATCTTCACCGAGATTGTCTTAGCGGGAGGTCACATTAGTTTTTTTTCGCTCAACAATGTAAAACTATGAATATTGCACCAAGTTTAGTAGTATACAAATGCATGCCTATGCAAACCCCTCCAAGAGTACTTTTAGGATTTGCCCGGGATTGTTGACTTGGGCGACCGACAGACAGACCGACAGACAGACAGACAGACAGACAGACACATAAATGTTTTGTTTAAGTAGCCGAACAAAAACTACCGGAAGTTCCCATCGTCGAAAACAAGATGCAATAGTGCGTCCGACTACAGCGTAACAAACAATGCCACTGCAGGCTGAGTTCGTTGAAACAAGCATCATGTAGGAACAGCAAACGAAGGGCTCATGGACTTTGTTGTCATAAATACCCGCCTCCGCAGAAATTACCGTACAGATAAATAACCCAAGTACCAATAAATAGCTTGAAACGGTTGAATAGGAATACTAGAGTGAGTGAAAATAATAATAAAGCATTGAAAGAAAGTTTGGTGATATTGAGTGGCTGATCTCAGATGCTGTCCGCCGGACTTTTGACAGCGAAATATTGTTAGAATTTTTAACCCTTCTTCCAGAGTAATGTCTGTGGTTGTTCGTTTTTTAATAAAAACACTGGAGTCTGTGGAAGCGTTTCATGAAAACATTTTCGTTGAAATAATTACTTTCAAAAATGTACCACCGTTTTACAGAAGGGCGAACAACAATAGTAACAAAAAAATGGCAATGAGCTTTGCTCTGAAAAGGCCTTTTACCATTATCATTATTCCAGAATCCATGATGTTTCGTCGATGAACAACATCAACCTCCGCCAAGATTTCACCGCCACGAAATTGCGGCCAATGCTTATTAAAACTGTTTCCTTGCTTCTAGCCTATAGCCTCATGCTGCGGTTTATGTGCCGACAATACCTGTCCATATCCATACCTGATGTTGGTATTTGCGCGCAAAACTGGCCCTTCGATAACATAGCTAGCGAAGATGTTAGGCTCATTTTGAGTTTCCTAAAACAGGAAGAACCATCCCCAATCATATAGATCAGTGCTCATTTTACGAACACCTAGCATTTTACACGGCTGTTATTGCCCTCCTTATAGGAGCGCCGATTTTGTGTACGTTTTGAAAGGCGCAGAAGACAATCTAGAATAAATTTGCACGATGCGTGCCTGTAATAATTGTATATTTCAACCAAACTGGTCGAGTTGTTGAGGAAATACGCCGAACAACCGCATTGAATGCCTCAAGTTCCTCAACTGTCTTGATTACCATGAATCTATTCGAATGGCACGTGTACCCACACTGTACAAACACTTATTAAACCCCCGTGTAACGATCAACCCTAAGTACTGCAACACGTTACTGGAACATATTTCTTGCCAGAATTGATTGCTCGTCTGCATTACGGGACAATATGCTTTTGCGTTGACCCTGGAGGTATTATTGCGATGGAAAAACTTTGAGTGATCGAACATTCCAACAGCTGCGTGAAAAAAATCTATCTTATTCATAGCTTAATTGGTCTGTGTAGAAACGAGTGTTTGTTTTTAATACTGTAATTATTCTTGAATGCTTCTTTCCTAATCTTACACATGCTTTTAATTGTCAATGCACAATTTTGATTGTTGGGGCACCTCTGCATACTATATTTCCATCAAACATGTAATTGTCCGCAGCAAAACCGCTTATTCCTTTGTGGTATGTTTTTAATGGTTGCATTACTAGCCAATGGGCCAGTCCAGACACTCATGCATGTATTCGGTGAAAATGAAAACGAGACAATAAACAAACTTGAACTTGAAACCATTTACTAATGTGATATCGCACCCGCTTGTACGCTCCTGCACTTAGTGCGATCTTAAAAGTATTTAAAGATCAGACATTCCGAATAAATTATTTCTCTCTCAGGAGTTTAACGCAAAAGGCTGGGTCGTAATGACCTGTCAAGAGATTTCTCTCCCTATGCAGCGCCACAAGCCCCAGCGAAACTAACTCTACAGGTGCGATACTTCAACTATCGATAAAGCACTACTCAAAGAAGAATATTCACACTCTAGAGTACTGAAGCGTTCAGAAATAATAAGAAGATAATTAATGGTAACCTGCTGTGACTATATGGGAACACGTACCATCGATATGTCGCCTACCTAAGGAAAATGGGTGTAAATAAGTGGCCTGTTTTCAACGTCGAAAAAATGCAGCTGTTCTGCCTGCAAGAATTGCTTCTTCGCTGCTGTAGTACAACTTTTCGTTCGGTTACGCACTATCTACGGCTTCGGAGCAGCCCGTGGTGAGGCGATTGGGCTTTTCCTGCTTAAGCAAACCCTTGCTGGCCGCGCTTAAAGGGTCTAGGGCGTTACGTAGAGGAGGACGAATGTACAAATAAGCGACATATACATACGTTGGCTGACAGAATTCGCACGTTGTGAACAGTGAGAGGCACTTGCAGCACTAAACCTCCGCTCGTTATACAACATCCAACCTATTCAGGCGTTACCTTGGCACCCTCGTTTCAGCATCGTTTTTGAAGTACGTCCTTGCTCCAAAAAAAAAAGGACCGGAGATATCGTTTTCCGCATATTAGCTCCTTTATAACAGCTACCGCAAAAGAGAGGTAACTGTCGATAAAAGAGGTGGCAACCTTTACCACTCGCTGAAGGCCTAGACTCCAACGCGTGCGCTATGAGCATTATGAGGCGCCGAAAGTGGGGGATTGATCAATTAACGTGTCCGATTATTCGGTTAGTGCTTTGCTCGTGTTGGTTTTTTAGCATGTTGATCGGTCGAAGTCATGTGAGCAAACAGAAGCAGCAGTGCCGTGTTGATATTGTGGGCAAGCGTGTCGAGGATCTTATTTTTTGTTCAAATAACTCGCTTGACGTCACAATAGAAAGCGATGTAATTGTGCTCAGGGATGATAGCGATTAACACCGAAAGCTTAAACCAAGAGAGACAGGAAAGCGGCTACAGAGCACAAAAATAGGCGAGCAGGTAATCGCACCATTTGGCCGTGATATAACTTTGTTCTGTCATTACTATACACAAATATAACTGGCTCCCCTTGCAACTAAAGCGAGTGCTGATGTTCCTGATTCTCGAAAAGTGACTGACGAACGTAGTGATAACCGTTTCTCCCGCATAAACGCCGTGATGATAACCTGCTTACGACCTGGCGACGAGGACATTGGTTTTCCTATTATTTTATTTTATTTGTTAATGTATTATCAATATTGATATAAATATTCTTAGAATATTGTTTTGGTGATTTTTCTTTCTTAACCCACGTAGACGATTAATCGCTTAATTAACCAAATAAACCCGACCGATCAATTGAATTAAAATTTTTCACAGATGCCCAGACCTACATCAAGGTGGACAGGGGCCGTGCAAGCGCTTACGTTCAGCGAAGGTGCTGCTCTTCCTCCGATCTGCTGGCCCTGCACCCATGCCAAGCGCGTGTAGCCCCGTGCTGGTCCTCCGCAATATCGCAGGGTCCACGCCGGAGCTCTTTCTCCTCGCCGAGAACCGGCCTTGCTGCTTGTTCGGCGCCGCCTTGAAGGGCACCGCATTTCCCTCCAGTGGTTCCATTTCGGCCTTCGTGGCCAAAGCTTCTCGCACAGAAGAATTCGCGTCCTCTACGCCTGCGTTGATGAAGGAGGGCCACGCGACCACGGGCTTCTTCTCTTTCTTCTGTGGTTGTTCTTGTTGTTCCTGTGTTAATGACGACTACCAAATCAAGAGGTCGTTAAGCATCAATGGTTGGAGTGAAAAAAATCATGGCACTCGAGGTTGATTATTTAAAAAGGTCGGAAAGTTGTCTTTATGTCTTATTTGCGTAAAATCTACACAAAATAAAAACGGAAAACGGGCAGAAAAGTATACATTGGCCGACATTTTATGAGGCACCACAAAAAGATACTTCAATTAAATTGTAAATATATTTGAATTTCCACTGAAAAGCTGGAGGGCGCAGCAGAAGAGAAATTACCCCTTCTTTTTTTAAGAGTGATGGCGTGTCCATACACAGAGAGGTTGGCCACAACTTAAAAATGCGCTATTTAGTTTCAAATGAGCAATTTGAAATAGTCTACATTTCATTTTCTCCTCTTCGCACATCTTGAGCGTCATACTTTGAGGACACGTGTACCTTTTCTTTCATTTTATTGTTCATTTTCCTTCTAACAGGATGCTCCAAAAGGTTTTTTTTGTGTTTGATTTGATGAGGCAAGTTCGAAGTGCCTATAATTCTACAAAAACCTTTGTTGTTGTCCGGTCAAAGAAAAGGGCGCCGCTGAAAGAGCAAACAAAGTAAATTCACTTCCCGTCCACTCTGTGAAGAACGGGAACCAGCGCAGTTGGCGCAGTGTTTCTGTGTTTTGGTGCAGTTTTTTGTGTTTTACCGGTGTTTTAGCAAACGTCGCTCCGGGCAACTTGGTAAAATATTTATGGACGCATGTACATCACTGGGCTATGGTACACACGCTTTGATGTCCTCCATTTGCTTCACTCCAGGTGCACGTCGGTTTGGTTACTGACGCAGACTGCGTCCTCCGTGGATGTTTCATGGCTTTCACGACCAGCGCATTGTGGTCACTGCGATAAACCGACAAGGGGCACCGATCATCATCACCTCGAATTTTGCAAAGGTAATGTTGATGCAAGTGGCTGTCGATGATTGGGAGAAGCACCGTTGACAATTGCGATGCCGTTAACTGCATGCTGCTTCGAGGACGCCGCGTAATGAACGAAGAGCCGGCAAGGAAGAGGATCGGACTTCAAACCTTCTGCTAGGAACACAACATTGATCCCAACATGTCCACACCACCGTAACATCGATATCGTCGGTAGAGGCGCACAGTAGCACCTTAGCTCAGACAATGTGTCAAACAAGCGACACCAAATAATCTTCCCCTAGAAAGAAAGAAGGTGTATACCATAGAGGTTCAGACAATAACAACTAGAGAGGAATCTGGCGGTGCGATCGTACGCCTCAATGGGTGTGATGGGTAGTTCTGGATGCGGACAGGCTCTCGATACCTTGTGGAAGTTACTATGGATCGCAGACAGTTTCGTTTCCGCTTTGGATTTACATGAACGCATTTGCCTACGCGGGGTGTTGGAAGAAGCTAGCAAAAATACGTTTCTCCTTGAACTGCATGCCGCACGCGCACTGAGGCCGCCATGAGTTGAATGTTTTATAACGAGAGTTGCGGATTGGGTGGGTTATCAATTAATTGCCGGCACAGCGAGCACAAAAACACAAATGACGGCTATCTGTGCGGCGACGTTGTCTGTGAATTAGGAGTTGCGGCGCTGCTCATTCGGCCGAGAAATGTATTGAAGCTGACGACAGTTGCGAATGGCTTGGAACACCCACACCTTCCTTGCGAATGCTGGCTCCTACGGAGTAGACCAGCAGTACCGGCGGCTGATGGGATAACAGCTTGATGAATGGTAATAATTCAGGAAAGAATAACTTCTCCAAAGGTAATCGGGTTCTTTTTTTATGAGCACAAAACTTTTCTGTATCTATTACAAACCACCAGCGCCGAAACGTTTGCAAGTAGTTTTTAAAGAAGTCCGCGTTCTGCTGTAGTTGGCGGCAAATGGAAAAGCTGCTCCACAATCCTCCTCGACTCCGCGTCCGCTTTTATTTAAGCACGCAGTTTTATTTCGTACAGAACCAGTTTTTCGCCACTAACTTTTTTTTTCTCCCGGTAATTTTAAGCGGAGAACCAGGCAATAAGAGTTTTTGGGTCAAAAAACTCCATTTGCGCTGCGAGAGGCCCGTTTCGATCGTACGTAATCCGGTTCTAGAACTAGCCATCATTCCCATTGAAGCGTAACTGCTGCTGCCGTGTTCGCGTTGACACTAGCGCCAGTTTCCCTCTCGTTATTATTGTAAGAAACTGTGTTGTATACTCCTAAAAAGTATGGCCTAAATAGAACAAGGTCAGTTACACAATAATAACGGCACATTTGCACTGGGACATGAATGAAGTTTAGCATAAGAATCAATAGAAGTTGTACTTAAAAAAATTACACCATCTTCCCACGTGGGAACCCTGAGGGGATGCAAAACCGTGGAGTAGTAGCGTGTTAATTGGTTGTTAGAGTAAAGACACGTGTAGTAGCGTATTAAATGTCTTCTTGATTTATCGAGTAGTGAGGAACGTGTTTCGGCTTCTCGTTCTCGAAGCGAGGAATCCGCTGTTCGACGCTGGCGTTTCCTAGCGTTGGCACGTTGCCGAACGCCATCTTGATCAGCTACTCGCCGCTGGCATTTCAAAGCGGCTTCTCGTTCTCGAAGCGAAGAATCCGCTGCTCGACGCTGCCGTTTACGTTCGGCGTCGCGAGCTCTCCTCTGTTAAGCCTTGTCTTTTGAGGTGCTTGCGGTTCTGACAGTGTGCTGGCTGGCGCTAGTTGAAGGTCTGCCAGCCAGTTCGCTGACGGAATCGTTGGAGTCCATTTCCAGTCATCGGACGGCGTAGCACCAAAGAAGCAACTGAGCGGAGCGCCGACGGGGTTTATTTGCAGAGCTGAGGGAGTGGAGAGGAGCAGCAGCGCACATGCGCGTGATTGGACAGTTGGTGGGGAGAGGGGAGACGAAGAGCAGCGCGTGTAGGGCACAGGTGGTGTGGAGAGGAGGAGCAGCGCGCTAGAGCACAGGTGGTGTTGAGTGGAGGAGGGGAGGGAGAGCGGCGTTATCACAGCGGTTGTGGAGGAGAGGAGAGGTGCGGACGCCGGACGACGGAGGGTCGACTGAGAGATGCTTTGCATCAGAAAGTAGCAACTATTTACTGCATTTTTGACACGCACGCACAACAAATCGCAGTAAAGCAAAGAGAGAAATATCAGCACTAAGAAACATCTAGGAACGTAGTCCAATGAGCTAGTGGCTTGGGCTTGCATTTGGTGAGAGAGCGGAGTAGTGACCTCCCAATTGGCTTGTTATTAGCTGAGTATGAAGGCTCGTGTACATGACCATCAATGCGTGATTGGGGGCAACGTTCTGGGCCTGGGCACTTCAGCCATTTGTTCAGAATGTGAGCGCAGAGAATTTCGCTCAGTATCTACCTGATCTTTCCCTCTTCGAATGAAGAGTACAATGCATTTTTTCGCAGACGTACTAAGAGACGTTTTGCATCGGAGAAGAGTTTGGAGAACGTACTGTGCTGCATGACAGTAGCCCTGAGGGAAGAACCATGTTGATACGGCTGCACATTGTCGTGATCCTGTTCTGCCTTCATGTGACGTCAATGTATGCACTGCATACATTGACGTCACATAATCTGCAAGAGTGAGTTACAGCATTACTGCGGGAAGGATAAATACCGCTGTAGTTGTTTTGCTCACTGGAAGATGTACTTTCACTCCTAGAAACCAGACGTTCGTGAGGTTTTGCTCGAGGATCTTGGTCTACATACCGCTTACTTGTCAGTTGCCTATGGAACACACCAAGTCTGACAGTATCCAAAACTTGAAAATGTGTAGAGGTTTTATAGTGTAAACTTTTATTAATCAATTCCAGAACGGGGCTTTGTTGTGTCGTCAACTGAGGGGTGGACGACGTCCCCTAATCAACAGAGACCAGGCAATCAGCGGGAGTGAAATTCGAACCCTTGGCTCGCAACAAATCATGGATCCCCAACATGCCCAGGCGACCGTAACACCGACAGCGGCGGCCGGGGCACAGTACAACCTTAACACAGACATTGCGTGTAAGCAAGAAATGAACAAGGACGAACGAAGTCAACGGGACGCGGCGCTACTATCAACTCGTTTTATTTCCACTGTGATGTCCTATTTTATATGGGAAGATGCACAGCTAATGAAAGAAAGGAGGAAAGGGGGAGGAGCACAAGCAAGTAGGAAAAACGAAAAAGTGTACTCTTCATCTCTTCTGGTGTCGGTCGCCGATAAGGTATTTCGCACAATCTCAAGAAAATGGGAAGGCGCATCAACATTACCGTTGTCTTCTTTGCTTCCAACAAATTGTCGAAGCTACTAAACAGAGTCAATGGAAAAGAAAAAAAAAGGAAAGCAACTGCGCAACGCAGCATCTCGACCGGTTCGTGAATTGCTCAGAAGGCACAGTTTATTCCGTTCCTCTACCGTCTGGCAGTCAGGTGGGACTGTCGGATGTCGGACAGTGAGGTCGTTGCTTAAACTATCGGATTAGTGAACATAGCAATAATGTAGATAAGATGATTACAGAACATCTGGGCATACACTGCAGAGACTGCAGAGATTGTGACTGTAGACCACTTTTCGATAAGACTACGATTGTAGCCCGACACGAGGATCAGTTGACAGGAGAAATCATCGAGGCCTACCAGATAGTTTCCTTAAAAGACTGTAGTGCCACCATCATCATCTTCGTCAGCGCCACCATCATCATCGGTAGATGGGCCAATGGGGCACGAAGGACACGCAGCACTCAGCACCCGGTCTCGGAAGGGCCCCCTCGTTCTATGCGCCTCGTTCCGACCATCGCACAGCCAACTCAACCACAATAAACGTGGGCTCGGCCGTACCGCCTCATCGGCCGCCTACAACTTGTGCCTCATCCGTTCGTGCCTGGCTCATTGTGGTGTGACATGTCAGCGGCGGCGCCTCGACCCTTCGTTCCGGCTGCTTTTCGTCGGGCTGTGTTTCACTCGCTGCACGACATCTGCCACCCCAGCATCCGAGCCACGCAGCGCCTCATTACACAGCGGTACGTCTGGCCGAGCATCAACACTGATGTCCGCCAGTGGGCCCGTTCGTGCCTCGCTTGTCAGAAAGCCAAGGTGACCCGCCACACGAAGACCCCAACGCAGCCTTTTTTGCCACCTAGCTGTCGCTTTGACCACGTGCATCTTGATTTGGTCGGACCATTTCCTCCCTCTCGCGACTGCCGGTACATTCTCACAATGATTGACCGCTTCACCCGTTCTCCCGAAGCAGTACCAATCCCGGACATCACGGCAGAAACGGTTGCAAAAGCCTTCGTTTCGACATGGGTTTGCCGTTTCGGCTGCCCCGGCATTGTTACCACGGATCGAGGCAGGCAGTTTGAATGTACCCTGTTCGCTTCCCTCAGGCGCTTGCTTGGCACTAAACAGTGCCGCACCACGGCATACCATCCCTGTGCCAACGGCATCGTTGAGCGGCTCCATCGCCAGCTAAAAAGTGCTCTCACTGCGCGCCTGGATAGAGAGCGCTGGGTCGATCACCTTCCTGTAGTGCTTCTCGGCCTGCGTGCCGTCCTTCGTCGTGACCTCGGCTGTTCAACTGCTGAACTTGTCTACGGCGCACCCCTGCGGCTCCCTGAGGACTTGTTCGTCCCTTCGGCCTCCTCGCCCCAGCCGCTTGAGTACCTGCAATGCCTACAGGACTGCATGCAGCACCTTCGCCCGGTCCCGCCTCGGTCTTCTGACCACCGCATCTTTGTGCATCCCGAACTGGCGTCTTCGACACACGTTTTCCTCAGGCGAGACGCTGTAAAGGAGCCTCTTACTCCCTCCTACGATGGGGCATACCGTGTCCTTAACAAGACCCAGAAGTCGGCCACCATCCTGTTGAATGGCCGCGAAGAAGTCGTCTCGTTGGAACGCCTCAAACCGGCCTACCTCCAGACGCCACCCAACGAACTCCGCGCAGACATCGCAGGCCTAAACACTCCACCGATCGCCCCCAAAACCACCGCCTACCTGCCTCGCCATCGCGTGACGTTCGACATTCCGTCTGGGCGGGGGGCCCTGTAGCGCCCTCTAATTGGCGCTCTTAGCCGGCGCCTTGGCGCCGGCTATGAAAGACGAGAATAAAGAAACGAGCGGCGCGTGCTTGGTGCGCCAGCACAGCACGGGCAGTTCGATTCCGAAAGAACAACCTCGTGTCCCCATGCAGTCAGATGCGCCGCAAACTGCTAACCCCACCTCGGCCGATTCCCTGCTACAGGAGCGCATTCGGTTTACGGTGTGACAGGCGCTCTGCTCTGCGACCCCGGTTGAAATCAGCGCGAGTGCACTGCACGACAAGAACCCGACCCACCGCTAGTTTGAGAGACGCTTGTCGTTGGCGCCCTCCGGAGCTCCCTCTCGCACGGCGCATGCGCACGTTGCCCAGACAGCAACACATCCCCAGAGCTGACACGACAGCACAGTCAAGCCCGCACTCCGCTCGTCATTCTGCTGCACGACGCTTCACCTTGTCGCTGTCCTTCCAGTTACGCCTGCCGTTCGCGCCACCATCAATCGCAGCAGCCGCTTCGCATCCCGCAATGCGTCCGCGGCTGCACTCCCAGCCTCGTCCACCAGAGGTTCCCCACATCCCGGACGCTACCTCGCCGACGACCAGGACCGTGCCCTTTAGTCAACCCCTGCCACTTGACTGCTGCCTGCCCACGGATTCTCCTTGACTACGGACAAATTGTACATACCTGTACATAGTGCATAGTGTATTTTCGCGCATTGTCATTTACAATCGTCACTTTACCGCGCTTCACGCTAGGGGGGGAGCCCTGTAGCGCCACCATCATCATCTTCGTCAGCGACACCATCATCATCGGTAGATGGGCCAACGGGGCACGAAGGACACGCAGCACTCAGCACCCGGTCTCGGAAGCACCTCGTTCTATGCGCCTCGTTCCGACCATGGCACAGCCAACTCAACCACAATAAACGTGGGCTCGGCCGCACCGCCTCATCGGCCGCCTACAAGACAACTGCGTTACCAGAGCTTCTTTAGCATCGACAAAGAATGAACTGCAATTCTTATTCAACCATTAAATTTCATCGTGCAAAAGTGCCTTTGTAACGCGATCGTTTAGAATGTGTTCATTGACTATTTTGTTTTTCGTACTTGCTTGTGCTCCTCCCCCATTACTCCTTTCTTTTATTAGCTGTGTATCTTCCCGTATAAAATCGGACATCACAGTAAAAATAAAACGAGTTGATAGTAGCGGTGTCTCCCGTTCAGTTCGTTCGTCCTTGTTCATTTCGCGCTTACTTACAAGGTGAATCACCAACTCACCCAAGAAACCACTCTCATCAGACATTGCCCCAGATAGGCAACACAACAACCATATCAGGCTTAAAAGAAACTGAAGCAAGCACGATTCTTTAATTATGCCCACACTGAAATCACGGACTAGAATCAAGAGCGTGTTTGTTCACATTCAGATTCGAGTTTAAGAGTTTCTTAAAAGATACACTACACAGGAATCTGGCGCTAGCGTCTATAGGGCTCAGAAAAAGCCCGTCTGTGTCGTCATAGTCCGGCATCAACCCGTACGATCGCCTTAGGTTCATCATTGGCTTGAAATAAAACGGTTTCGTGGCCGTAACTTCCTATACAGTGCCACAAACGCAAAAAGGAGTATGCAATTTTATAAGTATAAAATAAAACACGCTGTTTTAAAGCTAGGACTTCACGTACTATTCTAGAGAACAAATTGGTAGTTAAAAATAACGTAGAATTTTGCAAGACTCATTAAAGCATCGTATTTGTTCAATATTTCAATAATGATTTCTTTGAAAATCTCAGAAAGGTTTTATCCGCGTGCCTATCTAAATATCGCCTTCGCGGTGAACTCGTGCACAGGCCGTCTGCTACAACTTTCGCGGCGACTAATTGCCCGCTCAGGCACGATGTCCTGCCGCTGTTAACTACTGCTACTGCAAAAAAGAACTGGGAAGCACATTGTCCTTACCACAGAGCGCATCTGCATTGTGGGTTTGTACTTATCTAACTATGTACCGAAGGTCGCTCGCCGGAACTACTCCTGCTACAGGTTTATAACGAAGCACGGTTATCTTAGCATGAGCAAAAGGAGCGAATTTCGAGATCCGAAGCAAAGCGAGAGGAGGGAAGAGAGTTTCGACCATTTCGGCTACCTTCTGGACATAGTAACTCATAATTAAGAGAGCAAACTCAAGAAGACGCTTAAGAACCCAAGAGAAATGCGGAGCCACTAGCAGTGATCTTCCCTTAGCTCCACACGGCGACATGCATTTCCAGGTTCAATTTACTCTCTTGTATCCTTAATAAGAAACTATATGAATTAGAACCGTTTGTGAGTCGTCGGAGCTACTGTTTTATGACGCGCACTCGCTGCCGCTTGCGCAGTGCAGGGTAAGTACACGGGGGAAAGGAAAGGACCTTCCCTCTTGCAGAGAGCGCCGATACTGCAGCGCCTTCCGGCGTAGCTTTGGGGAAGTGCCCCTGCGTCAGGCAATCCGACGGATGACAAGGATAGGCTTAGAGAAGGTCCGCTGTTGCTACACGTGTGATCCACGCGAATCCGCATTCCATTCTCCGCAGCAACAACCGTGTAGGCTATAACCATGCTGCCACCACGGTGGACAGGTTGGCCTCCGTGGACCGAAATGGTGGTTCCAGTCATCGGGGCCCATACAGACTAGAGGAAATGGCCACGAATTTGCAGGTTCATGTGCCCACTTCAAGAAATCCCCAAAACAGAGAAGTTGGAGCAAAAAATTTAAGAACAGTGCGTGCCTCGTGAGTACATATCGCACGTTTTAAAGCAGGTGCACATCAGGCACCTAGAACCCAGATTGTAGGGAAGCTGTGAGGTGTGATAATCTGCCTGGTGACGTACCTAACGTCCAAATACGAACAAACGAAAGCTGAGAACGAGTCGCAAGGATGGCATAGCAAAAAAGGCCAGTCGAAACAATTCGCGCCAAAAGACAAAAATGATGCAAAAAGCAACGCCAGGCCCGCAGCTAATAATTGCAATTGAAATGTCGACCTGCTTACACTTGTCTAGTCAGTTTTAGGTGAAGGCCTGACTACAAATGGAAGCAATTTGCCAGGGAATGTTTGAATAGCATCAGTGACCATAACATCTAATGATGGTAGCCATGTAAAACAACAAACGCAAGACAGAAATCGAAGCTTCTCTCTCAAAAGAAAAGTGGTTAAAACCCGAAGCATTCTCATGTGACCTAAGTCGAAGTCCAAGTCCAAAATCCAGACTGCTCCAACCGTGCCGAAATGGCGCAATCGGATAGACGTTGGCGTCAATACGCGAAGGTCCCTGGTTCTACTCCGACCCCGGGAAATGTTCTTTTTTCGCAGCGGAGCCGTTTAGGCTTGAGTTTGGTCCGGTGGCACTAGCAAAAAATACCAAGGAAACTCTTCTACGCAGTTGCGCAGGTGGAGCAAAGCCTCGTCTAACTATATCTTCAGTGGGCGTCGCTGCCGTGAAGTGCCTCGTGCCTCGGTGCCGAGCACATCATATACACTCACGTTAAATATACTGGGTCGGCAAGGCCGGATTGGAAATGCGCGCGCACGCGCCTCTCCAGTTTGACCGGGTGGTTGGCCGAGGAAGTCAGTAACTCTCGAGGAAGAATAGGTGCAGCGCGAACGCCATTGTGTCGCCGCTAGAGAACCAATGTAACGTCCGCAATACAACACCTAGTACCGCGCCGAAGCCGCCGCGCATAAACGGCAGCGAAGAGCGGAAGATTTCCGAGATTCCGAAAAGGAGCCGCCGGTCAAACGAGCCCACAATTCGAGTAATGGAGAACTTCCAACGTTAAGCTGGTGTGACGATCCTACGTTGACACCAGACGTTGACTGCGTGCACAGAAACAGGGGAGAGCCGACGGGTGCACCATTCCGCATCTTACCAGTGGCCACCCTTCGAATGCCATGCGGCCCATGCTGACCTTCAGGTGCCCCCGGCGCTAAAGGTAAGGGGGGGGGGGGGGGGGGGGGCATGGAGTAGCGCGGAGAAACCAAAGAACCGCCGAACATCTTTGTTTTATAATCAGCCCTGCGTCCTTTCACGCAACTCCCTGAGGGGTAACAAAGCCAACGAACGAACCTCAAGGACGCGCCTTCCACCTTCCGCCCACTGATCCGCCGTAGGAGCCGTCCGAGAGCGCGATCCCGTAACCCGGCCCGGTCTGAAGTGGACAATATCGCTCCCTTCCTCGTTCCCACTTACGCACACCACGGAGCCCACAGCAGCACCTCGATATCGCCTCCACGGCCCTGCAGCGTAGGTGCACATCACCGCGCACTACGGAATGTGAGTCTCGAACTCGCCGTCCTCGCATACCCAACGCGCCCGCGCACACTGGCCCCAGAAACAGAGATCTCGTCCCCGACGCCTTCTTGGCCCGCTCCTACGAGTCACAACATTTCGCCGGGTGAGCGCATCGGCACCAAGCCAAACTGAGTGTTAATCAAAGTGTTTATTTTATCTTGCGTCGCCTCTCGCCAACTGAACTCTTTGTGGACCCAACTACTTCGTAGCGTGACGCTATCGCTCTTTAGGAAGCGTGACCCGCTTATGTAGGGGTGGCGCTACCGGCCGGATAGGCTCAACCGTCAACATTGCGCCTATCCTGGCAAGAACATCGAAAAACCAAACAAAACGTAGCAAAGCCTAGCAAGACCTAGCCAAACAGCAAATTCAGAAGAGGCCAAGTCGTGCCCCCGGTCCGCTGTTAGTCCAGCCCTGCACCACTAGTGCAAGCTGCGCCAGTTATTTTTTTAGCGGCTTGATGCGCCTTCGTTCGTGACCACCATTTTGTGAAACCACTGTGTAAAGTCAGCTTTTCTTCAGTGCGTCTAGCGACGAACGACGCCAGAAATGAGGCACGCAGAGGTTCGCTTTAAAAACAACAATTTTTTTCTTACAACCCAGCAAAGCATACTATAACAGACACCAGAATGCTACCATTGGCTGTGCAGTTATCCCATATGGTTAATATGAAATTGCAAATGATAACCACCCAACGCTTCATTCACCATGAGCCTGTGGAATTGAAAAGATTACTTTTGAAGAAGCACCATCACGTCATGCACAGCACGTTGTCTTGGTTTGGGACCTGTATTAAGAGGTCCATAAATAGAACATGCATTGTTATTTACAAGGCAAAAGATTTGACAGAGATATTGAAAGCTTACTAAGAAGATACCCTAAATGCGCAACATACGTATTAGGGCGTCGAGCAAAACATGCTCAGCAACAATATATAGAACCTGCTGCAGAGAAACACCATAACATTGGGTAAGGGAAAGCTGGTGTGACGATCGAAAACTTGCTTTTTCACCAGAAGCCACAACAGGACTAAATCCCTTTTTTTCTTTGTACCATAATAAATACAAACACATCACCGGCCAATTTATTATTCACTTCAACGCTCTAACAATTCAGTAATGCACGACGTGGTTAACGCCTATGGTGGTATTGCTGCAGCCATTGGAGAGCTCTCAGCTAACTGTGCCTAAATGTTTAAATATGCCCCAAATTACCTAAGACCCCAACGTCGTGATACCATCGATATTATACGATTTAGTTCAACAATTTGTAGTGCAAGGTGGTTTATTGGTAGCCCAGCGCAGTCACCGAAACGAGTAGACCATGCTAAGTCGGACAGACTAGTGTACAGCTTCGGTCGCGCAGCAACTGCTGGCGATGATTCGTGAGGGCAGCTCATGACGATGATGAATGGGAGGCCAATCCTGGCTATTGCATCAGGGCGCCGACGAAGCGATCGGTTCGTTATGAGGCTTGAAACGCTGCAAATACACAGTTTTACGACCAGGCCTTCGGAGGTCCGCCCAAGGGGTCAAAGGCTGTACAACGTAGTTGACTGGAGAAACCCGTTTAATTACGTGATAAGGTCCGTAAAATTTCGACAGGAGCTTGCTGGGTAATCCCGGTGTAGTAAACGGCACCCAAAGCTACACCAGGAAGCCAGGTTTGGAGGCCTACTCTCCTAACGAAATAAAACATCTGAGACATGAATTGGATCAGTTGGAACAATATGGAAGGAGGTTGAATTTAGAAATTCATGGACTTCCCGTGAAAACCAATGAGGATGTGCTAGCTCTAGTGAATGAGGTTGGGGCGTCACTGCAGCTTGGCGAGATAACACAGGGGGAGATTGAGGGCATCCATCGGCTGCCAGTACGTTCTGGGAAGGTGCCTCCAATAATTGTTCGGTTCACGTCCAAATCCACGAAAGACCGTTGGGAGGCAAAAGCGAAGCAACTGATGGAGGGGGAGTCACCTGTCCGGTTTTTTGACAACCTCACGCCTTATAACAAAAGGCTCCTGTGGTTCACGCGTACAAAAGCTGCTGAGATGAACTACCAGTTCGCTTGGTAAATAAATGGAAAGATTCTGGTCAAGAAGCAGCCTGGCGCCCCAAATATCAGAATTCTTTCTGAGGACGATCTGGAAAAAATCAAATGAAGGACTCGTGTTCGTTAACGGAAATAAGTCTATATTGTCACGTAGACAAAGACGAATAGGCCTAATCAAACTGATTTATTTGGGGCGCACTTGGGCCCACAGACAAGAGAACAAAAGGTGACCTTGCTCGCTGCTCGGCGTCTCACACACACCCGCGCCCAGCGTCTTCATCAACCTGCGTCCCGCACGACGCAGTCCCGCACGACGCGGTCCAGTCCACTTGGCGATCATGCGAGGGGTGGCCGGGTGTAAAACCGATGGTTAGCGCGTCGCGGCAACACTGGCGTGCGCCTGTGGGACGCGCTTAGCTCTGAGGCGTTTGGCGAGCATGCGGCAAAATAATGGATGGTTCAGTATACTCGACTGATTACTTTAAAGAGTATGTATCAGCCAACAAATGGACTCATATAGCGTTGTCATTGTTTCATTTGAATTCTTGTAGTCTAAGAAACAAGACGGAACAACTTGAACTATTTTAAATGCAGAGCATTTCAGTAACTCACGATGTCACCCGCGTTGGCGTCCGTAGTCCGCACGCTCACTGCGCATGCGCGTCGAGTCGAGGCGATAGCGAACTCTCTCGCGAGGGGGATTGGATTGGATTCGAACACTCTCTCGCGAGGGGCACTGGATTGGATTCAATTGGATTGACGTGGATTGGATTGGATTGGCTTGGCTTGGATTGGATTGGATTAAAGTGGATTGTGTTGGATTGTGTTGCGTCATAGCCGCGGCACGTTGCGTCATAGCCGCGGAAGACGCGCTGGGGCCGGCGCATGTGCTGTACTCTCTCTTCCGCGGTCCCTCTCCTTCTAGCGCGGCGCATATAACCGGTGTGCCGTTCTCCGGCGAAGCAACATCCGCGCTTGGCTCAAACACCTAGAGTCCACGCCGCTTTACAAGTACGCCAACGTCGTCGGCTGGGACCGGCTTACGCAGTCCCCTCAACGTATATAAGCGGCGGAGCGCGCGTTCGGAATTCAGTCAAGGGCGTCTTTGCTTGGCTTTCGCTTGACGTGACGCTTTGCTTGACTCGAGTAGATGCGACGCATTTACTCGAGTTCCCCCCGTGGGAAGATGCGGGCGGCTTTTTTCAGTGAACTTTCAGTAGAATTCAGTGTTCTTGTACGAGCGATGTCTGCCGTTTTGATGGTTACGAGCACTTCGGTTTATTTAGAACGGAAAGAAAAGGTGGCGGTGTTTCTCTTTATGTGAAGCCTTGTGTGAAGTGCTCGCTTGTGCCAGAATTTTCGTCAGTTACGAGAGATTATGAAATATTAAGAGCTAACTGCGCTGGCACTTTAATAACAGTTGTGTACAGGCCTCCTGATGGAACAATAAAAAATTTCTTCGACTGTTTGAAAAAACTTCTTATTTATGTGTCCCTTTCAAAACTAAAATCAGTTTTTGTAGGAGATATAAATATTGATCTAATGTCGACCGGGAGTGCACAGAGCAAATTTATGATTACTATGTTATCATATGGTTATGACAACCTTATAAACTGTGCAACACGAATTAACCCTCTTACTGAAACTTCTATTGATGTGTGCTTCGCTAATGCTGTACAAAACAAAAGGGCCTCTGGTGCATTGAGTGTAAATATTAGTGATCATTTACTTTCTTCTATATTTTGAATTGCCATATCTCCGTAGAAATACCCAACTATTCGCAGAATTTGAGAAACATTAATGATGAAACTGTAGCTACATTTCAGTCTATGTTATCCCGATTACTTTTTATCGTAAATTTATTGATGCCTACCACAGGGCTTTTCCAGCATATATTTTGAAAAGGCATAAAAAGGCTAGAAAACCGTGGATATCGCTTTATATTTATAGTAGTATTAAAAGAAAAAGAAATTATTCGTAGAATTTCTCCAGACAAAAAATGTTGAAATATTTATGGAGTTTAAAAAGCTTCGCAATGAAGTCAATACGGAAATTTGGAAAGCCAAAGATTCCTACTACAGAAATAAGTTTCAAAATATTGATCAACAACACAAATTTTGGAAAGCTTTTATTGAGCTGAACAATGCACAAGGTAATACAGTACCTACAGAAATAAATGTCAATGGTGTAACGATTTCTGGTACACAATCGTCTGACAAGTTTAATGAACACTTCTTGTCGTGTCGTCTCGCCCAAAGATCGGCAGGAAAACGTGATCCCCTAACCTACATTAACTCCCATGTTCGAGAAAGTATATTTTTAAGGCCGTCGGACGAGCTAAAAGTACAAAATATTATCGGTACCTTGAATAATAATAGCGCAGCAGGCCCTGACAAAATCAAGGCTGGACGAATAAAAGCCGTAGCTTCTGTTATTGCAGCATCATTTAGCCATGTATGCAATTGTATACTTCGCGACGGAGTGTTTCCAGATGAACTCAAGGTTGTCCGTGTGACGGTTCTTCACAAAGGTGGTCCAAAAGATGATTTAAATAATTATCGTCCGATTTCGATTCTTAATGTTTTTTCCAAAATTATAGAACGAGTAATTTTTACCCGAATCAATTATTACGTAGAAAGTTTGCGAGCGATAGCTCCTCAACAATTTGGTTTCCGAAAGAAAAATTCGACTGAGTTAGCGTTATTAGGCGTTAAGGAAAAGGTGATAGAAAACATTGAGAATAAACTGTATACGGTGGGACTTTTACTTGATACACGGAAGGCGTTCGACTCCGTAAAACACGACAACTTATTGGACAAGATAGGTCCATACGGCATTAGAGGAGTTGCACAAAAACTAATCAAAAGCTATTTGACAGATCGTAAGCAGTTTGTATTGCTAGGTGCCACGTCTTCCGATTTTCGTTTTATACAAGTGGGAGTACCCCAAGGATCGATACTCCGTACTCTCCTTTTCTTGCTTTATATTAATGATATTCCCAATATTCCTCACACGCAAGAAATAGTTTTGCACGCGGATGACACAAATGTTTTCTTTTCTGGAAGTGACCTAATGAAACTACAAATAGATGCGAATTGTTGGCTAGGGAAACTCTCTCATTGGCTTTACGCTAATGAATTGCAGTTAAATATCAACAAAACAAAGTACGTTATGTTCAGAGCCCGAAGTACACCCCTGACAGAAAATTTTCAACTTTGCTTCCGCAATAAAGTATTTCAATCCACTAACACAAATTAATTTTAGGAGTGTTTTTTAACGAATATTTATCATGGAATCAACATATCGACATATAAAAATAAAATTGTCACGCATAATAGGCGCAATGTGGAAGGTAAGGAACCAAATTCCTCCAAGGTTTAGAACCAGTATATATTCTGCCATGATTCAGTCACATTTGCAGTATTGTCTACTAATTTGGAGCACTACAATCAATTCCAATTTGGGTGCACTGTTTCAACTTCAAAAAAGATCTATTAGAGCATTAGAAAACTTAAGATATACGGATAGTGTTGGAGGTGTTTGCGCGAAATATGGTATGATCGATGTGTTGAAGCTTCACAAGCGCAAGCTTGCGATGTACATGTATTCACACACAAAGGAAAGTCGGGAGGAGTTTGAACATGCATATCTAACCAGAAATCAGTTTTTCGAATTTAGAACTAGTAAGTACGAAACGCCGAAGATCCGAACCAATTACGGCTTTCAATGTTTACACCACCTAATTCCTAGCCTCTTGAATAAAAATGACCTAATGGACATAATTGATCAGTGTCCATCTCTTAGTTGCTTCAAGAAATCATTGACTTTGTTTGTATTTTCCGTGTGATGCTGTCTGCTTACGTTTTTATTTTGCAATGTAACCGCGGTTTTGTATATCATATACGTTTTTTTTTTCTTTCTATATATAATCCTAGTACCTGTTCATACTGTGTGTACCTTTTCTGTGTTTCTATTGTAGTTGAGCTTGTTTCTGTTTCCCTGTTATTCAGAATGCATGGAGTCATAAACCCAGGCAGGTGCAGTTTGGCACCTTTTGTTCCTGTTTCTTTAGTTTGGTGTATGTAAGAAAGTGAGAATTTAAATAAAAAAAAAGATAAATAGGTAGGGTCAGCAGCAACGTCATCATGACGAGATTTTGTCTCCACTGTTCGTCGGCAGTAAAATGTCGCGCGAGCTGTCAGAAGTCTTCCGCGCTTCGTGGCATCAGATAGGGGCACACACTCTGAAGGATCGGGTCGGTAGGGCAGGACGGTGTCCAGAGTGCTCGAGGGCTGACGTCCGTAGAGCAGAAAATAGGGAGAGAAACCCGTCGTAGCTTAGGTGGCGGTATTATATGCGTAGGTGACATAGGGTAGTTCGAGGTCCCAGCTCTGGTGATTGTCCGCGACGTACGTGGTGAGCATGTCCCCTAGTGTGCGATTGAAGCCTTCTGCCAGGCCGTTTATTTGGTAGTGGTAGGCAGTTGTTGTGGGATGCACGACGCGGCGTGTCTTGAGCAGTCAGTCAACAACTTGGGACAAGAACACACGTCCGCGATCACCAAGGAGCTCACGAGGCGCTCCATGTCGCAAAATGAAGGGACTGAGAATAGAAGAAGCAATGTCTACTACTGCACCTGTTGGCAATGCAGCAGTCTCGGCATACCGTGACAGGTGGTCGATGGCGACAATAATCCACTGGTTGCCAGTGGTCGTGCATGTCAGAGGTCCATAGAGGTCAATGTGAACACGGTCCAAGGGTTTCGCTAGACACGGTAACGGTTGTAAGGACCGATTGAAGTAGCGGGAGGAGACCTGCAGCACTGGCACGTCGCACATGACTGGACGTACTTCCTAACGAAGTTGAGCATGCCACGCCAGTAATAACGCAAACGGACCCGATGGTATGTCTTGAATACACAAGCGTGAGCGCAGGTTGAGTCGGCGTGAAGAGAATCACAAATGTCTTTTTTTTTTCTTGATTGCCTGCTTGTGACATGATACAACCGACAGACACAACGCTTTTGGATGGATGTGAAACAACAGCCTTTCTTATGCTGCGTCAAGAACTAAACGTTTTTCAATGATGCGAGGCGATTTAATGTTGTGATCCACTCAGGTGGGTCTACTTGCGCTCGGTAAACCTCCCTGATGTACGTTATACATTCAATAAAGTATTCCCTGACGGGTCTAGCACTGGCATCAGCATGCCTCACCGCCTTATGAACTCTCCACAAACTATGCAGAGAGAGGAGCATGATCATGTCATAGGGCACTCCCCCTTCATTTTCCGTTGGAAGGAATCTAATGCCGTAAGGAGAAAGTGGCAGGTCCTTTTTTAAAGTCCTCTTCAGAATGTCCCAATGAAATACTGCGTCCCAGAAATCCAGGAGGATGTGTTCAACTGTTCCTAGTTTTTTTCACAAACGTCACTTTACGGACCCGTAGACAAATAACCCCTTTTCTTCCAACCAAGGATTCACAGGAAGAGTGCCACTATGCAACTGGAAAAAGAACGTTTTGCAGAGTGCTCTAACTGGCATTTTCTTAATTCTTTCAAGAACATCTTTGCCTTTTCCAGTTGGGTACTGCGACCGGTATATTGCCACGGGCAAGCATACATCAACAAGATCTTTGTGCAGACGTTTCCGCGTGACAACACTCAGGTATTCTGTCGAAAATCGCACTTTGTCGACTTTGTCGAAGCACAAATGTCGACACGGCGACGGCACGGGATAAAAAGTAGCCATTTACGTCCTTACGACGGTAAAGTTACGACGGTAAAGAAGGCGGTAAAGTTACGACGGTAAAGTTACGACGGTAAAGAAGGCCGTCACGCAGTGAGAAGTGGGGAGCTTGTCTGCGAAGGGCAGGGAATCCTTGGTGAGGCAACGGACTAGAGAGGACGGAATTAATGGTAGATCTATGGATTCTTGCGTTGTTCTGTGCATAAATCGTCCAAGGAGACAGCAGAAAGAACGCTGTCATCAGTCAAAGCATAGCAAACCTCAGAAGGAAGCGGCGATCGGGACATAGCGTCATGGTCTTGATGTTCACGGCCCTACCGATAAATGACACCTATGTCGATCTCTTGAATCCGCAGAGCCAATCGACCAAGGCGCCCACATGAATCTTTTAAAGAAGACAGGCAGCAGAGCGCATGGTGGTCCATGACGACGTCGAAAGGTCAAAGGTTTCAAAGGTTTATTCAAATCACAAATTAATTACATACATTCGTATATACAGACGAGGGTCCCAAAGACATCAGGCTGAAACGGGACCCTAGGTAGTTCATTACTAAGGTAGCATGTAAACACAGTGAACAGAAATGGTTATTTTCAAATATTTCCAGAAAGAAATGCAACAGTTGAAACATTAGCGATTTCAAAAAATCAATTTGTCAAGTCTATCAAGTGCATTTCAACACTTAATATCAAAACAACTACTACAAAACATCATCTCCATTCAGAAACGGACATTGAATGCGTACACTTATTTGTATTATACACCATGGGAAAAGGTGTGAGCAAATACACCAGTGGAAATAAAATAAAAACGTCTCATTGCAACGTAAAAAAATACCTTATTCTTGTTTTAAATACAATAATGACATTGGTGATTTTACAGCAAGAGGCAGGTTTTTCCAGATTTCAAATAAATTGCTCCCTAAAATAAATAACTTAGTGTTGTTTTAAATACAATAATGACATTGATGATTTTACAGCAAAAGGCAGGCTTTTCTAGATTTGAAAAAAATTGCTCCCTGAAATAAATACCCTAGTGTTGTTTTAAATACAACAATGACATTGATGATTTTACAACAAGAGGCAGGCTGTTCCAGATTTAAAAAGCAGTGAAGTGGGTACTTTTTTGCCGTAATTTATATGAACAATCGGGAGTAAAAAATTATTACCTGAGGCAAACCTTGGGGTGTTTACATTACGTAGAGAATGAACATCTATGAACTGAAAAGGAAGGTGATTGTTCAAAAGCTTAAATAACACGATTGCCGGATTGTACTTAAATAAGTGCTCAATGAATAAGATACCGAACTGGTTACGTAGTAACGAAACATCAGCACTCAAATTGCTGGAGGTAATAATACGTATCGGGTGGTTCTGAATGTGTTGTACCGATTTTAATTGACATTGATAAGCCTTTGCCCACGCGATGAAGCCATAGATAATGTGACTCTGTACAAACGAGAAATAGAGTACTAGTCGTGCGGAAGAGGAAAAATAATGCCAGGGTTTAATGAGCGCACGAATGCCGAATGCAGTGGTCTTTTCTAATAAATCTTCAGGAACATGCGGGCCAGAACCATGGAAAATGATTTATAGTTTTGCATAACGGAACAATTAAACAACGAATTGCACCTGTTTATGGCTGTACAAATTTTGCAATCGTACGATTGACTTCTGGGCTGTACTGTTTTACTAGTTCTAAATGCTCACAATTAGGCTAGGCGGACGTCCACTCATGAAACTCCCGCATGACTTCAGACAGCAGTGCCGGGTCAGTGAATAAATCCAGGGCGGTGAGCGCTAGTGTTTTGGCTGCCCTCCGGGTAGCCGGCTGTTAAGGTGATTCATATGAAGATGAAATTTAAGGTAAGGATCAAGTCGTATACCGAGAAAGGTTACAGAATCACAAGCAGGAATAGGATTTCCACCTAGTGTAATGAGGGAAGCTGGGTTACGACCTGCTGACTTGAACTGAAATCAAGAATTTAGATTTGATAGGATTTATTACCAATTGGCTCTTTTTTACACCAATCTACGACATTGCAGACAGCGATGTTAAGTTTAGATGTGAAAGAGATTATACACTCCTCTGATGTTGAGATAGTGGTGTCATCCGCATATATGACACAATGGAAGGACTTCAGGGTGTCAAGAAGGGCGTTTATATAAATCAGAAAGAGCAGGGAACCCAAAATTGACCTTTAGGGCACACATGTGTTACTAACTTTAGTTTCAGAAAATGTATCTGCTACATATACGACGTATTCCTATCAAGCAAATAGCTTTTCAAGAATGTTAGTGACGGACCAGTTATGTCGTGCACTTTGTGCTTACTGAATAAGGTGTGATTAATTGTGTCGAAGGCTTTCGTAAAATCTAAAAAATAGAGCCTACGAGCTGAGAAATATCAATTGATTGTTTGATAGAGTCTAATTAAGAAATGAGTGGCAAGTTAGTAGAGCCTCCTGCGCGAAATCCACATTGACAAGATTTCAATGAGCCGATTTTGTTTAAATAGCTGTTTAATCCATTGACAAACAATTTTTCGATTATTTTGCTAAGAGAAGAAAGAATAGAAATGCGCCTATAATTAGTGATAACTTCATTGTACCTTTTTTTGGAATACGGGGATAATCTTAGATTGCTTCAACTGTTTGGCGTATGACCCAGACGAGAAGATAAGGCTAATTATAACACATATTGGAGCATACATTAATCGAGGAGCTGCTTTTAAATTGCGCATAGAAATACGATCTAACCCTGTGTTGATATTTTTAAGATGCGAAATTATCAGATATACCTCTTCCGCGTTGGCAGGAAAAAGATAAAATGACTGGGGGTTGCGCCGCCAATTTTCCTCGATGCCAGTGACTTGTCCCATGTTGATGGGTGCGGAAAAATGATCGCAGCAGGCGTTGGCAATGTCAACAGGCTGGTGATACTTGAACTTGATTTTAGACATGGGAGAGTGTTGTTTGAATCTGTTTAAGAAATTGTTGAAAAGCTTCCACTATTTCTTCGAATCATGTTTAGTTTGTAAAAAGGCATTTTCGTAGAACCGTTTCTTGGCCTGTCTTAAAACCGTGTTAAAAATATTACGATAGTTTGTATAGCGCAAGGCAAGGTTTTTGTAAAGAGTTTACTTTTAGTTTTTTGTACAGATTATCTTTATTGCGTATGCTTTTTAATAGGCCTTAGTCATCCAAGGATTGCAAGGAAACTTGTATTTCTTTTTACATCGTACGGTATTAGTGCAAACTTTAACAGCTTTCTAGAAAGACGAGCAGAAAGAATTAGGAGCATCGACTGGATCACGCACGTGACTGACAACCAACCAATCAATGCCACTGATGGTTTCTATAAATTTATCTTCGTTGAAAACTGATTGGCAGTAACATCCCTCGAAAAAAACTCGTTTAGTGTCAAAAGTAACAAAGATTGCAAAGTGGTCGGTAATATCAGTTTGTACTACCAAAGCTATTGGAATAGATGGCAAGTTCGATGCGGCATGGTCTATAAGGGTTTCGGTTCTGTGGGAAGCGGGGCGAGTGGGTGAGTTAATTAAGGATTCGTACCCACAACCCGTGAAACAGTCTGTGTAGGTGGCATATGCATTACAATTAACGTCCAGTAAGTTAATATTTACATCTCTCATAATTATCACTTGTTTATTTTCCATGGACAATTTATTCAGCGTGGCATCAAAAGCACTAGTCAAATCAGAAACCTGAGATGAGGGGGACCGACAAATGCAACCTAACTCGAAATTGACGTTGCCGACAGCAAGGAATCATGGATCAGTTTCAACCCGAACCGATTCACAGTTACAAACGTCAATCAAATGGTTATACCTGCGTGTGTATGTGATATCGGGAGAAATGAAAATGGCGGAGCCCCCATAACTACTGCCTCCACGCTTACATTATTCAGCTCTGTCGGAAGGAAAGCCATACAAGTTTTTGTCGTGAGTGGAAAGCCGTGTTTAAGATAAGCAAATAAGCGAAAATGAATGACACGAATACGAGATAAAGTTTGCTATGCCATCATAGTTTTTTTCGGATGCTTCGCTCATTGACATAAATGAGCGAATGGTTTTTTTGCAAAGTATGTCTTTCAAATTGGGCGGGGAAACGATGACATCGAGGCGGACAATGTACATGCACACATTCAGCAAGTACCTGAGCAAATGTTAGCTGAAAATGCGTAGATCTGATTCCGAGGCTATGCGAAAAGATTAGTGCCTTTCGACTCCGTGAAGAAAGATGACCTGCAAAGCTGGACGCAGTCTACGGAGTGCACAAAACAAAACATGTTTATTGTAATCGGCGATGGCTCATATTTCCTAGCCAATTAGCTGAAGGAAACTCTGACGGATCCAAACTTTTTTCTTGCAGATAAACATGGAAGTGTCCGTGTCCCTCCCGCGTCGTTAGCAGCATACTGTTTTGTGCAAGGCCGGGTTCAGACTATTGCCGCAACTGTGATAATAACTGTCATGAATGACGTTCTTTTCTATCTCTTTCTCTCTTTTCCGGTTTTCTCTTAAACCGGGAAGGATTCGCAGCTACTTGGAGAAGTGAATGTGAGTGGAAACGACGACGGCGGGTTTTGGTCATTTTAGGAGGCAGCCCTTTAGCAGCCCTTACCTGGGCTTGAGGCGGAGTACGACGCGTGCGAAGGGTGAAGTGGACTACGACACGTGCGGCTACGGCGTCATCTCTCTCACACTTTCCCCAGATGCTGTACCATTCTCTGGTAATCCAAACCACGTGACATTTACGGGGGATGTTCAAACACGATTTGCAACATGCTGGCAGGCGGCGCCGGTGCACTGCGAGTTAGCGGTAGAGTAGTACACGCTGCCGTACGTTCGCTGATCACGTGAACACTTTGTGAGACGCAGCACAATTGCGTTGTGAGCTAGAAGACCGCAGCTCGCACTGCGCACAAACTTCACATTAGGCAGTGTAGTAAATGTCAGTGCATTTTTTTCCGCCCATCCGTGCTTCTGTTTCTTTTTCGCGAACATCTGATAGCCGCACTACCGCCGTTAGCTTCCGACTGCGCAACTTGCAAAAGGGGCATGGGTGGAGGCAAGGGAGAAAATGAATCAGAACGAGGTGTCAGCGGTGGTGAGGAGGAGCCCCGGATGGGTACAGAGTAAATCGATGACACCGGAATGAAAACTGGGGGGGTTAGACATATACTGCTTTCCAGGAAAATGCGGCTGTCACTTGACTGTCGTGCTTTGATTAGACAATTCTCAGTCCAGAGATATTGGAACTGGCGTTCTTTTTTGAGTGTCAGTGTTTTTGGAAAGAGCCGCTTGTTTTCAACGGTGAGATGGTCGTTTACAAAGAGGGCCCTGTCGTTACATCTGGAGAAACCTGTCTGACTGGCCTGTAGCCGAGCCTTGCACGCTTTTTTGACAAACTCTTTCATTTTGTCCCTGCAGATGAAGCGTGCTACGATAGCCTTTTCGTTAGGCCTTGATGCCACGCGGTGGTTGGTGTCGATGTCATCTGAGTAAACAGGACAGCCCACTACGTCGCCCGTTGACTTCAGGATGGAACCACAGTCGTCACCCGGAGTTAATGGCACTCCCTTAATCGGGCGCCTTTTTTTCAGGGCTTCATTCTGCGTTTTGAGTACTTTATTCGCAGCTGTGAGCTCATCCTGTTTCGAAAGTATCTTGTAGCGCCACCATCATCATCTTAAGCGCCACCATCATTATCAGCGGATTGGCCAGCTGGCACGGAAGACATTCGGCACCTGGCACACCTCAGGAATGGCACCCGCGTTCTACGCGCCTCGTCATGTTAATGGCGCAGCCAACGCAACTGTAATAAACGTGGGCTCGGCCGCACCGCCTCATCGGCCGCCTACAATTTGGTGACCCGACAACCGGCTTCGCCATGGCTTTGAGACGCTGCTTCCCCAGACACAACGCGGACGACGGCACGCGAAGAACGTTCCCTGCCGTACCCGCCCTTCCCTTGCTGATTCCGTTTGATGCCATCTCAAACCACGCTGCATGGTTCGTCATCTTGGAGAGCCATTCTTACGTAAATGACATCTGCTCCCAGGAAATCACGTTCCTCTTGACACTACAGAAGCTACCTGCTTACCTCATTGAGCAGATCCAGCTGCCGACCCCAGGCACCAGTGCGTATGACAACTTAAAACACACTGTCCTCAACCACTACGGCATGAAAACCCGGCAGACGGCAATCCCGACAGGACCTGGTGCCGTTACCACCCTCAGTCCTCCTCCGACACCGCCCTCAGCCCACGTACCCGAACCCTCACTAGGTGACGGGTCTGCGATCATGGGCGCGTATCTCGAGCTCCCAGCAGCACCTTCCACGAGAGGACTGGAGGCTAACGACATCACGGGCGCCCAGCAACCACCGCCTGCTTTGTCCACTACTACCACACCACAAGAAGGCGCCGGTGATCCGCAGAGCACCGAGGCGGCGACCTCCCTCCCTCCACGGTTCACGCCACCCCCATCTAAGCCTACTGTGAGCCCATCCCTGACACCACTCCACAACGTGTGCTCCGCAACGCAGCCACCTGAATGGCATATACGACAGGTACAGTGCGCCACCGACGAGACTCCCATTGACGCACCAACCATCTTCCATCGTGACATTACGTGTTCCATCTTGGTGGATGCGCAGGAGCAGCGTGACTCCTCCAAGGAAGCACATGGGCTGGTAGGCTCTTAACGAGCAAAGATGGACACCCTCCAACTACCAGTGACCAAAACGTTGACGGGGCAGGCAAACCAGAACAAAGAAGACCGCAATGGGCCTCCGAACCACCCACCACGTACACTGTTGCCTGTTGTTTCGCTTGCGGGAGCCGCGTCTTCTGCTTCGAGCCGTCAACGCCGCATTAGACCACACAAACGTCATGCACCTTGCGACCGACTTGTCGCTCCCCGTCAACTCGCTCCTTTCATGACAGAGTGGGAGTCAGAAGATCAGCAGAGACAAATTTTTCTCCGCCCCCTCCGACAGCAACGCGTTCGAGTTCCCAGAGCATTCACCACCCTCCTGGGTGCCTCATGGGCCTTCGCACATAAGCAAAGTCGCTTCGAGTTATCACGACGGTGAATGGCCCATGGTTCGCTCATCCGTAGACGAACGCGGCGGTGACTCCGTCATTCCCTCCGCACATGCTGCCGTGGTCTGTGGAACAACAGAGCTGGCAGCAGAACGGAGACGCTCATACCCGAAAGCCATCTGCACCCGTTTGTCTGGACCACCTTGAAGCCCCGAGAGTGCACTCGAGCTTTCTGGGACATCACTCCCTACTCTGGGCGCTGCTAGCAGTTTCCGCCCCGCAGGACGCTCTTTTCCGCCTACGGCCTGTGCGCCACTCCCAGGCAAGGCCCCCCGAGGGAAATTCACACACCGGACGCTACCTCGCCGACGACCAGGACCGTGCCGTTAGACAACCCCAGCCACTTGACCACGCACTGCCCACGGACTCTCCCTAACAACGGACAAATTGTACATACATGTATATAGTGCATAGTGCATTTTCGTACATTGTCATTCACATTTGGCACTTTATCGCGCTTCACGCTAGGGGGGAGCCCTGTAGCGCCACCATCATCATCTTCTTTAGCACCACCATCATCATCAGCGGATTGGCCAGCTGGCACGGAAGACACTCAGCACCTGGCACACCTCGGGAACGGCACCCGCGTTCTACGCGCCTCGTCATGTTCATGTTGCAGCCAACGCAACCGGAATAAACGTGTGCTCGGCCGCACCGCCTCATCGGCCGCCTACAATCTCATCAAACGTCTCGCCCAAGAATTTCACTCTCCATCACTGTTCCGCCACCATAAAGGCCAAGTTCTTTACATTTGCGCCTCATCTGCGTATCAATTTCTTTCGCCAAAGGGAGCAGCTTATCGTTGAAAGTCGATTCCATCAGTTTCTACTTCTTTGTCAACTCCGCAACGGTCACCATTTTACTGGCAAGGTTGGTAGCAGGGTAACAAGAAAAAAAAATACTTCAAACAGTCTACTGTAAGTGCAGCGGCAAGATGAGTAGGAAATTTAACCAGCAGGAAAATCAATCAGCAGCAGTTGCGGCGATGCATATCTACTAAGCGGGAGATAAATAAGGACCAACCTGCACTTGAAGCGGGTGGTTCCTTGCAGTTCATGCCACCGCTGCAACTGCTGCTACGGCTGCTGCTATGTGGTGCAAGGTGTCGTCGTGCCCTCCCTATATGCAATCCCCGGTGGTGAAGACCGTCGTCCGTGAGAGACTCGAGTGCGCGCACGCGCAGTCGTCCTTTCGGCAATCAATGCGAGTAGCAGGGAATTTCGCGAGGCACGTGAACGAGGTCGCTGAAGCTGTTGATAGGGATAGATACTATCCAGAGCTGGGGAACCTGCACGTCAAGCGGGTGGTTACTTGCAGCGCACGATACCGCCGCCCCCGCACGGGGCACCTTGAGCAATCTTGGTGCCAGTATTGGCGACACCGCGGACCCCGAGCCCCCATACGCTGTAACCGACCGTGGTAACGCGTTTTAGGTGAAGGGCAGAAACCTCAAACGGTGGCCGTCGGAGCCCAGGTCAAGCTGCGGCGGATGGGCTCCCTGTTTTTTTACCAGGCAGGGAGCTCCGGGACCTCTGAGGCTATCAGGGTAAGGTTTGAGAAGAAAGTACCCCCGTCCCCTGCTTCTTTTACATGCCATATGGTAAATCGAAACCCCCCCACCCCCAAACATGATCGGCCCCTGAAAAGGGGCCGCACCGAAGGTTCATTTCCGCCACTCCCAAACCTCAGTCTTCCAAAGCCGATAACTACCCCCGTTTTTTGGTGTTGGAATCCAGTGAACAAGAAAAGCCTGTTGCATCACAGTCCGTGTACCTAATATCGAAATTTCTGGAGGGCATCATTGGTGTTAAATATAAGGCCAAAAAACAACGAACTGGAGAAATCCTGGTTGAAGTACACAACCAACAGCATGCCATGATCCTCCTTGAACAAACTCGCATAGCCAATCTTGAAATCAGGGTGACACCCCACCGGAGCCTGAACAGTACTCAAGGTGTCATCTCCGAACTAGACCTGATGAATGAGACAAATGCTGACCTGCTGGAGGGCCTCAGAAATCAGGGCGTGACAGCTGTGAGGCACATAACTATGAGGAGGGATGACAAAGTAGTTTCGACCAAGCACATTATCCTTACTTTTGACTGGTCCACACTCCCAGAGTACGTCAATGCAGGTTTTGTACATTGTAAAGTCCGGCCCTACATTCCAAACCCGCGCCGCTGCTTTAAGTGCCAGCTGTTCGGGCACGGAACCAACTCCTGCCGTGGTCGTCTGACCTGCGCAAAGTGCGCTCAGCATGATCTTCCATCTGATAATTGTCCATCATCAACCCTCACCTGCGCCAACTGCCAGGGACCCCACGCCGCCTACTCTCGAAAGTACGAGAAGTTTAAGCAGGAGAAGGCAATCATTAATGTGAAGGTCACTGAGAACATAACTTTCCTAGAGGCGCGAAAGAGGTTCGCCTCTTTCCCCCTAGAGAGGTACGCCGACGCGGCTCGCCGGGGGGCGGAGCGGCGGCTGGTGTCCACAAGGACGCAGTTCAGCGAGTCTGACCTGGTTCCGGCCCCGCCTCCGCCCTGGGGTGCCTCAGGCAGCCCAATCCGTCGCCACACCGCTTGCTGAAGCAGCAGCGGTTATGGTGACAACCTCGTCTGTAGTGACGGTGCCGCTTCCGCATCTGCCTTCCCGTCCTCCAGTGCGTTGGAGGGTGCCGACCGGATGGACATCGGGGGCCCCGCATGGGCTCCAACCACCACCGCACCTCCCGTGCCACCTTTGGTGTCCCGGACGCCCTCGGCGGTGGCGGCTCAAACGAAGGGCTCCCGAAAGGGGGCCAAGTCCGAGGGGCCTGGTCCGCCGGGCACCTTTGTGGCATCAGACGAGGAGATGGATTTCGCGCAGTTCCTGCCTGCAACGCAGCGCAAGGAGCGGCCTCCGATGTCCAAGGCCACAGAAAGGCCTAGAAACCCTAGAATAACAGCCCCGAAAGACGACACATAAACAAACACGCACACACACTCAAGTTATTCATAAATTTAAATAATGGGAACTGAAAACATCATTCAATAGAACTGCAAAGGCCTCCTTAAAATCTTGACGATGTGTATGAGATGCTGCATGCCAATCAGCCAAGTATCATGTGTCTCCAGGAAACCCACGTCAATTCTAAACAAACTAATTTCTTAAATAGGTACATGGTATTCAGAAAAGACAGGGTTGGCTGCACACACTCTTCAGGACGTGTGGCAATTGTCGCCCAGAAATCCTTAGCCTGCCAACCTGTCACTCTGAACACTGTCCTTGAGGCTGTAGCAATCCGTACAATATTATTTAATAGGTTGATAACGGTATGCTCCATTTACATGTGTCCTGATTTTGAATTTCTGAGCTCTGATTTTGGAGGCACTGGTTGACCAGCTGCCCGAACCATACATACTAACAGGCGACCTTAATGCGCACAACTCTCTTTGGGGCTCCTCTAGAATGGATGCCCGAGGTCGCCTGATAAAGAAATTCCTTACATCTTCAGGAGCATGCCATTTTAAGAAAAAACAGCCGACATACCATAACCTAAGACACAATACATACTCGCATCTTGATTTGGCTATTGGTTCTGCAATTCTCTTTCCATGTCTTGAGTGGGGCTTGGGCACGGACCCATATGGTAGTGACCACTTCCCCACTTCCCTAACGTACATAGGTAAAGGCCCATGCAGTCCATCTTCCCAGAACAGGTTTAATGAATCAAAATCAAACTGGAGTACATTCACAGAAACATCTAAACTACACCACACAACCATAAAACAACTACACGTGGAGGAAGCAGCCCAACTCGCCACGGCAGGCATACTCGACGCCGCCGAAAAGGCCATGCCCCAGGCCTCCAGTGCGTCCCGCAACCCAAGGAGGCCCTGGTGGAACGAGGACTGTAGGCTGGTGCGAGACGCCCAGAACAAGGCCTGGGTACCGGTACCCCGGTACCCACGCCGGTACCCCACGCCAGATAATCTAATTTCTTTTAAACGGGGAAAGGCTCTTGGGAAGCGTGTGCGTCGTGAGGCGAAACGGGAGAGTTGGCGCGCCTTCCTCACGTGCATCAACTCATACACCGACAACCGACATACACCGACACTCACAATATCTGGACACGAATACGCAAGCTAAAAGGACAACAGACACACAGCCTGCCCCTGGTTAGCACAACAGGGGACACACTCGAAGACCAGGCCAACACGCTTGCACAACACTTCGAACACGTGTCCAGCTCAGCACACTACACCAACACTTTCATGAAACACAAAGCATCATGTGAGAAGAAGTCCTTGCGATACAGTAATAAGTCGAACTCATCCTATAACACCCCCTTTTCACTCCATGAGCTGAAGGTCACACTCGGCGAAGAGCTTATACAGGCTGCTTGTCAGGGCAATGGGGCGATAACTGGCGGGAGAGGAAGGGTCCTTCCCTTCCTTTAGGGAAGCCACTACTATGGCCTCCCTCCAAGAGGGTGGAAAGTGCCCCGAAAGAAATATTTTATTGTAGAGGTGAAGAAGTCTTTCAAGCGTGTCTGCATGTAAGTGTTGTATCATTGTGTATGAAATCCTGTCTGCACCTGGAGCTGAAGGTCGCACTCGGTTCTTGTAAACCTTCAGCTACAGGTGCAGACAGGATTTCATGCACAATGATACAACACTTACATGCAGACACGCTTGAAGCACTTCTTCACCTTTACAATAAAATATTTTTCTCGGGGCACTTTCCATGGTCTTTGGAGGATGGCCATTGTAGTGGCTTTCCTAAAGGAAGGGAAGGACCCTTCCTCTCCCGCCAGTTATCGCCCCATTGCCCTGACAAGCTGCCTGTGTAAGCTCTTAGAGAAGATGATAAACAGGAGACTCGTGTACTTCTTTAAGTACAATGGTCTTCTCGAGTGCTGCCAGGCAGGCTTCAGGGCGGAGCGATCTACCAACGATCAACTCGTTGTATTAGAGTCTTATATCAAAGATGCTTACTGTATTGTACTGTACTGTACTGTACTGTACTGTACAGTATGACGGTCTTCTTTGACCTTGAAAAGGCCTACGATACTGCTTGGCGGTACGGCATCCTCAGCGACTTGAAGTCCTTTGGCATGTCAGGTAACATGATGAACACGCTTGCCAGTTAACTGTCTGAAAGAACGTTTAGCGTGCGAGTTGGAACTGCACTCTCTAGAGTTTATGTGCAGGAAAACGGTGTGCCGCAAGGTGGAGTTTTGAGTTGCCCTTTATTGTAAAAATGAACTCTCTTCGCAAGGCGCTGCCACCAACCATTTCCTGCTCAATCTATGTAGACGACGTGCAATTATCCGTTAAGTCTTGTAACCTGTCTATCTGCGAGCGCCAAGGCCAGCTTGGTGTTAACAAGCTAGCTGGCTGGGCAGATAGCAACGGTTTTAAATTTAATCCAGTGAAGTGTACTTGTGTTTTGTTTTCGAAAAGGCGTGGCATTCGGCCGGATCCAGACATCAAACTCAATGGTGTGTCAATTCCAGTCAGAAATGAACAAAAGTTTTTAGGTGTAGTCCTTGACGAAAAGCTCTCGTTCATTCCACACAGAAAACAACTTAAACAAAAATGCTTAAAGGCTATGAATATACTGAAGGTTCTCTACCACTCTTGATAAGGTGCTGACAAACAACTTTTTTTACGTGTTTTTACTAGCCTGATAGGTTCACGATTGGACTATGGAAGTGTTGTTTATGGGCCAGCAAGTAAGACATCCCTCAAAATGCTGAACCCAGTGCTTCATCTGGAGCTCTGGCTGGCATGTGGCGCTTCACGGAGTAGCCCGGTCGAAAGCCTCTATGTGGAGTCTAATAAGAGGAACCGACAACGTCAGCGAGCATACACAGATCTCCTTTTTGCTTTTAAAATTTCATCTATGCCACACCATCCTTTTAAATCAGCTTTTTATAATACATCTATGACTGCACTAATCCTAAACCGACCATCGTTCTCTCCGCCCTTCTCTTACAGAGTTAGAGAGGAAGCGTCAGAGCTTTCGCTCTCCTTTTTAGACACCATACAAAGTTCTCAGATTTTATAGGACCATGGCATCTCCGCCCTGGCTTATGCGATACATCTTTCACACATGTAGATAAAAACCGAGCTCCCACATGTGCAATTCTGCAGCACTTCTTGTATTTGCAGCAGAAGTATCAATTTTCTGAATTTTATACCGACGACTCTAAAACTGCCACCTCTCTGTCCTGCGCAGCACATGGGCCCGGCCTTTATGTCACTAGAACTCTTAATAGTAATACCAGTATCTTTACGGCAGAGGTTTATGGTGTACTTCTTGTTTTTAATCATATCATTCAAAGTCACATTCCACAATCCATTATATATAAGGACTCCCTCGGTGTCGTGCGGGCATTGTCGTCAAAAAAGTCTTCAAAAAATCACGCTGTAAATCTAATAGTCAAGGGAATTGTGTCTGTGTATGTCCACAAATTGGAACTAGTCCTTTGCTGGGTCCCTGGCCACTGTGGCATAGCCCGGAACGAAGCAGCGTGTCGAATGGCTTCTGCTGCTACACTCTTGAATACAGTAGACATAACCACATTACCCTACACGGACGTGAAACCGCACATATGACAACAACTTCGCAAAACATGGCAAACACACTGGAGCGAACAAACATACAAGTTACACGTAATAAAACCACACTTGGGACCATACACCACCGACACACGCAATAGATACACTGAAGTCGCCTTGGCTAGATTACGGATAGGGCACACTTATGCAACACACTCGCACCTTCTCACTGAATCTCCAAGACCTCTGTGCTGCAGGTGCGGAGAGGCCCTATCCGTGATGCACATCCTCATACAATGTAAGGCACTCGACACTACACGACGCAAACACTTCCCTCAACTATACACGCGACATATTCTACCCCACCCATCATTCTTCTTAGGAGATGATGCCATGTTTTCTGTTCAGCGCACCTTTAAGTTCCTATCAGAAGTTCACTTTTTACAACTCATCTCATACCACCCATAGCTTTACCCCTGGTCCTATACCCCAGCCACCTTATTTATCTTTTAACCACTCTTGTTCTTCACCCTGGCCCTTTGCACCAGCCGTGCTCATAGTTTTTAACTGATTTTATTTCGTGTGCTCTCCTCATCAAATCACTGTGTGTTTGGCGCTCTTTACCCATATCGACCTTGCGCCAATAAAATCAAACCATCATCATCATCAACGATACCGCCGCAACTCCTGCTACTACTGCTGCTATGTGGCCGTACAAATAGGGCGAAACGTTCCCAGCGCCCATACAATGGGCAGACACTTCTTTTCCGTGACGGAGTAGTTGCATTCCGCCTTTGTCAACGTGCCACTCGCATATGCGACAACGTACTCGCTAAACCCAGGTTTGCGCCGTGCCAGCACGGCGCCGACGCCAACTCCCCTGGCGTCAGTGTGGATCTCCGTGTGAGCACCCCGATCGAAGTGCCGAAGAAACGGTGGTGAAGTGAGGAGGCGTAGCAAGGTCGTAAATGCATCATCGCACGCTGTCGACCAGGCCGATAGATTAACGGCGCCGTCGCCCAGAAGCCGTGTAAGACGGAACACGAACTTCCTTACAAAGCCGCGGAAGTAAGAGCAAAGTCCGATAAAACTCCGTAAAGCCTTCATAGTTGTCGGCTTCGATAGCTCAGCCCCAACACGCAATTTGCTCTTGTCCGGCAGTATTCCTTCCTTAGATACAAGGTGACCCAAAATGGTGAGCTGACGCGCTCCAAAATGGCACTTTCTAAGATTGAGTTGTAGCTGGTCAGTACTTGCTGGAGACGATACAGGTCAGTACTTGCTCGAGACGAGCAAACTGCGTTCCAAAGTCCGGAGAAAAAACAACGATATCGTCTAGATAGTACAGACACATCTTCCACTCTAAACCTCGTAGCACACCGTCCATCATTTGCTCAATAGCGGCAGTGGCATTACGGAGCCCGAACGGCATGACATTGAATTGAAAGAGACCATTTGGGGTGATAAATGAAGTTTTCGAGCGATCAGCATCCGCTACAAGACCTGCCAGTATCCAGAGCATAAGTCCAGGAATGAAAATAATTCAGCTCCATGTAAGCAATCGAGGGCATCATCAATGCGCGGCAGAGGATAGACGCCCTTGCGCGTACTGGTGTTTAGGCGCAGATAGTCCACTCAAAATCTGATCCAGTCATCCTTCTTCTTTACGAGAACAACGGGGGAGGCCTATGGGCTGTTGGGTGGGCGAATGATATGCCGTTGGAGCATCTCACGTGCTTGCTCATCTATCACGTGACGCTCGCTAAGAGACACCCTATACGGTCGCTGCCACAGCGGCGCATGCGATCTAGTGTCGACGGAATGGGTGACAATAGAGGTACGGCGTAGCGAAGATTGTGCGCAATAGAATGACGAACAGAAACGGCACAGGAGTTTCACAAGTTGAGATTTCTGCGCGGGCCCGAGAGGGTCGTCAACTGGAGCGTGAAACACGCCATTGAAAAGTTGTGTCGACGTAGAAGGGGTAAGAGCAGCAATGTCATGATCAGGCGTATCGTCTGGGATGTCAACGAGCCGACCGGAATCTATGGGCTCGGCAATGCCAAGGCATTCTCCAGGTAGCAAGGAGCATAGGTTTGCGGGCGGGTCAGAAACAGTCATGGCAGTTTCGCCAGAATGAATCGTCAGAAAAGCGAAAGGCAGCCGTATGCATCTGGGGTGGAGGAAGACCTCTGATGGCATAAAAACGACAGTTGCATCCCCAAAATAAGTACAACAGAGCGGCACAATAACGGCTGACTGGGCGGAATATTCGTTTCTGCGGATACGACCAGCTTAGCCCCGGAAGAAGCAAAATTACCGTCGGTGGTCTTCTCTGGTAGAACAGAAAATTTAACTGCGGCACGCGCACGGTCAATGAGAGCCTTGTGCCGAGACAAAAAGTCCCATCCCAGAATGAAGTCATGAGTGCAGTTGGAAATCATGATGAATTCAATGACGTACACTACCCTCTGGATGGAAACGCGAGCCGTACAAGCAGCCAAGGCATGGACGGGTTGGGCGTCGGCAGTTCGTAACGATATACCAAAGAGAGGCGTCATTACTTTAAGAAGTTTGCGGCAGAGATGGGCTCGAGTCATGGAAACTGCTGCTCCTCTATCGACCAGGGCAACAGTCGCGACACCGTCGACTGACACGTCAATAACATTCTCGGTAGACAGCGTAGGGCTTGGAGTTTTTGATGGCAATGCAGTTCTTGCCTCCGGGACTGCGGCTGTCAGTATTCCTCTGGGGCAGGGGTGGAACGACAACGCATCGGCGACAGCGAGCTGCGGAGCAGAGACTGAGAGAGACGGTCAGTGAAAGTCAGGTGGTCGGAAACTGGGGGGCATACGATGGGTCCGGAGTGGTTGGGGCAGCATCGGGGAGGAACCGTACGTAGGTCCTTAATAAGGATAGCGGCATTCGGGTGGACGACTTTTGGCAGGCAGTAAGTGGCGACGACAGTAGCGTGCGACATGTCCTGGGTAGTGGAACTAAAAGCAAATCGGCCGGTTGTCCGGAGTACGCCAGGGATTCGTGTATTGAGTCGGAATTCGAGCCTGAGGAAGAGGTTTTGGTGGAGCCGGGGGTCGGAAGGACGCTCTCGTCTGCGCAAGCCGTCCAACGACTTTGGTGGCACTAACCGAAGAAGCCACACGAATTGGATGGCCAAAACAAGGAAGCACTTCTACCAACTGTTCTTGAACCACATGCCGAAGAGTAGACTGAGGCATAGGGCCCGGCTCCGAAGTAATATTTGAAGTGGCATGGCAAAGTTGAAGAGCAGCCTCTTCGCGGATAGTCTTCTTTATCGGGATGAACACACATGAACCGTCGAGGTCAACGGCTAAACTAACAAGCGGCTCATTTGGGCGAGTGGACGCCGAGTAAAGGTCCTTTGCTTGCGCAGCTGGTCGTAACTTAGGCAGAAATTGATGACGTCACTAACGGTCCGCGGACCCTTGGAAAGCGGCACCTGAAACGCGTCGTAATCGATACATTCAAGGATATGCCTTTACCTTCCCAGTTTCCAACATGCCGGCGCCCACGAGCTTGCAAAGGTCTAATACATCTTCAATGTAGCTCGTAAAGACTTCTCCAGGTTGCCAAGCCCATACCCGTAAACGCTGTCTGCTTGAAACTTCCGCACCACGGGGTCGGCCGAAAACTTTCATAAACCTTTCCTGCAACTCGGCCCTGGTATTCATCTCCCACCGATGGTTATTGAACCAAAAGTTCTGGGAGATGCATGAAAGGGAATCCGACATTGTTTAATTTCATGGAGTCGTCACACTTATGCGTGGTGAAAGGAAGAAAGCCAATCTTCCACGTCACGATCATCTATCCGGCTGAACATAGCGGGGTTCAGCGGGGGTGTGGTTACAGAGCAGACAATCGCTTGCACCTGGCACGCAGGAGTCGGCTGATGGGCGGGTTGATATCTCATCAATAGCAAGAAAAACAGCTTACGGTATTAGAGTGCTCTATAAAGTTCGTTCCTTTTTTAGTGAACGCATCCTTCTCTGACTTTACTACGCATTCTTACACAGTCACATAGCATATGGCATATCATCTTGGGGAAATACATACAAAACTCATTTATCTCCACTGCAACATATTCAAAATCAAGCTATTCGAATTATAACCTTTTGCCACTTCCAATCGAACGCCGTTTCCTTGCTTCGTGCTCATAATATCTTGTCGGTTTCAGAACTTGTTAAATATTCCCATGGCCTATTAGTTTATAATTTCATTAATGGAAACCTCCCCCTTCCGTTAATTAGTACTGACCAATTTCCTCGTTGTACCTCCACTCGATTTTCTTTAAATATGAACTATTTATTGCCAAAAGTAACAACGAACTACGGAAAGTTTTCAACTAATTTTTCGGCTATACACTTTTGGAATACGCTGCCGCTCTCTATTAAAACATGCCGTACCGTGTGTACATTTAAAAATAATTTGCGGGCGTTCTTATCCCAACCTGAATAATGTAACTTGGTTGTACCATGTTTAGTTTTGTTTCTTTATTCCTGGCATCACTAATATGCTTTGTGCTTATGATGTTCTTGCCTATACGCTGCTGCTGATATTAGTTTTGTTTCTTTTTTTTTTTCGTGCATTGCTACTACGTTTCTTGCTTATTACGTTCTTTCATATGTACCGTTTGTTATCTTGGTGATAGTTTTTTTGCATGCCTTTCAAATACGTTTCTTGCTTATGATGTTCTTGTATATATACCGTAATTGATCTTGCTCATATTATTTTGTGTTTCGTTGATTGATATATTCGTGCTTATAACGTGTGTTTCCGCCTGTTTAATGAATAACAGGAGGTCCCCTCTTCAGTCTCTGACTCTGGGACCTCCTTCTGAAATCTTCTAATGTATACATTCTTGTTGTAACACAAACTGAAATAAATTAAAAAAAAATTCAAATTCGTGGCACATTGTGGTGGGCAGCCGCCGCTTGCGAAGCTCCAGGTTTTCGCATGGACCCTCACCCTCTACAAATTGCAACAGGGTTTATTGGCTTCGTCTTCCTCTGCCTCGGAATCAGAGGAAGACGAAGCCACGATTTTTCTGCTCTGTGTTCATAGCGTGATTTTCCTGTCACGAACCTCGAGGTGATAAACCAGCGGCACGTTCCTTCGTCTGAGCGTCTCCGGTGGTGCCGGTGAGCCTGCATGTTTTTCCCAAGGCAATGGGTTTGACTGTAGGAGCCCGGTTAGCCGGTTATGCTTAGTGTGGGTGGCAAGCCATCGTGTATAGGCCGCACAGAAACCTGCATTGAAGCGCCCGACGCGATCTCGCTTCAGGAACGCAATGGAACATCAACCACCCGTCGCGCTCCGCCAAACATCTCGTGGGTCACTTGCAGACGGCGCTAATGGTCCGAACGGTGATGGTGAACAAGAGATTCAAGATCAAGAGCCGTTACTAGCTGGCAATCCCCAAGGTAGTCATCATCATGCAGAGGGGTGCAATCCCCCGCGGGATCACGCTCACAGTGACAGTATCTGTGCTTCCAGCCCTGTGGCGCGTCCGACGCAGCCTTTTGAGGGATCGCCTGTCGAAAGAGAAGAAGATACCTCCCCCCTCTGCGACAAAGGGAAGCAGCTCCTAAATGTTCTCAGTGATGGAAGAAACAAAGTATTGCACCCAGTGCACGAAAGGATTATGGACATCTTCTTCGCCTTGCAGACAATGTTCATGTCCCTAAGTACGAGATTATCCCGCGCCGAAGGCACGATCGACGAGCTACGATCGCAGTTAGCTGAGTGCCGCCATGAAGAAGTCATCCCACATAATCCACCACCTGTGCCGCGGCAGTCCTTCGCGAATGCTCTGCGTAAACCGAGGGACTCTGCGTGCAATGCACTCGCCCCCGAACAGTCACTCTATCCTGCCCTTCAGCCTGTGCAGCACCACCTAGACAAACAAGTTAGGCCTCTTGCAACTGACCCAAAACACGTTTTGCACATTAGGCCTCTTCTTCCATCTGCTCATCCTGGCACCGAAACTATTACCCTGCTCAAATCAACTTTTGAGAATAATCCATCCGGAATCGGACTGAAACAAGTTAAACTCATTCCCAACCGCACCGGGCTGCCGGTAGTGTCTGCGGACCGAGCTTCGATTGAAAATCTCGAAAAAGCCATCGAAGGAAACACTCAGCTTAGAACAGCCATCAAAGTCATCCGTCCTCCACGCCGTTTGCCACAGTTTAAAATCAGTGGTGTAGACCCCACCGTCGTTCCAGGTATATTGCGCATGAACATCAATGCTCCCAATGGGTTGAATATCCGCGATGAAGAGTTTAAACACAGGACCTACTTTAAAGACCGTACTGGTAACAACGTCTATGTTGTGGAGGTTTCGCCGTCCGTCTACCACGTCCCGAAAGCGAAAGATCGCTTATTGATCGGCTGGACGTCCTGTCCCAATAAAGAAAATTTCTACGTGGCGGCGTGCAGTCCTTGTTGCACATACGGCCACGTCGCTCCACAATGCAACTCGGAGAGTGTCTGCTGCTTGTACTGTGCGGGTGATCACCTCGCAGAAGACTGCACCCTTGCCGACAAAGGGAACGTTGTGTGCAGGGAGTGTCGCGCCGCAGGGCGACGTTTCAACCACACCTTCAACGCACAGTGCGGTTTTACAATAGAATGAAGGGTTGCCCGCGTGCGTCAAAAAACTATTTATGACACCACTTCGAAATCTACCTCGCCCGCTACCGTTTCCGCCTAGCACAACAGCTCCAGCTCTAACCAACCGACCGCTCAAAATTCCACATGAATTTATTAAAATTTCTTCAGACAAACCTAGACCACACTCGTGCGGCAACTCCACATCTTGTTGATTTCGTTGGAGCAGAGCACATTGATGTGGCTGTTATTTGTGATCCATATGCCAGCGGATCAACCGTCCTTGGAGTGCCACCCAATTGGCTTCGTTTTCTGCATCAAAACACGCCCCGATTCATGGTCCTTATACCCCGGCTTAAATTCGATGTCTTTCCCCTCACCGCGTCTCCTTATATTGTAGCTCTGCGACTTCAAAATCAGCAGTCCACCATGCTTCTCATCGCTACTTATGCTGCGCAATCAGTGCCGATGAACTTTATTTTGTCTCGGATTAATGATATCCGCGAACGATACTGTGCTACGAATGTGATATTGGCAGGAGATTTCAACGCCCGGAATCCCATTAGGGGAGGCGATGTTGTGAACTCCCGCGGCGCCCAGCTCCCCCACTTCATCCACACAACCCGACTCAAAATACTGAATGACCCAACTTCGGTAGCGACCTTTCAAAATGCCTACTCGGAGTCTTGGATCGAACTTACCCTTGTTTCCGGTCCCATTTGGGAAGGTGATTGTTTGTGGAATGTACATGACACGCCAACTTTATCTGATCACAAGTACGTAGTATTCGGCCTGCAACGGTTCCCACTGCCCTTGAAAAGACGACTTACCAAGGCATCATTACAATATTTGGTTGAGGAATTGGCAGCAGATGATTGGATTCAAAAATTTAACCCGCAAGATGTCTGCACGAAGTCCGCCCTCAACACAGTTCTTGACGTTTTCTATTCCAAATAAGCCAGTTTATAAAATAAGTTTGAACGACCCCTGAAAGAACACAGGGGAAACGCGTGGTGGAGTGACGCTCTAGCGAGGGAAAGATCGGCGGTGCGTGTAATGCGGAGGCGGTACCAGAAGTGCCGGGATCCACTCTTGCGGGCAAATCATCGTATTGTTTATTACAGGAGTCTCGCCGCCTACAAAGAGCACATACAGATCGCCAAGGACAAGGCCCTAAGACAGGCATGTGCAGATGCGTCCCGCAAGAGCTTGTTCGGGCAACCATTCAAAGCCGCGTTTCGGAAGCACCGAGTACCTTCTGTTTTATCCCCTCTGCACTTACCGGATGATACGTCGACAACAAGCACATTAGAGTCGGCCGGTATGCTCCTGAAAACTCACTTCCCTTCTGATTGCCATGAAGACGACACTCTGGCCCACAAAGCAATGAGGGTCGTCCTTACCACAACTAGATACAACACGGGAGTCGACGACGAGCTCTTTACTCTTGATGAGTTGCGATTGGCCTCCAGAAAACTGAATTTGGGTTCTGCTCCGGGACCTGATAACATCACCACTCCTATGGTTCAACTTCTTGTTCACCACATCTCTTCGTTCCTGCTTCACGTGTTAAACTCTTGCCTTCTTCTCGGCTATTTTCCTCCTCACTGGAAGCAAGCCCACGTTAAATTTTTATTTAAACCTGGACGTCCGCCGACGGAGCCTTCTTCATACAGGACAATATGCATTAAGTCGATGATTGGGAAGCTGCTAGAACAAATTGGGAAGCTGCTAGAACACCATCGAGACCATGGTGGTCTGTCTCTTGTTATATCCCTTGATTTCGCTGGGGCATTTGACACTATTTGGCACCCCCGACTTTTGTTCTTTTTTCGCACACACAATGGCCCTAGAAACATCTATGAGCTGCTAAAATCGTTCCTTCAAGGGCGCACCGTTCGTTACGAGGCGTTCTCAGGAAACATTACCCACTTCACAACAAAGGGGTCTCCTCAAGGTTCTCCCATTAGCCCGCTTTTGTGGAATGCTTATATTTTTGACATGCTCTGCATTCCCATGCCGGAAGACACGTATTTACAGGCCTAAGCAGATGACACGGTTATCGTCATTCACGCGCGCACGCGCCGTCAACTAGAAGCCACTGCCCATGAAACGCTGTCCAAGATTACTACTTGGGCAGAGAAGGCGAAGCTAAGGCTAAACCCTTCCCATTGTTCTTGCCTCCTCGTTTCAAGAGGTGACCGAGGTGCGATACGGAAGCCTACCATCAGACTTCTTGGTGTAACTCTCAAGCAAGTCACCGAAATGAAACTACTAGGAGTTGTATTGGACAACCACTTGACCTTTGTGGCCCACACCAACCATTTGAAATCAGTTGTTGAGAAAATGGCGGTTTCGCTCACTAGATTTGCACGCATGCACACCCTCGTCAGCCGTTCTCATATGCGTCAACTGCATCATCTGGTCGTCCTTCCTGCAATTTCCTACGCCGCTCCCGCTTGGTGGCACTTAAATCAACACCATAGTCTAAAAGGTCGAGTTCACTCATTGCTTAGGTCATCATTGTTCGCGATCACGGGAGCTTACACCACGACGAGGACAGCAGCCCTTGAGGTCATCGCCAATGCGCTCCCGTTACACATTCACCTTGACATCGCTGTGCGCATCTTTTTACTGTTTCATCATCGACAATCAATCACATTCCACTCGGTTTCCTTCAGATCTGCCGACGTAGACCTTCCCATCGGTCTCGCCACTCACCCTGTGCGACGTCTTCGTGTCCGAAGTGGCCGCCTGACGAGCTCGGAGGCGAACCAGCGACTTCATCTCTCCGCTCTCCACGCTTTCACAGACGGTTCCCACACACCCACTGCGGCTGGATAGCCTTTGTCATTCTGAACGGGTCCGACCTCGTGCACGCCGTAAGAAGGTTCCGTTTAGTTTCTCCCACTACATATTTTGACGCTGAAATGATAGCCCTGCAAAAACTCATCGAGTTCCTCCTGGACAATAGGCCTCCTTCTCCTGTCAATATATACTCTGAAAGTCTTTCTGTACTTCTGGCACTCAACAGTCCTTTCAATAAGTCCTCCACAATCCACCAATTGAAACATGACATTCTATTGCTCTCGAGCTCGGTCTCCTTGGCCTTGTACCATGTGCCAGCGCACTCTAACGTGTGGGGAAATGAAATCGCCGACGCAGTCGCGCGAAGTGCTGCAACGAGAGGACAGGATGTGTGCGGGAAAATATCCAAACATATGGTCCGCTCGTCGCTATTGAAAGCAGGTCGCCTATTGTGGCAGGAGGCGTGGTCATCGAACAACAGTGACACAGAATTATTCCGCTGGACGCCGAGTGTTCTCAATCTGCCTGCTTCTTTTCCGCCGTCTAAAAAACTTACTCACCTTATAACTGGACATGGCCGATTCCCTTACTATTTCTTCCGTCTCGAACTTACGCCGGACTGCCTGTGTTTTTGCGGTGCGGTCGCCACTTCCGTCTCTCACTATCTGACGCAGTGTTCAAAAACGTCATCATACATTCAACGACTGCTTCGCATTGTGCGGCCACCACTAGAACCGCCAAACCTTCGGCATCTATTGGATAATTCTGAAGCCATCCAGATCCTAATCGAGCTCGTCGACTTCATTTCCCGTTCCTTACCCGACGTGTGATGCCGGTGTGTCTCCAATGGTCCTTCATCGGCACCGTACCATCTACAAGCCTGGGCATTCCTGCGGCCCAACACGTAACTTGTGATCTGTGCGGCTCTCCAGTGCATGTTTTTTTCCCCTCAAGTTGTGTTTTGTGTGCGCATGACCGACAACACGTCTTCTCTCTGGAGTCCTGTTCCCTGCGACAATTCGTGCATTTCTTCAGCATGGTATCGTTTTTTTTATCGCGTGTACCATGTGACAGTGAGTGGCAGTGAGTGCTGCAGTGTTTACGCTGGACCCAGTGACTTTCTATTTATTACCTTTACAGTGCCTCAGCGGTGCTCCGTTTTGTATTTTGTGGATACTGTGCATAATGTGTGCGGTGTTTCAGCAGGGCGTGGCAGTTAGATATTCTCGTGAATGGGAATACCTCAACTGCACTTTCATTTTAAAACAGCTACTTCTACACGGGCATTTGTGGCGAATTTTATAAGTGAAACACCATATGCATTTGTATTTGTTTCGTGTTTTTTGTTCGACTCTGCTGCCTCTCCGGGTTTTGTTTTTTCACGCTGCTAGCTACTACATTTTTTTCTACTGCATTTCACAATTAGGACATTTTGCTACCTGTTTTTTTTGTTTACTTTCAGTCACATCCTTGATTGCCGACTCTCTTCTCACGTTCTATGTACCTGCTGCCCGAGCATATGGAACGTGGAAAGTAGTTTTTTTTAAACCCTGCAAATTGGCTTGTCATCAAAAAAAAGAAAGTGTGGCTTTTAGCCCCGTTTATTTATTTTATATTGGCTTTAAACCTGCCATAGCCTTGCTGGAGCGGGTATTGCTCCCCACTTTATTTTTCTTTATTCTTGCGGGGAGGGGGGGAACATGAAATTTTAAAAGGAATTTAAAGGGGTTTATTGGTAGAGAAGCGCAGTCACCGAAACTAGTAGACCAGGCTATGTCGGACAGACAAGTCTTCAGCTTCTTCTGTCTCATGGCCGCAGCTGGCGATGATTCGTGAGGACGGGTGATGACAATAATGTATGGGAGGCCATACGGGCTGGTTGGCCAGTGTTTGCACCAATTTCTCAATACAGTAGATACAGAATGCGTCTTTCAGTAAGACACTATCGTGTAAGTTTGTTCACCGTGTAATAAAAATTGGTAAAGTTTGATACTTCTAGGCGCAGTGACCCCGAGAGAAAGGTGCATTTGGCTTGGATTTGCAAAGGATAGCACGCAATGTTTTATAAAGGTCATTTCGCACCTTCCCCTAGGCTTCGTCGGCGGCGGCACGCCATGCACTGCGAATCGTAGTGCATACTTTAACACCGCTGACTGGGCCGGGACAAAGGCAGAAGAACGAAGCAGGCGCTGACTATGAACTAAGTTTATTTACAAAAAACACCATTTATATTGTTACGTGGCGGCCAGACAAAGTTGAGACGAACAATGACATGGGGAGAGAAGGAGAGAGAGAAGCTCTTTATTCAAGAACGGAATGCAGAGAAGTTCGCCAACATGCGTACGTCCACATGCTACTCTGAAAAAAGGGAATGGGGAAAAGATACATGAGTAGTAAGAAGAGGTGTAGTAGGTGAAAGAGGAAAAAAAGAGATAGGTTCAAAAATGGGAACATGTTGCGTAGCATAGACTGTCCGCTTAAGGGGGGCTATAAAGTCTCGGCGACGCCAATATCTTCAAGATACCCAAATGACGCGTCCAGGACTTTCCGTTGAGATGACGGAGAATGACATGGTCGAAGTAGCAGACTCAGCGTAATTGGTCCAAGGTGAAGACATGTCATCCTTTGCTCTAACCTATTCCTTGCGTCAGTGTAGGCGGAGCACTCTAGCAGGACATGCTCGACGGTTTCGGGGGCGCCACAGTTGTCGCAATTTGCGTTTGTACTTTGGCCTATGCGATGTAAGTAGGCATTAGTGGACGCCGCATTGAATCGCAGTCAATGAATTAGGGTTTCCCGCCGGCGAGGTAGTCGTTCTCGCAGCCTCAGTCTTATCTGTGGGTCAATTCAATACAGAAAATTATGATGATGTTCCTGAAGGGTCCATAAGCGGTTTCTTTCTGCTAGAGCTAGGGCCTTGGTCATAGTTGAGGCATCATTTCATTCTTTTATTTTTATTTCTGCGCCCCTGCATGCAGCCTCATCTGATCTCTGATTTCCTATGACACCACAGTGTACAGGGAGCCACCGAATGGTTACGCGATGACTAGGAGAGTTAGCGAGATGGTGCAGGTATTTTACTTTGCGCTCAATGTGGTCGTGGATGCTGAAGCAGCTATCACGTCGCAGGCTTTGTAGGGCGGCTTTCGAGTCTGTGAATATGGTCCATTGTGTCGGTGGCTGAAGAAGTATGAACGAGATGGCTTCTTTAATTCCATAAAGTTGAGCTAGCGTGGACCAAGTCGCTCGCTCGCTCAGGCCGGCATGAGAGTGATTTGTTATCTTACGGAGTAAAAACTCTTGAAGAACTGCTCTCAGATGTTGCTGATCAATCTGTAAAAATATGGGTCTTTGCGGAGTAAAATTTGCGAATATGGGCAAGAGTAACCTGAAGTAGGACAGTATGGAATATGCGCTTTTTTATACATTCCATGTATAGAATGTTTTATGGTAACAGGTGACAAAGTCCATGGCGGAAAACCCAGTGGCATGGTCGGCGGTGCTTGATTTGGCACGGAAGTATCAATTGCCGTTATTGTTCGTCCAAAGCTGGAAGCGTCTTGATCCACACTGCGGGGCAGGTTGTGGCATGTAGCCTGTACCTCAAGTAATTTCGTAGCCTCTCTTGAAGCCGTAACACATCTATGGGCAGTGAGATGATGATGGTTGGATGTTTATGGCGCAAGGCCAACTGGGGCAAAGAGCGCCAAAACAATAGTCATATATGAGGGGTGAAACCTTAAACACTAGGTAACGTCAGTAAAAACAAAAGTAAAATCACGAAACGACAATGAGCATGGCTGGTGTATAGGGCCAAATTTCATGATGCGTGATAGGAAATGAGGTTTAAAAACTTGACCTCTGACAAATACTCAAACACACGTTTCACGTGAACAATGGCATCATCACCTAGAAAAAACGATGGATGTAGGGGAATATGTTGTCTGTAGAGTTCTCGGAAGTGTTTGTGTCGTGTTGTGCGAAGTGCCTTGTATGTGATTAGTATGTGCACTACGGATAGGGCCTATCTGCACCTGCCGATCTGGGGTCTAGAAGATCCCGTCAGCAGATACGAGTGCGTCGCATGGGTGTGCCCTATCCGCAGCCTACCCAAGGCGACTTCCGTGTGTCTGTTGTGTGAGTCAGATGTGTACCGCCCCAAGTGTGGCTTTATTACATGTAGTTGTCTGTCTGTTCGTCCCAGTGTGTTTGCCATGTTCTCCGCAGCTGTTGCCTTATGTGTGGCTTGGGGTCTGTGTAGGGTACCGTTGTAATGTCCACAGTGTTCCTGAGTGCAGCAGCAGCGGCCCTCTCGTCTGCCAACTCATTCCCCGCGATCCCTGCATGTCCTGGGACCCAGCAGAGGACCAGCTCGTGCTTTTGTGCATACACGGACATGATGGTGCTGAATACAAGATTAACTATGTGGTTTTTGGGGGGCTTGTGCGACGACAGTGTGCGAACAACACTCAAAGAATCTGTATAAATGACGGAATTGGGAATTTTATTTTCAAGAATGTGTCGTACAATCACTAAAATTCCATACGCTTCTTCTGAAAAAATTGATGTGTGCACGCTCATGGTTCTGGCTGCATTGAAATTAGGACCATGAGCAGTGCACGACACCATACTGGAGGTTTTAGAAGCGGCACTATAAAATTCTGCACATGTGTATTTAAACTGCAAAGACAGAAAGTGCTGCAGTATTGCAGCTCGTGGTACACGATTTTTGTCAAGTCTCATAAAAGAAAGGTCGCACGACACAGGGCGAACTTGCCAAGGGGGTAAACTGTTAGAAAAGGATGACCTGTACACGTCTAAAAACGAAGCACTGAGATCCGAGGCTCGCTCTTTCACTCTAAGTGAAAAGGGCAGAGGAACGGATGGGCGATTTACAAAAAGCAAAGATGTGGATGTGTCGTTAAAGACCGGATAAGAAGGATGGTTATTCAGCGATGAAATTTTAAAAGCATAAAGTAAGTCCATGTACGTCCGTTGGTTCTCAAGGCTCCACTTATTACATTCGACATACAGACTCTCGACAGGGCTAGTGCGAAAAGTACCCGACGCAAGCCGGAGCCCCAAGTGTAGCACGGGGTCAAGCATTCGCAACGCTGTTTTAGTCGCCGACCCATATACTACACTGCCATAGTCTAAACGAGACCCAACCAAAGCAGTATAGAGCCGTAGTAGGAGTTCTTTGTCGGAACGATACGATTGGTGGGAGAGAACCTTAAGTATATTTCATTGTTTTGAGACATTTATTTTTAAGTTCCTTTATGTGGGGAATGAATGTGAGTTTGTGGTCAAACACAACACCTAAGAACTTGTGCTCCTTATTCACAGGAAGCGACACTCCATTAAGATGAATGTCTGGGTCCGGATGGACCCCGCGCTTCCTGGAGAACACAACACAGGAGCTTTTTACAGGATTCAATTTAAAACCATTCTTGTCTGCCCAGCCGGCAAGTTTCTTTACACCAAGCTGGACTTGACGTTCGCAGATATACATATTGCATGATTTATAGGATATCTGGACGTCATCTACATACATGGAATAAGAGATTGTAGGTGGCAGTGCCTTACCAAGAGAGTTCATTTTTACTATGAAGACAGTGCAGCTGAACACACCACTTTGTGGCACGCAATTTCTTGCACGTGAACCTTTGAGAGTGCACCACCGACTCTTACTCGAAACGTTCTGTCTGACAAGTAACTAACAAGAGCGTTCAACATGTTACCCGAAACACCGAATCACTTGAGGTCACTAAGAATCCCATAACGCCAAGCGGTGTCGTATGCCTTTCCAAGGTCGAAAAAGACAGTTAACCAATACTGCTTATGCGCGAAGGCATCCTTGATGTACGAGTCAAGAGCTACCAGTTGATCGTTCGTCGATCGCCCCACCCTGAAGCCTGCCTGGCTGCTCTCGAGAAGACCGTTGTACTCAAGGAAGTACACGAGCCTGCGATTTACCATCTTCTCGAAGAGCTTGCACAGGCAGCTAGTCAGGGCCATAGGACGGCAACTTGAGGGGGACGACGGGTCCTTTCCCTCCTTCAGGAAAGCTACAACTTTAGCCTCCTTCAAGAGTTTGGAATGTGCCCCGAAAGCCATATCTTCCTATATAGGTGTAAGAGTGTTAGAAGAGTGTCTGCGTGCAGGTGTTGTACCATTGTGTATGTGATGTTGTCTGGGCCTGGAGCTGAGGGTTTACACGTGCTCAAAGCATCCCTCAGCTCATGCAGTGAAAACTCTGAGTTATAAGAAGATGTTGATCTATTGTTATCTAGTATAGGCTTCTTTTCGGCCGTTTGTTTGTGTTTCATGAAAGTGTTTGTGTAGTGCGCTGAACTGGACACGTGTTGGAAGTGTTGTGCGAGGGTGTCAGCCTGGTCTTCAAGTGTGTCCCCTGTTGTGCTGACCAGAGGCAGGCTGTGTGTTGGCCCTTGAGTGTGCGTATTCATGTCCATACTTTCCGTGTGTCTGTGTAGGAGTTTATTGATGTTATGAATGTGCACCAACTCTCTCGTTTTGCCTCACGACGCACACGTTTTCCCAATGCCTTGGCCCGCTTGAACAAGAGGAGGTTTCCCGATGTGGGGTACCGACGAAGGATACCCCACGCCTTGTTCTGGGCCTCTCGCGCCCGCCTACAGTCCTCATTCCACCACGGCCTCCGCTGGTTGTGCGGGGCACCAGAGGCGTGGGGAATGAACTTTTCGGTGGCGTCGAGGATGTGCGCCGTGAAGAGTTGGGTAGCTTCTTCAACGTGCAGGTGTCCTATGGATGTGTGGTGTAGTTTCGATGTCTCTGTAAATGTGTTCCAGTTAGCTCAAGCTTCATTGAACCTATTATGGGAAAATGAACTGCTTGGCCCTTTACCTATATATGTAAGTGAGGTGGGGAAGTGGTCACTGCCATATGGGTCAGTTCCCACACCCCACTCGAGAAGAGGAAAGAGAACTGCGGAGCCAATAGCCAAGTCAAGACATGAGTATGTGTTGTGTCCTATGTTATGATATGTATGCTGTTTATTGTTGAAAAGGCATGCTCCAGAGGATGTAAGAAACCTCTCTATCAGGCGACCCCGGGCATCCGTACGAGAAGAGCCCCAAAGAGAATTGTGAGCATTAAGGTCGCCTGTTAGAATGTATGGTTCGGGCAGCTGGTCAACCAGTGCCTCGAAGTCAGAGCTCGAAAGTGCAAGATCAGGAGGTATATATATGGAGCATACCGTTATCAACCTATTAAAAATTATTGCGCGTATTGCTACAGCCTCAAGGACAGTGTTCAGAGTGACAGGGTGGCAGGCTAAGGATTTCCGGGCAATTATGGCCACACCGCCAGAAGAGTGTGTGCAGCCATCCCTGTCCTTTCTGAAGACCATGTAACTATTCCAGAAATTTGTGTGCTTGGAATTCAAATGTGTTTCCTGAACACACATTGCACTTGGCTGTTTAGCATGCAGTATTTCGTATACATCGTCAAGATTTTTAAGAAGGCCTCTACAGTTCCATTGAATTATGTTTTCTCTTCCCATTATTTAGTGTGAGAGCTACTGGAGTGTGTGTGTTTATGTGTCGTCTTTCGGGGCTGTGACTCTCGCCTTTTTTGGCTTGTCGGGAGGCTTTGGCGTCGGGACGCGTTCCTTGCGGTGCACCGCCGGCAAGAACGCCCCTACATCCATCTCGTCGTCGGATGTCCGAAGGGTGCCCGATGGACCGGGCCCCCCGGACTTGGCCCCCCCTCGGGAGCCCTTCGTTTGAGCCGCCACAGCCGAGGGCATCCGGGGCGCCAGAGGTGGCACGGGCGGTGCGGTGGCGGTGGGAGCCGGTGCAGGGCCCGTGGTGTCCATCACCTCGGTACCCTCCAACGCAGTGGCGGATGGGGAGACAGAGGCGGGATCGGGACCGGTCCCGACGGAAGATGTTGCCACCACAACCGCTGCTGCCTCAGCAAGCGGCGTGGTGGCGGGTTGGGCTGCCAAAGGCAACCCAGGCGGGGGAGGGGGAGGGACCAGGTCAGACTCGCTGAACTGGGTCCCTGTGGAAACCAGACGCCGGCCCGCCCCCCGGCGAGCTGCGTCGGCGTACCTCCCCAGGGGAAAAGAGGCGAACCTCTTTCGCGCCTCGCGGAAGGTGATGTTTTCTGTTACCTTTATGTTAATGATTTTTTTCTCTAGTTAAAACTTTTCGCAAGCGCGAGAGTATGCTGCATGTCGACCCTGGCAATTCGGGCAGGTATGGTTGGTTGCAGTGCAGTTGTCGGATAGATGATCATGCTGGCCACATTTCGCACATGTTGTTCTGCGACGACAGGAGTTGGTACCATGACCGAACCTCTGGTACTTGAAACAGCGCCGCCGGTTCGGGATGTATGGCCGGACAGAACAACGGATGAAACCTGCGCTGACATGCTCGGGCAGTGTGCAGCGGTCGAAAGTGAGAATCAGATGTTTGGTGGCTATTTCTTTATTACCTCTGCTAATGACGATACACCTTACTGCTGTCACGCCTTGATCTTTTAGGCCTTCGAGCAGATCGGTCTCTGTCTCGGTTAGGAGGTCTGGCTCAGATATCACACCCTGGGAGCTGTTGAGGCTGCGGTGGGGTGTGACTCTGATATCCAGGTCTGCCATGCGGGTTTGGCTCATGAGAGTTGTGGCTTGCTTCTGTGAGTTAACCTCAACTAGGACCTCGCCAGTTCTTAGTTTTTTAGCATTGCATGTCTTGCCAAGGATAGATTCAAGAAACTTTGGTACAAGGAATACACATTGTGAGGAAAGAGGCTTCTATTTGTCAACCGATTCAACTATCAAAAAACGTGGGTAGTTGTCAGGTTTGGGTGAGTTGATGGCAGGAAGAGGTGGAAAAGATTCTTCGGTGCAGACCCTTTTCAGGGTCCGATCATGTTTGGAGGGGGTTTTTCGATTTACCATATGGCATAGGAAAAAGCAGGGGACGGGGGTACTTTCTTTGCTCGGTTTACCCTGTTGCCGAGAGAGGTCCCGGAGCTCCCTGCCTGGTAAACAGACAGGGAGCCCATCCGCCGGAGCTTGACCTGGGCTCCGACGGCCACCGTTCGTGGTTTCTAACCCTCCACCTATAAACACATCGCCACGGTTAGATCCAGCTTATGTTTGGGGGCTCGGGGTCCACGGTATCGCAAGTACCGTCACCAAGATTGCTCAAGGTGCCCCGTGCGGGGCATCTATGGGCAGTTCTATTTACATTATTCAAATAGCGGCCAACACAGAGCTCGCGCACGGTGGGTGCCTGGCACTTCGTCGTAGTCATCAACATCGTTCTTGAATGAAGTCGTGGTGAGGCATTGTCCACCGGAGACAAGTAACATCAACCATCGGGTCCAGTACGACGGTCCCGGTCGAAGCCGAGGTACCGTGACGACGGACTGTGATGTGGAAGAGCGATGCGGATAAGCAATGTGATGAAAACATACCGTGAAGATAAACCTGACACCACCGATGACCATGATGTTATTGGTGATGTTTGGCTCCGAAACTGCGATGTCGTGAAGGCAGAAACGGACCGCCCGAGAAACCCGAACCACGTCTGGCGACAGGGCCGGGGCCGGGGCATCTTTGTCCTGCCACCACGTAAGAATACATATACACATATTTGGCACGGCGGCTGTGCCAGAATGTGGTGTAGCCGTTCGTCTTCGTGGGGCCGGCGCTTTTCAGCGCCGTTGGAAGTGCCTAACTGCTTGGATTGCCCTGGACAGCACAGGACCATGAGGTCACAAACTGCCACGTGCTATATTTTCTGGGCCTCTCTCGCCACATCACCGGATCGTATCGTGCACAGATCGTTTGGAGCACCACCTGATGCAAGCGCCACCGCCCATGATTACTATTAGTCGCCCATACCGCTATCCCACGCCTACCGGGCATTGCGGCTCTGTCAGAATGCGGCCTAACCTTTTCTATTCGTTCGACTGACCTATTTTTGGAAGTGCTGCCTTGCCCGTCGTCGTGTTTTTATTTTTTTTATTCATTTATTTCTTTCTTTATTTATTTATTTATTTATTTATTTATTTATTTATTTATTTATTTATTTATTTATTTATTTATTTATTTATTTATTTATTTATTTATTTATTTTTATTTACATATTTAACACTCTCCATTCCTTTATGGGCGTTACCGATAGGAGCGGGTAAAGTTTATACAATGTTTAATATGGCCGTCTTGAACAATGATGGTTCAGGGTTGCTGGCTATGGAGGTGGGATGGTGGTTCCAGTAGGTTGCAGTCCTTGAGAAGAATGAATTGAAGTGCACGTTTTCCGAGACCTGGGCACGCTAACTTGAAATCTGGAGTCAATACGTTTAGAAATATACGCAGGTGGTGAGAGAAGGTCGTGTATAAATCAAGATTGGCAAAGTATATTTCGGGGAAGAGGCAGATGCGAGATACTTTTCTTCTGATAGGTAGTTTACAAAGCCCAAGGTTAGATTTAATAATTGATACGCTGTGCGGGAGTAGTTGGAAACAACAAAACGAACTGAGCGGTTCGGCATCGATTCAATTCGGGATGAAAGAGATAGCTGGTGAGGGTCCAAATCTGTAAATGCATGCTATGGCTTACTTCTAGCACAAGTTTTATAAAGAAGAAGTTCTAAGGAAACTGGAGGTAGCGAAAAATTATGACGGATAAAGCCAAGCATCCGGTTAGCGTGTTTAGTGATGTAATCAGTATGCTTATGCCATGTTGGATCGTTATTTATGTGAACACCAAGGTATTTGTAGGAGAGAACACTATCTAAATGTGTTGAATAAGAAAGTATTCAGGCATCCTATGGCAATTAGTAGTGTTAGAAACCCTCATTTATTTGCAGTGGTTTTGGTTAAGGTTCATGAGGCAGTTGTTGCACCACGAGGATACGTTATTGAGGTAAAACTGTAGTAAAGAAGAGTCTACGGGGTTGGCTACTTAACGATAGATTACACAGTCATCCGCAAAAAGTCGAATTGAAGGGGAAACGTGGTCAGCTGGATCAATAAAAAAATTCCCCGCATTTCCCCGAGGGGAAGAATGTGAAAGTGCGAATGCACGAGTTGAATTTGCGCGGTTCGGTAATGTTCGCGAAAGAGAGATCACACACACACACACAACTGCAAAGAAAGAAAGATGCATTTATTCACAGACACCTATTTGTGTTGTCGTTGTACTTGATTGCTAGAGCGGATCTCAGCTTTGAAATTTCGTGTCAGTACTCCTTTAGGCAGGTGCATTAGCCCTTCTCATGCCCGATTCTTGGCCAATCCCCTACGTGGGTATGTGCCATGTCAGTGGCCAGGCAGCGCGCGCCCATCTCCCCCCGTTGCCAAGGAAGACAAGGAAATTCCTGGCCAATCCCCCACGTGGGTATGTGCTATGCATTTATTCACAGACACCTATTTGTGTTGTCGTTGTACTTGATTGCTAGAGCGGATCTCAGCTTTGAAATTTCGTGTCAGTACTCCTTTAAGCAGGTGCGTTAGCCCTTCTCACGCCCGATTCTTGGCCAATCCCCCACGTCGGTATGTGCCATGTCAGCGGCCAGGCAGCGCGCGCCCATCTCCCCCCGTTGCCAAGGAAGACGAGGAGATTCCTGGCCAATCCCCCACGTTGGTATGTGCTATGTCAGCGGCCAGGCTGCGCGCGCCCATCTCCACGTGCGCGGACATCGCCGGTGGACGCAGGTTCAGGGTCGCTTAAGAAGTGCATTGCACCTAATATAAATAAGGAAAAGCAAGGAGCCCAAGACACAGCCTTGGGGAACACCGGATATGGCCTGGTGCTAGCGAGAATTACAGATATTGGCGGTGACATACTGCGTTCGAGTTGTTAGAAAAGCTTCTATCCATTTAAGTAAGCTGTAGTCTAGGTTATGCTTGCTCAGTTTTTAAAGAAGAAGATGGTGTGACACCGAATCAAATGCCTTCCGCAATTCGAGAAAGATGCAGCCGGTGACAGAAGCCTGATCAAAGGTGGAGTACAGATGGTTAGTGAAATGTAGTAGCTGTGTTTCGCAACAGTAGTGCTTCCGGAACCCGTGTTGGAATATAGTAAAAAAGTTGTTTAATTCGTGGAAAGTGCTGAGATGTGAATACAATATGTGTTCTAGAATTTCGCACGATTTACTAATTAGTGAAATGCGCCTGTAGTTCAAGGGGCCAGAAGTGTTACCTTGCATGGGCACTGGCACCACCTTTCCCGCCTTCCAATCACCGGGGAGGGTAGAGCATTACACGGACTGTGTGAAGATCTAAGACAAGATTATACAAGAATACGTTACAGGGCCCTTTAAAAACTTAGCGGGAGTTCCGTCAGTTCCAGAGGATGAGTTCTTCATATTATTATTGAGCGATTCAATTCCTACCCAGTCAATAACAATGAAATCCATTGGCGGCAAAGACATTGTAAGTGCTGGGCAAAACGGTACAAAGATTTTTACCAAGTGACACAGTACTATATGCATCCTGTAAAACTTCCCAACACTGCTAAGAAGGAATAGCAGAGCCCTGTTCATCGCAAAAGTTGATAAGTTTTTGTTTAATGGGAATAATTAAATGCCATAATTAACGCGGGTTAGTTTAAAGCAAGGAAGGCAAGGTGGAGGCGAAAAACTTCAATTTGGTCTCTTTAAGTGCCCTTGCGTACTAAAAAACAGCGATATTATAAGTAGACCTTGTCTCTGCCTTATCTGTCGACACCGCGCGCCGGTACAGGCGCTTTTTTTGTTGCGGAGCATGTTAAGGTTAGACGTAAACCACGGAGACTTGAAATTAGACCGTATGGTACGGGCGGGTATGCATTTGTAGATCAGAGATAAAGCTTTGGTTTTGAATGCATTCCAGTTATATTCTACTGTGCAATTTTTGAAACTGCTGGTAAAAGAATCTGTAAACGCTCCAAGTTTTACATTGATGGCAGCAAAATCACCCCCTGCATAATCCCTTATTATCTTTGTGGTTGGAACTGGTACTGAAATTTGGTACTGTAAGTAAATTGTAATATACAATGGTCACTTAGACCACTTAGGTAAGTCACAGGTGAAATGGTGTGGGGGTTAGTGGAGAGGACTAGGTCAAGCACATTGGAAGAAGTAGGCGTAACGCGTGTAGGTTTTGTTACCAGTTGGGTTAGGTTGAGATCCTCACAGAGGCTAATGAACCTTGTGCCTTCAGATGGACGGGCGACAGGTGGGTTACTAGTTTCCTTGAAGGAATTATCCGCAAAGTTAAAATCACCGAGGACAAAGATTGGCCAGGCGGGATATCAAACGACTAAGCTGTATAACACGTCGTAGAATGTGCCGCAAAACGTGGATCATGAATTTGGCGGGCGATAGCAGGCACATAAAGCCACTTCTTTGTGGGCGAAACAAACGCATGCGCAAACAAGCTCGAGAAGGCATCTTATGCGAATAATATGAGAATGTAAATGTGCAGAAAGAGCGAATAAGACGCCACCGCCGACTCTTGTCTCGCGTTCGGATCTGTAAAATCTATACTCCTGTGTGATTTGAACATTTCGCTATCTTTGTTTTGCTTGACCAACATGTATGCGTGAGAATAGCAAGGTCGGCGGCACAGACACCGATTACGGAAGAAAGATCGTCACGCTTTTTCAAAACGCTACGGACATTGGTAAATAGAAATGACCCTGTGTTTGCAGTACTACCAGCATTATTGCGATGCGATTTCTAGACAGTCGAAGGGATAAAAGACTCTACGAGAGCACTTGACGCCGGGGAATCAGAAGGTTGGGTGATCTGGCTAATGCCATACACTTTTTCAGTTTTTGAACAGCCGGAGAAACATTTGTTGTTAATACAGTTTGTTATACCGGAGCGAGTATTGCGGTGCAGCCTGCCGAGTCCCGCCGCTTCTGATGGGCGAACGTGTTTTGGCGGAGTTGGGAGTTGTGGCCGTTGTTTTCAGTGAGGGCGCCACCGTCCGGGGACGAGTAGGAGAGCCGGCCACGCTTAGACGCACTGTTTCTGGGAACGGCTGCACGAAATCAATCGCATCGTCTGCGTCTGTGGGCACAGCCCCTTCAGCGGATGTGGTTCGGGGGTGAAATGTGATTGTTGTCATGAGAGAGGCATTGTTCTGTGTGAGTTTCAGTGACAGTAACTCTCGCGCAAGCGGCGCGATGCCGCGGACCTGCTGTCTGCCGTTCTGCGGCTGGAACGCTAAAAGAGACCCCGGGGTGCGGTACCACGAGTTTCCTAGCAACTCGGAACATCGTGAGGCCTGGCTTGCGAAAGACCAGCGGGAAAAGGAAGCAAATGGCAACCAAGTGACTGGTCGCTGGTATGCTGTAGACATTTTACAGAAAGCGACTACGGTACAAACGCGAAGGTATGGATTTTACTTCCGATCGCCGTACCCAACGTGTTTCCCAACTGCAAAAAGGGACTACACGCAAAAAAGGTACTGCATGCAAAGGGTACATGCATAAAAAGAAACATCTCTCTCGCGAGGGCCACGATCAAATGCCGAGCATTTCCGCGGGGGGCGCGCCTGCATGTCGTAAGGATTACGTATTGGTTGTTGTTGTTGTAATTGTCTTCCAGCGTAGACATTGTCGATGAAGTCGTTGGTGAAACGTGAAACGTGCCGTGAACCCCCTGCAGCGGCTATGACGCAACTTGGAGCGGCTATGATGCAACGTGGCGCGGCTATGACGCAACACAATCCAGCACAATCCACTTTAATCCAATCCAATCCAAATCCAAACCAATCCAATCCAAGGGAAGCCAAGCAAAGCCAAGCCAATCCAAGCCAATCCAATCTAATCCAATCCAATGCCCCTCGCGAGAGTGTTATAGCACCGAATTCGCGCCACCACACGAACGCGTGATGTTGACGTCACGATCACGCCACAGATGTTAGCGACCGGAGTGCGCGCGAACGACATAAGTGGTTTAAGCGCGAACCCACCGCGGCGAGAGAGCGCGATGCGAGCGCCCTCACCTGTTCTTGCGCGCGAACCGACTGTTGCTCAGCGCGAACTCAACGTGGCGACAGAGGGTGTTGCGCAGGTCCCCACCTGTTGTGCGCCCGAACCGAACGCGGCGAGAGAGGGTGTTGCGAGCGGAGAGAAGGTGAGGAGGACGCGGGGGAGAGGGCGCACCTGTGGCCGACGGTTGAATGAGTCAAGGATATAAGGCGCGTTCGTAACCTGCCGTTCTGTGTCGGCTTCGTGGCCGAGTGGGTAGAGCGCCATGTATGTACCTTGCGTTCCGCCCGCAGAGTCGTGGGATCGAAACCTGGCGCAGGTAAGTATTATTTTTTATATAGGGTAGGGGGAGCGATGCGGACTACGGACGTCAACGCGGGTGAAATCGTGAGTTACTGAAATGGTCTGCATTTAAAAGGGACTGCGAAGCCCAGAAAGCGTCATAAATGTAACTCTGATTTCGATGCAGGTAGATTCCCAAGATAGAACCCCAGCGAAGGTTCCCTGCGTGAGCACAATGATGTAGAAGCGCTCGTTCCTGACTTCTTCCGAGAAGTGCGCACAGAAAGTAGGTTTTCAACTGATGGTTGCTGTAAAACCCTTGTAGACATCGTGTGCATAATAGAAGAGAACAAGAAAACAGAGCCCCACTAAAAAAACGATTTCTCGCCAATTAAATGTTCTGCATGATTTCGGAGCGAACTCGACGAACTCAAAGACCGCCCTCGATGGTATGAAAACGACAAGGCGCTTCACGTTTTAGTGGAGTTTTTGGAAATTGCAAAAGAGGGCGACAAATTTGTTTGGTTTATTAGCAACATATTGGCTAATTTTAACAAGCAAAAACGCTCCTACTGTGAAGAAATACTGCGCGAATGTGTGCTTTGGAAAACATGCTCGCAAAAAGGGTATGAGTAAATTCGCGCTGCAGGTCTTTTGAAGTTGTCATGTTTTTCCACAATTTAAACGTATGTGGGGCACTCGACCGGTGAGGTTGCCGTGAACTCCGTGATAAATGAGCGCCTTCGCGTGGAGCGCAATAAACTGTCTGTTGCGCAAGAATATTATTGCTCGCTCATTATTGATGGGAAGGCTATCGCAGAAAAGGTGATATATGGCCGAAAAGTGGACAAAACATTTGACCTTGTTGACATAAGTCCAGGGGGAGGGGCAGACACGACACCTCAAGTGGCAAACCGGCTGTGGGGCGGTGTTTTACGAGGATTGTCAAGCAGCTATGAGATACCTGTTGGGTATTTCATCACGCGATACCTGAAGAATGACAAGCTGCTTTGTATGACGATAGAAGTCTTCAAAGCTTTCGAAGACGTGGGATTTCTCGTGACGAGAGTCGCAACTGACAATTAGCAAACAAATACTGCCCGTCTCTAACGTCTTATTGGCACTCTTACTGTTCATGCTGTGCCTCATCCTTTAAGAAAGGGTGAACCACTTTTCCTTCCTTTTGATCATAATCATCCCATAAATAATCTGCACTCCAACTTCTTTGTGCGAGAGATGATTGACGGAGATGGACAAATTCGAGGCGCCTTTTACTTGAATAATCTACTCGAAATCCAGTTTGAGCTGCTGGTTAAGCCAGTAAGATTCCTCACTCGTTCTCACGTGGAGCCAAACAACTTGGAGAAGATGAAAGTTTGCTTTATTTGCGCTTCATTTATTTTTTCTCAAGAAAGACTCTTAGCCTGTAATAGGTTTTTGTTATTGCTGTTGTAACCAAATTAAGGCCTGCATAAAACTCCCTGTTCAAGTTTTTTGTAGGCTTCGAACAACAGTGTTCCACAAATGGGCTCAGAAATTTAAACACCCGTTTCCCAATTTGAGCTGCAAGTGATTTTTATTAAGAGCAATATCAATATATATGAAACTGAATAGTAAATCCCCAATAGACAGAGTCTTTTCCTTATATAAATGTACAATGGAACGTGATATTGTGTGAGAAGCCGGCCAATACGAATGTAGTAAACATATAGAACGCTATGCTAGCTCTTAGTAGTGATGTTCCTAACTTCGGGCTCCTTACGAGAAATTTTACGTCGGAGTACGCTTCAACGTCATTGCAGACCAACTATTAACACTTAGCAGCAGCTCGATGAGTGCGCGCCTTGTGAGGTTAGCAATGAGTGGCCGTGCGGCACGCAGGTAACCCGGCTAGGCGGCTGTTCCGGCACACGCTAGCAGGCGCAAGTGAGACTTTGCCAATATGAAGGCTTTTGCCATATGAATTTTAACTCTCAAATCTACAAAAAATTTGAATTTAATTTGTTTGTTTAAACATAGCCAATCATAACGGCATATCAACAACGAAGTCCGAGCGTTCCTCCAAAGCATTCTTCGGAGAGCGTTTCCCCGGACGGTAGCACCGCGGCGGCCGCCAAGAGAACTAGACCCCGGACGCCGTTTCCGCGTCACATAGCAGGCCGCACCCTGCGTGCGCTTGATCGACGGGCCTTGGCTGACAGCTCGCTTTGCCGTAGTCAAGAATATTGTTTTCTTGAAATACGCGTAGATTTGCAAAAATCCTCCACTATCGTTATACCCGTACGTTTTAGTCGGCTTTTGGGAGAAAAAACTTGGTTCCTCACCTTTGAAGACAAACATTTGACAATTATAGGCCGACATTTGGTTTCAATGTAATTGCCCAGTCTATGCGCTCTTCAGTGCTCTCCGAGGGTATTTCAACCTCAAGTGTAGAGGACTCGAAATTTCTAATTGCTTATTCAGATTCTGCCCATGATTCGGTCGAAGTGTCAGCCAGGCCATAAAATATCAGATTTTCTCTGTGAGACCGATCCTCTAGGTCGTTTAATCTGGAGTTCATCTCTATGCTCTCCCTGTCTACCGCTTGCGCGCCCGCTTGCTCACTACGCAGTATGCTCAATACTGTTAGACTTTTCAATCAAGCTAATACGGAATTCAACGTTACCCTACTGAAAAAAATCAAACGATATATGAACGATAACTCGTATACGAGATTATGGAATCGTAAGGTGAATGATATCATAGGCTTCAACGATATCATTGAGATATCGTAGAAGCTCATCGTAGTAGCTCATCGTGTACATTGGATCATACAAGTCGGATCGTTGCAAGCGATGTCGTTCGAGTTTATCGTACAGATTTCGGTGGGGTGAGCGACAATATGTATTCGATGTGTGCGTGTCATACAAGCGTTAAATGCGCAGGTGTTGATATTGTGCTGTGAATGTGCTTAGATCCTTGCACAGTAGAATACGCAAAAGAATACTTGGAAGCTGCTGCCTTTTCCCTTTTATTTCATGTCCCGCAGCAGGTTGGCCACATATCCGTTAAATGCTTTCAGCCGCTTCTCCGTGGTAGCTTCACTGTTCCGGTGTTTCATGAAGTAACCATGGGCACCTGCACAAAATGGAAAAAGAGAGGGAGCAGAGTACATGTGTTTAGAGGGTGCTCGTGAACCTTTTGGGTGTGTCTGACCCATTAATCAAGCGATATTACATACATGCTCAGTTAGTTGTACCACCTGTGAAGACTTTCCATGGTCAAATCAGGCTACTCTTCACAACTGCAGAAGCTGTGCTTACACACAATGCTATGACCACCAAACATCGTTGGCCCACACTTAAATGCAAGATTCGTCACATGTGGAGATGTGTCCCTTATTATTGTGCTAGCGCACTTGAGAAAGGTGTGGGGAGGGGCACCTAAGAAAAGCCATGTTTCCCTTAAGCTTCAAGAGCTTGAGCTCACAGCATGGCTGCAGGCCGATGCTAAGGTACGAGGCGCAAGCCTATACCAGCACATCTTATATTGAGCACGGACCACCACTTGGACATGGCACTTGCCTCACGAGTTTATGTGGATGCTATGTTGTGAGAACAGTGCATTCACAATATTGTTTATTTTTCCCCTATTCCTGATCTTTAATAATGTGCAAGAATTCCAACTACAATATAACAATTGAATCAAATAATGCAATATTTCATTTCAACTCAAACCGAATAAGACCTGGTGAAATGTAACAGCAAAATAAACGACGAGGGACACAGAAGAAAATTCACAAGACGAGCACTTCTCTGTCCCTCGTTGTTTATTGCGCTGTTACATTTCATCATGAATTTGTACCAACTCGCCCAAATTTCTATTTTGTTTGAATAAAACCATTTGAAAATTACGAACGAGAGTTCTCTCCACTTGGGCTTTCCTGCACTGCTTGAGTCACAAACAGTGAAACGGTGATGGAGCATTTGATAACCACCTCTCATCTCCTTAGTATTATTGGGCCAGCTCTGCCCCTCTGGCCATAACGCAATTCACAAAAACCGCAACAGTGAAATAATGGGAGGCAAAACCAACATGTATCAGAGGCAAGGGCCCGATATATGAGCCTAATGTTTGCAGCGACTTCTCGCTGGAATAAGTTGAACGAGTATTTGATGACACTAGATGGTGGCTAAAACAAACCATTGCAGTCTCGAAGACATCAAATAACTTTGCATTTAAAATAAGAATCTATTGCTGGGAATTCGTCACAGCTCTCAAAAATAAAGGAATTGCATCGCATATGACCCTCCTTCTCATGAAAATATGGATCGTGTTAAAGCTTACAATCTACCACTAAATGTATTGTTCTTCTAGGACACCTGCTTCAACTGTTCGTGGCAAGAGCCGAAGGACTGTATGGAGAATGTTTTATCCCCTTTAACATGCACCAGTTGTTGCATCTCGGAAACTGTGTGGAAAATTTAAGACCGTTATCGGCTTTCTCCGTCTTTCCCTTTGAGACGGGAAATAGAAGAATTGCAAAAATGGTGAAGGCAACAAAAGGACCTCCTTATCAAATTGTGAAAGAGTTGTTCATCAGGAGCTAGAGGTTATGCTTCATTCATCACCTCTAGCCTCAAATGTGCAGTTCTTCTGTGAGCAACAATTACGCAATGCTCTTACCACGAAGAAACACACAACGCAAATGGGTAAGTGCAAACAAACAACTATTTATTCTTTGGAACACCTCCAACAGCTTTACAGAAAAGAGAAGAAACAAACACTAAAAAAATAGCGGGGGGGGGGAGGAGGAAGAGATTTAAGGCCAGAAATGAGACGACGAAATACAGAAATTTTGACTCTGAACTATTCAAGTTGAATGCGCAGAAGCCTAATCATCAGAATCTTCTGCGCACACCCGGATTTACAGGGGCCAAGGTGCATCTTTTAAAAGGACAGTTTTGCAACAACCTTAAGACTATGACGCGTGCTCACGTATTCTCCGAATGTGCCTGATCCCATGAAACTGGACTTCACAATTTTTCTTTTCTGCAGCTTGGGTGATCTGAACAAAACCTTGGCCTGCTCAAATAAAGCCTTCTATCCACACACTTTGCAGTGTGCGGCCAAGTTTCCAGGCCTGCTTGTCCGCTCACCTGTGTAGCGGGTGCTCCCTGAGCCTGGTGTTTACGCACCTGCCTGGGTGTCCAATACAGCTTTTTTTGCTGTTCAAGGGGATGCAGTAGACAGCGCCAACAGAGCATCAAACAAATTTTGTTTTCTTCTTTGTGTCACACTGATATTTTCGTGCCATGTTTCCATCCTGATTAACCCTCTTACAAAGCCCTTTAATTTGATAGGGGCTGAGAAAACGACTCCAGCTTCTAGCTACGTTTTTAGCTTCTTTATCTTGTGTTAAAGGACTTTTTTTAGGGCTTGGAGGAAACAGCCTGCAGCAATGCTTCTCTTTGCTAGCTTTGGATGTCCAGAGTCAAAGACAAGCTTAGGTACCCCCCCCCCCTCCCTCCCCCCCCCCCCCTTCGGTAAGACCCGCACGTGTTGGATGCTCCAAGATGGATTTGAATGTCTAAATACCTCAGCCAACCACTGTCAGGTGTCTCATGTTTGAACTGTAACCCCTCAAATGCAGTATGAAAGTGCTCAAGTATGGCAAAAAGCTAGTAAAGAGAAGCATTGCTGCAGGCTGTTTCCTCCAAGCCCTAAAAAAAGTCCTGTAACTGTAACAGTGGCCACGCTTAAGGTCTAGTGGGTTTCCCACGCAAGTTCTTGTGTCCACTGCCTAGAAGTGCTGAAGGGGGTAAGGCCAAGCAAGGGCCCAAAGAACAGCAGAGAAAGAAAGTTAGCCTGTACATACACAAGATAAAGAAGCTAAAAGCGAAGCGAGAAGCTGGAGTCGTTTTCTCAGCCCCCATCAAATTAAAGGGCTTTGTAAGAGGGTTAATCAGGATGGAAACACGACGCGAAAATATCAGTGTGACACAACGCAAAAACAAAATTTGTTTAATGCTCTGTTGGCACTGTCTACCGCATCCCCTTGAACTGCAAAAGAAGCAGTATCGGACACCCAGGCAGGTGCGTAAACACCAGGCTCAGGGAGCACCCGCTACACAGGTGAGCGGACGAGCGGGCCTGGAAACTTGGCCGCACACTGCAAAGTGTGTGGATAGAAGGCTTTATCCGAGCAGACCGAGGTTTTGTTCAGATCACCCAAGCTGCAGAAAAGGAAAATTGTGAAGTCCAGTTTCATGGTATCAGGCACATTCGGAGAATACGTGAGCATGCGTCATAGTCTTAAGGTTGTTGCAAAACTGTCCTTTTAAAAGATGCACCTTGGCCCCTGTAAATCCGGGTGTGCGCAGAAGGTTCTGATGATTAGGCTTCTGCGCATTCAACTTAAATAGTTCAGAGTCGAAATTTCTGTATTTCGACGTTTCATTTCTCGCCTTAAATCTCCACCCCCCCCCCCCCCCCCCCGTTCTTTATTTAGTGTTTGTTTCTTCTCTTTTCTGTAAAGCTGTTGGAGGCGTTCCAAAGAACAAAAAGTTGCTTGTTTGCACTTACCCATTTGCGTTGTGTGTTTCTTTGCCTCCATCCTTGTATCATAAGCCTAAGCAGTGCATTTATCTAACCCAAGCGTGATATGAACAACTAGCCCAGAGGAGTGCTTTAATCAGTTTGAAAGGATTGATGGTGGTTGTCGAAAGAGATTGTGTGATAAACTGCAACATCGTCTGCGAAGAGATGTGCACGGGAAGATATGCAACATGGAAGATGATTAAAATAGATTTAAAACGTAGAGGACCAAGCACACTGCCTTGGACGGCATCAAAATTAATGGGGGCAAAAGAAGTACAGTTATTAGCAGACGTTAACTTAAAGGGGCATTAAATAGGCTTCCAAAGGCAGTCGTTTCAAATACAAAATTGCTAGACGACATGTTCATGACAACGTATACCAAATTAACACCTCTGCGTAAAGCGAATGTAGCACAAAAGTGCAAGAAAGGTCTTCGCTTCTTTCCTTGTTTACCTGACAATCCTTGGCGCCATTCTCACACACTCTGACGTAACTTTGCGACTCTGAGGCAGCCTTCACGGCAAAGCTGGTGCTGAACACTACAGCGTTGCTTTTGGCGGCTTTCCTAAAATCTGCAGTTAATCAGCGTTACCAGCTGTGGGGGAAATGCGGGTGCATGTTTCGGCGGTTCCGCCGAACGGCACTACAGCACAGCTATCTTTAGAGGAACAAATGTCGATCGTCGCCATCCGTTACACGAGCTTAGCCGAGTTTGTGGATATAGTGCATTGTTTGCAAAGTATGAATAACACCGAAAAACACGGAGAGTCTCTGCAGGTGGAATCACCGCTAGAAGTGTGACCGCGGCAAGCATCTGCCTGCACGGTCGACAAGGACCTCGCTGTGCAGTGTATACGCGATATGGCATAAACCGCAGCAGTTAAAACTTGTCACTGCCCGCCAGAGCGGGACTATTGCTGGAAATCAGTTTACAAATGCATGAAAGCGGGAAATCGGGCAGTGAAAGATTGCGCTGGTAATCGTCATCAGCTCAGCTTCGTAAAGTGGTGACTGAATAACTGCGGCGATGCTAAGCCTTTTCTGCGCAAGCTAGAGGGACCTGCTCGCTGCAACAGCACCACCTGCAAGAAATGCTAGCGAACCGCCAATCGTAGGTGGAAATCTTAAATTATAGTCACCAGCGAACATGTTGTGTTTGGGACCCCCCTATCTGGCCGTCAAACACTCATTTCCCCCACATAGAAACATTTTAAAAGGATTGCGTGGCTTGATTCCATGCGAATTAACACTTTAAAACAAAGTTCGATTTCTCTTCCTGCGCCTCCAGATTCTCTTGAATATCCCCACTAACCAATAACATGCTTAAAATGCACAGCACTGCTTCACGAAAATGTTTCCAATAACCAGAGGCTACAACACTGCTAACAGGTATACATCATGACAATGGAAGTTTGCACAACGTGCAATAACTAACCTGCAAGCACATAATCGGTGGGTGCGCTGAATGGCAGTAGTGCCTGGGGCCGAGGAAATGACGTGCGTTTGAAGGGGTGTGCCGAGTGACTTGGTGCCAGGTGACAGACGAAGGAATGGCTTTTCCTGGTGGCGAAGCATACGGAGCACCAAGGGAAGGCCGGCCGCAGCTTAGGTCCAGCAGGTGGAGTGTTGGTTGGCAGGGGAAGCCCTGGCGAAGCCTTTGGAACTGGACTGACAGGCAGCCGACCCAGGACAGCCAGCAGCAGCACCTGAAGGTACACGAGCTGTGAGTGCACAGACAGTAGTTGAAATACAAGAGAAGGCCACGCAAAGATCAAATGCTTACACCAAGCGGATTTGTAATCGCCTAAGGACATTAACCTTCAAGGCAATAATAAGAACATTCCAGCAACATCCAAAGTGAAATTTAGGTCACACTAAGGATGTGTTTATTAGACACGCCAGTAATGCGATTGGGGTATTCATGATATATCCAAAGCTTACCGCTACGCTAATTTGCATTGAACGCATGCTAGCACCTTATCTGGGTCCATAGCTTTCAATAGGGACTAGTGTGTGCTTGTTGAGGATCCTCTATTGCATTGCCTAGCTTGTCTTTGCAAGTTCGATTCTCCAATATAAATCGAGTAGAGTGCGGGCCTACAGTTTCCTTGTTAGTCTCTGTATGGCCTGCAATTTCGGGATATTAGGAAGTTGACAACTCGTTTAACTTTCATCACTAATTTACAACAATGCAGATGCCTCTAATATCGAGCCCCACAGTTACCGCGAGCTGCTCCTACGGAATCAAGCGCCCGCTTTTCCGCATGTACTTCCAGGGCACCTGCTGCCCACGTTACTACATCGTATACCGCAGGCATTCACGAGTGTGTACTGATCACAGCGTTGTGCCGCTCACGCGAAATTTCGACGGGATCTGCAGTCGCGAAGGCAGATTTTGGTAGACACATAACGCAAAAACGCATAGGTGTTAAAGAACCTCGCGTGACGGCAAATAATTAGCAGCCCTCTACTACAGCACGAGCGTCGTAGTTCAGGTCTAGCTTACGCGTAATTTGATGCTGACTGCCGCGGAAACCGTGGACAGGTAAATCCAGGTCGCCCAGCAAGTACGCAAGTCTCCTAGGATTTCAGAGAAAATGAGATGGGGGTTTAGTGAACCGCTGACCCATAAACACCAGAAACCGTTCCAAACAAGTACAGATTTATAAAACATGCCTACTTACCCTAGCAGAAACGATGTTTCCCACGTAAAATCCTTCTTCACTGTCGTCTTCACTTTGCGAACACCAATACACTTTGTTCGGAAGCAATCCCATCCTTTTGACGCGGTCTTTTGAGGCGGGCGGCGATGATCGTTCTTCCAGTGCCGGTGTTTTCAACACATGCGTTGGTTGGAAGGACTGACATCGCGCAATAAAACTTCTATAAGTATGATTTCAGCTGGAAATCTGCAGATAAAACTGAAGAAATGCCCGCCAGCAACTCTAAGCACAACATGGCACAGCACAAACGCGGGATTCACACATAGAGTTAATACTACTGACTCTAGAGCAAAAGCTGCCCGGCCAGCCCGTGCATTGAAACCGTGCTACACCCGGGCGCTGACATGATGCCACCCTCACAGCGTTGCCCGCTGCCTTTTTGCCTACTAGAGTTGGCGGCAGTAGTCGGTATTCACCTAGTAACCAACGCATTCCATCATGGCAGCCACCGTTGCTGTGAGTGCGCCGTGAAAACTTTGCTGTGCAGAAACGTTGTGTGAAGCTTTTCCTGTGGTAGGTAGCGAATTTTTGTGCCATGCTGCCGCGTTGGATGCAGTTTTGCATTCTCCGCAACTGAGAAGGGTAGCGCCTAGATTAGCGGGTACTTCGTACGCTCGGAGAGGTAGCTTTTGCGTGTGCGTCAGGGGAGTTCGGTCGTCGCTGCGGAGTTGAGCGGACGTGTTTTTTCGTGCTCCTGTGCTTCGGAGGGGCTTCATTTCGGCGGCCCGCGCTTGCGGGCCGTTGGACGTCGCCTGGCTTTCGCTCTGCTGGTGTGGGCGGTCGAGTGCCACAGCTCCCCCCCCTTCTCAGTAACCGCCTCCAAAGCGGTCGGGACCGCCGCAGACTTCGCTCTTCGTCGCACCATGCTCGCCTCCGCGCTTCACTGTTCCCTTCGAGGTTTCTCGTCTGCCGGACGCAGCATTACGCCAGCCAACAGTGTTCGTTGTGTGCGACGGAATCGACCACAGTGGAACTACTCTTCTCTACTCTTTCCTCACCTTTCTAATCTTTACTTTTCTTTCTGCTATCCTATTTCCCCAACTATTCCCGCTTGCGGACTGTGTTAAATGCAGGTGAGCTCCCATGAGAGCTTAATAATATCCCCAGTCCATTTATTTTCCTGCTTCCTTTAACAAGAAATCCCTTCCCCTTGATTGCTTTTTTCCCCTGATTTTTTTCCTCGTGGCTTCCCCTGTAATTGCGCATGCGCTGTTTCTGTATATATCACTTTGTGTGTGCTAAAAGAGTTCAGTTGATATGCAGCGCTAGTCCTGTGTAGTCTTTTCTTTATTGTCCCGTCTGTACCGCGCTATTTTAACATGTTTCACACGCCTCCCGCCCCCCCCCCCCCCACCCCTGTATGCGTCAGCTGATTGTTTTAACGCTTCCAAGAAATGCATGTAAATGGGAATCGTATTTGTGACTGCACTTTATGCTAAACAAACATGCTTTCTGAGCCTGTTCCTGTGCCTGTCTATGAGGCCCCTGCAGCACTTGTGTCAACTTTTTTCTCCAGTTGAAATGCTTTTAGGTAGTGGCCCTTGCATTAGCTTAGATTCAATAACCGTGGAATACCCAAGGCTAATATTACTAAGTTTTGTGCATCAAGAAACTCTCTCAAGAGATTTTCCGTTTTTCTAGGTATATGCTTGGAGAATTTGTCATTGATTATATGCTTCGGGACGTCACACAAGGTACATGATTAATGTTGTCAGGTTATATTAGGTCGCAATAATTCTATTTAATAGCAGCTTAAACAAAATCTCGACAAAAGCAAACTAGAGACTAGAAGATATCATGTAGAACGCGCATTTCCATTCTGGGTTTGTGGAACTATAGCTTTCAGTACTTCCAACTACAAAGAAAGTAGTTCAAGTGTTCATTAGTCGCTGCAGGGCTCTTTACCTTTTAAAATTTCATTCCCCCTCTCCCATAATAAAGAAAGAGGAAAATTGTGTGAGGAACTAACTATTTCCAGCAAAGCTATGGCAGGTTTAAAGCCAATAAACAGACAGGGTTAAAAGCCAAAAAACCTTTTTGAAGAAAAAACAATTTCATGATAAAAAATTTAAGCACTGGAGAAGAGGAGAAGAACGAAATAAACAAATACAAGCAGAGGCAGCATAAAAGAGCAAAAAATCAACAAAGCAAAGGCAGTTAGTCACGAAAGCTTCCACGATGGAGCAGACACTTCAGGAGAAATTTTAAAAAATTAGAAATTATGTACCCTATTTACATTATGTACACAGAAAATCAGACATATTTCAGTGGTTTTAGACAAGATGGAGCTGAAGTAGCCAAATCAGTTCTTGCCTTGAAGAAGCAGATTTCAGTGATTAAGAGAGAAAAACAGTCACAGGTGCTGTAGGGGTGTTACCAGCATGCAGCATCCTTCGTTTGCCCATTTTGCCACTTTGCCTGCTTCTTTTATGCCTATCTTTTTTTCGCCCATGGTGCTGTCTTTGTACTGGCCATTTCCTCGCCATGTTTTTTTTTTTCTCCCGAATTTTTTATCCTTTATTTTATGCCAGTCCTTTCCTTTCCTCTCAAGTTTACTGTTCTCATTTCCACATGTAGCACAGCCAGCTGGACAGTTCTTCTTCTTTCCTTGGTTAACCTCCCTAGCTATCTTCTACAGTTTCTTCCTTTCTTTGAAGTCGAACATTAGGTCATCTTAGCCTTGCTCTTACCATCACAAACTTCCCTAGAGGTCTGGTGGTATTACTGGTGGTGAAATAAAATTTGTTGGATAAGAATTGCTTGTACATATGACCCTCTTGCTTTTTCTGTGTTTATTTTTGCTTCTGATACACGGACTGATGGCATTGCGATGGCCCACTATTTTTGATGAAAATAACAATGCTGATGACCACAATCTGAATTAGCATTAGCCAGAACTTTCATAATCAGCTACAGCATTACTGGAACCCAGCTTCGGTAATGCAACTTCGTCAGCATTCTTGTTGCTGTGAGCACGCTGGAATGGAAGCGTGGAAATTCTACAAGGTCTGGTGTGGCACCTTTGTGGCCACCGGTTTGATGTTGGCATAAATGAGAAGGCTGTGCTACACATATCGAATTCCTTCGTTCTATCGCATTCGCATATTGCATTCCTTCCTTTTATCTAGTGTATACAGCTGAAGAACGTCTCCAGATGGCCCTGGCTGAACCGATACGTGCAGATGTAACTGTCGCAAATAATAAAATTGAGAGTTCAATTTATTTTCGGCTTTCTTAATGACTGCCATATGCAATGCACATTGTCTGAATACTCTATATTAGCGATTGATAGTCTCATGCTAGGCAGTCTGATTCACCTGCCGTAGTTATGTTTGGCAGCTGTTTCAAAATTAACCACTATGATTGATCTAATGAGCGGCAATAACAATTTATAGGTGCACTCAAATTTACTTTTCAAGGGAGACGTATATCCTTCGTCGACTTCGCCTTGCACAAAATACATGACGGTCCCATCGCGACCCAATAAAGCGCATATGTGTGTTACCCATAGCCTCCTCAACATGCTTCCTAGGCGGTCTCTGTTGATAGACAGATTTCCGGCCGAACCCGCAGGCATTTCAGGCAAGACTGCCTGCAGGCGGGGTGGTCCTGATAATTGGGCGTGAACAGAAGTGCCGTTTCCGTTCATTGGCGAAGGCACCCAGGGAAGGACAGAATAATTTTTCTTAATGCCGCACCACACGGGTGCCCATCTCACATGAACGAAGTTTACTCCTCCCCCACCTCCTCTGTGCAGGTATATATATGGGCCATATGAGAGCAGAGGTGCAAGTATACGTAATTAAACAACGTCGCTGATCCGCCGAATTTAAGAAATGTGTCATGGAAAGCATCAAATATATTCTCGAAAATTTCAGATTGCGTGTTTCAGCAATCGAAGGAGCATGCACCAATCGCGCACACCCATACAGGAGATTTCTGCACCTACATTCGGGATGACCTTTCGGTTTCGCCTTGTCCTCCTCTAGAAAACCACCTTATCGTGCAAATAAAGTTACCATTATTATTATTAGTTGGCGGTTGTTTTATCTCTGACTCGAGTAAAAAACCGTTCAGTAAAAGTATAACAGCACCCGTAAACAAGAGCCTAGTTATACGCTAGGCATGGTAAAATGGTTCGTACATTTGTTTGTTTTTAATTTGTGAATCATATACGATTAAAAGGAGCCGATCTGCTCAGACATGTTTCGCGTAACATGATATGACCGGCTGACGGCGAGTTCAAATCGGCAGCAGCCACTACAGACATGTAGAGAAGGTGTCCTTGAAAATAGGCGGCGGCGGCTTTATTCCGTATCATCGGCAGTCTTCGCAAGCGTGTCTTCGCAAGCAACGAAGTGACACAGCAGACACTAAGGCGTGTTAGAGTGAACCTTTGTAAATTAGCCCCACACGACTGACGCTCCTCACAATATACCGAAACTGAATTTGGCGCCTCAGCCCGACGTATTCTTTTTGCTTATAATTTCATTTATTTTTGTTCGTCAAGCATGAATACTTCAAGAAAACAAATAAAAAGCATACAAACTCGTAAAAAAACTCAATTATTGCCATAAAAGTTGCCTAATTTTAGCTTCGGGCTCTAAATTTGTGCCTCATTTTCAAGAAAAATTGTTAGCCATATCTTCAACTACTGATCTGGCAACTACAGCGTGGCATCATGGCGGCATTCGTGTTTAGACACATTTTTGAGCCAGCTTTACCCGCCTGGATTCACACACAATGTGAGACATAGTTGCCAGGCTGCAATAGCAGCACCTCTAAGTTTGACGAAAGTCGTGTTAGTACGGGAATATCGGCAATAATCTTTCCCTTTCTGAAAGCTATAACAAGTTTATATCTTCAAATTGAGGTTTTCATACGCAGAAGTACATAGCAATGAAAGACCCTGACATATTTACACTGATGTTAAAGTAGTTTCGATAGTTTTGACGGCCTTTATTCCGGTTAATTCTCGGCGGTTTCTTTTCATTTTTTCAGAGAAAGAGACGGAACAAATCGCCAACGTTGACGTGATTGGAAGTAAAGAACAAGCGCTTACCCTTGTAAAAAAAAAAAAGCTATTAAATTCCGCACAGACAAAAAAAAAAGATTTGCTGAGATTCGAACTAACGACTATCAAAACGTGAGTCGAGCAATCTACCACTGCGCCACTCTAGCAGCTGGTTTTTGATAGTTAAGAACGTAGTATAATTACCGAGGTGTCAGCGGATATTGTTGCTTGTGTTTTGTTTTGACTGTAGTTTAGACATTTCGGCAGTTATAGCGCTTGCTTCTCTAGCACCGATCTTGCTGACAAGGCCGAGTATGCTAGTGGTACAAGCGATTTAGCCAAAGCTCCCTTATGCAAGCGACGGTTGCCACGAATGAAATGAAATACGCCACTAGTTTGGTAACGCTTGTTTGTCACGCACCGATCTTCCAGTAAACCTGTTGTGTAAAACGACTGCTGACAGCAGCGAAAACCTCTGAAGTAGTTGTACGTGGGGATAGCTCAAGGCGCAACATTAGAAAGCAACCGAAGCGACGAACGACGCGAAAACCGTGATGGGTACAGCAAACAGGTACATTGTGCGGCAGCGACGAGCGAAAAGAATGTTACAGGCCGCTCCCAGCGGCCCGTGTGAAAATAGAAGATAGAATCCCTGCCTACACGCCCTGAAATACATCTGCACAGCCGATTGAGTTTGTCGCTTAAGAAAAGCAACCAAGGCTGCAGCAATACACTGTGCTTGCCTTGGTATGAGCCAAAGCATGTCTTGACATCGTTGTTTGGTAGGGCTTCTGACTGTTACTTAAAAAAAAAAGGGAAAATACAGTGTGGACAGTCAGGGCACAAATGTGTACGACTAGCGTCTGTCATACACTGATTTGGAGGATACGGCGCAACGTGCTGTTATACAGAAACAAATACTTCACAGTGAACAGTTTGGCTGTACATGGTACGTTTCACTAAAAAAAAAATGCTGAAGCCCCAGCTTGTTATGTAGCTTCACCCCAGTGCTTTTATGGATTAAGCATGTCCCATCAGCAGCTGTTTTTAAATACTCTAATTCCTATTGGAGCATTGTAAAGTGTAAACAGGGATTTCTTCAATGCCCCCTCCCCACTCAAAATCCCCCCAACACCCCATGAGGAGGATTTGGACAACCCCCCAAAAGCGAAATTGTGGATGAACCCTTGTTTGAACTCAATTTGTGCATCTTCCAGTAAGGTCCTTAAAAACATTCCCTGAAGGAACAAGGGGTGTCAGTTTCACTGAAAATGATAAATGGTGCTTTTTACTTTTGGTCGGTTGTCAACATAATAACGTCCTCAATAAGCATGCACCGGGGTTGCCCCCAAAACCGGTGCAAACCACAGTGCCAGGTGACGGTGTGCACCTGGCACGGAGCGTTGATCGAGGACAAACTGAGCAATTCTACCCAAGCACCATCTCTTAAGCTAAGAAAGCAACGCATAAAAATGTTCACAAGTGGCAATACAGCAGCATAATGTACGTGACACAGCGCTACTAGAAAATGATATTTATTGAAGGGCAATGATTATGTGCACATTAAACCCATATCCGTCACACACGCGCAACAATGCACTTTCACCGCTTCCAATAAACAGCTACATACAAGCTGCTTCTCATCTTCGTTAGAGCAATAATACGAGTGCCTGTTTCTGTCCACCCTTCCTCTTGATGGTCTAGGCACCCCAGTGGCTGTTCATGACAATTCAATCGAACGAAGCGGATGCAAATCTCCAACTGGCTGGCAATTCATGCAGCCTTCTTTGCAGTACACGAAGTTCACGACTGCATTTACAATCTCTGGCCGTTGTTGATTCCGTGCGGAGCCCGTCACATCATTGCCCAATGATTTCGCAAGCAAGTCATCCTTGTCAGCAATAACATACAGCTCCATCCACCTTCACACAAGTGCACCGATGCGCCATCACCACCGTCGCTGCAGCAGACGGTGGAGGAAGCCGCTTCTCCAGTGTTGTTCGCAATGTATCTTGTGATTGCACCCCGGAGCCCCGTCGACTCTCTCAGTGTGCGGCGGGGCAGCCAAAAACTGCCCCGCGACGGTGTGGCCTGGTTTATGGAGGACGGATGGTACACACCAGCGCAGTTGATCGAGGATGAAGAGGCGCACCGGTGCACCCCGGTGTGCACTGGTGCAGTTTATCGAAGATGCTATTACTAGAAATCACTGTGTTTTTACGTGTCATGTTTCAATGTCACCTAATAATGCTGTCAGTTCACTTTGCAACAAGGTTGAAGAGCTGTGTGTTTAGATTGCCCAGTCCAATTTAGGGTTATTGAATGGTTGGCTGAACACAGTCGACCAAATAGTCCGAGTACCAGTTCAACCCTTGGGCAGACATAAAAATGCCTGCTGGTGTGTATGTAGGGGGGATAGGGGTAACAGATTGAAGAAGCAGAGGGCGAGGGCATGAATTAAAACCTAACACGCACACAATATTGACTAAGAAACAAAAAGATGTCAAAAACACCGAAATTTTGAAGCAAGGCTAACACGGTGGGCAGCAAGCACAGCAACACTCACAAAATCGTATTGATCCATGATCATATTGATCCAACACTTGATCGTATTGAACCATGACCCATGATGCATCTTTTTGTATCTTTTGCATCTGATGTATCTTTTTATTGTTCTTGCTGATTTACAGCTGTGTGCAGTATTATATTCTTGCCCCTCCTGCTGAGGCCCTTAAATGGGCCTGCAGTATTCTGTAAATAATTAAATAAATAAATAAATGAAAAACATTGTACACAGAAATTACTTCCAAGAGATACGACAGAAAAAAAAGAGGTGTGGGGAATCTACGGCGCCATTCACCAGAAATCTGTATGCAGTTGTCAACGGGTACAGCAATACCGCAAAAGAAAACGTGCCTAAGAAACATATCCACCGTTCTGTCTAGCCATGCACACCACCGGGTTGACAAACGCTCTGTGAGAACAAAACTATGAAAATGACTATGACTAAGAGATGCAACAGGAAAAAAATAGAGTGGGAAGGGGGGGGGGGTTGTACCGTGCTATTTACAAGCAGGCTGTACCAGTTGCTGACAAGCACAGATGAACACATGGCCAAGAATAAAAACAAGAGGGCAATAGGAACTTAAGCACTGCAATTTACTACGAAGCCCTCATTACGAAGAGCCAACAAGGTTATCCATGAAGATGAAAAAGTGCGGTCGCTCAGTATCTTTAATTTTTGTTAATATAGCAAAAAAACGCTGTATTCAATGACCTACTTTGCGCATAGTCAATTCTCGTTGTTGCAAACTTGACGGGACATTGTAAGTTTGTTGAATGGGCAGAAGTCATCATAAATATCACTCTGGCAAAGACAAAAGTGCACGTTATGTTTGGACATGGATTTTAATGACATTTTTCAGCATTTTGAAGACTAAACTACACAAAACAAACTGAAAACAGAGGTGAAAAGTCCACAACTAGTTAATTCGTCTTCTACTGGTGACCAGAACTTTCAGGGCCTATATAACAAGATTGGTCATTTTCAACAAACTGGGTCATGTCAACAATGACAGTTTTGAAAATGACCAAACTTAACACTGTCTTTGAATACTGAGTAGGGCTAAGAACAATGCTCTACACTAACGTTTTGCTTTATTTCGAACGTTTGTTTAGTAGCAAAACATTCTTTTTGAGGTCTTGACATTCTTACATTAAATTTGCTACTGCTTAGGGATATTTGGACACATATTTTGAGCAGGTGGTAATGAAGCAGCAGATATTTTCTAGTGTGGACAACTGCAATTTATGAATTAACTGAATGACCGAGTTTGAATTATGCACCCTGTAGAAACGTTAGAGAACAACAGGTTAAAGAATTTGAATTTTGTGTAAGTAAACTCGAGAGTGCAAAGTGTCAGCGTCTGTACTGTACTTTATTTTGTACTGTACTTTTTGCCAGTGCTGACAAGGCAGAATATATGTTGTCTGCAATATGTTACAGAAACCACAGGGCACACTGGACTAATTTGTGCGATATGTCACACGTCGTAAGACTACCTTGGAGACATACTGCAGAAATTCTACGACTCATCGTTGAAATCTTTTTATCATGAAGATGTTGTCGATCTTTTGTTTGACATGTCGTTCCACTCTATGCGATAACAGACCTTTATGATATCGTAGCACATCGACATGTCGTAGAAGGCCTTCCGATGTCAAAGACATGTCGTTGAAGTCTTTGCGACATCGAACCTTTACGATGTCAGAGGACAACGATAAGTCATTGAAATCCTTACGATGTCAATGACATGTCATAAAGCTTGTTCGACATCGTATTGAAATCTCTGCGATATCGAAGACATGTCGTTGAAATATTTATGATATCATTCATGTCGTATGGATATCGTTGCCATATTTTCAGTAGGGTAATTAGTCTCGTGGTGATGTCTTGAACACGTTGTTTCTAGCTTTACTTGGCTGGACTTTAAATCATCCAGCATGTGTTTTAACTCGTCATGACGTGAGTCAGTATGTTCATTGATAGCCTTAACTACCGTCGCCGGCTCTTCTGAGAGTAAGTTGCAACTAATTTGTTAGGCCCAGTATTTGGCTCGACATCCCCACATATGACTAACAGCCTCATAGTATCCATACAATCACAAATAATCATGTATATAACACTGGTGGGCATAGGAAGAGAAGCAGACACACATTGTTTGACCGATTACCATGATAGGATGGAGCAGTACCAACCTGTAAGACGGAAACAAAACGGATCTTGGAGAGGCTGCATTTCTGCGTCTCTCCCATGCCCACTGAAGAGACAGCACGTCGGCCCGGTTCTTATGTAGTCGTCAGAAAATGTGGGCATTGTAACCGAGAGTACGTTGCCGATAATGGGAACCAGGCGTGGTGTAGAGGACAGAAGGGACACAGGGCACTGCGCGTCGTCACGAAGACACCGCGGTAGTGCGCTGATAGGCGCGTTGATGGTTTGGCGTAAAAGGCTGTGCTAGGCTTGGTCGTTAAAGAATCAGCGCATGCGCGCAAATCCAGTGCAGCCGAACTCGCCTTGTCCGAAACAGGCGCTCCTCCGGGAACGTTGACCGCGCCTGATCCAAGCGCAAGCAAAAACTGTAAGACGAAACAAAACAGATTTGAAGAGGCTGCGTTTCTGAGTCTCTCCATGACACGGAAGTACCTCTAAAATTGCTGTTATTAAGCAGGGAATATTGAATCTCCCCAGGCCCGGACGTAGAGGCCATTTTCAAGCAATTTTAAACAGCGGGCGGGCCCACATCGAACAGATTAAAAAGAGTGCCTAGTTAACACAGACTACAAATAAAATGGCATGCCTATACTAGAACCTATTTTGGTCGAGTGTATATTCTCTATCCCAAATGAAACGGCATCACTCAAAGCCCCTTGTCGAGAAACAGTTTTGATAATAACGCCCTAGAACTTTTTAAATCAGAATTTTTAGATCTACGAGCCGTATGTGTCTCTCCCTAAAATAATGCTGGCAACCATGACATAGAGTAGTTCAGCAACATACTTTTGTCTGTATGCGAAATGAAAAACAATATTTAAAAACTTGTTCCCAGGTAAAAAAGTTTGAATGGCAGGCTTTCCTGTTCCTTTATGTGTTTTTCATGCCACGGTCTATTTTGCACGAATGCGCCATCTGTTGGGATAGACAATAGGTAGAATTTGGGGTCACGTTGTGGAGGTGGGAAAATCGATTCTCCCCGGGGCGCGACGTTTTCTTTTTTAAATTTCTGTTGGGGTATTTGGAAACTGAAATCAAATATTTTCGCAGAACAAACGCCCCTGCAGGCAGAATCGTTAAACCCCTTCACTGGGTCTGTTTACTGAACGCTGCCGTGATTGTGGGCATGGAGGCTCAGTTAGCCACACTATGTGCTAGTCTTCCGTCCGCGCGTGTCCGCGCCACTGATGCACGCGCAGCGCTGGCAGAGGGAACTGCGAGCAATCGGAGCGCCCGAGCGGCCGGAGCGACAGCGGCCGCAGGCCGGCCTGTGCCGCGCGCTACTGCGGCGGAGCGCGAAAGCGCATCGGGGTTTGTCGGCCACTTAGAGCGGTGAAATCGAATGGTACGGTACATCATATCACAATTGAAGGTGCGATAGTACTATAAAAGCTTTTAGTTTCACGACCCTAGTTTTTCGAGAAATGGACTACGGAGCCTCTTTGCGGCCGCTGAATTTTGCGAGTAAGACCGAAGGATGAAACCGCAGCAACCAGCGTAGCCGTTTCTCTACCATCGATGAAAGTGGAGCTTTCTATGTCTCATTGATGGCCTATGTCGCCTCGAAAAAGCACTGCAGGAAAGCCAACTGTCTCTGACGACAGTGATGTTTGCGAGTAAAATAAGAGGAAAAAATGCTTCCAGGGGTCAGAATCAAAGCTGGCTTCATCGCGTTATGAAGCCGACGTCTATCTCATTGCGCAATTCCAACATGGTCAAAACAGTTTGGATTTGGAGAGGAGTGCATGGACGGGCGCATGTAATTAGTCAGAAAAATTATCCACTCCTCCACTCCGCAACGATGGTTGAACACGAAGCTTTGTTCGCGTGAAATCAAACGGCAAGGGTCGATGTCAAATGTGGCGCGATCATAAGTCCAAAATGTGCACTAGTCAAAGTTAAAGCTCAATAAGTCGCAGTCAAAACTCAGACCACAAGGAATCGCTCACAAGAAAGTTTCGTGTTCAACCATTAATGTTCAGACAGTGAGATCCCGTTCAAAACGAGCTCCCTGCGGCACCAGAAGCTGCGTTTGTTCCACATCGAAACTACCGGGTCATTCCCGAACGTCATTCACGATGACAAGCACGCAGCCGGCTGGCAGTCTGACAAGAAGAAAAGCGAAAGCTTTAGTAAAATGTTGTGCCAGAAAAAACTTGTTCCTATATACTTTGGGCAGAGTGCGGGGGGGGGGGGGGTGGATAAAGAAAAGTATATATGGTGATGACAGTATAAAAACACCTCAATATTTTTACTTCTTGTTTGCAAACAGCCGCGATTATAATGATTGGCCATAACACAAATATTCCGCCTTTTTGCTTTCCCCGCGTGCGTCTCGCAATTCACTCCGACTGTGTGGGTAATCAAAAAGAACCTGTTAAATTAGGAATGCACGCGAAGGTACTGATTTGCAGCCGGGTGTTATTAAAAATCAGTTTCACGTACCCAATGCTGGCGAATGTTTCGAATCGTGGTATTCACGAAAATTACAGGCGCGCAAAAGACGTTTCATAGTACCCAAATTTTGAAAATTTCGAGGTAAGCGGAGTGTTAGATAAAGCGAAATGCGAAAAATGTATGGCCAGATCACTGGAAAAAGAGCTAGTGATGGTAACAAACGCTCCAATGCACAGGGACGCTTCCGGAATAAAGGAACGAATTTTTTTAGGTATTGCGGAACAAGAACTGCGTGATGCTCGCCTGTTTCGCCTTCGCATCTGGTCCCAAGGAAGTATTCTCGAGCTTCTAAATGCCGCATCAACTGTTGGTCGCAACGCTATATTCTATCTTGCTGTGAAGCAGGCAAAGGGTATGTTTTTCTTGTTCCTGCCGTTTTTGGCACTTCTTGAGACACCTCGTCGCCCACATGATCAGAAGCGTCTTCCCCAGCTATATCAACAATGTAGGCGCCGGACAGCACTCCGCTAACAGGACATCGGCCGTGCACAGTGCGTACCCCGCGCAAATTTGCTGTTCGCGACGGTGTTTGGCGCGTAATGGGAGCTAAGCTTTAACCGAGAGCTTATCAGCTGCCTGCAGCGGATGTTGCATTGCGTCCTCTTTGTCAACATTTCGAGATATCCGTGATTTCCGAAAAGACGTTTCGAGACAAAGGGTGGTAAATGTCGCCAATGGCAGGTATATGCACGGCACAAAAAGGTTTCGACTTAACCGATATTTCGAGATATCCGAGTTCAAGTTATAGAGAAATCACTGTATCTGATGGCTGAATGTGATAAAACTTCGTATGCATTTGCACACATCTTGTTTTTTTATTCGGCATTCACATTTAACAGATTCCCAGTTGACTTGACGTAACTGAGGGGGCCGCGAAGACGTGTGCTTAAGTGCCTCCAGATCAACAATGCCAATGGTCAGAAGGCACCGGTTTGAGCTGCTTTATTTACATACACGTACACGGGACAACATCTTGGGAAACTTGCAAAGAAAGACGGTTCCAAAGAGCCATACAAAAAAGCGGAGCGTGGACACACCACACACACATTTTAACTCGCTGAATAATCTATCAGTCAACAACGGCGTGGGAATTCAAAAAGAACGGTTGTTTGCTTGGTAATGTAGCTGAAGTCCCGCATGATGTTTCCAAGCTGCAAAACGATGCCGTGCCAGCAGTGTTCCCGAAGCCTGGAGTAAGTGTCGAAATCGGTTCGACACATACTCGGGGGATGGCGTAGCGACACGATTCCGCGGTTTTTACAAGTCTCCATCCTTCATGATACGCTAAAACGTACTCCTGTCCCTTCACGCTTTGGTTAAAACCCTTCGTACTGGTAAGAACGAACTTATTTGGCTAATCTGGTTTGTCGACAGAAACGGATAGGGTTCGAAAAGCGGCAGGTAGAATGGGCAGAACCCCCCAGAAATAGGGCATAACTACGGAGGCGGCAGGGGCACTGCTGAGCGCCGTACACCGCTGCCCATCGCGCCGGCCGGCCACCGCGCTCCGATTGACTGCAGCGCCACCGCTGCAATCTTCACGGAGGAGCCCCCTTCGCGGCCGGCGGGCGTCAGACTAGCACATATTACTACGGACCATAGCCACACTGAGAGCGCCCCAGCGATGGTGGGCGGCGCCGCGTGTTTATTATTTTGAAAATAATATTTAGAAATACATATACAATTTAACCTGATACAAATACTTGTATTAAAAGGTTTTCAGTAATTAAATAAACGTTTTGGCAGTTACAGGAACTGCTCGGTTTGCAGGTCACGTGACAGGGACACATATTGTAGCCTCAAGTTTCGACAATACGAACCGCTGTCAAAATAAAAATATTTCCGAAGATTTGGTTAGAAATTGCTTGTAGTCACCGGGCTACATTAAAGGGACACTGAAGTGAATTTGTCAAGCACCTGTTTTTGCTTGCACTGCGTAGACTGGCTCAAATTAGCACACTTTTCATCGTTTATCCGGTTGACAAATCGGTAATTATTTTACAAAGCGCGAAAGAAGAAAAACTACCATGCGCGGTTTGCGGCGGCCGCACCAACTAAGGCTGTGACGTTGAGAGGAAGGGCGCCGTGATTGGACGATGCCCAAGGTTAGCAATCACACAAGTTTCTGTTTCGGTTTCGGTTCTGTAAAACATAACCAATGGCTTTGTTGGATGGGCATTCTGAATATCTCAGTAATCATCGTACCGCGCTTCTGCCATGTTGTCGGCTGTAAAATGCACAAGATAAGCCTCCCAGGACGGCTTGTAGTCGTAGCATTCACTAGCCGAGACCTACGCAGTGCATGAACGCCCTCCGCGTACCCGCAGACGCCCAAATGTCATGCGCTTTTCCCCCATATTTGGAGCTTGCCTCCCTCATGCCTGTATTGTAAAAAGCGTGTTCGCACCAGGCCAAGGGTCTGTTCAGTCTGGCCTGTGCCCACTGCCTGCAAGCAGTCGGTGCTTATGGCAACAGCACGCCAACGAGAACTCGCTAACGCGCCAGTGCCAGCCTGCGCGCGTTTTGTGAACTAGTTCGTGTAGCCATGAACGTTTGCGGCCCCAAAAAAGGTGAACTGAATATAGAAAACATCGGCGGAAAACAAAAAAGTTAACTTACAAAAAAAAAACAGAACGTACCCGCGGGGATTCGAACTCGTGACTCGCAAAACATTGGCGGTGAATTCCTAGCGCCCCAGACCGCTAGGCCACGGAGCGTTCTTTTTTTCTTTAATGCATGGAAATGTTAGAAAACTTCAAAAGACGACACACTGGACACACAATTTAAGCACTAACAGACAGTCGAACAAAGTTCAAAACTCAGGCAAGCAAACGCACGCATCCAAAAGAGGCAGCCACTCTGGTGGATCACTCTGCGCAGCATAAACGCTCCGCACCAACGCCGCCTGTTCCCGAAAAATGCACTTGGTCGGCCTAGGGGGTTCCGCATGCCGATCAGTCATACGGCACTTCCACAAGCTAAACAATCCTAGGAGAACGAAAACGGACGCGAATGTCTTGCTAATATAGGGTATATATTGTACAACCGGTTTACACTTTTATTTAGTTTTGGCCTTTCAAGCCGCTTAGGTGACAATTTGTTGTACTGCGATCGTGCAGTAAGCGTCGCCCGAGTTTCCACAGTAGCTCACGTCTAGCAATTGCATTTCGTAGACGGAAAAGCGTTCGCAGATGCGTAGTCGTGCTGCTGACCGCTGTGCTTGTTCGCCCAGCGCAAAAAAGTGCTTCCTGCGCCCTAGTTTTACGCTGTACGGTAAAAATATCAGTTGATTTTATTTCCTTAGTACCTATATTGACTTCGCTGACTCTTCTCCCGCCTTCAAGAGGCCTTATATTTTCCTACTGGCGTACCAGTCAGCGAAGCGTCGCATGTGCAGCGCTTGTGTGAAGCGACCTTGACTTGGAGCTAGATACAGTGTACAAACAAACCAAGTAAAGAAAGGCACATTCTTCCATTCACAAACGTGTCCTGGCTTCGTTTCAACTAAGCGAACGAATTGCTACGACCGGCCGGTGGCCGGCGGACGAAACGCTGGGCCGACTGACTCTGTCGGCCGGGGAGCCGTGCAGTAGCGCAGCCGTGGCGCAGCCAATTGCAGCTCATCCCCTCCTGACGTCACACGAAAATGGGCGAGCGTAAAGAGAGGAGGACAGCGTTTTCGAATTAGTTTTTCTACTAAATAAAATCGCGTAAACGCGCCTAGAGTGGTCGAAACATGGCCTGGGGACTCCGGACTACAATTTGCGCTAGTAATCCCGCAATGTTTACATATCACTTCAGTGTCCCTTTAAACGCTGGCTTTCATATGAGCTAGGGAATATATACGCGAGAAAAATCGGTTGTCTGTCCCTTTGAAATAAAATCGTGCCGATTTTATTTCATTTAAAAATTTAATTCATGAGTCGCCTCATTGAAGCTCCGGAAATTGGTTTCACCCCTCGACGCAACGCAGGCGATAATGCGCTCCGTAGTGGAGGGGTCCGGATTAATTTTGATCACCTGGGGATTTTTAACGTGCACCGAAATCTCGTACACACGGGCGTTTTTGCTTTTCGCCTCCATCAGAAAAGCGGCCGCCGTGGCCGGGAATTGAACCCGCGACCTCATGCTTGGCTCCGGAAATTGGTGACTTAGGCAACCATAGCAGGCGAAATACCTTGATTGTTTACGGCCTCCCAAAAGTTGAGAAAGGAACAATACGCTAGCGGGCATCTTGAACGCGACTATTATTGCCGAAACACTCGAGTTAGATAATGTTGTCATAGTAAGCCCTCACCAGTTCGGTAAACTCGCACCAAATAAAACACGGCCACTACGTTTTAGGCTGTTGGACAAAAGGTACGCTGTTTTCCGTAGGCGAAGACATTTTAAAGAAGCTACGAGAAATGAAGAAGCAGCTGCGCGAAAGCGCGAGGCCAAACGGCGCAAACGATGAAAAGGTTTCCCTGTCATACAACAAACTGTGCACGCCCCCCGCAAGAAAGGAACGGCTCAAATAACTCCGTTGCAGCTCAATAAAACGTTTTTACCAAAACTGACAAGCACGTGAACGTTCACGGCTAGGGGAAGAAGGACAGGTGTTAATCGACCAGATTTAGGGGAAATCCCCAAGGTGGAGAAAGTTTCTGCAAAGAAAAGTTTGAAGTTCCTGATGAAGCTGTATAGATTTCCTTTGTAGCCGTACGGCTGCATTCAGGTGGATGTCAAACTTTTCTTTGCGGAAAGAACGACAATATTCCGACGAACAGAAACGACCAAAGGTACAGGGAGTAAAACCAATCACAAAAAAATGCAAAGGCGGCCGACGCAGTCGTCGGCCGCTTTGGCATTTCTTAAGAATTCGAACTACGAATTCGAACAAGTAATTTTACTGGACATAAATGCCCGGAGTATGCGCTTTGAGCGCTGCCTGTAGGGGTGCCACTGAAATCTCAGCAGGGGCCAGTTTCGAAAGCAGCCGCTGGAGGCGCCGGCCCGCTGCCCACTGTAGCCACTGCTTTTGGCGGCACGTGTGCGACTGGTATTTACCGTTTCTATGCGTTGGAAATGCATATTTATGTGAAGCAATCACCTTGTTTGCTAATGTAATGCATTTAGGAGGGTGTAAATGTTTCTTACACGGTCGTACTGTGTAAGAAACATTCCGTCTGTAAAAGCGCCAGGTGTGTGTCGCAGACCATTGTTGCGAAACCGGCATGTTGCATGGAGCTGATTTTAATTCCACTGCCTTGAAATTTACCAACAGTGTCTCCGTAAGTGGCGTTTTATGAGGTGGTCATGCTACGACTATACACCACGATGTAAATCGGTTTCGCGTGTGCGTGTGTGTGCTTACATAATATAGCAGAGCCTTCATACCTGACAGCATGCCAGTTACGCTTTCCAGCATCATACCTATGATATTACTCACTACCCTGGACAAGCGGATGTGGCATAAATTTCACAAACACTCCGCGACAGAAGTGCGATAGATAATCCAAAATTATAGTGGGGAATCAGCATGCGACGAAAATTTAATGCTGGGTCCTGTCGACGGGAAGAGAGCGCTCTCAATATTCACCTGTTACATTTATCCCCCGCGATCAGCTCGGAGACGGGCCTGTAGAGTAATCCGCGCCCGCGATTAAACTCTTCTTAGGATGTCGTCCTATAACGCAGGGAACGTGCCAAATGTAGCACAAACTGAAATTAGAGGGTCTTATCAGATACCACACTGTTCCACCGACACATTATATCCCTTGTGAACTGCCTACACAGTATTCTTCACAAAATGCATCCTCCGAGTGATCAGCCGTTCGTTGAAGTCGAAAAACAAAAGGAAAGTGAATGCGTAGCTTGTGTGCGTGATTGCTAAAACGTTCATTCCTTGATTTCGCTCTGCATTTGAACACAATATCTAGGCGTCCGCTTCCAAGTCCCCCCATAGCTCTTGAAAAATAGCAGTGCATTCCGCATGTAGTTAGCCTGAACTAGATTAAGTTTAGTTGAACGTCTTGAGCATTTCCGAAGCTAAGCTGGGTTTTTTCATTACCGTAGGAGCCATTCCATATTTTCTGCGCTTGAAGACCAGTTATTTTTCCGCGGTTTCATTAACGTACCTTTGCTGTTGCTATAAAGCGTGAGTGGGCACATATTTAGCGAGGCACTGCCTTTAAATTATATTCCCCGTTGCTTATATTCCCCGTAAAAGACACACGCAGATTTTCGGTAACCACATGCTAGAAACATATTTTTGTCCGACGTGCGTATTCGACACTAAGCCGCATTTATTGTCCCCGCTGCAAGACCAGTGTTGAACGTAACGGCGTTCGAAGGAACGGATTTCCTCGAACTAGTTCCTTTTTGGAGCAACGGAGGAACGCCAGCGTTCGATTAAGGATCGGTGGAACTCTAACGGCAGGTACGGCGTTCCTTCTGCAAACGTTACATTGCTAGGATTTGGCTGTTTTTGATACAAGGCTCCAGTATAAAAATCCCTGATTCGCTACTGCATTTCTCTTCCTACAAGCTGGCCGTTCAGCAGAACGTGCTTCCTCGAAAGTGTGAGACGGAAGAGTAATCATGCATGGGTCTAGGACATTTCGGTGCAGGACGTTTCGGAACGAACAATTCGGCGCACGAACATTTCGGTACACCGACATTTCAGTGCATGGAGATATCGGTGCACAAGCACATCGGTGCAGGATATTTCGGTGCGCAAACCTTTCGGCGACCGAATTATGGGTGCCACGCTTGTTTGAAACCACGACTGTGTTTGAAACACCCGTTATATTTTTGTTTCCGCATAACGTAATGATGAACCATATTCTAGCACAGTGACTGCACCTTTACATTGATGCCTTTTTTTATTTTTACCAGTTATTTTTAGATGTTAAACATTTGTACATTTTTGTTCACTACCTTGTTGAGAACGCTTGTTATGCAGCCACGACACTGGCCAACCGAAGTAAACGACATCGCCGCTTACATGACGATGTTTGTCGCGCATAGCCCACCTTGCACTAATGATTACTGTCAACAGTTGTAAGGCAGGTGATCCTAAAGTAAGCCAGGTGCCAATCCGGTCAAAAACAGAGCAAGTTTGGAGAGGAGCCTTGGAGAAGTATCGTAATTCCATCTAGGCAGGTAGATGGTATACAAGGCACCGATAACCCTCGTTTCGTCACTTGCAGCAGCATTAGTGGACATACTAACTTTCGCTTCATGGCCTTTCCTGAATACGTCATCACTGGCTTCATGAAAGACAATTTACAGGCGAATCAAAATTTTAAACTACAATGTTGTTTCTCAGTGATTAAAGCATCATTTGCTGCCATACAAACGCTGGGCGCACTGCAAAATACGAAATCCTTCGAAAAAGAAACAATCTTTATTCTGTCTTAATGGCCCCATTAACGAATCGTACTGCATTGCAAAAACAAACCGTAATTTAACGGACAAATTACGGACGAGATGGCCGTAATAAAACAGAGCCGTGTTCCATTTGATGCAGAACAAAGAAAACATCTGTAATTTAACGGAAGAGCGTAATCTAAAACCGTAATCTTTATTCTGTGTTCATGGCCCCATTAAAAAAAACGTACTGTAATTCCAAATCAGTTGAAGAAAATGAGGCTGCAACAGGTCGAGACAATTCTGTTTGCCACATTCAACACTGACACAACAACACTGCTGCATGTGACAACCGCAACACAAAGGTTTACCGTTTTTCTCGATTAGGCATTGATAGAGGAAACGCAATCGAGCTGAGCAAAGCATGGAACATGTCTTCAGTATTGCTTTAATGAGCGACAGTGCTTTGCAAAAAAACAGCCACCTTTCGTATTTTGTTTGTTGGACAACGCTTTTGACTCTTTTTACTGTACACACCATGAACTATCACTTTTGTTCTAGTGGTATGTGGCTGGTTAAGGCAAATTTATTGCAGATATTTCTGTTTTAAAGAGCCTACTGTTGGAACTTTTGAGAAAGACGAGAATGAAGCTGCTACTGTGCTCCACAGAACGTACCCGGAAGAAGAAGAAGACGACTAGGAGAGGCGACGAGATAGCTTGGCATTAAACAGTACTTTGTACATATTGTAAATATATTTGCTTTTCTTCGAGGGGGGCCTCGTCCGTTACCCACCCTGGATGTTCTTCCACCTGGTGCCGAAATCCGGGATGTTTAGCGACACGACGCGGCGAGCCAAGGAGTTATTGGCTCACAATTAATCAACTGCAATGTCCACACCGAAGCAAGGAGGAGGCGTCGAGGTAAGGGAACCGGCTTTGTATTGTTCAGAAAAACCTCCTCGAATTCAACCGGGAGCTCATTACCGAAATAACGCCAACTCTCGAGAAAACCAAGAACGGCGAGACGGCTATTTCGTCAGCCAGGCTGCAGCACAGTGCCGGCCGACTAGCCGCAATCAGCGAGAAGCTGGATGCCCATGCATGCGGAACCACAATCGACGGCCAACACCGCGACGCTTTAGAGTCGGTGAAAGAAGCGCACACCATTATCGCCTTACCGGAAATAAGAATTCAGGAACGAAAGGAGAATGCACCACCAAATAAAACTGTGAGAGAAGAGCAATACCGACCTGAAGGTGGATCGATTAGTACCAGCGAATGTACTCAACTTGGGGAAGCGACTGGAATCTACCGCATGCAAACTACTACAATGTGATGGATGGGTATAACAGTAATAAGCAATGGGCCACAAGAATATCCACACATGACTATATCGCCAGCTCGAACAATGACCCAGACATCTATGAGTGGCCACTCAAGTGAGAAGGCTTTTTGTGAGACCACTGTGCACATCTCGCTTAGATTTGAGCACACCTGGATGGCGGAAGCTCCACAGCAGGAATGGGATTCAGGCCTTTTATTGTCCCCCAAATCTATAACAATCACATTTACACCAGAAGATGACATTTTGGACTACGCGCCAGCTTCGCAAGGTGTTACAAGCGTGGTCTACGCCGTTGAAGTCTGAGAACTCCACTGAGGCTTCAAGGCATCGTACACACATTATGCGAAAGGACCTTCATGAGGGGGCAAATGTGGCGCTACATGAAGATGGGCTTATCGAAACAGTTGAGATAAGTTCTACGGACGACAACGAAGATTTGGCACTACGAGGCAATCCTGACCGTGTGACCAAGACACGTGTCTGCATGGGAGGTGCAAACGGCAGAAGATGTAACCACCGCCTACTTACCGATTTACGTAGCACATTTTCCGAGTTTATAAATGAAACTACTCTTACGCCCCAAGGGTACTTTCAGCTACGACGGATGCGGTAAAAGTGCAGCAGCTTCACCTCTACCAAGGAACGGCAGCAAAAAACAAACTGGTTAATATCGCTGCTCGTAAAAAGTGGGCCATTTAACAGGAACCGCAGAACTTCCATTGGCCTAAAACCTACTGTAAAACATGACACATCATGAGGGAAGGAATCAAAGAAGAATGCTGCCCCGGAAATGATGTAGCCGACGATTAACCAGAACTGGTTTAAAATAAAAAAGAAATACAAGAAGTGGTGCCATGGCAGTTTTCGCTGTACACAACGGGAATGCAGAAAAAATACGGGTGGTTCGACGCCCGACATGATGATCATGCACACACATAGACCGAAGGTCAGAAAATAGTCCAAGTCCAGAAGAAAGGAGAAACCGAAGATTAGAAAAAAAGGAAACAAGTCGCCGGCTAGACATGAATGGACCAAACAACATTGCAAGGACTCAGACAGTGCTTTCATCAATTTGTGTAATACCGTATACGAGAACACTTGCCAGGGCAGGCGAATGTTGGAACTTTCGAGAAAGACGAGCATGAGGCTCCTAACGAGCTCAACAGAATTTACCCGGAAGAAGAATAATTCGAATAGGAGAGGTGACGAGATGGCTGTACATTGAACAGATTTCTGTACATAAAATAATTATTTCGTGGGCACAACATCGTTCGCCACAACATGTTCACTGCCCTTATATCGTTCCAGGTTTGTTACCTTATATTGTTCTAAAGAATACCGAAGCAGCAACCGTTTCCTTGTCGCGGTGTCGTGTCGGAGCGACCTGCAGTGCAGTAGCGTTATTTTCCTACTAAGTTACACGCTTGCATGCCACTTGCTGTCTGAGTTCTTGCTATTACTGTCTGGCGACGTAGAGGTCAACCAGAGGCCTCCTAAGTCTGACATCGCCTCACTGGTTGCTGCTGTCAAAAACTGGAAGACTGGAAAGCAGATATTCATGCGGAAGTAGTTCACATCAAGCTGATATCATCACTGCGGAACTGGATCAACATGATAGAATTTAAACAGGCCGAGCCAACGTCCACCACTCAAATAACTGAAACTTCCCAAATCAAACAGGAACTCGTGGTTCTGAAAGCCGCTCACAACTACTCGAATAACCATATCCACCGCAATGATCTTCTTTTCTTAGGCCTGAAGGACTGCGAAAAAGAAGCCTTGATGGAAACAGAAGAAAAGGTACTAGAATTGCGCGCTAACCAGTTAGAACTTAAGCTGAAATCGAATGATATTAAACGGGCTCATCGCCTGGGCAGATATTCCGATAACAAAAAGCCCCCTGTAATCATAAAGCTTGCCCATTTCGAAATAAAAGAAAGCATTCTTGCGGGTGGCCGAAAACTTACGGAAACAGATTTTACCACTAGAGAAGACTTTGATGCGGCAACACGACTCGGGCGTGCTAAACTAATCAAAATTATTTGTCTTAAAACGCGCGCCTTCAAACTGCAACTTGATAAGCTCCTCGCTGGCTCAAAGTGTTATTCTTATGACCGTTTCACATACAGTCCTCGAAAGGTCTAATCAACGTACACTTTTGTCTTCACCAGAACGTTGTGCAGCTGATGACCAATGACATTTTAAGATATATCTTTCACCGCCCCTGTTCCTCAAGTTGACCCCATCTTATATGACCCTTAATACGGCCTTTGCTAACATGCGCAGTAATATTCCAAAACCCTACACCGTTTACAGCTTCATTGAAGAAGTCTCAGAGGATATAATCATTTTAACAGAAACTGTGCTCCAGGAGGAGATAAATGATTACGAATTATTTCCCGACAATCTCAATTTGACACTTTATGGCCGTGACCGCACCAATCGACGTGGTGGCGGGGTTCTAATTGATGTAAACAATGCTTTCTCTTATTCCCTCATCTTTTATGACGGCGACTTGAAACAAGCATGAGTGCTCATGTACAACACCAATGTGAAGTCAGTTTTTGGCATCTGTTACAACCCACCAGATCACCCCACCTCTTTCTGTACCTGTCCGCGTTCTTCACTTAGTTGCGTGAGAGAAACGTATCCAGAAGCACCTATTCCTCTGTACGGGGATTTTCACTTTCAGGAAATCCACAGTTCTTTGCACAGCGAATCAAAAAAGTTTATAAACTTCCTTTTGGACTTTAACCTAATCAAATGATAACGTCGCCTACAAGAAGAGGTAATACGCTAGACCTACTGCTAACACCGTGCCCTGATAACGTCAAAAGCGTTGCGGTTCTTGGAGGCTTGACCGACCACAATGTTATCCATATGTATATTTCACTGCCCCTCAATAAAAAATTCCCCGCATTTCCCCGAGGGGAAGAATGTGAAAGTGCGAATGCACGAGTTGAATTTGCGCGGCGTTAATCTGCGACTACAGGAAAGGCAATTTTCAGTCAAATAACCAGGAGCGAGAGCATTTCTTTCAAGACTTTCCAAAATTCCTACCTAAACGGCTCTGTCAATGCAAAATGGGAAATCTATGAAAATGTCATGCTAAATTCAAAAAGGGAAATACGTGCCCAACATTCTGGCCAACACTGATTCCAACAAGCCTTGGTTTATTAAATATTTAAAACCACTCCTCAACAGTAAGAACCGTCTGTGCAAACTAGCACACCGAAGTAATCCTTCCGAGGCCTGCCACAGGTACCACTTATGTTCTAAACAGTACATACAGGAGTTAGGTAAAGCTACAGCGAAATTCTTCTCAGAGACCGGTTAAATGATCTTCAATGTAACCCCAACAAGTTTTTTCGCAGGATTAGCATTAAGCGTGGCTCTAATCTAATAGAACACACAGACCAAGCCAATGAGCCTATAAATAACGATAACTGTGCAGGTGCCTAAAATGACTACTTTTGTTCCCCTTTTTTCTTCTGGTAACCCAGGCAGCACGAGCATATGCGGCCAATCTTTGCCCAAAGAACATTCGCCAGCCCTTTTCCTGCCGGCCAATCTTGGGCCAACGTGTTTTACCCTTAGTCCAAAATGGTCCTTGGCCGTGTAAGGCTGGAGCTTGGCTGTCATTCATTGGCCGATCTGCTTTGGCCGCTAATATCATTGGCTGACCGACCATTGGCCGAATACGTATGGCCTACAATTGGCCAAAAAAGTATGGCCTACCATTGGCCAGATTCAGATTATTCTATGCAGGCCAGAGGAAGCCCGCACAGGGCTGCTGCCATGCATTCCCTACAGCACGCCGTTAATGGCACAGGTGTTAGAAAAATGAAACACAAACCAAAGTCAGTTTTATGTATTTATTTGTCCTTACGCAATGCATGCCATTTCTTTTTGTTGGCTTTCAGTGCACCTAGATGGCAATCGCAAAGTGTATGTATCAATCTCTTCATAATCAGCATGATTGAGCGTCGTGCTTGTTCATATGCCTTTCGTCTTTCCTTGCAATGTTTTCCCATGAATTCTTCGTAATGGCTGCCCCAATTTCCTTGTCGACTTCTTGGTCTTGCTTTGATGGTCCTGTGAATGAAAATGAAATAATTATAAAACAAACAAATGAAATCAAAGCCTTTGGATTGGATTGGGAAAACTTCTTTGGGGCCTGCGAATGAAGTCCTACCGCTAGGTCTTCATGACTTGGCCGGAGTCGTCACCGCAGATGTAGCCAACCCGGCTAGCGGTCCTCCGCTCCCCGTCACCGGGTCGCCGGGGTCCTCCTGCCTGGCCAGCGCCCCGATGACTCGCTGGACAGCCTGGAGTTGAAGAGTTTGGTCTTCAGTCCGCACCGCCTCCTCGAAGGCAGGTGGCATCGTTCTTGTGTTTGATTCGTCCAGGTACGCGAGGCAATCCCACATGATGTGCTCGAGTCTTGCTGGAGCTTTGCGACACACCCGATAGGTGGCATCAGGGTATGTCTCCGGGTACATCTTGTGCTTTAGGTAGAGGCTCGGGACCGTCTTTGTTTGGAGTTGCCTATAGATGACCGCCTGCTCCCTGCTCAATCCTTTGCAGGGCGGTGGGAGCATGCGTGTGGCAAATCGATAGGCCTGAGTAATTTCTTTGTAGGTAGTCATTCGGTCTCGTGTGCTGTGCCACAAATGCTCTCCCCCACTTTGCCCGGCCCGGTTAGTGAGTTCGCGCGCACGAGCTTGTGCGGTTTTATTGTGGTTCTGAGCACGTGCCGACACAGCACTTGCGTGTGCTGGGAACCGCTTGATTCTCATCTTCCCCGTGAGGCTTGGTTGTCTTCGCAGTAGTTTCTCCGTTACAGGGGAAACCATGCCTTTGAAGAAGTTTCTGACAGCTTGCCTGGAATCACTCAGGACCGTTGTGCAGCCTGGATCTTTTAGGGCAAGCGTGATCGCCACCTCCTCTGCTTCCACGGGTCTCCCGCTTGCAATGCTGGCCGCCGCTCGGAGGTTGCCCTCGGCGTCGACCACCGTAACCACAAAGCCACGTTCGTTGCAGTATTCTGCTGCATCAACGTAGCGGGCTCCAGCGTCCCCGGCGTGGAGCTCCGCCAGCGCCTTGGCCCGTGGTCGCCGCCTGCCCTCGTTGTACTCCGGGTGCATGTTGCGGGGGGCTGCATCCACCTGGATTTTTTCCCTGGTGTCGCCTCGTAGCTGCGTCTTGGTTCCCTGCTGTTCATCGTAGTTGTATCCCAGATTGTCCAGGATTCTTCTGCCCGCTTTGGTTCTGGTTAGCCTCTCTAGCTGCGCCACCCGTTGGGCCTCGATGACTTCGTCGAAGGTGTTGTGTACGCCCAGGATTAGCAGTCGCTCGGTACTTGTAGACTCGGGTAGTCCGATTGCCGTCTTATACGCACTTCGAATGAGCGATTCCAGCTTTTTCTTCTCATTTGTTTTCCAGTTGTGAAACGCCGCCACGTATGTTATGTGCCTCATTACGAATGACTGCACTAGTCGTATGAGATTCTCCTCGCGCAGCCCCCTCTTGCTGTTGGAAACTCGTTTCATGAGCCGAATGGCGCTGGCCGCCTGGCCTGCGATCTTCGCCATTGTTCCCCCATTGTTGCCCTTCTCGTTGAGAAGCATGCCCACTACTCTGATGTTGGATACCCTGGAGATCAGCGACCCGTCCTGCGTGTAGATCGTAATCTCGTCTCGTTCTCTTCATTGCTTACGCTGACTGTCTGTGGGCTTGTACAAAAGCAGCTCATACTTACTCGGTGAGCATCTCAGGCCAGTGCCCTCGAGGCTCTCCTCGACGGTCCACACTGCTTTCTGCAGGACCTCTTCCACTTGTGCGTCGCTACCTCCCTTGACCCACAGGGTGATATCGTCGGCATATATCGTATGCTCAACGTTCTGCACATCTGCGAGCTGGTGGGTGACCCTGATCATTACCAGGTTGAACAGGAGCAGCGAAATCACTGACCCTTGAGGCGTGCCTCGGCTTCCGATCTCCTTGGCTTTCGTCTCGACATCTGCGGCCATGAGCACCACCGTTCGCCCCGTCAGGAAGCTCTTTATATAGTCGTAAGACGTTTTACCCATGTCCAACCTCGAAAGTTGCTCGAGTATTGCCGAGTGGTTAACGTTATCAAAAGCTCCTTGTAGGTCGAGCCCCAATACAGCCCTGGTGTCTCGGGTGTCCCTGTCGATGGTTAGGTGTCTCAACTGCAGCATGGCGTCTTGTGTGCAGAGATCCCGTCGGAATCCAATCATCGTAGCGGGGTAGAGGTTGTTGTCTTCGAGGTAATCTTGGCACCATGCCATCAGGACGTGCTCGAACACCTTGCCCACACAGGATGTCAGTGAGATTGGTCGGAGGTTGTCTATATTTGGTGATTTGCCCGGCTTGGGGATCAGGATCATCCGTGAGCTCTTCCATTCTTTCGGCACGATTCCCGTACTCCAACACTCATTGTAATATCTGGTCAGCGCTACTATCGACGTTTCGTCCAAGTTCCGGAGCGCCCTATTGGGCACCCTGTCTTGTCCCGGCGCCGACCTGCTGTTAAGCTCTTGCACTGCCACTCGTATTTCCGCCACACTGATTTCTCTGTCTAATTTCTCGTTCGTTCTGCCTCGATAGTTGCCGTGCGTGACCTTCGGCGAGTCGGAGATGTACTTATCGAGTTCTTGCTGCGCCACCGCCGTCGCTCCCTTTTCTTTGATTTCCCGATGCATAATTTTCGCTAGTCTGCCAGGTTGGTGAGATTTTGTCTTGGTTTCGTTCAAGAGGTGACGAAACAGATTCCAAGTATTTCTATTATGCATTTGGCCGTCTGCGGCATTGCGAATTTCATTTCATTTTTGGTCGCTGAGCACGCGGCTGTGCTCCTCAAATTTGGGATTGAGTTCAGCCACCTTTTTGCGCAGTCTCCTGTTAAGTCTTTGCTTTTTCCATCGTTCTTGAATATAGCGCTTGGCCTCACGAAGGTAGGCTGGCCGGCTCTCGACGCCGTGTATCCTGTCGTCGTCCGTTGTAATCTCCTTCGTGACACCCTTGACGTCACAAGTGACTCTCTCCGTCCTGGCGCTTATGTCCGTGATTACTTCCTCTGCTCGTTCGGCACTCTGCGTCCGGAATGCTTCCCAGTCGACCCAGTGGTGCTTTCGTATTTGTGGCGTTTGTGTCTTTAATCTGATCCCGGTCTCTACTACAGCGTGATCGCTACCTAGGTCCGTCCCGGTATTCCTCCACGTGACCTCTTCCTCCGCAATGATCTTAACGAAGGTCAGGTCAGGCGTTGTGTCCCGGGACACGGAGTTTCCGGTTCTCGTTGGATTGGTCGGGTCCGTGACTAGGATATATTCGTTGTCGGCCGTGTCCTCCGCCAGATGCTTGCCCTTCGCGTTGCCTCTTATATAACCCCAAGACTGGTCTGCCGCGTTGAAATCGCCACACACGAGCAGTTTGGCCCCTTTTGCTTCCGCGCTGGCCTTTCTGAAGAGTGACCGGAAAAGTTGTTTGCGTTTGCTCGGGTTACTATAGATATTCTGCACATAGATGCTCTCCTTCTTTTTGGCCTTTTTTCCGATCACAACCTCCACGAAAACATGGTCGGTTGCGACGTTCTTGAGGTCTATTTCTAATTCGGTGTGTGTCTTCTATGTCATGACGCATAGGCCTCTGCTATCCTTTTTTGTCGACCAAATTGTCCTGTATCCATGTAAAGGCTGGGTCTTCGATAACGTCTCCGGCAGTAGAAGTATATCTGGTTCTTGTTCACTGTTCTCAATAAACTGTTGTAGAACTGTCGATTTCCTCTCGAGGCCGCGACAGTTCCATTGCCACACAATCACTGCTGTACCTGGATTCATTGTTGTTCCGTATGTACTCCCTGCGACAATCAGGTATTGCAGCGCTGTCTCTATCTTGAGAAATGTTTCGCGGTAGATTTTGCTTTGCTCCGTGATGGCCATCTGGATTGTCTCGAACATCCGGTGTACTCGCACTTCAATGCTTTTCAGAGCCACCGCCAACTCGTCTGTCCGGGCCTCGCTGCTGGTGATTTCTATCGCGCCGTGCGTCGCCGTTATGCGTTTCTTGATGGCCGGTTCTTTGTCTTCTTGCTCAGTGTTCATTTCTTCCGTCTGCGGCGGCGATGGAGGAGTGTCAGGGGAGCTTGGTAGCACGTTCTCGGAGCGCTGCATGCTTTCCAGCGCCGTTCATAGTTCTTCCAGCGCCTAGCCCAGCTCCTTGTTTTCGTTGCGAAGGGCCGCCATGGTGTCACTTTCTTCTTGTTTCTTGGAACGCTGTCCTCTGGTCACCTTCTCACAGCTCCTCGCGGCTACTCTCTTGGCTCTGTCCGCCCAGCTCATGCGCTCGCGCGACGGCGTCCGTCCCCGCCTTGTGGCGCTGGGGCTCCTGCTCTTGTTGCGCGGTATACTCTCCTTCGAAGGTGACCGTCCCCTCGACTCTGAGCTTTCTCGGGACAATGTTCTTTTTATCCTGTTGCTTGCCGGCTGCAGTGTAGGATAATCTAGGGCCAGTGACAGCTGTTGCTGCTCCCTTTCTTCTTCGGCTACAATGCGCCGCTCCCATTGTCTCCATCGTACTACGTGCGGCGTCTTGAACCGCACCTTGCACGCTGTGTTGCCGGTCACGTGGTCGCCCGCGCATAGCTTGCACCTGGGCGTGCACGGGTGATCTGCCTCTGAATTTGGCTTATCGCAGGCCGGGCACCTTCGCTCGTTGGGGTTGGGACACACGGCTCTTCGGTGGCCTACGCGGCCGTATTGTTTGCATACATCAATTTTTTCGCGGTAGAGCGAGCATTTTAGAAGTACCGACTCGTACCTGACGTAATTAGACACCCTTGTGCCGTCGAAGACGACCGTGACCACCGTTGTTGTACCAATTCTTTTGGCACCGAGCGCAAAAGGGTTGTTGCGGTTGACTATCTTGGCGTGGATCTCCTCTGGGGTCTCGCTAAGTGGTATTCCCCTGATTACGCCTTTAGCAATGTCGTGTGGGGTGGTGATGTACGTCCACACTTCGTAATGCTGACCTCTTATCGTAAGCTCTTTGATTTGGTTGTACCGGTTCGCCCGTTCGTCGTCAGTCGTGCAAATGGCAATGATATTCTGTTGCGCGTTGACGCACAAAATGACGTCGGTTTTTGCCTCGCAGGTGGATTTTGCCGCCACGTGAACTGCCGCAGCAACTTCTACTAGGCCTAACTTGGCCACGTTAAGTCCACCGCTCGGTCTCATTACAATCTTGATGTTGTCCCTCGGTAGCGCAGGTATTCTTGCCGCTTTGATGGCCGTTGACCTCGTTCGCCTTGCTGGTATAGCTTCCTTTTTTGCCGTTATCCCTTTTCCTGCCTCACTCACTACGCGACTTCACGTTGTTGCTGCTGCCTACGAGCGAGTCGACTGGTCGTGATCTCCTTCCATCCTGCCGTATTCATTTCCTCGGGCGAGATGTCGTTGTCCTCTACTTGTACAGTAATTTTGCCAGAATTGCTGGTAGATGGAAGTGCTACCTGCATCTCTTCCACTTCTTCGAAATTCTGGGATTCCGCCATCCCCAGCCGTAACGGCGCTAGGCCGAACCTTGGATGTGACTCGCCTAGGCTTAGCGGCCTCTTGCTGTCTGTTGATTTCAAAGGCCAATGATTCGATGAAGAAAACACTTGCCTGCCAACTCCCCCGGACTTTTTTGGGGCCCTTGAATTTCAACCCCATCACCATTGTACGAATGGCGTGTTAAATTTACCGAAAATTGGCCGCCACAGCACAGAGGTTTTTTTTTCTAAATGATGCGAGCACGTTGTTTTGAAAAAAAAAAGCAGTGGCCGCCACAACACAGCGGTTGTTTTTTATGATGCGTGCACGTTGGTTTTTGCTGCTGTGACAGTTACGGTGCTGCGAATGAGTACTCACCACCTTACTAATACAACATTGTAAACATAATGTAAAGTACCACTAAGTGCAACTAGGTGCTGCTAGAATGGTGTTTAGGGTTTAGAAAAGCTGCCCAATGCACGTGCTCACCAGACTACTCACTAACAGTGTTAAAATAGGTAGAACGGCTGGGTCTATCGGTTGTAGCTAACGTTGAACGCATAATATCGGCCGCAAGCACTGATGCAAGTCAGGTGGAGAGTGTGGGGACACATGCGCTATAATGGCAGTGCCCATTGAGGTGGCTGTGCATGCGTAAATGTGTGCATTACTTATAAAGAGTCACTCAACTGAACATTGTCTTCAGCACATGCATTCTGAGAAGTTTTGAAAGCATGCGAATCCCGCAATTGCTACCGTAAACGTTCGACCCAGTGCTCTCCTGCAAGCAAGTGGGGATGACCGGCAAAGTTGGAAGGGAGGGCTATCCGAAAACACCAAAATTCAAGATATCAGCAATGATCTCTCACCAGGAAAAAATACAAGATGCACATACACCTAACATTTCACCAATGTTAGTCACCATTTTCAAAACCACTGAGACAGTTTCACCGAGTCGGTTTCAAAGGAAAATTCGCAGAATTCCGCTTGAAGTCCACCCCAGTATTCCCATGCCCTGACAGTAAACCATGCAGCCTGCCTTCCTCAGAACCATCCAGTGCATTCCTTATAACACATCCACCAAAGGACCGTAGAAGAGCATCTTTGGGTACAATGGTCCATGCCTGGGCAACAAATTCAAGCAGATGATTCCGCCAAAATAAACCGACACGACGAAAAGAAAAGTGACAAATCGCGCGTAGTTATCGGGCTATCAGTCTGCTAACCACGATTGAATTGGATTATGGACTGGGTGTGGCACAACAGTGTTGCCCGGGTGTGGTGGATTTCAGGGTGTGGGCAGTGTGTAGCGAAAGCGGAAGGGCCCTATCCCAGAAGGGTGCAGAAATTTGAAATTAGCAGTACATTTAGGGCGACCCCTGCACGGGTGGGGGAGCTGCTGATTTTTTCGGTAGGTACCTCCACAAATAAAGAGGTTTCGCGCTCTCCGCAACACGAACCAGGAGTATTGTATCTGATGATGAAATAAGAAATCAGCTTAAAATAAACACCCTTACCCTATCTGATGTCAGTTTCCAGTGTTGGTAATTTCTGAAATGCTAACCCAAAAATATAACCTATCCCCAATCACTGCGGACTCCCCAGTTTTCATGTTGTTAAGTTCGCAGGTGTAAATAAGCACAGCCTAAGCAGTTGCACTGTATTGTGCATGTAGTTTCTCTTGAAATTCGCCCCCTCCTTGCTGCAACGTGCCAACGCTGCTGTAGGTGTAACATAACAACAACCAATTAATATGAAACAAGCACAAAAATCATAGGCGTGCTGTCTATTACTTCATTAAATGTGTAAAACTATGCCAGCAAAGGTTTAGCCGTGAAAGTTTGATTGATTGTAGGGTTTAACGGGCAGGCACAATGCAGGGGATGAGGCACGCCGTATTTGAGGGCTCCAAATTATTTTGACCACCTGGTGATCTTTAACGTGCACCGAAATCTTGTAGACACGGGTGCTTTTGCTTTTAGCCTCCATCAAAAAAGTGGCCACCGCGGACAGGAATTAAACCCGTGTCCTCATGCTCACCAGCACAACGCTTAAGCCGCTGAGCCACCACGGCGCTTTAGTACTGAAAGGTTGGCCTGAGGCAAACCTGAATATAGAAAATACTTGTAAGAGCTTTTCTTCAAACCAACCTGTGAACAACTTTCCTCTTAAACGATCAGCATTACAAAAAGTATGGTGACGTTCGTAGGGGTAGTTATAAATGCACTTTTATAAATGCATGCTTTCTAGGTTCCTCCTGTTCAAAATGAAATCCGCTAAACGAAATGAAATGCAGATATTTGCGTGACAGACCCGCCGCGGTCGCTCAGTGGTTAAGGCGTTGCGCTGCTGAGCACGCGGTCAGGGGTTCGATTTCCTGCCGCAGCGGCCGCTTTTTTGATGGAGGCGAAAAGCAAAAACGCCCATGTGTACGAGATTTCAGCGCACGTTAAAGATCCCCAAATGGTCAAAAGTAATCGGGAGCCCTCCACTATGGCGGGCCTCATCGTCTGCGTTGCGTCCGCGCGTTAAACCCCACAGTTCATCATTGTTGCATGAAAGAAGAATTGGGTTACAATACACCGAAGGTGACTGCTATAGACTCCTCGCTATAGACCAAGCAAGCATAAAGATACGAAACATACCTCATGGATGCTTACAAGGTGAACAACGGAGCATGATACACGCAAGCATTCTTGCTAGAATAGCTGAAAGTGCCCCAGAACACACAAGAATGCCACACTGGAAATTGAAAGTCAGCAGGGTTAGTTAGGGAAAGTTAGCAGGGTAGACTTAAGGTCTACCTTTTCAAACGGTTCAAGGCAGCGTGTTCTTGCATTAAACTGGCGTGTGTATAGGGCCGCCGGTGGACGCTGTATTCAACCTCTTGGTCTTCACTAGCCAAGACAAAGTTTTGCAGACAGGCATGAAATGCCCATGCCTGTCTTTAAATGAACACTGAGGGCCTGTTTACGCAATCATCACCAAATCTGTGAATTTTCTGCCCCCAACTGCTTACCATACCTGCGAATAACCGTACACCTACCAAAACGTGTGGTGCGGCCGGAACCACAGGAATGTACAGCAAGATGGCTCAAAGCTGCAATTAAAGAGTTTTTCCGGTGCTTCTTGAGTTGGGCGTTGTGGCATCTGCCCGTGTGCGCAACGTAGTGTTTGCCGCAAGATGGTGTAGAGTACACCACTCTCTATGCACACGGCACGAAGGGGTGGCAGTGCTTTGTTTCGCATTTGGCAGGCTTTTTAGGGTGACCATTGACGGCTCTGCATAGCCTGAAAGGTCTTTCAGGTGCTAGAAAAAATCTGACTTCGCAGCGGTGTCCTATCTTTCATGATCTTAGACATCTGTTGTACACATGGCTCGACCATGGTTGTTCTTCCGTTGCGAAGCGTCTGTTTCTTATATTCCTTAAATTTCGGCATAGTTTACATTATGTGCGATAAGTACCATGAACAAAAGTACAGCTCCTCTGTGCTTTCAAGTTTCAAACTCGAGGCGGTGCACTTAAAGCAGAACCTGTGCAGTGTTTCGAAAGCATGCCCTCACCAGAGCCCTCTTTACAAGCTTTGATGGCGCTGAGTCATACGGCAGCAACGGATTTTCCATGCGTGGTTTATTTGACCAGAATACATGTCCCACCACAAATGTTGGCTTCAAATTTACGTACCTGATGCACGATTCTTTTGGCACATGACACGTTAAAACCTGCCTCATCGCTACTTTAGAGCAGTAAAAGGTAGTCATCTACATACCTAAATATTTCAGCCAATTCAGGGCCCCACAGCTGGTTATGCAAAACTTTGTCTAGGCTAGCCGAGAACAAAAACTGAGTACGACATCTACCAACCAGCCTATACACATACCAGTTTTCTGCAAGAACAGGATTACTTCACTATTTGAAAAGGTAGACCTTAAGTAAAGGTCAAGCAACTCCAAAAAAACGGCATTTGAAATACCCGGATCATTTTGAAAGGAAACAGCAGAGCAGCTGGTCATAAAGCAGGGAGTAAGGGAGCAATAACAATAACTCACATCATACTAACATAGGTGTTCGCTCTCACTAGTTCATTTGAAAAAAGCCAATACCTTGTTCAGAGTTTTTCCTACAAAATGATTTTTAACTCCAAGAGATTACTTTCACGAGCAAGAATTTTTATTTCCCCTACAGCCCTGTTGTGCTTTTAGAAACATTGACGAGCAGTGAACAGACTACCATATGTGTCTTCGCACTGAAAAATATTCCAAGCTTAAGCCCTCCTCGATCTTACTGATTGATGTAGCCAATCGAGATTTAACCTCTTGCAACGACTTTTTGTTTCTGCCATTACCTCTCGAAAATTAGTGTTGCCTCAAAATTCCAAGCTTGAAGCTAGAGCTTTCCTTGCCATTTGCTTAAGTAACTCGTTCTGTAGAAGTAGGAAAGCCTCCTACTTGTCAGTGGGTAGCAGCACACGTGCATGGCTCGCTCCTAAGATATAAAACAGCTCCACTTACAGGAAATGTTTAGGCAACCTGTTAGCAAGTCCCTAATATGTCCCCTCCTTCTGAGGCACACCTGTGAGCTTCTGTTACAGCATATAGTGTTGCAGTGTTTTTTAGAATGCCTAGTTGCTTGGCTGTTGACTTTTTCAGCTCCATGGTAAACTTAGGGCCGCGTCCAAGAAAGTCAGTTGAGGCGTCAGGAAGAGTGACATCTCCGATGGTGTGACTGCGTTCTGGCTCTTGGGATCACATCTTGGCATTGACGTCATCAAAGACCTCCTTGGTTGTGGCCTTAGTTTACCCGAGGAGCATTAAAGGTGAAGTACCGAGCTACTAGGCGCTGTGAGAAACGTTGCAAGAATGCTGAAAACCGGTTGCCAAGAAAGTTCCTGAAAGTGCAGCTGTGCCATTTCGCAGGAGCGGCGCACACGTTTTGTTACCCGCAGAAAAAAGGGTTTTCCCTAGTTCTACAGAATCAGTTACTGAAGGAAAAGAGCAAGTGATGCTATATGTTCAAGCTTTGAGCGTAGAGGCGACATTCATTTAAAAAAAGGTAAAGGCAGAAGCAAAAAGACACTGCCAGAAAGAAATTGAATCTCGATAGGCTACACAGATCACTGAAATTGAAGAATTGCTTAAATACTCGGAAATATTTTTCAGTGTGAAGACACATAAGGTAGTCTGTACAGTGGACGTCATTGTTTCTGAAAGCGCAACTTGGCAAGGGAGGATATCAAAGTTTTTGCAGGTGAAGGTAAATCTTTTGGAAGTAGATGACCGTTTTGTAGGGAAACTTTAAGCTATCAGCTTTTTGAATGAAACTAGCAAGAACAAATACTTGGTGTGTTCGTTTGATGCGAAAGGTTATTATTATTCCCTGCCTCAGGACCTGCTGTGCTGTATTGAGGAAAGCATTGACGGTTATGGCGCTCTTTCCTTTAGAAATGGTGGAAACGTTTGAACTACCGATTTTTGGAGTTGCTTGACTTTTACTTAAGGTCTACCTTTTCAAACGGTTCGAGGAAGCCTGTTCTTGCAGAAAACTGGCGTGTGTATAGGGCCGTCTGTAGACGCTGTACTCAGCCTCTTGCTCTTCACTAGCCTAGACAAAGTTTTGCAGAAACAGCTATGGGGCACTGAAGTGGCCAAAAGATTTACGTATGCGGATGAATACCTTGTAATGCTCAACAGTAACAATGAGGCAGGTTTTTAAAGCAGTACACATAGAGGGGATCAAAGTGTTTGAGGAATGTTCGGCCCCACTTGTTTTAACGTGTGAGGCTCCAGAACAATCGTGCATCAGGTGTCTAACTTTGAAGACAGCCTTTGAGTAAGGACATCTATGCTGGTCACATGAACCACACAACGAAAAGCCGTTGCTGCCGTGACTCAGTGACCTCAAAGCCTGTAAAGAGGGCTCTGGTGAGGGCATGCTTTCGAAACACTCTGCATGCGTTCTGCTTTCACTGCACCGCCTCAAGCTTGAAGCGTGAGAGCACAGTGGCTATTTCTTTTCAGTGTACCTGTTGCATATGCCATCAGCCGTGGCGGAATGTGTGCTCTGGGTTAAAACAGCTGCTAAGGAAGTTGAGGAATAGAAGCCTCCCAACGGAACAAGAACAAGTGTTGTGCTTATGCATCCGCTAATTAATAACCTTAAAATATTGCACACCTGCGTGATGTCAAAAAGGTGTTTTCAGCCCCTAGGCTAGGCAGAGTGGTCAACGCAGGCCCTAAAAAGCTTCCAAATGTGAAACAAAGTACTACCTCCCCTTCGCTCCATGTGCACAGCGGGTGGTGAACTCTGCACCACTGTTTTGCGGCAAACACTACGTTGCGCAAATGGCCAGATGCCTCAACATCCAACTCAATGAGCAACTGAAGAATGTGTTAACAGCAGCATGGCTGTACATTGCCGTGGTTGTGGCTGCACTCGACATTTTGAGGTGTGCTCACTTGTCGGCAGCCATGGCAACCAATCAGTTCAACAAGCCTTGAACGCAACAGAAAATGAAACTTGGAAATGAATGTGTGAGCAGTGCCTCTGCCTCCCATTCAAAAAGAGTAGTGCGTTTCTTGCAGCTTAACTCCACTAGCCTTCAAATGGTCGTATTGTATTGTTGTGTGTTTTTAGGGACTTCTGCTACTTGATCATTGTAGATATTATGATAGGCTATAAAAGAATGCTTGCATGTTTCACACAACCCTGTTTGCAAACTTGTATTTTTCTTTCAACCAGCAATCCTCTTAAGTGCTGCTGTTCACATTGCGTAGAATAATCCGTGACCAATTTTTTTTGTCGCTTGATGTAAGCCATAAAAAGGCGCTATGTTTAGCTGAAAGTTTTAATTGCAAGCTCAGCACTTTGCCTGTTTCCTACCTCCTCTGTGGCTATATTTTGAACCGGTTATGTCTTTAATGATGCCCCAACTCACCCAATCTTCCATTTTAACAAGCACATTGTTTGGAATTACATAACCCGTACAGATTGCTTAGAGGAAACGGCACATAAAAAGGAAGACAACTGAGACAACATGGAATGCTGACTGCCAACGAAAAGTTGAGCACAGAATAATTGTATAAATGGACGCATCCTAGGTAAACCAGTAATGCCTAAAATTGTGAAAACCAGGGATTCAGGGTTTAGATTGGTGGTGTGCCTTTCCAATAAAGGTACCTACAGCGACGAGACACATGCTTTTTTTTTAGGTGAATGACTAGCGCCCAATATTCTCTTCGACACAAGACTTTGGTACAGTGTTAGAAGGACGGTTTCATCACAAGTTGGCAACCATACATCCTATGTAAACTGGTAATGCCGAAAACAAAAACAATTCGGGGTTTAGATACATGTACCCTTCCAACAAAGGTAACAATCGTGATCGGACAAATTCTTTCGCTTTAGGTGAACCACAAAAACCAAAGGAATCTCTTCTGCACATCACCTCGGTATAGTCCTAGAATGACAATTTCGTCAATACTCGGCAAGCCATTGCCACCTATTGAACAAGCAACTAGAGGTTACTATTGCCAAATTACAAGCAATACACGTGTTGTCTAAAGGATCATTGACTCACTGTGCCGTACCAATATTTTATTTTGCACACAACACCGACATTGCGTTTATTGCAACGACTTGTACCTGCTGCAAATGAGGGTCGTTTCGAGTCATCATAATGTGGTGCAAGCCTTAAAACACAGTTGCTGCAGAGAAAACCAGACACTCACCAACTTGACAAGGAAGCTTTTTATTCCCTGCAAGACCTCGTGAGCATAAAGATAATTGGGGTTCCATGATGGGGGTTTATTGGGTTGGTGTTTGCTACGTAGGCTCTTGGCCGTCTCAGACTTGTACTGCTGTGAGATTATAGAGCTCACCTTCTGGATAAGCAGCTGAACCTAACCTCTAATTTTAATTTAAACGCTTTTCCAAAAATGTGGGCCCATGAGATTACATTCAGCTCGGTACTCCAATGGTCTACTCCATAATCTCACAGAAGTGCTGCTATTTCAGGCCCCCAAATGGTTATCGAGAAATTAACAGACCAAAGAGCCCAATGTGAAACCACAATTATTTCGTATGCTCACCTCACCAAGCCTCGCTTCGGGATGACTGGCTGCCCATGTTGGCGTGAATGGTTTTTTGTGCACCAGGTAAGCTTTGGGGAAGGTGCTTGACTGAGAGTGACCGAGGCAGCAAAGTTATGTGCAGCAAAAAACGCACATGGTTGCCTTACATGCAATGTCGTGTTGTGTAGAGAATCAAATTTTTCTGCGAGTGGCCTCACATGGCAAAGCAGCATGGCGCATTAGTGACTGTTAGAGAACATAGGTGCTGTTTAAAATCTAGCCCAGACAGTTGCATCACTACACAGGAATTGCTCGCTGGCTTTTGACAACCTGTCATTTATTATAATAACGCGGTCAACGGGCACAGAAGATTTTTTAGGATTTTATTCATTCACGAAAAATGCAAGGAATACGCCAGATTGCCATCGTTTCAATTATAAAAAATATTACGTACAGTAGTGCCAAACGTGTTAGACCATGCCAAAGGTCATCTGGGCCAGAGAGAATTTAAAGCAAAAGCCTAACTCTCACCTTCAACCACATGCATTATGAAATGAAAAAAAGGTGCTTTCTTTAGATTTCTGCCACACAATTTTTCAGCCTTGCTTGAAGGGGTAGATATACGTTTACTTTTTTTGCAGTTGGTGCAGTTTAGCAGAGCTTAGAAAAATTTAGCAAACACTACCTAAACCTTTACTCTTGTGTTTTACTCCCAGCATTTTTTTCTTCTTTTGTTGTCTATTTCCTAAGCAATCTAAAAGTTTGCAGTCAGTGCTACGTGGTGTCTCGTCTTTCTTGGTTCTGTTTGTGAACTGTTTTCTCTTTGGGATCATGCACAAAATGGCCAGTTAACCTGCTTTACAGAGCAAAAGGAAAATTTCGCCAGTTGGTTTAGAATCACGACAAACAGCGCAGGGAATGATTTGAAGAGCAGAAAGACACGGGAGCAGCACTGACTAACAACCGAATATTTAGGACAGAAAAACAACAAATACACACAGATGCGTGTGCACCATAAGCGCATTACGAAAAGGAAAAATGGAAAGAAGAAAGTGGAAAGTGAGCATTATCATGTCGTCTCCAAAAAAGTGACCTCACAATCAAGCAGTGCAAGTATTGGCGCACTTACGCATGCGTCAAGCTGCTTACGTGTTCCAAAATCTTCAGCAATTTCTCTTCTGCGAGAATCACTGTGCGCAAAATTGACGGTGGTGCTACCAAATTCGAGATTGCAGCCACACGTAGAGCAATGAGCCGACAAATGTGTGCAAGGTACTCCTTTTCACGCTGCCGCAGACGAACATTGAGGCAGCAGCCCGTCTGCCCCACATACACCTTGCCACACGACAGCAGAAGGATTACACCACATTGCTTTTACGGGGAACCGGTTGTGATGTTTTACGGTACACACGCAAACCCAACACTCAAGATTGTTGTCAATAGACCCTTTGCAAAAAGGCCTGCAACACTGTATACTCAGCGGCGGCAACACTGCCAGTTAACGGAACGACGCAATGATAAAGGAAGCTCCGCGCTAGAATGTCGTTGCGATGGTGTGTTTTGGCCTATCGCTTCACCGTGCTGCAGCCTCACAAAGCGATTTCTTGGGGTATTTTGTATACGCTACCAGTGCTCTTGTAGCCTATACGAGGACGACGCCTACGCACTGCTGCATACATCTTTGCAAGCAGTATCTTTACGTGCAGTAATATGCTGGGCGAAAGGTAGGTATGACGCGCACCTTTAGCGTCTGCCGCTTTAATTTAGCGATCTCGAGAGCAATGCGCTATTTTTATACACTGCCTTGGAGAGCTGCGTTTATCGTGCCTGCCACAACTTCAGCCGTTATCACGACGGAGCATTTATACAGCAGAGTTTTTTTGTGCTGGCCAATTCGAGCATGCATTCGTGCTTTGCTCTGCCCGCACTGGTCGATGTTTCATCTGTGAACAGCAAACGCAGTTGTCTTCCGTTTTTAGAAGTATTTTGTGGTACAGCTTCACGGGCGGATTATGACTGCCCAAGTTTTAACCCGAACATTTAGGCAGGAGAGTTGTAAAGGAGCAGCCAAAAATTGAAGCCTGGAGGCATGTTGCTCTCTGCTTGTTTTGATATTTCTAGGCAGTAGGTTGGTAATCAAGTTAGATTATGCGAATTACGTTCCCTCGTGGTGTTGACGGCACATACCGTGCAGCGACCCCGCTGTACTCGAACTCAATAAGAATCCTCTTTTTTACATATTGGTATAAGTACAAACCCCCTGATGTAACGCACGAATTGTACTGCTTATCAGATACAGCAAGTGTTTATAACTGTCTTAACGTATTTGCATGTGCCGTATCAAAAGTTCCCAACTGACGTACAGACGAAAAAAGATTGCAGCAAATCAAGAGATATGAGGGTCAATATTTTACTGTCTGCAAGGCAACGAAAGTTTGTTTGGAACATTTCTTGGAGAAAAGAGCAGTGCATTTATGTATACTTTCATCCTTTCTGCGAATGGTTAGAAAGCATGAACAGTGGCAACATGAGCGCTCTGCCAAGAACAGACCTCTCTTATATATCCGTTCATAGCGGTCAGCCACCACTACGACGGGGCAAGCGCGCATCGAATAAACTACAAGACAGAAAGAGTATGCAGCGGTAAGGCTATTCGTTGTTAGTACCAAATCCTGCGTTCGTTTGCTGCTGTGCGTCCTCGCAGACGACGGTGCTACACGCTGAATATGTCGGGTCTCGTAAGGTCTGTCAGTCGACTACCTCGCCGAATTAAAGTCCAGAGTATGCTGCTTTTCAAACAAACAAGGAACACCAAGGTTATTTTCCACCTATTTCTGGGAAAAGGAACTTTACTAGAAGCGCATGCCATTGTTACGACGCGGCGGACGGTAGCTGCTCTGCATTTGGTGCCTCGCCTGTTTACGCTTCCTTCGTGATGGCAAAGCTCAGTGTTGCCAGATCGGCCTACTGCTCCTCCGCTAGCACTCGGGCGATTTTCCAGAGGGTCTATTCGAGCACAAAGGTTTTGCAGCTTGTTCCTGGCCAAGACGAAGACATCGACATTATATTTGCAGTCTTCTTAATTCGATGGGATATGCCATGGAGGTACGGTATGACCGCCAGCCCATACACTTCCCGTAATTTTCTCTGTGGGGCTGATTCTCGCGCTAAAACCTGTTGACAACTTTTTGTGAGGATAAAACAATGTGGGACCAGGTTAAGCGCCAGGCACAACTGGAGGAAGGAAAACAGACAGGAAAGGGGCACACTAACAACTAAGATTTATTCGTTCCGAAAGCGATTATAAAGCACGAAAAACACCATGTGATACTAGTTGCTCCACGTGTGAAAACGATTACAGCTGCCGCACTCGCCTAACTAATCATACATGTCATCCACCTCGCTCAAAAAAAGGTCAACTGAAGGCTTGCTGACACATGGGTACCCCATCTTATTTATGACGTAGGCCTCGAACACTTCTCGTTCTTTTTTGCGATATGAATGCCGCACTCGGGTCCTCTCGAACGCTGGTTTGCAGCCCCTTGGCTTTCAGTCAGTCTTGCAGTGAAGAGCCAGATTGCTTCCTGTTCCCGTATTCAGCATCGCCGCATCTTCACGCAACCGGTCGTGGAGGCAGCGCCCCCTCTGTCCTACGTATACACGGCCGCACTTCAAGGGGATCTGATACACTACATTTTTAAACACTCCACAAACGCAGTGGCATGCTTCTTGCTGCAGACAGGAGTCCTAGGTCCGCATCGGTTAACTATGCGGCCTACAGTTCCGAGTTTGTTGGGAGCGCTGAAGACCACGCGCACACCGGCACGCTCCGCATTTTTCTTTACGCGATTGGATATCCCCTGTATGTATGGAATGACGATAATCTTCTGCCTTTGCTTCTGTCCACTGTTCGACTGGCTGGATCCTAAGTGCTGCTCATTTAAAAGCTTTTCCGTTCATACATTGTCACGATATAATAGAAACAACGAAATTACTAACAGACGTTTGCAGCATATAGACAAGAGGTATGATCGTTTAGTGAAAAGATGATACAAAGAATTTTATATCAATGCATATAAGACAAAAATGCAGGCTGTGCAAGAATAACTTAAATTCTTCCGTGGCAGTAAGAGAAGTCAGATTACTTTTGCCATAATTTCATTTTGTCTACTATAATCTCTTAACAACGGTAACTCCTTGACAAAAACTGTCGCAGAGAGTAAAGAAAACAGAAAAAAAAAGATCTGGCAGCCAATAAATTTTTAAAGGTTTGTTTAAAAGATTTCAGGACAACTTATTGTTTCAAGAGAGTTGTAAATATTGAAGGATATATTCCCAAACTAACGGCAGTGACTGGTCCAACCAGCTTTCCATTGCGACAACTTGGGCTGCACCGCCGCAGTGCCGGTTCAGCGGGGCCCAGTCACAGTCCTAGAGGCCGCAACACCATATAGTTAGCCGCATGTGTGCCCCTCCTCTTTGCATTGGCAACAAAACACGCAACCTCAGTTATTTCTCTTGCTCTTTTTTTAATGAAGCATGTTTACCTTACTGATGAAGTCGTTTGTATCGGAACGCGCACCAGAGGAAAGCCAACTCTACATTTCGCTTCGAAAGAGACACTAAGCATCTCAATACAGTCGGTATCAAACCCGTTTTCCTCGGGTTACTTCTATCCAAATGCGCCACCCCGAAACGGTCGCCGCAGCTTGAATGTTTAAATTTGACTTTCACTGAATTTGCCCGGAAGAAAGCCAAGCGTTTAAACCCCATTTCTGTTCAGCTGAAGTGTTAGCTGAAATTACAACGAATGCACTTAATAAGAAAATCTGCACCACTATTTCACTGATTACTCAAGCCTTACGTCAATGAAAAAAATACTTTTATATCCCATGGCGTCCTCATCGCGTGCGTAGGCGACGCGATTACGAATAAATTACATGTAAACCAAACTATTTCAAATGTATATTTTTGAATTCCGAATTCTTGCAGATAAAGCGATTTATTTACCACTTCAAAGAGAGCATACAAATATTAAATTTTCGTCCTATTGTTTTCTTGGTTCTACCAGCAATTAGCTTGAAAAAATCAATGGCCTACACTCGCTTATACTTTCGCCTACCCGTACATACATTGGTTACCTATGCAGCCGCGGGTATCACAGTGAAAATTCAAAGCTTTTTATAGCTGCAGGCATAGCCTCCCTCACCGAGGATTGGTCGGGTACCTTTGCATCCGTTAAGATATGTTACACAGCTTCCGGTTCCCTCCCGGCACTACAAACAAACCTGTCTGTCCCTGCTCGTGGGCAACTACCGCCTCCAGGCATGCACACTCTGCATGGTCTGGTAAAACTGCTGAGAATCACCTATCCCACCTCAATTTCAGGTGCACAACCACATACAGGGGCACCTCTACATGAATGGAATTAGGTTTGGCATTACAACGTCTCAAGGCAAAGAATTTTTGGAGCTTACTTTCTAGTCCTGATGATGATGATGGTTGGGTTTTTTATGGCGCAAGGCCGCCTAAGGGCAAAGAGCGCCAGAGGAAAGTTTATTTAATGAAGTGGTTACAAAAAAAAAAAAAAAAGTCAACCGAACATAATAAAATCAGTTACAGATAATGGTGATGGCTGGTGTATAGGGCCAGATTTCATTATGCGTGATAGGAAATGAGGTTTAAAAACTTAACGTCTGACAAATACTCAAACACATGTTTAACAGAAACAATGGCTTCGTCACCTAGAAACTGCGATGGATGTAGTGGGATATGTTGTCTGTAGAGTTCTCTGAAGTGTTTGTATCGTGTTGTGTGAAGTGCCTTGCATGTGAGTAGTATGTGCACTACGGATAGGGCCTCTCCGCACCTGCTGCACTGGGGTCTAGAAGATCCTGTCAGCAGATAGGAGTGCGTTGCATGGGTGTGCCCTATCCGTAATCTGGCCAAGGCGACTTCAGAGTATCTATTGCGTGTGTCGGTGGTGTATGGTCCCAATTGAGGTTTTATTACGTGTAACTTGTTGTCTGTTTGTTCACTCCAGTGTGTTTGCCATGTTTTGCGAAGTTGTTGTCTGATGTGTGGTTTCACGTCGGTGTAGGGTACTGTGGTTATGTCTACTGTATTCGAGAGTGTAGCAGCAGCAGCCATTCGGTCCGCTGCTTCGTTCCCGGCAATACCACAGTGGCCAGGGACCCAGCAAAGAACCAGTTCAAATTTGCGTACATACACAGAAATAATACCCTTGACAATCAGATTGACAACGTGGTTTTTCGAAGGCACTGTTGACGACAGTGCCCGCACAACACTGAGGGAATCTGTATAGATAATGGATTGTGGGATGTGGTTTTGAAGTATATGATTGACAACAAGAAGTACACCGTAAGCCTCTGCCGTAAAGATACTAGTATGACCATTCAGAGTTCGAGTGACACTAAGGCCGGGCCCATGCGCCGCGCAGGACACACAGGTGGCAGTTCTAGAAGCGTCCGTATAAAATTCAGAGCACTCATACTTCTGCTGCAAATTCAAGAAATGCTGCAGAATTGCACATGTGGGAGCTCGCTTTTTATCTAGATGTGTAAAAGATGTGTCGCATGATACAGGGCGGAGATGTCATGGTGCTATAAAATCCGTCAGAGAACTTTGGATTGTATCTAAAAAGGAGACAGCAAGCTCTGACGCCTCCTCTCTAACTCTGTAAGAGAAGGGCGCAGAGATCGATGGTCGATTTAAAGGAGTTCAGTCATGGACGTATCATGAAAAACTGATTTAAAAGGATGGTGAGGCATGGATGAAATTTTAAAAGCATAAAGGAGATCTGTGTAAGCTCGCTGACGTTGGAGGTTCCATTTGTTGCACTCCACATAGAGGCTTTCGACCGGGCTAGTGCGGAAGGCGCCACACGCCAGGCGGAGCCCAAGATGGAGCACTGGGTCCAGCATTTTGAGAGATGTTTTACTTGCTGACCCATAAACAACGCTACCATAGTCCAATCGTGAACCTATCAAGCTGGTAAAAACACGTAAGAGAAGTTGTTTGTCAGCACCAAAAGAGATGTGCGACAGAACCTTCAGGATATTCATTGTTTTTAAGCATTTATGTTTTAGTTGTTTTATGTGTGGGATGAATGTCAGCTTTTCGTCAAAGATAATACCCAAGAACTTGTGTTCCTTTTTTACAGGAATAGAGACACCGTGGAGTTGAATGTCTGGATCCGGCCGGATACCACGTCTCTTGGAAAACAAAATACAAGTGCACTTCCCGGGATTAAATTTAAAACCATTGCCATCTGCCCAGCCAGCTAGCTTGTTAACACCAAGCTGGACCTGGCGCTCACAGACAGACAGGTTACAGGATTTAAAGGAGAGTTGAATGTCGTCTACATAGACTGAACAGGAAATCGACGGTGGCAGCGCCTTCCAAAGGGAATTCATTTTCACAATAAAAAGGGTGCAACTTAAAACTCCACCTTGTGGCACTCCATTTTCCTGCACATGAACCCTAGACAGTGCAGTTCCAACTCGCACACGAAAGGTTCTTTGAGACAAGTAGCGTGGAAGTGTGTTTATCATGTTACCTGACATGCCGAAGGACTTGAGGTCGCTTAGGATGCCATACCGCCACGCGGTATCGTACGCTTTTTCCAGATCAAAGAATACCGTCATACAATATTGTTTGTGGAGGAAAGCATCCTTTATATAGGACTCGAGCGCGACGAGTTGGTCGTTCGTGGACCGCCCCGCCCTGAAGCCTGCCTGGCAGCCCTCGAGAAGACCATTGTACTCAAGAAAGTACACGAGTCTCCTATTTATCATCTTCTCGAGGAGCTTGCACAGGCAGCTTGTGAGGGCGATGGGCCGAAAGCTAGCAGGAGAGGAAGGGTCCTTTCCTTCCTTCAGGAAAGCCACTACTATGGCCTCCCTCCAAAAGCGAGGAATGTGCCCCAAAAGCCATATGTTGTTGTATAGATGTAGGAGTGTTTCAAGAGTGTCTGGGTGTAGGTGTTGTATCATGGTGTATGTGATTTTGTCTGCACCTGGAGCTGAAGGCTTACATGGGCTCAGAGCAACCTTCAGCTCTTGAATAGAAAAAGGAGAATTGTAAGAAGTGTGCGACTTGTTGTTATCACGCAGGGACTTCTTTTCTACAGAAGTCTTGTGTTTCATGAAAGTGTTTGTGTATTGTGCTGAACTGGAAACGTGTTCGAAGTGTTGTGCAAGTGTGTTAGCCTGGTCTTCCAGTGTGTCCCCTGTTGTACTAACCAGGGGCAGGCTGTGTGTCTGTTGTCCTTTTAGTTTTCGTATTCGTGTCCAGACTTTGTGTGTGTCAGTGTATGAGTTGATGGAAGTGAGGAAGTTGCGCCAACTCTCCCTTTTTGCCTCACGACGCACTCGCTTCCCCAAAGCCTTTGCCCGTTTAAAAGAAATTAGGTTATCTGACGTGGGGTACCGGCGAAGGACACCCCACGCCTTGTTCTGGGCCTCTCGCGCCCGCCTGCAGTCCTCGTTCCACCAGGGCCTCCTTGGGTTGCGGGACGCACTGGAGGCCTGGGGCATGGACTTTTCGGCGGCGTCGACTATGTGCGCCGTGACGAGTTGGGCTGCTTCCTCCACGTGTAGGTGTTTTATGGTTGTGTGGTGTAGTTTAGATGTTTCTGTGAATGTACTCCAGTTTGCTTTTGATTCATTAAACCTGTTATGGGCAGATGGACTGCATGGGCCTTTACCTCTGTATGTTAGGGATGTGGGGAAGTGGTCACTACCATATGGGTCCGTGCCCACGCCCCACTCAAGACATGGAAAGAGAATTGCAGAACCAATAGCCAAGTCGAGATGTGAGTACGTATTATGTCCTAAGTTATGGTAGGTAGGCTGTTTTCCGCTGAAAAGGCATGCTCCCGAAGATGTAAGAAATCTCTCTATCAGGCGACCTCGGGCATCCGTTCTGGAGGAGCCCCAAAGAGAGTTGTGCGCATTAAGGTCGCCTGTTAGTATGTATGGTTCGGGCAGCTGGTCGACCAGCGCCTCGAAATCAGAGCTCGAAAGTGCATGATCAGGAGGAATGTAAATGGAGCACACGGTTAACAACCTATTAAATATTATTGTTCGAATTGCTACAGCCTCGAGGACAGTGTTGAGAGTGACAGGGTGGCAGGCTAAGGATTTCCGGGCGACAATTGCCACACCTCCTGAAGAGTGTGTGCAGCCAACCCTGTCCTTTCTGAATACCATGTACCTATTTAAGAAATTTGTCTGTTTGGAATTGAGGTGAGTCTCTTGGAGACACATGAGACTTGGCTGATTGGCATGCAGGATATCAAACACATCATGATTTTTAAGGAGGCCTCTGCAGTTCCATTGAATGATGTTTTCTGTTCCCATTATTTAGGTTTAAGAATGAATGGAGTGTGTGTATGTGTTCATGTGTCGTCTTTCGGGGCTGTTACTCTGGGGTTAGGCTTTTTAGGCCTGTCTGTAGGCTTAGAAGTCGGTGGCCGCTCCTTGCGCTGCGTTGCAGGCAGGAACGGCCCGACATCCATCTCGTCGTCGGAAGTCCGAGGGGTGCCCGACGGACCGGGCCCCCCGGACTTGGCCCCTCTCGGGAGCCCTTCGTTTGAGCCGCCACCGCCGAGGGCGTCCGGGGCACCAGAGGTGGCACGGGCGGTGCGGTGACGGTGGGAGCCGGTGCGGGGCCCGTGGTGTCCATGCCCTCGGTACCCTCCAACGGACTGGAGGACGGGGAGACAGAGGCGGGAGCGGCACCGGTCCCGACAGAAGTGGTTTGCACCACAACCGCTGCTGCCTCAGCAAGCGGCGTGGTGCCGGGTTGGGCTGTGTGAGGCAACCCAGCGGGGGGCGGGGGCGGGACCAGGTCAGACTCGCTGAACTGGGTCCCTGTGGAAACCAGACGCCGCTCCGCCCCCCGGCGAGCCGCGTCTGCGTACCTCCCCAGAGGGAAAGAGGCGAACCTCTTTCGCGCCTCTGGGAAGGTGATGTTCTCCGTGACCTTGATGTTAATTATCTTTTTTTCCATTTGGAATTTTTCACACTTGCGGGAGTACGCTGCATGCGGACCGCCGCAGTTCACACAAGTGAGGGTTTCGGATGGACAGTTGTCAGTCGGATGATCGTGCGCCGCGCATTTCGCACACGTCGTTCGGCCACGGCAAGAGGTTGTACCGTGCCCGAACCGCTGGCACTTAAAACAGCGCCGCGGATTCGGGATGTACGGACGGATGGAGCAACGGATGAAACCTGCATTGATGTGTTGTGGAAGAACTGCGCGGTCGAAAGTCAAGATAATGTGCTTGGTGGGAATCTCCTTGTCGTCTCTGCGGATAGTGATGCGTCTCACGGCAGTGACGCCCTGATCCTTCAAGCCGGCAAGGAGATCCGCATCCGTTTCGTTCAAAAGATCTGTCTCGGATATCACACCCTGGGAGCTGTTGAGGCTCCGATGGGGTGTGACCCTGATGTCTAGATCAGCCAGTCTAGTCTGAGCTAGAAGCTTCGTGGACTGCTGCTTGTCATTTGTTTCGATGAGGAGTTCACCAGACCTTTGTTTTTTGCACTTATATGATTTTCCTACTATGGCTTCAAGATACTTGGCGATCAAGAAGACTGACTGAGATGCTAGAGGGTGGGTTGGATTGAGCGATTCCATCACAAGAAATCGAGAGAAATTATCCGGTTCAGGAAATGTTAAAGATGGCAATTGGGGAAAAGATACTTCGGTGCGGCCCCTTTTCAGGGACCGATCACGTTTGGGGGGGGGTTTTGAAAATGCCATAGAGCATAGTATAAAAGCAGGGAGACTGGGGTACTTTCTTCTTTGACCTTACCCTGGTAGCCAAAGAGGTCCCGGAGCTCCCTGCCTGGTAGACAGACAGGGAGCCCATCCGCCGGAGCTTGACCTGGGCTCCGACGGCCACCGTTAGAGGTTTCTACCCTTCACCTTAAAAACACATCACCACGGTTGGATCCAGCTTATGTTTGGGGGCTCGGGGTCCGCGGTATCGCCAGTACCGTCACCAAGATTGCTCAAGGTGCTCCGTGCGGGGTACTTTCTAGTCCTAGCTCGTTCGATATCACACTGTGTAGTGACTGCTGGGATCAGGTGCCGCATCAAGATAACGGACCCAAGTACAGCCCATGGCGTCATAGGGTTACAGCGTAGCAAACTAAGGCAGACGCGTCGAAAAACAAGTTGTTTATATAGTCATAACAGTACAAAACTTCTCACAGTTGCTAGTGCGCTCCGTCCTGTGTCTCGCCAGTCGTCTTCGTGTCTAAGTAGCGCTTTTTAATCACAAACCTATACCAACAAGCCGCACTCGTGAACCGCTGCCGCTCGTCACACATCTCTCCATTGCTTTACGGAAAGAAAACTGCAGGCACATTTCAGGAAGCATCTATGTATATATGCGGCAGCCCTAGCGTTAATTTAATTAGAAACGCCCGTTGCTTTGGCTTGTACAATTGAAAGACAAAAGTAGCCGCAAAAAAAAAAGACTCGTTCCGTAGAGCGCCCTAAGGCGCCGGCACGTCCGGAATGAAAGCGAGCACAAAAAGAACAGAACTGCCGCTCACGCTGTGCACGACTGAAGGCGCGCGAACACTGGGAAGGCGGCAAATTTGAATAGTGTTCGACAATCCTGCGCTCAATTCATCAAGAGAGGAGTGAGACCAGGAGGCGAATAGCGGGACGGGAATTACGACGTGTGAATTTTTATGGTGCAAGGCCGACTGACAGCAAAGAATGCCAAAGGTTGGCTTGTTCATTTATGTGTTAGGGTATCCAATATTACACGTAAAATCCAACAAAAGTCAATAAAGATGACTGGTGTAAAGGGCCAAGTTGTCATGATGCATGGTAAGAGATGTGATGTAAAATTTTGACATATGCAAGAAACTCTAAAAAGCACTTTATTGAAACCACAGGCTCTTCTCCTAAAAGTATGGTTGGTGTAGTGGGATGTGTTGTCTGTATAGATGTGGGAAATCTTTGCATCGTTTTGAATACAGGGTGTTTCAGTGAACGCTTCCAAACATTTCTGAATGTAGGCTTTTAAAAAAAACGAATTCTGTTAAGGAACAAGTCATCAGGCTCAGCGGACGTCAGCAGTTACGAGAAACATGCGAATTACATAGTTAATAACCTAAAATTGTCCAATTACTTTTAATTTTCGAAGTTTGCCGGGTATTGCCAATAGCGAGTTTGTAGCCACGGAGACTACGAAAACCGATCAGTTTTTAAAGCAAAGAAAGAGGCACTCTGTAGACCCCTGCAGCCCGCAAAAATCAAGTATTTTTCCTGCATGAAACCGAAAAGCAATGCACATGGTGCACCAGAAGTCTAGTGCCAACGCAACATCAGCTGTTGACGTGTTGCCGTGACTGTGTCGCCTAATTAAAGAAGGATCTGCTGATTCCCCACGCTAGGGAATCAGCTGATATCAAACCCATCGCCTGCTGTATTTTTTCAATCATCAACGCTCATCTTATACCACGGCTAGCGTTATCTTTTCTTTCGTTGGTAGGCGCAAGAACGAGGCTAGCCATCGCCCACAACACGGTCGTCCGTTTCGGGAGCCTTAGTGGGTGTTGGCGGCAGTTTTGCTTTTTTTTATTTTCTTGACCACATCTAAGTGGCTAGCAGACGTGCAAGGTGTGAAACGTCACCATCCTTTCATTCGTTTTCGTTAGCTTTGTCTGCTCCTCGTTTATAATCAGTGCGTGTTAAAAAGCGCATCAGACAACGGAAAGGTTTGTTTGCTCTCGAGGAGGGCTTTCGCGGCTGTTGCTACATGCTATTATACGTAGTCTTGCGACTTTTTTAAAGTGCGAATGCACTTTATAAGCGACCCCAAACCATCCACCGCCGGCGGCGGTGGCGGCGGCGGCGTCCGCAGTGCTCCTCTATATTTAAAAAAGAAACAGCATCCGGCGCCAGGTTTTGATCCGGGGACTTTGCGGGCCGCAGCCCGACGCTCTACCGAATAAGCCACGGACGCGACGCTGATATCGGTGTCAGTAACGCGCCTTATAACTTTAACGCATTCAAACTACGTCGTCAGCGGCGTGCGTTGGTGACTCAGCGGCGTTATAGCGGCTTGATAACTGCGTGGTGTACACGTGATACTACAAACCCGATGGAAGAGATGGAAGAGAAGGCGGCGAGGTGGTGGGCTGCGGGGGCCGAGCGCAAGCGCCGCAAGCGGGCCGACAACCGTGCATTCGCACTTTCACATTCTCCCCCTCGGGGAAATGCGGGGGAATTTTCTTTAAAATGCTTCTTGGCGCGGTGTGCGTAGGGCATAGCCAAGACTACCACTGGCGTCACCTCATTCATTTGAGGACCGAGGTTTCAACGCCGCAGCATTATTATTGTGAAAATGGCCGCGCCAGCCAACTCCAGTACTCCGTTGCCGAGAAAGTGGACTGGCTTATGTGAGCGCGCAAAAGCACGCGTAACTGGCATCGATGCTGTATGCTGCTCAACATCCTGGCCGTCGTGGGCCACCTCGCCCCACGTTCGTGTCGATAATTATTCGGTTTAGGACCACTTGATCAGCCCATGTTCAGAAAATGAAGCGGCCGATGGGTTTGACATCGATGAGCTGGAATACGTCGCTGTCAGGCCGAAAGCAAGCGTTAAATTGCCTAGGTTAAATTGTCTAGGCGAGAACGAAGCTCGGCGGTTTCCACTCGAACAGTGTCTGTGACCACTTGGTGTACTTGGACTTCTCGGTTCTCGTCCAGTAAATTTACCCGAGCTTCAACCGCGGCCAGTCGAGATTTAATATCCGAGACCGTTTTTTCTAACTTGGTTTGGCTCGACTTTACTTCATCTAATACTTTCTTAAGCTCATCGTGGCGGGAATCAACACGTGAAGTAATTGATTTAATAACAGTCAGCTCATCAGACAGTGTGGTAACATCTGTGCCGTCAGTAGGCCCAGGGTTTTCCTCAACGTCGCCACACATTAGTAATAATTTAGCAACCCGAACACAATCAGCTGTCACAGACAACAATACGCTGGGGCTAGGAAGGAGCAGCAAGAATGCGTTATTTGAACGCTTACAGTTAAGAGATGGAGGAGTACCAACCCGTACAATAAAACAGAACGGCGTTAGGAGAGGCCGCATGGCTGCCGCTCCTTCCTGCCCACTGAGGCACCGCGTGGAAAGGAAGCTCGTTAAGTCCCCTGTGTGCAGTGGTGGCGCTGCTGTCGATGTTGCGTCGTTGTGAAGTGGCATCCAGCCACGCATAGTGACGTAAGGCAATGACGCAACGCTTCCGGACGAATTTCGGGCCACCGGTGTAGCATGCACCACCGTGTCCATCATATTTCGCGGGGGGGGGGGGTGGAATAGCAGTTATTTCAAAAAACACGCTCTCCGCTACGCTACTACCCCAGATAGAAAACCACGAAAGCCTATTTCTGAAAATAAACTGTTGGGGACATTCACTTACATTGGGGGCTGTGTACAGGCCGCGTTCTTCACCCCCTGAATTCTTTTTGGCCTTATTTTATCACATGTCTGGTCATATGAACGGATCGTTGAATATGGCTGGAGATTTTAACCGGCCGACACTTGACTGGTCTAGCAACATCACATCCAACCTACTTGACAGTACATTGCAAGATATCATGCTTACAAATGATTTACCTCAGGTTGTTCATAAAACCACCCGTGAATGTGAAGGTGGAGGCGCCAGACTAGATCTTTTATATGTGGGACCAGGTTAAGCGCCAGGCACAACTGGAGGAAGGAAAACAGACAGGAAAGGGGCACACTAACAACTAAGCTTTATTCGTTCCGAAAGCGATTATAAAGCACGAAAAACACCATGTGATACTAGTTGCTCCACGTGTGAAAACGATTACAGCTACCGCACTCGCCTAACTAATCATACAGGTCATCCACCTCGCTCAAAAAAGGTCAACTGAAGGCTTGCTGACACATCGGTACCCCATCTTATTTATGACGTAGGCCTCGAACACTTCTCGTTCTTTTTTGCGATATGAATGCAGCACTCGGGTCCTCTCGAACGCTGGTTTGCAGCCCCTTGGCTTTCAGTCAGTCTTGCAGTGAAGAGCCAGATTGCTTCCTGTTCCCGTATTCAGCGTCGCCGCATCTTCACGCAACCGGTCGTGGAGGCAGCGCCCCCTCTGTCCTACGTATACACGGCCGCACTTCAAGGGGATATAATACACTACATTTTTAAACACTCCACAAACGCAGTGGCATGCTTCTTGCTGCAGACAGGAGTCCTAGGTCCGGATCGGTTAACTATGCGGCCTACAGTTCCGAGTTTGTTGGGAGCGCTGAAGACCACGCGCACACCGGCACGCTCCGCATTTTTCTTTACGCGATTGGATATCCCCTGTATGTATGGAATGACGATAATCTTCTGCCTTTGCTTCTGTCCACTGTTCGACTGGCTGGATCCTTCGTGCTGCTCATTTAAAAGCTTTTCCGCCAAGCTCAGAGCAAATCTACCTGACAAATTAAGTAGCCTTTGCCGCAAGGTAAACAGTGAGAGACAAGCGAAGAAAAAATGCGCGAAGAAACATACGAAGCCCTGCGTCCAATGCCAGGGGGAGGTTATCTACGAGATACCACTGTTTTGCAAGCGGTCGTACGTGTGACAAACGGGGCGATGCCTCAACGATCGTCTTCGGGAGCACGCGTGCGACGTAAGAAACGCCACTGGGAGCACACTCGCTACTCAGCTTGCCAAATGCCCAGGCTGTTCGCCTCCATTTGAGAAAAGCCACGTGCTGGCGCGATACCGCGACCGGATGCGACGGGAGATTAGAGAGGCCTGGAAAATGCATACCCGGAAACATGATTACGTCAGCGCTCCGTCTGTTGCTCTTACGGGGAAAGAAATTCACTTCCTTGATGATAATGTTGATAAGGCGTGCTAGTTGCTACGATTGTGTTAGTAATGAAGAACACTGTACTTTGTGAATCTGATAGTTTTATAGTATTTTTTTCTTCAGTTATTTCTTTCGTCACGTGTCACTTTCTTTCCGTATTTATTGCCCGTTCAGTGACAATAAACTCAGTTGTTAGTCAGTGCCCTGTCCGTGTGCCCTTTCTGTAGTCCTGTTTATAGCGCTGTTTTATAAGTTAGTTACGAATTCAACATCTCATAGCCCCTTCGCTAAAACAAACACTCTACTATTCTCTTTCCTATTCGAGACTGAGTAATGGTATATTAATTTGGGGAACCACGACGGCCTATAACAACAATAGCTTGATTATTTTGCAGAAAAAAATTATTCGCACATGTGAGAACTACCAGGGAAACAAACAAAATTTAAGGACAGACCCACTCTTTATTAAGTATAACATGCTTAAAGCTGATCAAATCTATTACTTCAAACTCTTACAACACATTCATAAAAACCGCCTACATAACGTACTAACCGCGACACGTAGCACATACCCAATACGCAAGCCCTTAATTCCACCACCTACAATCCGCACTAATTACGGTAAACCGACTATTTCTTATTAAGCTACGAAAATATTAAATAGCACTGATATGAAAATGAATTCCCTAAGACAATGTGTCCCATTCAAAAGAGAATGCAGAAAATGTCTAGTCCGGAATGGCACATCATTCTCTACACTTTGAAGTGTTGTTGTGAAATATTGATTCTTAAATATTTGTTGAAACACAAGAACGTTGCATTGTGTGTTTGGATATTCAGCTTATATTTATGATATATACTTATGCTGTAAATAAGTTCACTGGACCCATTGTTAGAAATACATGTCTATTCCCTTCTGTACACTGTACGTCTCATTAACTTTTTGTTAGATGTATGCTTACCTAATGTGTGGTACATGGATACGTACACTCCTGAAACGCTTCATCTATGCACGTGGATGTATTGTAGTAGTATTGTGCTTCATTTTTTATATATATGAACCTGTGTTATGTGTTTTACTCTTTTCTTACGTTGAATTTCTGTTGTTGTATATCCTATCTTGTTTTGCTGAAAGCCAGCTGTTTGAATCTAGATCCTTTGTTTGAAACTGTGAAACCTCTAAGGGGGCCGGGGCCTCGTCAGGCGATGCCCGCCTGTAGCCTCGGCTCCCTCTTAGAGCTGTCTAAGAAAAAAATAAAGAAATAAAAATAAGCACGCTCACAATGTTTTACATTGAACGCCCTAAATTTGCACTTGGCTAATGCGCAGAGCACCCGACTCAAGACGACGCCCCAGTGTAGCACTAGGTCAAGCATTCGCAACGCAGTTTCAGCCGCCGACCCATGCACCACACTGCTAGAGTCCAAACGAAACCCAACAGAAGCAGTATACAAGCACAGCAAGAGTTCTGTCTGCACCCACTGGATTGGTGGGAGAAAGGCTTCAGAATATTGATTTTTTCAAACGTTTATGATTGTGGGTCTTGATGGGAGGAATGAATGGGTGTTTGTAGTCAAACAAAATACCTAGACTTGTGCTCTTTGTTCACAGGTATTGACACGACATTAGGAGTAATATTTGGGTCTGGAGAGACCTCACGCTCCCTGAAGAACACAACGCTAGAGCTTTTTGCAGGATTAAGTTTAAAACCATTCTTTCACGCCCGTCCGGCAAGATTGTTGACCCCAAGTTGGACTTCACATTCGCCGATTGGCATATTACCTGATTTAAAACATATCGGCACGTCGTCTAAATGCATAGAATAAGAAATTGAAGGTGGCAACAAGGTCTTCTCAAGAGAGTTTATCTTAACTATGGAGGGAGTGTTATCTACGACACATAACTATAGAGGGCACTCAACATGTTGCCCGAAACACCGATTACCTCAAGACGCTGGGAAGCCCGTAACGCTAAGGATGTCATAAGCCTTATCAAGTTCCAAAGACGCTGTTACACAGAACTCATTATGGACAAACGAATCCTTTATGTATGTTTCAAGAGCCCCAAGTTGAGCACTTGTGGATCGCCCCACCCTGAAGCCTCCATGGTAGCTCTCGACAATGCCGTTTTACTCTAACTACTGCACGGGTTTTCTGTTAATCCTCTTCTCGACAAGCTTCCACAGGCCGCTTCTCAGAGCGATGGGTCAATACCTTGCGGGAGAAGAAGGACCCTTGCCCTCCTTCAGGAAAGCTACAACTACTGCCCCGCTCGAAGTCTTTGAAAGTCATATTTGAAGTCCCTGAAAGTCATATTTTATTGTAGAGAATTAGGGCTGTTTCAAGGGTGTCTGAAGGCCTACATGTGATTAGAGCAGCCTTCAGCTAATAAATAGATAACGGGGAGTGCTGAGAAATGTTCGACTTGTTTTGTCAAGTAGGGTCTCCTTTTCGCGGGACATTTTGTTTTTGATGAATTTGTTTGCGTATTGTGCACAGTTGGACACGTGTTGGAAGTGCTGTGCCAGTGTTAGGCTGGTCATAAAGTGTGTCCCCTGTTTTACTAACCAGGGGATCGCTTCGGGTCGGTTGTGCTATCAGTGTTCGTATTCGGGTTCATACCTTGCGTGTGTCTGTGTATCAATTGATCGATGTCATAAAGGAGTGCCAAATGTCTTGTTTTGCCTCATGGGGCACAAGTTTTCCTAAAGCCTTAGTCCTTTTAAACAAAACAAGGTTGTCCGACGTTGGGTACTGACGTAGAATGCCACACGCCTTGTTTTGGGCCTCTCGCGCCCCCCTACAATTCTACTTCCCTGGTTGCGCAGTGCCCCAGAGGCACGGAAAAAGGCTTTTCGGGGGCGTAGAGGATGTGTTCCGAGCCAGGTCTCCAATAAGAATAAAAGGTTCGGGTAGCTGATCTACCAGGCCCTCGAAATCTTAGCTCTAAAGCTGGAGGCCAAAAGCAATGTACAGAGAGCTTAGTGTCATAGGCCCATTGAAGATTATGGTTCCAATGGTAACTGCCTCAAGGATGGTCTGTAGGGGGATGGCGTGGCCCGGCAGTGTTTTTCGGTCATTGAGGGCCACACTACGGGAAGATCTACCGCCACCATCCATGCCCTTTCTGAATGCCATATAACTATCAAAGGAATTTGTGTTCTTTGAGTTTAAATGTGCTTTTGGAGACACATTGGGCATGTCCGAATTTAATGACAAAGCTCATAGACATTAAGACTTTTAAGGAGACTTCTGCAGTTCCATTGGATTATACTTTCCCTTCCCATTATAGACATTTAGGAGGTACAGGTGCTTGCGTGTGTGTGTGTGTGTGCGTATGTGCGTGTGTGTGTATGTTGATGAATCGATTGTATTGTTTAACGTGCCAACGCAACGCAGGTGATGAGGCGCGCCGTAGATGAGGGCTTCGGATGATATTGACCACGTGGGGATCTTTAACGTGCGCCGAAATCTCCTACACACGGGCGTGTTTGCTTTCAGCCACCATCATAAAGCGGCCGCCGCGGCAGGTTATCTAACCCGCGACCTCGCACTAAGCAGCACAACGCCATAGCCACTGAGCCACCGAGGCGGGTGTGTGTGTGTGTGTATGTGTGTACGTGCGTGTGTGCTTTTGCGTGCGTGCGTGCTTGTGTGTGTGTGCGCGTGCGTGCGTGCGTGCGTGTGTGCGTGCGTGCGTGCGTGCGTGCGCGCGCGCGCGCGTGTGTGTGTGTGTGTGTGTGTGTGTGAGTGCGTGCGTGCGTGCGTGCGTGTGTGTGTGTGTGTGTGTGCGTGCGTGCGTGCGTGCGTGCGCGCGCCCGCGTGTGTGTGTGTGTGTGCGTGTGCGTGTGCGTGTGCGTGCGCGTGTGCGTGCGCGTGTGCGTGTGCGTGTGTGTGTGTGTGTGTGTGTGTGTGTTGTGTGTGTGTGTGTGTGTGTGTGTGTGTGTGTGTGTGTGTGTGTGTGTGTGTGTGTGTGTGTGTGTGTGTGTGTGTGTGTGTGTGTGCTCAAGGTACTCAAGGAGCTGGCTTTTTGGTCCTTTGTGTTGGCTTGGACGTCGGAGGCCGCTCCTGGCGCTGCGTTGCAGGCAGAAGCGGCCCGAAGTACATCTAATCAACAGATGTCCTGGACGTGTCCGGCGGGTGCCCTTTATTTTAACCGCTACTGCACGAAACAGTAGATAGATCCATGATAGCGAAGATGGCATCCGATTACCGCACGATCCAGCCGCCGGTCACGTTGACAACAGAGCATATGGAGCGAACGTTGTCAACACGGACCTTATAATGAGACAAGGAAATCAACGGCGCGGATTCGGGTGTGCTTGGCAATTTCCAGTGACTTTATGGCTTGCGCCCGCTAAGGCACAGCACATGCCAACAGCCTGCTGTTCGATGCTCCAAACTACGCCCCGCTCAATGTGAAGTAATGAATCTAAGCGAAATCGTCTTACGTGCAGCACCAAAAGATCTACTTATGGGCAGAGAGAGTTGTAATTATAGCACGGCCAGGTAGAGCAGTGAAAACTCAAGAGCCAATGTCTGCGTGCAAATTTGTCATAATAGACCTAGTCGTACGCTCATTCAAGTGAAATTCGATGGCCACTCAAAATTTTTCGCCTGGTAAAGAACAACAACAGATATGTTGTTGCCGAAGGCTTTGTCTCGCGGATGCCAAAATAAGTGATTTGTTCAAACGTCGCCTGTGATTCGCCAGTGCTTTTGCCGGCTGGGCAGTGTGAGCACGCGGCACGGCCCAGGAGACGGATTCAAATTCACAAGCAGCTGCGTTATCACCGTATTTGATTAAGCGTACGCGTGAAACATTTCTTCAAAACCATTATTCGGTGTTTTTACTGAACCACACAATAGAGGCTACTTGTGACATCCATGGTCGGAGGGAAGTGCAGCTTCGACATCTTGCGCGCCGTGTCGCCTTCGCCCGCAGCCGTGCTTTCATTCTTCGAGAAGCGAAGTTGTCGGGGGCAAGTAGAGCGCCACCACTTAATGCGAGAGCGAGAAAAAATATATCTGTTGATGCTAAAGCTGAGAATCAGGTTTCGAAGTGCCCATGGTGTTTCTCGCTGATGTTTATTTTCAGCGAAATTCGGGCTCATCGCGCGTGCGCAGGCGCATTGGGACCTATCATGACAGTTTCCAGTGTTTCCAAGCGAAGAAATGTCCCGCTAGGCATGTCAATAAATACCATCTACCCAGCAAACCACTAACATCTCTGCGACGTCCCAAAAAGATCCGAACGTCTTTGTTCAGGCAGTATCTCTATTACACATCCGTAGAACGGGCAATATTTTATTACAAATTTTTGGATGTTAAGATAACGTAGCTGGTACATTAATGTCCAACGTTCTTTCAACTTTGCTAAAGACGTACTATGGATGTTGCTGCTGCTTCATTTGGGGACGGTATTTAGACATATTTTGCAGACGTTGTTCAGATGTTGCTGGTATGTCTATTTTTTACTTCGAACATGTCTATCGCAGTTACATTTATTTTATCTATATCTGCTATACTTTATTTTCAAACTCTTTGCAGGCGTACTGTACTGAAGTTACCTAGGGGTTTTGTGCAAGTATTGTAATCCACCACTAATGCTTTGAAACTATGCCCTTCAAAACAGTAGCCCAATACCTAACCTCACGGAGAGAGCCAGAGCTTTAGTGCAGAATTCGTCTGCAAGCGACGTTGCAACGAGCCTTGTAAGGTTTTTTTCGGGGGGAGGAAGGAGGGGCGCGGGTCATTGCCGTCAAATCAGAAAAAAATAAGATACGATGATGAACGAAGACGTAATTAGCACAACTTTAGTTGCTATTTGATTTAACCTTGATGTTACGTACCGACTGTAGCTACATGAATTCAAAGTGTGAGCAAAGCATATTTCGGGGCTGCGGTGATACTGAGGTTACCGTCAAACGTCACTTAGGTAAAACGGCGAAATACAGTGCCTTTTTTTGCCTTGAAAAAAAAAGTTGATGACACCCTCATTGCAAAAAAAACTAAAAAAAATCCATGAGGTTTTGCCAAGATTCGAACCATAGACTTTCAAAACACAACACCAGCACCTAAGCTACAATCCACTCGACCACGCCGGATTTTCTTTTTTTAAATAACAAACACTTCATTTACAGAGATATATACCGGATCACATCAGATGATTGCAGGGTATTCTTCGTGCACCATAGTAGCTTTACGCATGCAGAAAAGTAGGCGCTTACGACCTTTACACTAGTATGGCGTAAGCATGTTCTGCCGGCAAGTGTGAGCTAGTGGCATCGTAATGCTGGCACAGCCGCAGAGTTAGAGCGGCAATTACACCAGCACGAACGTTATCGAATGGATGACGGTGCCTTTTGTTCACCGCTTGAAGGCAATGGGATGGGAGCGGAGGGAGGGGAAGGGGTTCTGGGCAAGCAGAGGTGAGCAGGAGTGTTTCCCGGTCCTAGCCATTAAATTGAGTCCCATCTCCTCCGATCCTTTACCTTAAATTCTGAAAGTACACGCGAACCCTGCACCAGTGCATCACGCAACTAGGAGTCTGAGTCAGGCCCGTCAAGGGCAGCCACTGCCCACTGGGCTTTCTGAACAAAATGCCCCCATGCCGGCCGAGAGTGTTCAGCGCATTCGACAGCTTCCACCCTCGCCCTACAAAGCGAGTGGAGTCCCATGACGTGCATGCAATCTCGGAGGTGTGGGAGTTCCGTGTCTGCATCCAAGAACCTTAAGTTGGTCCAGGTGAGCTGCCATTGTGTGCCAAACGAGCACTGCAGCTCGTCCCAGAAATGCGATGCCGTATTGAACTCTAAGAATACATGCTCGCCCGTCTTCCGCCTTCCCCACAGGGGACACTTGGCGCCTCCAGGGAGGAAGAAATCCCGCTCTTCCTGCCTTATCTTTGTTGTGAGTATCCCTGCGTGCAGACGGAAGAAGAAATCTTTCGAACTTGTTGGGACGGGGAGCTTCCGCACACGTCGTAGGACGTCACTGTTTAGGCGCCCTGAAGGTGGGGAGCGGTACAAGGGGGGTGGGAGGGTCTTCCACCAAATCCAAGTAGAGCTTCCTCGGCTTCACTCTGCACAAATACTCCCAGGAGAAGAGTTCCTGCAAGAGGGCAAGTGCCCCCGCCACTTCCCTGTAAAAGCCTGTTGCGCGGGCACCATGTGCGAGCTCTGCTGTTGTAACGAGCCAATTGGCCAGGTGTAGGGCGCCTACAGTTTGGAGAACCACCTGGAGAAAGCCATCACTGTGATCTGCGTACACAAATCTCTGTACAATCAGTTTAAGTTCCATGTTGACGAGCCCAAGACCCCCGGCTTCTGCACTCCAGAAAATGTTAGTGCGGCGCATGGGTTCATACGTGGATCTCCAGACGAAAACCGCAAACAACCGGTGTATCTTGGCCACTGAGCTTGCATCAATAGTCGAGACACGGGCCGCGTACAATGTGGCCCGATATGCCACGGCGTTCCAAACATGTGCCCTAGAAAAGAGGGCAATATATCGTGCTCTCCAGGGCTCCAAGTTCCTTCCAGCAGCTGCCAGTTTCGTCTGCCACCGGGGGGCGATGGTTGCGCTGGTATCTAGGTTTACCCCAAGGTAGCGGGTGATGGCCCCTCTCCATCGAACTCAGTAGAGTTGTTTGGGTTTGGTGAGCCATTCGCCCAGCCATGCTCCCTCTGGCTTCGAAAGGTTGAGCTGTGCCCCGGAGAATCTACAAAATCGCTAGGCCAGTGCACCAACCTCCCCCGCGTGCTCTCTCGATGTGCACACAAAGGCGACGTCGTCTGCGTAGGCCAGGACCTTTTGTTCTTCGTCTCCGAGAACCAAGCCTCGGATTGACTTGGACGTATTGCTGTCTGGCAGAGAGGTTCTATGTACAGTGCGAATAGAATAGGGGAGATGGGGCAGCCCTGCCTGACCGACCGTCCGATGTTGATTGGCGGATCCAATTCCCCATTCATGATGATGCTGGTAGTCATTTCTGTGTAGCAGATCTTAATTCAATCTACCATTGCATCTCCTATCTCACATTGACTAAGGAACATAAACAGAAATGTGTGGTCTACCTGCTCGAAGGCCTTTCTAAGGTCGAGTTGTAGGACAGCTAAGGGGTAAGTACCTGACTCTGCCACCTCACAGACCGTCCGAATGCGATGCAAATTGGTGTTAATGGAGCGGCCCCTAAATCCGCATGTGTGATGTGGGCCCACCACACCACTGAGGGCCATCTCGAGTCGTCGGGCCAGGATACGTGCTAGGATTCTATAGTCTGTCGACAGTAAACTAATGGGCCTGAGATCTTCCACATTCGGTACCATATCTTGGACGGATTTTTTGGGTATGAGGACCAAATTACTGTTCCGCATTGAAGGTGGCAGCACTTTTGTGGTTTGGATATTGTCAAAGACAGATACCAGAACAGGGCTGACCTCTTCACGGAATACTTGGTAGAATTCAGAAACAATCCCGTCAGGCCCCGGTGACTTATTTTTTGACAGGTTTTTTATGCCGTGTTTTACCTCTTCGACCGTTATCGGGCTGTTTATTATGACTCTAACGTCCTCTGGCACCATGGGCAGCTCACCAAGGACGTCCGGGGGGGATCATCAAGCTTCGAGCGCACGGAAAACAGCTTACCATAGTACCTACAGAAGGCATTCGCCACCTCCCCGCTCCCACTAGCGATGCTACCAGAGTGGTTCACCTCAGAAATTGTTTAAGAGGCGGTCCTTGCTCTCTCGAAAGCACCGAAAAGCTTCGATGGCTGTGCCTCGCACACTAATCGCTGCTCCCTGCACCGCACAAGAGCCCCCCAGTATCAGGTTTCGAGCTCAGACCGGATTTATTCGTTGCCGCTGTGAATATCCTCAGAGAACTCTCCCGGTCTCTCCTCATCCGCTCCTACGAGAGAGCGCAGACATTCTACTAGTCGACTTAATTTCGCCTTTTTTTCTCGCGCCTCCTGTTGCCCGACTGCAATGGCTGCTTCTTTGACGCGTTTTTTTAAAACGCTCCCACGCAACCGCGTGGACGGTTGCCTTTGATTCTGTGTCGTTTTGTGGCGCAGTGGGTCGAGCACCATGTACCTTGCGTTTTGCCCGCAGGGTCGTGGGATCGAAACCAGGCGCCGGTAACTGTTATTTCTTTTTCTTTTTATAGTGTAGGGGGAGGCTGGCTGCTGCGGACGCCGACGCACGGGTGACATGGTGAGTTATACAAATTATCTGCATTTAAAATGTTAAAACCACGGATTTATTCTCCATCCAATCATTTTCATCTGGCGGAAGTGGAAAATTGAGAAGGCATTCGACCAGAGAACATTCTGGTAGCTTTTTGGACAGCGAGCATTCATCGGAGCCAGCCGTGCCTAAACACCCCGGCAGCATCTATCGCCTCCAGTTACCGAGCCTACACACCCATCGACCTCGTAGTACTGTTCGTACCTGCAGGCCGGGCTGTGATGTCTGCGTGTGACGTAAGAAGCGAAAAAGGCGGGACGATATTTCTGCACCGCAAACTGGCAGTGCTGAGAAGCCGAAGCTTTTGTTGAAGTCTTTCGTCAAGCTTTGCGATCCGCTTTGCTAACGTTGTTCCAAAAACGGCTTGCTATAAAGCGTGTGGGCACAACAACCTCAAACACTTACACATTGTGGAGGCGCAGTGGCAGCAGAAAAGTGCGGAACTGCAAGCAAGATGCTCCTCGCTGTGCGATTTATGCCTGCAACCGTTTGTTGAAGATGCATAAGTACGGCCATGAAAATATGCTGAATCCTCTCCATGGGTATGCGCTATCCGCATCCTCATCATCATCGTGTATATAGCACTAAAGAACCACGACCCAGACGTCTCGTTCCCGGAAGCCGCGGAACCAAGCAAGGCATGGGCCCTGCTTCGCCTTTTTGACGGGCATTTGCTCTATTCCTGTACCCATCTTACTTCTTTTCCATAAGCAACTCCCTCCGCCACCCCGGCAAGAAAAGCAAGGGTTGGCATTGAAGTTCACCCTTTGATTAGTGCACTGATGGTCTGTTCGAGTGTTCAGGCACCCGTGATTATGCTCGGACAGTTCGAGTCGGCTTTCGAGCAGAGGTAGGCAGCATCGCTTATGGCTCAAGTCGCGCTGCTCGTGCATCATGACACGGCAAAACGGGAGATCTCTGAAGAAGCGCGAGCAGTGACTACTTTTCTTCGTTATGCGGGAAGGCTCTGGGTAGCGCCGAGAACAAAAGTGGTGTCGCTTTGTATTACACGACCTGATTCGCATGGCTGCTGCTCAATGTAACCATCCTCGTCTTGCAAACTCGGTCTTGCCTGTAGCGTAGAGAGAATGCGCGGTATTCCAATTATGAAAGGCGTCGTTGACAGCTCCAGGGGAGACGCAATGGCAGCATAGGTGATCACGTTCGCAGCCGGGGGCACCATTGCTCGTTCTTCCGGCTTGTCTGAGGGAGGCCGACGAGGAGCGTCTGACTGCCTTTCGCAGCCTCCCAGCGGTCGGGTCGAATTAGGGCTTGGAAAACATCTGGCAAGCACATCTTTTACTGTGCCAAGACGTAGACCTGTTATCCTGAAGGTGTTTTTGTATTGCGGGCACTTTGGAGCTTTTGTAGAAAATTTGCGGACTAAACCTTTCTTCAAATTCTCCCTTTTCTACAGCCCCTATTTCCAGAACTCCTGGCTTAACTGCAGTGCCTGCTTCGACGCCGGACGTTTTTGTGCAGCGGGAGGTGGTTTTCGTTCTGGATGTGGCCTCAAATACTCGTGACCACGTTGTCTGTACGGATCAACTTACCTCTTTTAGGCTGGTTATCTTTAGTGCAGGAGTCTCTTCGATGTAGCTGCTGCACTTTCAGGACACTCAGGTTTGTTCTTGTGGCACATGTTTTTCTTGCCTTCCCATTTTTTTGTTGTTGTTATCTTCCAACTGCCCCATTCGTGCATGGCAGTCGATGCTTTGAGGGATGATTCGCGTTCGTGGTGGTATCCACGTGTTTCTCTGAGATTCCCAGCCCAGCAGGACCACAAGCCTTGCGCCATTCACCAAGAGGTACCCGCCGAAGTCTTCCGTGTATCCATTTGAATGGCTGTAGTGATTTCATGTGCTTCTGGATGGCAAGCACGCGCCTGGCGCGGCGCTGGTGGGTCGGTGGGAGCTTTTCCAGGGCGGCGTAAATTGATTACTCTGCCAACGCCGCAACTTCCACTACGTGGTTTTCTTGCCTTTATGAGCGTTATTCAAGAGCCCTCAGAGGGTCGTCTGAGCAGGTGACAGACATCTTCGGCTTCCTAGGAAGCTCGCTCTCTTTGCTTTTGACAGGATCACTTAATTCCTGTGGCAGACGTGGATATGCTTGGCGCGATATGGGTGAAGGTATCGCCATTTATTACTGAAGAGGATGGTTTGAATTCGTCTTCTTCATCGTCAATCTGCAAGTCATTCTTGTAGCTCAAAAGAAGCATGCGCTATCTGTCGGGGAAAACATATTGCATGAACTTGGCGGAAGCTCGGGGCAGTCGTTTGACGCTGGGGGAGGTCATCTGCCTGCAACGTACATAATTTTTGTACAAGAGACACATAGAAGGGCTTTGACAGCAGTCACGGAGCGCCATCAAAATGAATGCACTGATGTTGGTGGCATGCAGGGTGCGCGTGCTGGCTGGAATAGCTTTTAGTACGTCTCTGTGTGAACCATTGGCACAGCGATAAAAAGGGGTTTTTGGTACGATTGGAACACTCCTGAGCTCTTGATCGTCACTCCTGCAAGTGGATCCGATGCAGCCCCCAGAAAATAAATCCAGAGCTTCTCGGCCAAAGAACAGGGGTTCTCAAGGAGCGCCTTTTGTCATCCAATACCTGCACTATGGTGATGCCATCATTCTGCTCGTCACCAGGTCAGTTTTTCTTGTAATGCAGCGTCACAAGACAGTATCTGGGTCTGGTTGCCGTTGAAGTGGTCGATCTTGGCGACAAGATTGGTCCTGGGTGCAGCCGGATCCTAGAGCAGGGCGTCTATTGCCACAATGATCCCCAGGATTTTCTCCCGCACGAACCTCCGGCGTACCTTTATGTGTTTGAGGGGAAGGCCCGGTGTCGCCAAACGAGTGTCGGCTTGGGTAAAAGGCATGAGGGGCAGCGGTAGAGGGGAAGGGCTCCTTGATTAAGCAGTGCGATGGTGTCCAGCCCTCGCCAGCGTAGGTGCTACACCGTCGGTCAAGTACACTCATGCCTCCAATTGCAAGTTTCATGGCGTCAGCATTTTGGTAATCCGAGATAGAAAGCACGACTCAGACGCCCCGATCTCGGAATCCATTAAACACACCGAGTAAGGCAGCTTCGTCTGCCTGTTCACCTGCTATCGCCCAATACTTGTACCCTTATTACTCCAAAGCAGTACATGTGTGGCCCACTAGTTTTCATTACGGTGTCATCGATTTATTCGGCGCCGCCCCGGGCTCCTGCACGTCCCCGCTGACACCTTTATCACCACTATACTTCCCTCCCCTCCACAGACGCTCCTTTGACAAGATACGCAATCTTCAGATAACGGCGGTAGTGCGGTTATGAGATGATTGCGAAAAATAAACAGAAGAGTTGAACGCACAGCAAATTACAATACTTCCTAATTTGAATTGTGTGCACAACGCGAGCTGCAATCTTCTCGGTAACGGGGCATTTATGCTGCATCTCAGGAAGTGTTCACGTGTTCAGCGAACGCCCGGCGGTGTGGGCAACTCTGCTGCTACCTCGCAGTGCGCCGCCACCGGCCGCCAGCATATTGCAAATCGTTTTTGTACCTACCGCTCAATTGCCACGTGGTTCCAATTAGCCCCGCAAAGGGAGCAGCGAGCACGTTGTTTCAAGTCGTGTTTAAACTTCCCGCGCAAGTGTGACGCCGTTTAGATTAGCGGTGAATGGAACAGGATCTGGCGAAAGTGTCTGGTGAGGGCACTCCTTTGTGATGACTCGTAAGACGTGTAAGGGAAAGCCAGAGAAAGAAATGACGCCGTAGGCCCACGTGTCGTATTCTATCTCACCTCTCGCTACACGCTCCTCTCCGTTTTCTTTTGTCGCGGGTGCGTTCGCTCACTCGATTGCGCGGACATAAACAGACGCCTCTCCTGCGAAGCCCAGGTAACGGCTACCAAAGGGCTGCCCCCTAAACCATCGAAACCCGCCGTCAGCATTTCCGCTAAAATTTCAATTCGCCAAGTCGCTGCGAGTCGTTTTCAGTTGAAGGGAATCTTGCCCAGTTGAAATGACAGCGTAAGCCATTATTTTGTTCTACTTGGAAGGCCTCCCGTGCGACATTTGCGCCGCTATCTTTCACGCCTAAGCATGCGCCATCACCGGCTACCGGATTGTGTGTGCAAGGTTTGCGGGTGGAAAAGGGGAACGTGCACGCACAGCTAGGCTTTATGCCACTACCGATGAAATGCCGGTTGTGCTGGTGGGAGATGTAGATGTCGAAATTATCTGGCTCAAGGCGCTTAGTCGGCTGTCGTGCCTAATTGAGTGGTTCGGGTGTGGGTTGATGTGTTACACAGACATCTTACAAATACCATAAGATGCCTACAAGGCGGAAGGAAACGAACAGCCCCATTATTGCATGTGGGAATAGAGCACACAGGCTTCCAGATTTTAAATCGTTCTGGGACGGATGTATGCCATTCGTTCGAGAGAGAAGAGCGAGAATTGCAGCGCTGGCCCCAACACAAGCGCAATGGGTGCAAGAACAACGGAAAGCTGCTGGCACCACCTTAACCACCTCCACTTCAGCTCGTCGAATAGCGGCGAATATCTTCCCGACGAATATGAACTTGCCATAATGGAAACGCCGGCGTCAGTCAATATCACTTCTTCCGAGGGCTTTCAGGGGATACTTTCGACTGCGTCTGTCCCTTCTAAACACGCGCACATCGCCGGTCACAGGCTTGTAGGAGAGAGGTGGGGAGCGTGCAGGAGCAGCTATAGCTTATATGCCCGTAATGATGGATGGCACGTCCGCTCTGCTGGTGCCAGTTTTAAATGCTGATGACAAGCGGCTCGATGGGACCTGTCCAGAGTCCTTACTGGTAGAGCGGAATGAGGTGGTGTGTTACACAAATAGTAAGATGCTTATGACGATTAAGGGACACGGGGAGCTTTATGTTTGTCTGCTTGAACAAAGCTTGGATCCTTCAGAGGTTCATTCAACTAATTGGGTAGGAGGTATGCTCCAACGCAAAGTGCAACAATCGTGTTTTGTTTCGTGAACTCCGTGGACTGTGTGCAGCATTGCAGGTCATCCATCGTCACAGAGTGGAAGGGCAATAAATTTTTATTGTTTATTTATAGCATGTCATTTTTAACTGTCATGAAAAGCGGTGGCCACTATACACAAGAGTGGCAAGATTCTTCACTGGTGAAAGAGAGCTGTTTAGGGCGCTAGGAGCTTTGCTATCATTGGTGAACTTTTATGTGCAGCCCCTTATATCTCCTGGATGATTGGTACTTCTGGAACAGGCAGCACTCGATGCCTGCATGAGTTCGGCATAGATGGTCTTCTGCAACCAGTAGCATACGGCCGGTGATGACATGCGAAGCCGAACCTTGGCGCCCCCGCACGGGGCACCTGAGTCTTCTTGGTGATTGTGTTGGTGACATTGCGGACCCCGAGCCCCCACAGTGATGCTGTAACCGACCGTGGTAATGCATTTTAAGGTGAAGGGTAGAAACCTATAATGGTGGCCATCGGAGCCCAGGTCAAGCTCCGGCGGATGCGCTCTCTGTCTGTTTACCAGGCAAGGATGTCAAAGACCTCCTTAGCTATCAGGGTAAGGCTGTGGAAGAAAGTACCCCAGTACCCTGCTTCTATACATGCTTTATGGTATTTTTAAACCCCCCTCCAAACGTGATCTGACCCTGAAAAGGGGCCGCACCGAAGTATCCTTTCCTCCGTTGCGATCAATCTATCTCCCAAAGCCCGATAATTTCTCGCGCTTTCGGATCATATATTATAATCATATATATTGTAAAAAGACAGGACGCGTTTCTCAGGAAGGCAGCAGATCGAGCGGTTCCACCTTTACTCGTCGGATCGTGACTCCAGAACACAGACACTCATGATGATGATCATGTACAGATGACGATTATAATGGTTATGTACAGGTTAGAGATTGGCCACAGCGGTGGACGGTGAATAGGCATGGTCTACCACAGTTCCACGAGTCTACGAGTACACGAGTAAGCGCTCACAAAATGTCGGATTTCACCTGACGAAAGTTGCCGAGACATGGTATTTGAATAACAAGGACAGGCTGACTGATTGGGCTGCATTCACCGAAGAGCTTCGCAAGTCTTTCGGCGTTTCGTCCGCTCACGTGGATGTAGCAAAGAAGGCACTTGAAACCCGCATGCAGCATCCCGATGAAACGTACGCGTCGTATATCGAGGATGTCCTCGCTCTTTGCCGTCGCGTTAGCCCAGATATGTCGGAAGCCGGCAAGGTCAAGCACGTCCTTAAGGGAATCGCTGATTTTGCCTTTAACGCCCTCGCGCTGCAAAATCCATCAAGCGTAAATGACATCAGGGCCGCGTGTCAGCGCTTTGACCAACTTCACGCGATCCGCCTACAGCCGAATACGGGACTCGCTCGTCTTCCGCCAGAGCCAGAGTTGCGAGCTTTGATACGCAGCATCATCCGCGAGGAGCTCCAGCAACAAAGCTCCCTCAACTCCTGTGCTCACGGTGACCGCTGCTCCCAGCCAGCAACTGATTTGCGAGAAGTCATCAAAGAACAGTTGGCGTCAATGACTGGCAGTCCTCGCAACTGTCATCCAGTTGCTCCCATCGGTGCTTCTTACGCGGACGCACTGCAACGACCACCCGTTGTGCCAGTGGACCTTCCGTCATCTCCGACCATGCTCGGCCAGTTAGCAGCCATCTCGCCCCGACGTTCCGTGCAGAGTACTTATTCAAACTGGCGGCCACGCTTCGCTGTTCGTTCCAACGAACGCCCGGATTGCTTTAACTGCGGCATTCGAGGCCATATCGCGCGTTTCTGCCGACGACGTCTGCAAGATGAACGGAGAGGCTACGCACCTTACGAACATGATACTCTCCTGGACAGCGCTCTCCGTCCCCTCAAGATTCAATGGACCGTTGGCGCAGTGGTCGGGACTCGCGACGTCGTTCACCCAGCACACTCACCACTTGTAAGGAGACAGGACGCTTCTCTCAGGAAGGCAGCAGATCGAGCGGTTCCACCTTTACTCGTCGGATCGTGACTCCACAACTCAGACACTCATGATGATGATCATGTACAGATGACGATAATAATGGTTATGTACAGGTGAGAGATTGGCCACAGCGGTGGACGGTGAATAGGCATGGTCTACGACAGTTCCACGAGTCTACGAGTACACGAGTAAGCGCTCACAATATAATCTCTTGATAAGACAAAGCCAATCACTCCTTAGTCCATGTTTCTAATCTCCAAGTATATTGAAAGCCTTCTCGGAAAGTCGTACAAGTCTAAGAAATAGAAAACGGGAGAACTCCTGATTGAGGTAGACAACAAACAGCAGTCCGCAAACCTTCTTGCAGAACCGCGCATGGTCAGTATTGACATAAATATCACGCCTCATCGCACCCTTAATATCTGCCAAGGCGTGAATTGTGATGCCGATCTTATAAGTGAAACCGAAGCCGATCTGCTCGGGGGCCTCCGTGATCAGGGCGTGACGGCAGTGAGGCGAATAACCATACGCCGAAACGACCAAATCATGCCTACCAAACACATCATCCTGACGTTCGACCGCTTAACACTTCCTCAGTCGGTCAATGCAGGCTTCGTCAGATATCCGGCCCGACCCTACGTGCTGAACCCACACCGCTGCTACAAGTGTCAGCGGTTTGGCCACGGCAAAACCTCTTGTCGTGGTAAACTGACGAGCGCAAAATGTGCAGCGCACGATCATCCAACCGATAAATGCTAATTCGAGAACTTCACCTGTCCGAACTGTCATGGACTGTATGCTGCCTATTCCGGAAGCTCTGAAAAGTTTAAACGAGAGAAACAGATTATTTCTTTCAAAGTAAACAAGAACATCACCTTCCCAGAGGCATGAAAGAGGTTCACCTCTTTCCCCCTGGGCAGGTACGCCGACGCGGCTCGCCGGGGTGCTGTGCGATGTCTGGTTTGGCGCCTAACCAGTACCGCAAGTCGCAATTGGTCCTGCCTCCCCCCCTCCTCTGGGTTGCCTCCGGCGGCCCAACCCACCATCGCGGCGCTCGCTGAGCCAGAAGCGGCTGGCGTGGCATCCACGTCCAGTGGGGATCCTGCTGCACCCACTGTTTTCTCCCCTCCACCGGCCCGAAGCAAACGCGAGGGCACGGCGGAGATGGAGACGGAGTAATCCGGAGCCGTTCCCAACCCCGCCGCACCGCTTATGCAACCCAGGGCACCCCTGGCACCTTCGGCAGTCGCGGCTCGAACGAAGGGCACCCACCGGAAAGGGTGCCAATTTGGGGGGTACGGTCCGCCGGGTACCCCTTCCAAATCTGATGACGGCATGGATGTGGGACCTTTTCTGTCTGCCTAGCACCGGAAGGAGCGGCTTCCTTCATCCAAAGCTCCAAAGAAGGTTGAAAAAAACCTTCCAAGACTTCAAGCCCCGAAAGACCCTACATAATTAGTCACACTCCAGTAGCTCTAACACATCATAATTGGAAGACAAAATATCGTCCACTGGAACTGCAGAGGCCTTCTGAATAATTATTCTTGACGACGTGTATTAGATTTTGCATGCTAATGGACCAAGTGTAATGTGTGTCTAAACATTCCAAACACAAAAATTCCAAAACATTCCAAACACAAAAATTTCTTGAATAGTTACTTGGTATACAGAAAGGATAGGGATGGTTGCACACACCCTTCAGGCGGTGTGGCCATAATTGCCCGCCAATCGTTAACATGCCACCCTGTCACTTTGAACACTGTCCTTGAGGCTGTAGCAATACGCCTAATAATATTTATTAAGTTGATAACGGTATGCTCTATATACATTCCTCCTGATCTTGCCCTTTCAAGCTCTGACTTCGAGGCGCTGGTTGACCAGCTGCCAGAACCATACATACTTACACGTGAACCTATATGCTCAAAACTCTGTTCGGGGCTCTTCTCGCGCACGAATGCCCAAGGTCGCCTGATAGAGATATTCCTGACCTCTTCAGGAGCATGCCTTTTCAACAATAAAAAACCTACATACCATAACATGGGACAAAACACATACTCACATCATGAATTGGCTATTGGTTTTGAATTCTCTTTCACGTCTTGAGAGGGGTGTGGGCGAACACCCATATGGTAGTTACCATTTCCCCACTTCATTAACGTATATAGGTACAGGCCTGGACAGTGCATCTTCCCAAAAAAGGTGTAATGAATCAAAAGCAAACTGATATACATTTACAGAGACACCCAAACTACACCACACAACCATTAGACACCTACACATTAAAAAGGCTTGCCAACTGCTCACGGCGCACATCCTCGACGCCGCCGAAAAGTCCATTCCATACGCCTTAGGTGCCCCACGCAACTAGCGGAGGACGGGGTGGAATGTTGCTGGTGGGCGGGCGCGGGATATCCAGAACATAGCGTGGGGTATTCTTCGTCGGTACCCCACGTCGGGAAACCTCCTCTTGTTCAATGAAAATATTACACCCTCTCCCCAAAGGGAATTATGTCGTGATGCAAAGCAGAATTAGTGGTTCCATTCAGCTCAAGGGACGGCGCAGCATGTCTTAACCGAAACAGCAACTGAGAAAGCGGCGCGCGGACCAGGTTTGTTACATACAGCAGATGGAGTGGAGATGATGAGGTGAGAGAGGAGACGCGAATGCGCTCTTATCGCGCAGCTGGCGTAAAAAAGGGGAGAGGAACAGCAGCACGCGCGCTATCGGTACAATCGATAGTCTCGGTCGGTGTTGGTGACGTAAAGGTTGTTGACGTTGGTGAAGCGGCTCAGAGCAACGTACATGCCCTCGTCTTCGCAGGTTTGTATTCTTCTTCTAATTCTTCGGCGATTCCCCTACGCGAAAATGACGACGTTGGTTAAACGCGAAGCTACCTCGTGATGTTTTCTTTGGTTGGCCAATCCCTAACGGAATCCTAACAAAATCATCGTCAGAAGTGCGGCGGCAGGGCGAGAGCAGCCTACACGCCCGCCTCTTCGCAGCTTTGTCTTCTTCTCCTTCTTCGTCTTCAGAGTTTCTCCTACGGGAAGATGACGACAGTGGTTGAACGCGAAGCTATCTCGTGATGGATTCTTTGGTTGGCCAGTCCCTAGGAGCATCCTGCCACAATCATCATCAGAGGCGCTGCGGACGGGCACGGACGCGGGACATCCCCTAGCAAGAGACGTTAACATCCTCCTCTAAAGTTTTCAGGTCGTCGTTTCCGTTGACATTCAGCTTCGCGTGCCTTCGCTGTATCAGTAGCTTCTTGACGTAGTTAGAATGAGCCAAGGACATAAGGCGCGTTCGTAGCACTTGCTCCTCTTTCTTTTTTGTGGCGCAGTGGGAAGAGCACCGCGTACCTGCCGTTGCGGCCAGAGAGTCGTTAACTAGGAACCGGTCACCGCTATTTCTTTTTTTGATAGTGTAGGGGGAGAGGTGCGGACTACGGAAGGACGCCGGACAGAGCCCCGAGCAAGCGATGCTTTGCATCTAAAAGGGCAAAGGCGATGGGAAAACGTGTGCAACGTGAGTCAAAACGGAAGAGTTGGCGTATATTCATAACATCAATTAACTCCTACACAGACACACGGAAAGTATGGCCAGGAATCCGCAAACTCAAGGAATAACAAACACACAGCCTGCCTCTGGTCAGCACAACAGAGGATGCACTCAAAGAACAGGCTGACACACTCGCACAACACTTCCAACACGTGTCCATTTCAGCACACTACACAATAACTTTCATAAAACATAAACAATCGGCCGAAAAGAAGTCTTTACTTGATAACGACAAGTCAGCATCCTCTAAAAACTCTGAGGGTTCACTTCATGAGCTGATGGCCGCTCTGAGCACTGGTAAACTCTCAGCTCCGGGCACAGACAACATCACATATACATTGATATAGCGCCTACACTCAGACACTCTTCTAACACTCCTCCACTTATATTACAAGATATGGTTTTCGGGGCACATTCCGGACTCTTGGAAGGAGGCTATAGTTGTAGCTTTTCTGAAAGGGCGGAAGTACCCGTCGTCCCCCTCAAGTTACCGTCACATAGCCCTGACCAGCTGCCTGTGCCAGCTTCTCGAAAAGATGATAAATCACAGGCTCGTACTTCCTTGAGAACTACGGTCACCTCGAGAGCGGCCAGGCATGCTTCAGGGCGGGGCTATCAACGAATGATCAATTCGTAGCATTCAACGTAACGATCAACTCGAAGCAACTTGTAACGATCAGCTCTTGAAGCATATATAAAGGATGTCTTCGTGCATAAACAGTATTGCTTAACTTAAGGTTTTCGACCTCGAGAAGGCGTACGACACCGCTTGGCATTATGGGATCGTTAGCGACCTCAATGCATTCGGTGTTTCTGGAAACATATTAAACACCCTCGTGAGTTACTTGTAGGAGAGGAAGTTTTGAGTGAGAGTTGGCTGTGCACTCCCAAAGGTTCATGTGCAAGAAAATGGCGTGTCGCAAGGTGGTGTGTTGAGCTGCACTCTCTTTATAGTAAAGATGAACTCTCTTGGAAAGGCATTGCCACCTACAGTCTCCTATTCCATGTATGTAGACGACGTGAATATGCTTTAAATCATGTAACATGTCCATCTGCGAACGTTCAGTCCAGCTTCGTGTCAACAAAATTTCCACCTGGGCTGGCAAGAATGGTTTTAAAATTAATCCTTGAAAGAGCTCTTGTGTTGTGTTCTCCAAGAAGCGTGGGGCCCACCCGGACCCATATATGACTCTTGCAATAATTCCGATTGCATTGACAAGTAGCACGAGTTTTTTGGTATTTTATTTGATGGAAAGCTCACATTCATTTCTCATATCAAACAGCTCAAATGCAAATGCTTAAAACAATGAGGAGGAGAAGCAGGAATGCTTTTATTAAATGAAGAGAAGTCAGCCTGGCCGCGAGCTTGGCTTGCTACTCCACATGAACATGATATGTGCGAATGTGAAGGGAAACGAAGTCACAAAAACTCGTACAGACACTACAAAAGTAAATAAGCACACTAACTGACAAATGCAGAATCACGCACCCCGCGCAGAAAAAGAAGCGAAGTTAAGGCAAACATTCACAGAGTTTTGATCAGGCCAGAGGCATGGATAAATGACACCAAAGCCAGTGTACTCCGTGTTGCCGCTGCAGGTGAGTGCCAAGGGCCAATGGCGTCACAAAGCTTCAATGGTGCATCAGCACGCAGTCCCAAAGTTGTCTAAGGTTCTCTTACATCAATCTTTCGGGGCTGAAAAACCACTTCTGCAACGACTTTACACAGCCTTCGTGGGGTCTCGGCTCGACTACGGCAGTGTCGTGTATGGGTCGGCGGCAAAGACAACACTGAAAATGCTTGACCCAGTGCTGCATCCTGGCCTTAACCTCTCAGGTGGCGCTTTCCGCACTAGCCCTGTCGAAAGTCTTTAGGTCGAGTGCGACAAATGGTGACTAGGGCATAAGCGGGAGTGTGGTGACCTGCTGTATGCATCTAAGATCGTGTCTCTGACCAACCATCCTTTTAATCCCATCATGAACAAGACATCAAACTTGCAACTCTTATTAAACAGGCCATCTATTTCCTTACCGTTCTCTCTCAGAGTTAGTGAGGAGGCTTCTGCACTCAATGTTCCCCTTTCAGACACGCACAAGACACCCATCCATAATTTAATTCCACCATGGCATCTATATCCTATATCATGCGACCTATCATTCACATTAGTAGAAAATTAGGGAAAACCAGGAGTGCAATTCTGCAGCACTTCCTGTTCCTGAAGGACAAGTACAGGTGTGCAGTGTTCTATAGTGACGCGTCGAAAACTGGTTCTACTGTCTCTTGTGCAGGGCATGAACCACATGTTACTGTTACTAAAACAATAAATTTTCATTGCAGTATTTACACGGCAGAAGCGTATGGCATTTTACTCGTTTCAAATCACATCCTCGAACAATAAATTCCAATGTACATCGTCTACACAGGATTTCTAAGTGTTCTACAGGCACTGTCATCAGGAAAGTCATCTACAAACTATGTGATCAGTGCTCTGTTCAATGTACTAATGACTGCATAAGCCTAAAATTTTGAAATAGCTATATGCTGGGTACCAGGGCACTGTGGAATCCCTGGCAATGAGGCCACCGATCAAATGGATGGTGATGCTGCTCTCATGACTACAGTTGACACTACAACAGTACCTTACACCGACCTAAAGGCACACATCAGAGGACAGCTTCGTAACACATGCCAATTACACTGGAGTAAATAAACAGACAACAAACTACACGTAATAAAACCCTATCTGGGGTGCTAAATAACTGACTCACACAACAGATACACTGAAATTGCTCTGGCTAGGCTGCGGATAGGTCACACACAAGTAACGCACTTCCACCTGCTCACTGGATCTTCGCGGCTCTTGTGTAGCAGGTGTGGAATGGACCTATCCGTAGGCCACATACTAATCACATGCAAGGCACTTGACACAACACGACACAAACATTTGTCTGAATTATACAGACGACACACCCCTTTGCACCCATCATACTTTTTAGCCGACGAATCAATGGTTTCTACTCAACGTTTTCTTTAGTTTTTAGCGGATGTAAACTTTCTGCAGCTCTTATCATATCACGTGTAATCATCCTGGTCTATACACCAGCCATCTGCATTGTGTTTCGTATTGTATGACTCTTACTTCTACTCACAGGTTTTAGTATTTAGTCTCATCAACCAATAAATAACTTCTTCTTTGGTGCTCTTTGCCCATGGTCGACCTTGCGCCAAAAAAAAAAACCTACCATCATCATCATCATCATCAAGAACCTTGGCGCCATCTGTTGAGATCGCGGTGTAGTAGGATGCCCGCTTCATGTCCTCCTAGTAGCAAGTTCGAATCTCCTGTAGGGGCATTGGGTATGTTTTTAGTACTGCCTTTACCACTTTTGAGAACTGAAAACTAATATTTCAGAACAGAAAACGCGACAGACTCCCGAGCAATTGCCAAATGGCATGCAACCCAAGTCGCTCCTAGTCACGGTAGCATGTCTGGTAGTTACGGTCTGCTATAACTCTTAAAACGAGCCTTCCCGGTACGGTCCGCTAACGGGTACCGCGTACCGTACCGGAAAAGTTTTTCCGATCGGCTGTAACTCTCTATTATATGGGCAGCTTCGGTATTACTTGTGATAAATGAGATAGAATTATCGTGTTACCGGCGTATAGATAGATTTTGCGTGAATTACCGGCGTATAAATTAAATCACTGAAAGGTGTATCCGCTTCCACGAATAGATCCGCTTCCACGCTTCACCGCATGAGTTGCATTTCATACTATTCGTGGTTCGGGTACTAATAAACTCCCATGCAACGGAGGCAAAAAACTGCATTTTTGATACCGGACGATTTTAGAAACTTAACATATTGCCATTTAAACCGTGCAATGTGCCTGAAGCTTTCGACAGGTTCTGCAAAACCGTTTTCCGAATACTCAACTGGGAAATCTGTAGTTATGGAAATAACATCGTCATTTTTTCCGCAGTTTTGTCGGAGCACAGCGCTTGGGTATCTGTTATACTGGACTACGTACACAAGACACTCTTGTCTCGATTATAAGAACTACCTATTTGGTGAACGTTAAGCGCTCCTAGTAAGATTTCTAGTCCACAGCGAAGACTGTCAGCAAGGCCTACAGAACGTCCTTCAAGTGACCACTATTGGGGAAAGATATGATGTCTTTTTGAGCCTTTCTTTTTTTGTTCTCTTGTTTCTGCAATAATGAACGTTGCTTTCCCCTTACACGGCTTCCCCTGAATGATACGGCTTTCATCTCGACTCGAGAGAGTGGCGCAGCATCCGATCACTTGGCCTCTTGACATCCTGTCCGATTCTCCACCACATCTACACCGACAACCGTGCTGAGGTTCATACAGACGCCTACGTTTTGCGCCTCGGATACGTGCTGGTCCAACGTCACAGCGGCAAAGAACAATATTTTATACGCAAACTGATCACTTAGACGGACTGAAGGAGTTTTCAAAGTCACAAAGTGCACTTGCCCAGCTGTTATAATTGGTGCGGAAAAATTTCGGTCATACGTACATGGACAATGGTTCGAAAATCGTTTCTGAGCACCACTCCTTTTGCTGGTTGTTTCTTATCCAGCACTTTTCTGGACGGCTTGCGCGATGGGCTTTGTGGCTTCATGAATACGAGTTCACCGCATACTATAAAAGCGGGCGTAAGAATGCCGACACGAATTGCTTCTCCAGCCTCCCGCTTGAAATGACAAATTGCAACGCCAGCAATTTCGAGGACTATCTCGCCTCTTTCACGGTGGCATTTCCTGACCTTCCGAACGTCAAGCATGAGCAACAGCATGTCTTCAGGCTCGTTCCATTGATCATCGCTGTACGTGAGAGTCAGACCCAATTCTCCTATGTTTACGATAATTGTACAAGAACAGCTATTCACCGACGGGTCCTTAGCGTCTCCTAGTAGAGCCTGAAAAGTTACCGTCTTCTGTACTTCACGTCATGCATGACGACGCCACGAAACGGCATCTGGGCTTTGCACGCACTCGTCACCATGCTCAACAGGGCTGTTTTTTTCAAAAATGCGATAGGCAACCGATTGAAATGTCTTACAACTGCTCAGCCGGGAAAACCACGCAGCGAATCCTGACGTATTCCCTTCGAAAAGGTGGACATTGAGTTGACCGGCCCCTTTCCTCGGTAAAAAAACTAGGAACGGCGGGATCATCGTTTGCGTGGATTACCCTTCACGCTATTTTGATGCAGTTGCATTGTCCCCTGCAACAGCTGCGGAAGTGGCGAACTTCTCCTCGATTTACCTTTACAAACAAGTTGTCTGAAGCAGGCTTCAATGTCTGGACCAAGCAGGATTGATCCAGCATTGTCCCGAGAATTAGCCGAGACAATATTCCACAATACCCGACATGCTAAAAAGATTGATAATTCTTTCGCCTCGAACAGCTAAGTCTGACAGTGGCTTATCCACATTATACCACTCACCATGTGCAAACAAGTGTAGCTGAACCAAGGCTCATTTTTGCAATCGATCATGCGAGTGCTAAGTGCAATCAGCAATGTTCGAATGAAAAACTATAGCTTCATATTGAAGCATTTTTCTTCTGAAAAGGAAGCACAGCTCTATCAGGAGTGCGTTGGCCAACAATCACACACGTCATACAGAAAATCGACTACTCAAAATCCACCAGCCTGCTTTTATGAGGGTATGGTCACTCTTTGCACAATCGCAACGTTCATCCATGTTCAAGGGGAAGCTGACGACGAAGCGTAATTGGATGAAAATGAATGGTACAGCCAAAAAATATTTCTCAGTAGGAGTGTGTGGAAAACAGAAGAGTGTGGATAAATTTCAGCGCAGCCATTAGGACCATACTTAGGTGTATACAAGGACCGTTCCCCTAACTTCAAATCATTGAAATAAGCCAAAGCGCTCACTTGATTTAAACACAGTAATTCCAGTTTTCTAGAGGACACGAAGTCCGAACAATTTTCCCGTGAAAAAACTGTCGGGAGCCAAAGTTCAGATTCCTGGCGAGCGGCGTTCCAAATGCGATGAAATTCCACGATATAAAGAAGCACTTGCGGTCGGTCCACTGGTTTTAACCATAAAAAGAGCGCTCAAACCACAACCCAAAATTGAAGAACGACGAGACGGATGAGCAAATGTCTCGTCATTTCTCTTTTCTTTCTCGTGTTTTTGGCGCTTTTTTAAAGCACTGTGCATCAACCAGCTCAACAGCATAGATTACAGTGTTTTAATTTTATTTTTGTGTTCACATACTGAAGCCCTTTAAGGCTATAGCAGGAATGGTTGAAGTACAAAGCAGTGATTACAAATACACCACTTCAGGGAACGAAAAATTGGGCACATCTCCCCGCGAGGGGGACTCAAGTAAATGCGTCGCATAGGGGGTGGGTGTATTGCGTTAACGTTTAGTCTTTGGGGAGTTGGTGGTAGTGAATGCGTTGTATCAGCAGCTTCGTGACGTAGTTTGAATGAGTCAAGGATATAAGGCGCGTTCGTAGCCTCCCATTCTGTGTCGGCTTTGTGGCGCAGTGGGTAGAGCAGCATGTACATTGCGTTCCGCACGCAGGGTCGATGGATCGAAACCAGGCGCCGGATAGTATTTTTTTATATAGTGTAGGGGGAGGGATGCGACTACGACTACGGACGTCAACGTGGGTGACATCGTGAGTTACTGAAATGCTCTGCATTTAAAAATAAAATATACAAACCTACACACAAGGCACTTCCATTAAAAAATATCTCGATCTTGTGAGAGGCCAATGTACACCGAAAAATCGTTCTACATCCAATGAGTGGGAACTGGAGGACGGGCTGCACATACCAACTCAACAAAGCAAGGATATATTGGTTAGACACGGCTTTATGAAAAGGCAGGAATTGATTTATCGATGCGCTCCTTATCTCACCCGCCAGTAAATTCCACAGCTCTGTCGTTCTTGGAAAAAAACTAAATTTAAATATATTGGCGCGCATGAAATGGGGTGAGGTATAGGGGATGAATATTTCGAGTTATGGTTTGCTTACAATACTTATGATAGCTGTTATTGGAAAGGCGATTAACTGAGTGAACGATACCATGCAAGAATTTGTGCGAATTGATATCGCGTCTCGTAGAGGGTGAGGCAAGGTTTAAAAGTTGTAAGGGCAGATGTAGGCGAAAAATTATGGCCGTAGCGGCGACAAATAACACGAATTGCTTTTTTTGCACGGATTCAATTTAATTTTTTCTCTCCATTTTTATACGGACATAAAAAGATAGAAGCACAATCAAGGACTGTACGAATTAGTTTTTGTACATTAGTAATTTAGTTGCCTGTGGGGATGTTCTGAGAGTACATCTTGAGTAACGAAGTTTTTTTAAGATATTTGGTGCAGACCTAATTCATGTGTTTAGACCAGGAGAGGTTGGTAGTGAAAACCATGCCAATTTATTTAAAATCCTAAAGCCTTTGGAGCATTCGTTAGTCGAAAAAGTAGTTGAAAACGGAAGTCTGCGTTCTGGTGGTGAAGGACATTGAGACAGTTTTACGAGAATTGATATTCATTTGCCATGAATGACACCAAGAGCAACAGGCACTAAACGCGTCATTAAGAAGATGGTGATCTTGAACGGAGGTAATGGTGTTTGTGCAAAACACCGTCATCGGTGTAGAGGCGTAATTTACAGGTGATTGTGGTAAGTCATTATTAAAAAGCCAAAATAACAAAGGAGCAATAACGGATTCTTGGGGTACCCCTGGGGTACCCCTGAGTTAAACGTAACGCATTGGGAGCGATTAAACAGAAAATTGGCAATTAGATAAGCTTGACTGCAAATTTTTAAGATGGCACCGAGTTTATTAGGCAACTTTGAATGGCGAACAGTGTGGAAGGCTTTTGCAAATTCAATGAATAATTACGTCGACCTGGTGGCCGTCGTCAAGACTTGAAGATATATCATAGGTAAATTCTGTCAATTGAGATAAAGTGCTGAATTCCCTTCGGAAGCCTTGCTGCAGATTGGATACAACATTCTTAGTGTCAAGAAACTCAATTATATGTTTATAAATGATGTGCTCCAACAACTTGCCGGAATATGATATCAGCGAGATGGGACGATATTTTGGCAAAAGCTGCTTATAACCAGACTTATAAATCAGGCGAACCTTGGCCAGTTTCCTGCCACCGGAAAAAATACCCGAGGACAAACACTTCTGAAATATAATGGCAAGGTATCGAGATGTTCATAACACACACCGAATTAAAAAGGTGTTTGAAATACCATCGGGACCATCTTTCTTTTTTGCGTCTAGATCCACAATGAGATTTAAAACACCAGCATGAATGATAGCTACATCAGAAATTGGGCCAATATCGAAAGGAGAGTTAAAAGCAGGCGTAGCATGATTATCAACAGAAAATACAAGAGTGGGAGTAAGTATTAAACGCATTTGTGATTTTCTGGTCATCAGTAATGCTTTGGCCATTAATCAAAAATGAGGACGAAGTGGAGCTACTAGGAAGAACTGATGTCAAGAATTTACAAGGAATCATTTTGAGTAGAGAGTGTAATTGTGTGCCAAAGAAAAAATCTTTTGCAGAACCTATCATTGCGGAAAGTTGTTTTTTAGCTTTCTGGAACTCGTTCACACTTTCAGGTTTATCAATGTTCTTTCTACGCCTCAGCCGGTGTAGACGACGAGATAGGTGAAGAATATCTCTGTTCATTTAAGAAAGTTTCTTATTCGTTTTTTTATATTTACTAGAACAAAATGATGAATGCAAGATTTTACAACGTTTTCAAAGTACGTCACAGGAGTATCAACGTCACAGTTGCTTCTCATGGATTCGAACAGAGAAAAAGCATCAGCAAGGGCGTCCAAGATCGAAGTATTGTTAGCACGCCTAAAATCCGGGAATGTTGTGAACGAATACGAGGTTTAGATTACTCTATAAGAAAGGCTCACGATGACCACACTATAATCCGATATACATTTGGTAGTTTCACATATAAATACAGCTTCCGCAATGTTACAGCTTACGAACATTACACCGAGAAGAGCGTCCAGTCGAGGTGCATCACTAACCAACTGCACCAAGTCATCGACAAAGAAAAATTGATTAGATCTCGACCCAAGCCAGGTTCCCGACCGAAAGGTGTCAGAGAAGCCCAATGAATTCCGGGTGCATAGAAATCTCCCATACAGTTAATATTAAATTAATAGATATTGTTGGTAATATTATTACTGTTGGGAACCGTGGGGTAGCAGTGCAGCGCAAGAGAGAGAGTACCAGCGTGGCAGGCTTTTGGAATCGAACTGCCAGTGCGTGCTCATGCACCCAGCACGGGCAGCTCGTCTCTTTATTGTCGTCGTCTTTAATAGCCGGCACCTTGGCGCCGGATAAGAGCGCTGACAGAAGGGCGCTACATGGCCCCCCGCCCAGATGGAATGTCGAACCTAACGTGACGGCGAGGCAGATGAGCGTTGGATTTGGGGGCGAGGAGTTGAGTGTTTATGCCTGTCATATCTGAGCGGAGTTCGTTGGGTAGCGTCTCGAGGTAGGCCGGTTTGAGGCGGTCCAACGACACGACTTCTTCTCGGCCATTCAACAGTATGGCGGCGGACTTCTGGGTCTTGTTAAGGACACGGTACGGCCCGTCGTAGCAGGGAGTAAGAGGCGCCTTTACAGCGTCTCGCCTGAGGAAAACGTGTGTCGAAGACGCCAAGTCGGGATGCACAAAGATGCGGTGGTCAGAAGACCGAGGCGGGGCCGGTCGCATGGGCTGCATGGAGTCCTGTAGGCGTTGGAGGTACTCAAGCGGCTGGGGCGAGGAGGCCGAAGGAACGAACAAGTCCCCAGGAAACGGCAGGGGTGCGCCGTAGACAAATTCAGCAGATGAACAGCCGAGGTCGCGACGAAAGACGGCACGCAGGCCAAGAAGCATTACGGGAAGGTTATCGACCCAGTGTTATCGATCCAGACGCGCAGTGAGAACACTTTTTAGCTGGCGATGGAGCCGCTCAACGATGCCGTTGGCACAAGGATGGTACGCCGTGGTATGGCAGTGTTTTGTGCCAAGCAAGCGGCTGAGGAAAGTAAACAGAGTACATTCAAACTGCCTGCCTCGATCCGTGGTAACAATGCCGGGGCATCCGAAACGGCAAACCGATGCCGAAACGAAGGCTTTTGCGACTGTTTCTGCCGTGATGTCCGGAATCGGTATGGCTTCTGGCCAACGGGTGAAGCGGTCCACCATTATCAGAATGTAGCGGCAATATCGAAAGAGAGGAAATGACCCGACCAAATCCAGATGCGCGTCGTCAAAGCGACAGCTAGGTGGCAAAAAAGGCTGCGCGGGAGTCTTCGTGTGGCGGGTCACCTTGGCTGTCTGACAAGCGAGGCACGAACGGGCCCACTGGCGGACATCCGCATTGATGCTCAGTCAGACGTACCGCTGTGTAAGGAGGCGCTGAGTGGCTCGCATGCTGGAGTGGCAGCTGCCGTGGAGCGAGTGAAAAACAGCACGACGAAAAGCAGCCGGAACGAAGGGTCGAGGCGCCGCCGCTGACATCTCACACCACAGTGAGCCAGGAACGAACGGATAAGGCATAAGTTGTAGACGGATGGAACCCGGGTGGTCCCGGAGTGCTTTCAGCTCAGGGTCTTGAATTTGCGCCTGAGCTAGGAATTCCCAGTCCACAGCAGATGCAGCACTGCCGATGGAGGTAATGCGTGAAAGTGCGTCAGCAGCCTCGTTGTCGGTACCTTTGATGGGCCGAATGTCCGCCGTGAATTCCGAAATATAGGCTCCCGTGCGACGTATCCCGTGAAATATAGGCTCTGGAGCTCCCATGCGACGTATTTGGAGGAGTTCGTACGGAAAACGCACGCCAGAGGCTTATGGTCGGTGAGAACGTGAAAGGGCTGGCCCTCGAAAAAGTGCCGGAAGTGCTGGATGGTGGCGTAAATGGCGAGCAGCTCACGACCAAACACGTTGGAGCGCGTCTAGGCAGGTTGGAGCTTCCGAGAGAAGAAACCCAGCGGCTGCCACTCGGAGTCGATTCTCTGCTGGAGAACAGCGCCAATTGCAACCCTGGAAGCATCCACCAGGATGCGAGTGGGGACGTCGATTCTAGGGTGGATGAGAAGCACCGAATCTGCGACGGCTTGTTTAGCAGCGTTCAAAGCCGACTGAGCTTCGGGAGACAAGGAAATCGCGTATGAGGAGCTCTTGGTTGTGCGCAGAAGCTCAGTCAGTGGATGCAGACGTTCGGCACAGTCGGGTATAAAGCGTCGCGAGAAATTCACCAGGCCCAGGAACTCACGAAGCTGGCGGAGGCTGGTAGGTTCGGGGAAGTCCTTCACGGCTTGAACGTGAGATGGGAAAGGGCGAATTCCTTGCGCCGAGATGTGATGGCCCAGGAACGCGAGCTTGGAAGCCCCGAAAACGCATTTCTGGGCGTTGACAACCGGGCCAAATTGTTGCAGCCGTTCAAAGAGTTCTCGGAGGTGACGCTCGTGATTTTGGGGAGTGCGACTCGTGACGAGCATGTCGTCAATGTACGCAAATACAGCCGGAAGGCCGCGCGTCACCTCGGCAATGAACCTTTGAAATGTTTGAGCTGCGTTGCGTAGCCCAAAGGGCATGCGCACATACTCAAACAAACCGAAAGGTGTAGTGATGGCCATCTTCTGGATATCGCCCGGCTCGACGGGGATTTGGTTATACGCCTTGCCAAGGACCACTTTGCTAAAGATTGTGCACCCTTCCAAGTGGCTGGTGAAATCCTGGATGGGGGTAAGGGGTAGCTGTCGTGGACAGTCTGAGCGTTGAGCGCCTGGTAATCGCCGCACGGGCGCATATCTCCACTTTTCTTTGGAACCATATGCAGTGGAGACGCGTGGTTGCTGGACGATTGGCGGATAATACCGAGTTCCAGCATGTGCTCGAATTCACGTTTAGCAGTCGCCGGACTCTCACCGAAGAGGCGGCGCGGCCGAGCTGCGACTGGTGGACCACGCGTCACGATGTGGTGGGTAACGCTGTGCTTGGGCGGCTGCTTTAAGTTGCAAGGTCTTGTAACCTCAGGGAAGTCTTCGAGGATTCCTGCGTACTTGCGTGAGGGAAGCTGCATGCGGATTCCAGTTGGAGCGACAGTACACAGTACGCCCATGATGAAAGGCTTGTTTTGCTGTCAATCAGGCGATCGTGATGTATGCTGACGTCGAGGTCAAAATGGGTGAGGAAACCGGAGCCCAGGATGGGCTGACTGACGTCGGTACTACGAAGACCAACCGGAAGGCGCGCCGCAACCCGAGGTCGGGGGTGAGGGACAGCAGACCATACGTGGCGATAGACGTAGAGTTCGCTGCACGAAGCGTAGGTCCAGGTGACTTAAAAGTACGCTCATCCTTGGTGACTGGTAATACACTGACCTCAGCACCCGTCTCCACAAGGAAGCGCAAACCAGAAATGCCATCCGTGACCAGCAAAAGGCGGCCAGGTTGTAAGGCGAGGTCACATGCCGCCATCAGTGATCTCGCGCCGCGTTTCCCGACCAGCTGCATGGCGAAGTGCTATGACGGGCTCGGTGCTGGAAAGTGCGATGGGACCAGCAGATAGACGACCTTCGAGGTCTTCGCGAGAAAGAACCGCCTGGGGAAGACGAACGACGGCTAGGACGTGGGGAGGAGCCGCATCGGCGATCAGGGGATGTCCGAAGCGCTTCAATGGAAGCGGCAAGTTGATCGATCCGAGACTCTAAGCGGGACACGGCCGATAACTCTGCTGTCGAAGCGAGGCTGGCGACGGAGGGAGAAGTCGCGTCGTGAACTTTATCAGCAAGCTCGGCGGTGCGGTCGAGGCTCAAGTCCCCTGCAGCAGCTAAAACGATGCGAGTGGACTGTGGCAAGCGCTGCAGAAAGAGCTCATTTAAAAGCGCACTGTTCGAGTCCACGTTGCCCACGCCAACGAGATGTCGCAAGGTGTTGAGTAGTTGGGAAGGGCGGCGATCTCCAAGCTCTTCGCGGGTGAGCAGGTGCCGGAGGCGCGCGCTCTCGGACGCCGTAGTTCGGTCCAGAATACTCTGCTTGAGCGGCTGGTACGGAGCATCGTTCAAAGGTGCACCGATGACGTCTGCCACTTCATCAGTCGCCTCAGGAGGCAGGTTGCAAAGCAAGTGGCGAAACCTAGTAGCCTCCGAGGTGACGCGGTGCAGATCGAAGACGGTTTCGACCTGGGCGAACCAAACGTGCGGGTTCTTGGGCACGAAAGTGTGGTAGACGGAGCTGTAAGACTGCGACGTTCGGCGGCCGCGAGGAAGCGTGACGCAAACGAGGGCCCGCTGGCGTGAGGTTGCTGGGGTCGGTCATGTCTTAGTCCGGAGTCACCACTGTCGGGAACCGCGGGGTAGCAGTGCAGCGCAAGAGAGAGAGAGTATCAGCGTGGCTGGCTTTTGGAATCGAACTGTCAGTGCGTGCTCATGCACCCAGCACGCGCAGCTCGTCTCTTTATTGTCGTCGTCTTTAGCAGCCGGCACCTTGGCGCCGGATAAGAGCGCTGACATAAGTGCGCTATATAACTATTAGGATTTCGTATATGATAGACGGAGGTGCCAGGTGGGCGGTAACAGACCCCAACCATGAGATGATGCTTGTTTAAATAAAGCTTGCGCCACACCGATTCAACACCTAAAGGCACAGGCAAAACAGAGAACTTCAAGTCCGACCGAAATAGTAAAGTCACACCCCCGGCTTTGCCGTTCTGTCAATCATTACAAACTAGGACGTACCAGGGTGGAGTTTTCTCAGAGTCGTAAACGCCTTCATGTAGCTGATATTCAGTTACACCAACTCTGTGCGGGGAAAAAGGTGGATACCAGGGAGAGAAAACTGGAATATTTTTATATGCAGAGCATTTCAGTAACTCACGATGTCACCCGCGTTGGCGTCCGTAGTCCGCGTCCGCATCGCTCCCCCTACACTATATAAACACTTGCCGGCGCCAGGTTTCGATCCTACGACACTGCGGGCAGAACGCAAGGTGCACGGTACTCTACCAACTGAGCCACAAAGCCGACACAGAACGGAAGGTTAGGAACGTGCCTTATATCCTTCACTCATTCAACCGTCGGCCAGACGTGCGCCTTCTCCCCCGCGTCCTCCTCGCCTTCTCTCCGCTCGCAACGCCCTCTCTCGCCGCGTTCGGTTCGGGCGCACAACAGGTGGGGACGTGCGCAACACCCTCTCTCGCCGCGTTAGGTTCGTGCGCAAGAACAGGTGGGGCGCTCGCATCGCGCTCTCTCGCCGCGGTCGGTTCGCGCTTAAAACATATGTCGTTCGCGTGCGCTGCGGTCGCTAACATCTGTGGCGTGATCGTGACGTCAGCATCTGGCGTTCGCGTGGTGGCGATTTCGGCACTATAACACTCTCTCGCGAGGGGCATTGGATTGGATTCGATTGGATTGGCTTGGATTTGGATTGGATTGGATTAAAGTGGATTGTGTTGGATTGTGTTGCGTCATAGCCGCGCCACGTTGCGTCATACCGCTCCACGTTGCGTCATAGCCGCGGCAGGGGGTTCACGGCACGTTTCACCATCGACTTCATCGGCAATGTCTACGCTGGAAGATAACAATTACAACAACAACAACCAATACGTAATCCAAACGACTTGCAGGCGCGCCCCCCCGCAGAAGTGCTCTGCATTTGATCGTGCCCCTCTCGAGGGGGATGTTTCTTCTTTCTCTCTCTCTCTCTCTTGTTTGATGGACAACGGTGCAATAATCGATCTGCAGACTAAGTCAATAACTTTTTGAGTAGACTTCTTGCATTAACATTCAAAATTACTAGGTCAATACAAGGACAGTGGGGTAGTCAGGGAGGGGACGAAGATACAGGAGTGGGTGCAGGGTGACGTGAAAATTGATGGCAGGGCTATTTAACAAGGGTGTTATATCTTGCGTCTAGGGTATACTGATTGTTATCAATAAAACGTTTATCGAATCGCAAACGTACTTCAGACCCGATGTTGCCAAATGAAGCAGAAGCATCTCAAAGCATTTTGCGACAGAGCGCGCACTTTGGGAATTATATTCCATGACGTACCAGTCGGATCCTTTGAACTTTGAGACGTTGGCATCACTTTCATTCTATCGCGGAAGTCTAGAAGCTTCATAATGACGGGCTGAACATGGTTTTCTCGGTGCTCACCTAGCCTGTGGCAACGTTCAATGGCAGTACAGTCTATAAGCAAGGTATCACTAAGTACTTGTGATACTCTACCCCGGAAGCTGTCATTATTTTCGTCGTCCTTTTCATTCAAGCCATGCAATTTTCAAGATCATACATTATTGATCTTAGTTCATTAACCATCTGTGTCAAAGCCGCAAACTCACTTATAAATGGTACCGATGACGCAACGGGTGCAGAGATGGCATGGGAAGATTCAACGGCCGAAACACGAGAATGTAGAGAATCCAATCTCGCGTTGACAGTATGGTGAAAATTTTTAATATCGAGAATATCTTTGGCCATTTGACTTTGACCGTCGAGGGGTTTAGAATTAGAAAGGAGTTGCTCCACAGGGTAGCTACCATCCATGAAAACATCGCTTGCTTCATTCTTAAAACGTGTCGTGGGTCCCTGGGCATTCCCAGCATTACTGCTTGCTTTAGCGGCAGTAAGTTTAGAGGGGCCAGGATTTAGTCCAACATCGCCGCTCAAGAGAAGGCGACGTAAACTATACACGGCATTACAGCAAACACTGACAAAATTGTGTGGGCAGGACAGCAGCAGCAAACACCGATTGTCAGAGAGAAAAGACTTGGCATGATCAAGATAACATCCCTACAGACTAAAGGTGAAGCGGTTTAGCATACTGCCGGCGCTACCGCTGCCTAGCCCACTGACGATGGAGAACAGGTCCGGGCACTTTTACTTTTCCTTGATGACGTGATTGGCTGGTCGAGGTGGTCTTGCGCATGTAACACTCCGGTCAAGCAGCTGCAGAGCACACCACAGTAGGCACACGCGCGCGTGACGGAGCAGTCCGTGTGGCAACGGTTGATGCTGAGCGTGAAATTCCCAAAGAATTTTAACGCAGCGGTGTTCAGCACATGCTCCAAGCAGGTTGATACACAAGAGTGTTGATTCAGGGTTGTCAGGAATCCAAAAACCTGCGGAGACAAGGCGAAGCGGTTAAGCCTACTGCCGGCGCTGCCGCTGCCTATCCCACTATATGCGCTAATCATATGCACTTGTACAAGTCCAACGACTGATACGTCACAGGTACCGATTAGGGAAAAGTATGCAAAAAAATCCTCCGTCGCATGCCCCCGCGCGAGGGACACGAGTAAATGCAGAGTATTCGGGTCGTTTACGTGGCGTAGGGTTGTTGTTGGTGGTGGTGGTAATGATGTACGGGCCGTACTGCCCCGTCGCCCGCGTCAACCGCCGGATGCTAATGAACGGCAGTCGAGGCGAGATCAGCCGCTCTTCCACCGCGTTGAGCTCGGTCAGGTGCGCAGGACGCGGAGGGTACCTGTAGCCGTAGGCGACGCACATCGAAGGGACGACTCTGCAGACCAACGAGTCCTCGCACGACGCGCACACCGCGAACGCCCGGAACCGTTCCAGCGAAGCGGCGTCCTCGTCGTCGATGTCGCTCACCACGGGGATGACGCGCTCCAACGCGACGGTGTCGTCCAGATAGCCGCCGCCGGCGTTGTTGTTGCCGGTGCCATTGTCGCTGCCGACGTTGACGACGGACCCGTCGAAGCCACCGTTATCGTTGATTCCGTAGTTGACGCTGACGTTATCGGCTTATCAACTGCAACCGCCGACGAAAGCATGAGAAGAGAGCCCAGGAGTTGACTGGAGTGGAGCCCACGCTAACCCGCTTTATAAGGGGTGGTTGTATTGCGGTAACGTTTAGTGTTTGTGGGGTTCGTGCTATCACGTGTACACCACGCAGCTTTCACGCCGCTAGCACGCCGCTGAGTCGCCAACGCACGCCGCTGACGACGTAGTTTGAATGAGTCAAGGATATTGGGCGCGTTCGTAACCTTTGATTCTGTGTCGTTTTGTGGCACAGTGGGTAGAGCACCATGTACCTTGCGTTCCGCCCGCAGGGCCGTGGGATCGAAACCAGGCGCCGGTAACTGTTATTTCTTTTTCTTTTTATAGTGTAGGGGGAGGCTGGCTGCTGCGGACGCCGACGCACGGGTGACATTGTGAGTTATACAAATGCTCTGCATTTAAAATGATTAAACCACGGATTTATTCTCCATCCAATCATTTTCATCTGTCGGAAGTGGGAAGTGGAAAATTGAGAAGGCATTCGACCAGAGAACATCAGCCACGCAGCGCATATCCCGTCAACGCCGCTTCTCCGCGGCGTTGACGGGATATGCGCTGCGTGGCTGATAGGGGCTCGTGCCATGTTTTGGTTCTGTTTCGCTTCTTTTCGCCTTTCCGGGCCCTAAAAAAAACTTGTTATGGTGTCGTCTCTAAGCAAACAGTACGTTTAGGTCACTTAAAACGCAGCTGGGTCTTCGTAGAGCATGCGATAGCCTGCAAGAGCTACCAAAGGACGCGGTTCAGCGCGCATCGTCGCCGCTCTTCCGGGCGTCGGCGACGGTAGCAGCATATCACCCCTGTCACCTCCAAATAAGCAAGGTACAAATGGATTTTACTGTCGCCTCGTTTAGACCTGATACTGGAACAGTGCACGTGAGAGATTGGCTCCATTTTGCAGCGTGGACAACAAATGGCGTTTCGTGTCAAAAATATACGTCGCAGAAAAATGTTTTTCCGGGACGTGATTAGCCAGTCCCGCACAATAACTTATGCCATTTATAATAATAATAACCATGCACAAATATTAAGTATTCCAAGCCTGTACGTCGTTAAATATGTGCCCACACACGCCTTATAGCAAGAATCAAGGCAATCTAATATGAAACAACAGAAGAATACATGGTGCGGAAGTGCGGAAGAAACATAATAGCTCTAACGGCAATAAAAAAAAAATACGGTGCAGCTTCTGACATGCTAAAGCTGTTCTTAAGCCACGTAGGGCTCACCAGACTAACTATACGCGAAATGCACTGATATTTCGCGAGACATAGGGGGGAGAGAGGGGGGGCTGTGTACAAATTCGGGGCGGAATCAAGCAACGAACGTTTTAGTAATCACACACGCAAATCTCGCGTTCAGTGTCGTTTTGTTTTTCGACTTCAACGAACAGCTGATCGTTCGGCGGACGCATTTTCGGAAGTATACCGGGTAGGCAGTTCACAAGCGATGAAAGGTGTCGTTGAAAGAGTGTGGTACGTGATAAGGCCCTCTGATCTCAGTTTCTCCTTTATTCTGCAGGCTCATTGTGCCATGTGACGATATTTCGAAAAAGCGTTTAGTTGCGGACGCCGATTATATTCTAAGCCCGTCTGCGCGCTGCTCGCAGAGGATATATGTAACAGAATAATGTTTGCGGGCGCTCACCTCACGACAAGACGACTACTCTTTGTCTTGTGCTGATCCGTCGTACTTACGTTGAATATTCCCGAAATTAACACACACTTGCTTGTAAATGGTGGTGATCAATATGTGAGGTATACTATTGGCAAAAGTAACTGGCGTGCGGTCAGGTATGAGTGTTCCACTGAATATTAAGCGCACGAAACTGATTTACATCGTAGTGTATACGCGTGACATGAACATCTGAGGAACCGGTGATTACGGAGACACGTAAATTCAGGGCAGTGTAACTACAATCAGGTTCATGCGTACGCCGGTTCCGCGACGCTGGCCTGTGACACACACGTGGCGTTTATACAGACCGAATATACCACACTAAGATCGCTACAGAAACATTTACACTCTCGTAAAGACGCCCCATTTGCGAACGGAGTGACTGCTCCACATAAACATGGATTTCCAACGCCCGCAAACGCTAAATTTCAGTCGTGAACATGCCGCAAAAGCAGCGGCGACAGTGGGGAGCAGGACGGAGACTCCCGTGCCTGCTTTCGAAACAGGCCGCTAGGGGGATTTCAGTGGCGCCCTTACAGGCCGCGCTGGAGGCGTATATTTCCCTCCCCTCCACACGCTCCTTTCACAAGATAAAAAATGGGCAGCTAACGGCGGTAGTGCGGTTATGAGATGATTGCGATAAACAAACAGAAGCAATAATGGGCGTTGAACGCACATCAAATTACAATACTCCCTAATATGAAATTTGTGCACAATGGGAGCTGCAATCTTCTCGGTAACGGCGCATTTCTGCTGCGTCTCAGGAAGTGTTCGCGTGATCAGCGAACGCCCGGTGGTGTGGGCAACTCTGCTGCTACCTCGCAGTGCGCCGCCACCGGCAGCCAGCATGTTGCGAATCGTTTTTGAACCTAGAAAAATGTCACGTGGTTCCAATTAGCCCCGCAGAGTGAGCAGCGAGCACGTTGTTTCAAGTCATGTTTAAACTTCCCGCGCAAGTGTGACGCGGTTTACCTTACCGGTGATTGGAACACGATCTGGGGAAAGTGTCTGGTGAGGGCACTCCTTGGTGATGACTCGTAAGACATGTGTGAGGGAAAGCCAGTGAGAGAAATGACGCCCTAGGCGCACGTGTCGTATTCCATCTCACCTCTCGCTAGACGCTCCTCTCTGTTTTTTATTGTCGCTGGTGCGTCCGCTCACTCGATTGCGCGGACATAAACAGACGCCTCTCCCGCGAAGCCCAGGTAACGGCTACCAAAGGGCTGCCCTCTAAACTATCGAAACCCACCGGTCAGCGTTTGAGCTAAAATTTCAATTAGCCAAGTCGCTGCGAATCTTTTTCGGTTAAAGGGAAACTTGACCAGTTGAAATGACGGCGTGAGCCCATATTTTGTTCAGCTTGGAAGGCCTCCCGTGCGACATTTGCGCTACTATCTTTCACGCCTAAGCATGCGCCATCACCGGCTACCAGATTGTGTGTGCACGGTTTGCGGGTGGAAAAAGAGGAATGTGCACGCACAGCTAGGCTTCATGCCACTACCGATGAAATGCCGGTTCTGCTGTTGGGAGGTGTAGATGTCGAAATTATCTGGCTCATTGCGCTTAGTCGGCTATCGTGCCTAATTGAGTGGTTCGGGTTTGGGTTGATGTACACAGACATCTTACAAATACCATAAGATGCCTACAAGGGGGAAGGACACGAACACCACCATGTTTGTATGCTGGAATAGAGAAGACAGGCTTCCAGATTTTAAATCGTTATGAAACGTATGTATGCCATTCGTTGGAGAGAGAAGAGCGAGAATTGAAGCGCTGGCCCCAACACAAGCGCAATGGGCGCAAGAACAACCGAAAGCTGTTTGCGCCGCCTTAACCACCTCAACTTCAGCTCGTATAGTAGCGCCGAATCCCTCCCCGACGAATATCAACTTGCCAGGATGGAACGCCGGCGTCAGCCAATATCACTTCTTCCGAGGGCTTTTAAGGGATACTTTCGACTACGTCTGTCCCTTCTAAGCACGCGCACATCACCGGTGGCCGGCTTATGTGGGCAAGGCTTGTAGGAGAGCAGTGGGGAGCATGCAGGAGCAGCTATAGGTTATATGCCCGTAATGATGGATGGCACGTCCGCTGTGCTGGTGCGAGGTTTAAATGCCGACGACAAGCGGCTTGATGGGACCTGTCCAGAGTCCTTAGTGGTAGAGCGGAATGGGGTGGTGTGTTACACAAATAGTAAGATGCTTACGACGATTAAGGAACTCGCGGAGCTTCATGCTTGTCTGCTTGAACAAAGCTAGGATCCTTCAGAGCTTCATTCAACTAATTGGGTAGGAGGCATGCTCCAACGCAAAGTACGACAATCGTGTTTTGTTTCGTGCACTCCGTGGAATGTGTCCAGCTTTGCAGGTCATCCATCTTCGCAGAGTGGAAGGGCACTTATTTTTTCTATTTATTACATGCCATTTTTAACTGTCATGAAAGGCGGTGGCCACTACTACTCAATAGTGGCAAGATTCTTCACTGGTGAAAGATAGCTGTTTAGGGGGCAGCTCTTTGGTAGCCATTACCTGGGCTTCGCGGTAGCGGCGTCTGTTTATGTCCGCGTAATCGAGTGAGCGAACGCACTAGCGACAAAAAAAACGGAGAACAGCGTCTAGCGAGAGTTGAGATGGAAGAAGACCCGTGCGCCTACGGCGCCATTTCTCTCACTGCCTTTCCCTCACACATGTCTCTCGAGTCACCCTAAAGGAGCGCCCTCGCCTGACACTTTCCCCAGATCCTGTTCCAATCACCGGTAATGTAAACGCGTCACACTTGTGCGGGCAGTTAAACACGTCTTGAAACAACGTGCTCGCAGCTACCTTAGCAGGGCTAATCTGGACCAAGTGACATTTGTGCGGTAGGTTCAAAAACGATTCGCCATATGCTGGCAGGTGGTGGCGGCGCGCTGCGAGGCAGCAGCATAGCGGCCCACACCGCCGGGCGTTCGCTGATAATGCGAACACTTCCTGAGATGCAGCCGAAATGCGCTAGAATGCGCAGAAATGCGCCAGAAATGCGCCAGAGATGCAGCAGAAATGCGCTAGAATGCGCAGAAATGCGCCAGGAATGCGCCAGAGATGCAGCACAAATGCAGCAAAAGCAGCAGATGTAGGAGAAAAGTTGTCGCCGGAGAGCAGTGGCCAAAATTTCCCCACCTTCCCGCGAGGGGACCCCTGTGGACATGAGACGCATCTTGGGGTTTCACTTGGTGTTTCCGTTGGGTTGATTCTCTAATTGCGTGAAACGTGTGCGGAACGCGAATGATGTATTATTTATTTAACACGCGGCGTAACGTTCAGCATCGGCTGCTCGCTTCAACCGTTTGCGTTCGGTATCACAGCGTGTTTATGATACCTCGGTATCATGTTTACGAAGTTCGAAATCGGCTGCTCGCTTCAATCGTTTCCGTTCAGCAACACGTTCACGCTGCTTCGCAGCCTTGTCTTCCGTGGGGCTAGCGTTCCTTTTATCACCGTGATCGGCGCTTGTTACGGTTGCATGGGCGATAGCAGAATTGTTAGGCTCCATTCAACGCAACGATGGAAATCGGAACACCGGTGCTGGAACGACCGCGTCTATGACGCAACGTGGCGCGGCTATGACGCAACACAATCCACTTTATTCCAATCCAATACAATCCAAGCCAAGCCAAGCCAAGCCAATCGAATCCAATTCAACGCTCCTCGCGAGAGAGTGTTCGCTGTCGGAGAGCCGAGGGGGTGAGCGACGGAAAGCGCAGCTCGCGCGTCGAGGAGAATGGGGGAGGGGTGTGAACGGACAAAAACAACGCCGTATGGAGGGACAAGGCGAGTGAATGAGATGCAGTCACATCTAAAAAACCAGGCCAATGCCTTTATGTTGGGTGTAGCAGGAGATGCCCTTGACGTCTTTGGTTGACTGTATCCCGTCGACTCTTTGGAATATGGCGGCACCGACTGGAGGTGCTGCAACACTTTGGTTTTACAGTGGGTGCAAACCGAGCGAAGTTTCGCGTGATAAGCCACGAGATGGTTATACGGCGAAGCCATATGATACCAGATTAGACAGTTTCTTTGACCGCTCGGCAGATATGTCCGCAACAGCTAAACCTTATGACGGAGTCCGGGGCTTGACAGTCAGGGAAACGTTTGTGAGCAACCTCCACAAAGCATTACCACTGGTACTTGAGAAACAAGACTACAAGAAACTTTCGGAAATGATATAGGCTGCTGATCACTTCTTCGGGGCCCACCATCGAGACAGTTTTCTGCGAAAAGCGGGACACGCAGCATCCAGCTTTCCTTGCATAAAAGCCGGACGCTGACGCGTCAACAGCCGAAAGAAACCTAACAAACGGAGCTAGAACCACGCGCTGCTTTTTATGTGGGAAAAGGAGGCAGAAAGCCCCAGGGTTTCATTAGAGGTCAAAGACACCGAATTCTACTGGGTGCCGACTTGTGACTTCTGATGTCAAGTCTTGCTCTTAAAGAGCTCACAAAAATTAAACGGCGGCTTGGTGTTTTTCAACAAAAGAGCACGAGCTCGTCTCCTCGAAGGACAGGTTGGAGGAACCATCTCATGTGCACTCCTTTTCCCAGAATGACCAAGGAGCTGCAGCTACCATCATTGTAGTGGTGGATAAATCTAGACTACTGCAACTTCCGGTTATAAAAAGAGGCTTTTTGGAAATATATTATCTGTGTTTGGGGACACGGAAGCAAACCGCTAGTAGTCTGTCAGTATCGTTGCGATTCGGTCTTACTGGCGCAAGAGCCACGCCTCGCTAGAAAATGGAAATCAAGTCGAGGTCAAAGGTGCACTGGAAGAAATTTCATCGCCTTTTTTCTCGTTGATAGCAATCGCAAAGTGCCTGGACACACCTATCTGCAATGTTGTCCTGGACAATATCCCGCATGCACGCGACGCCTCAGCTCCACACACCGCGTAGGAGGACACCATCATGCTATCGATCGCAACAATCGACTTGCACGTAATCAAATATACCCCTCAAAACATTCATCCTAACCGAGCAAAATACGGAACCCTCCGTTTGCGTTAGTGAAGGTTGGCAAGGGAGTGTACGACCAGCGGGTGGCTGTAAACACCTTCTTTGTGAAAGACGACACTGCTCTCAAAGCGGTACGAAACGTTGAGAGACGTATTTCAGCATGTTTACAGGAAAAGGTATCCCCGAAATATTCAGCAAAGCATGCAGTTCGATGAGTAGACACATCGGTGTCAAAAGGCCATGCGTCGGGTGTTGGAAGCTTTTTGGCGGCCGGAAATACAAATTCACATGCGTCGGTACACCCGTCCGCGCCAAGCTTGCGGAGGGGCCTCCCGAAAAATAAGGATTGAAAGACACCCTTGAACCGCAGGAATTCCACCGATACTGACTTCGAACGACCAGCTTTCAATTTCTGCGATTTCGTGTCCCCTTAACTGGACAGGTCAAATGACAGCAGCCCTACCGTGTGCCGATGCTTAAGAAAATGCAGGCGACAGCCGCAACCGCGCTGACGTAGTATTAAATAGCTTATGGCATGGTGTTCCAGTGGCATTTGTTACTATGTACTTCGGAAAATGTTTTACTTCATTATTCTATTGACTTTGCTGTTAAATTTTATCTCTGTTTTGCAGACTTTTTTTTGGCGTTGGGTGGCTATGCAGTGACACTGTGAAACCCGCAAAAGGGTTTTGGTGTATAGCTTCGTGTTATTGTAGCTTCCGTGCGTGTTTAACTATACGCTCCGTATCGGGTGAGCATCCTACGAACTGAATTCGTGGGTTCGACCACCGAGAGGTGTATTGTTCCACATTGTGCATTTTTATAAAAAAAATTCACCCATCTTTATGAAATGAAGCATGACGAGTGAGAGAAGCACTGGCGAGTGTTGTCACCGTAAACCATCCGTGAAAGTGCTAACTGCGGCTAAAATGATTTCCAATCCAATCCAATACAATTCAATTTATTTCAATCCAATCCAATCGAACACAATTCAATCTAATCCACTGCACTCCAATCTAATCCGAACGCCCATTCAATCAAATCCAATGCCCCTCCCTCATGCGCAGCATGGTTCCCGAGAACCACTGTCTCTCGCTCTCCTCTCTATCTCTCTAATAAATTGTCAACCTTTACTTTCATTCTTGTTAATAATTTTTGGACCTATTGTTCACTGATGTTTCGGTGTACACGGTGCTATGCTTCTCTCTCTCTCTCTCTCTCTCTCTCTCTCTCTCTCTCTCTCTCTCGGGCTCTCTAACCTTTAGTCCACCTTTTATTTTTTTATTCTTACCGTTTTGTGAACCTTGTTTCACTGATCGATTCACATGGCGCTTTGTCGTGAGCACGGACGCCGGACGCCGGCGAGCCTCGGTCTTAAGGGGCTTCGCCCCTAAAACGTTTGTTAAGTGTACTGAGGTGAGGCGCTGATTTCCGAAAAGGCGATGACAACAACTTGCGAGAACACGCCAACAGAGTGCTCGTAATGCAAATGGGAGCTGCACGGTTGTCCTCAGTGTGGGAGCGCCGAGGGGAAAAAACCAGCCAGCCACACGAGGGACTGAAGTGGGCGAATTAGAAGGGGCCCCAACAAGGAGCTGGGAAGGTCCGTCTGGAAAGGAGAACGTCCATAGAAGTGTACGAAACAGGTACGAGGGGCACGACGTCCATTTTTAAGACTTGAAGCTGGTCGGATTCTCGGGACGTGAGCTCGAGAAAGGTCTATCTGGCGCCTTGGAATCCTGTGGTAGAATCGTTCCACCTGCTTTGGCGAGGTGCGGAACTGTGGTATGCTCTGCCCTTCATCGACCAGGAGCCTGCTGCCCGTACTGTACCGGCAGTCTCAATTTGCCTCTTGCCATTTTCCTGCTTCAATTGGCACCCAGTTCTCAGTTGTGTATTCTGTGTCCACTACCCAGGTATGCACACTGCCATCGCAGTCGGCACGTCGCACCTCACATCGCATCGTCGGGCGATCCTACTACACCCTGAGGAGCCCACCACATTCCGTTGAACTATTGCTTGAGGCTTCCCTTTGTATGTTCGCTGTATTTGTATTTGAATGGTTTTTCTGGCTGGTACGTATGGCGGAACTTTGATTTGTAATTTACTGACGATTGTATTTCGTTCTGTAGTCGTCTGCATTTCATGTGAACTGCGTTTGTTCAAGGATGTATGCTTCTGAGTTCCATTTCCAAGCGTCCTGGACTGCTCATTGGCAAAAGGATGAACTAAACGACTTGTTGGTACATCATATTGTTTGAAAACACAGAGAAAGACGGCACTGAGCAAGTAACAGAGGACGCAAGCGCTGAGGAACAACTGTGCGATCTTAATTCAGGATAAATATACATAAAAAACTAAGGGACGACAATAAAAGAGACACAAAAAAAGGAAATAAAATTTTCCCGTTAAAGGTGATAGCAACATATTAGTTAGTAAAGGACAAACGAGCCGCAGCCTGAATCAATGTTTGAGGGAGCAAGCCATGAAAGTCAGGTCTTCAATAGCGGCGTGCTGTCACCGCACTGCGCCTCGTGTGGCTGCACCACCAGGTTCCAGAATGCGTCATACTCACCTCTTACGGTGGGCGAAGGGAGAGGGAGATCTTCAAAGCATTCCAAATGAACAGGAAAGGGATCGATTGGATCAGCGAATGAGGAATTGTGGTGGATAAAAAAATCGCTTACCTCGTGACTAGTCGTCCTAAATCGTCACTGGCGGATAAAGTTGTGGTTGCATACAAACTAATTTGTTGCTATAACAGTTATGCCAAAATTTTTGTTCGGTTTCCTAATCTCTCTTTCTTTCTCTTACCTTAGTTATTCATGTATATTTACTTGCGAATTAAATAGCACAGTTGTTCGTCAGGGCTTGTGTCGTCTGATACTTCCTTAGTCCCGCCTTCCGCGCTGTTGTCAAGCGATATGCTTATTGGCACTGCGGCAAGTCTCAGCCAAGACTGAATAACAAGGAAGCCGTGCTATTTCCCCACATGGTCTCAACCCTCTGCCGGTGTTTCTTTGGAGTCCGCCGGATAATTCTCGGTCTTTCTTGTACGCGAAGCGTTTTTCACAAATAATGACATGGGCAGGTGCCTAGATGATACTTGTCCTTTTTCTGGGAAGGTTTGATGCAGGTGTTTCAGATTGATTGGTTAACTAATTTCGTTGATGTAATTACTCCAGGTTCCTTGGTAGTGTAGGATGGCGGTCGTTGCTTTAATTTGAACGGTGGCAAGAACAATGCCTATTTTTTCTACTTGAATTGTACTGGTGCATCGGGGTGTGAAGGTCGTGAGTGCCTGAGCTATACTGGTGGCCACTCAGGTGATTGCATACTCCCTGACCTAGTCTGTCGCGTCTGTTTACATCCTCTTGGTATTAACGCGATAGCGTTATTGGGCTCACGTTCGATTCTCCTGTGGCTCCCAGCCGTCCGCTATCAGCCGTGCTCACCAGGTGTCTACGGAAATGCTGACTCAATCGCAGCTTCCGGGTGCCAGAGGTGACGCATTTCTGTGGACGCCTGATGAGCACTTCTAATAGCTGACGGCCAGGAGCCAAGGGGTAACAGAAAAATAAGCCTAATAATGTCATCGCGTTAATACGAAGAGGGTGTATACAGTCGCGTCAGACTAGGTTAGAGAGCATGCAATGACGGAAGTGGCCACTGGTATAGCCCCGAAAATCATGAGCTTCAAACCCCACCGCGCCAGTACAATCCAAGTAGAAGAAATAGACAATAACTTTGCCCCCGGAAGCTGTGACTGAGGCAGCAAGAGTTGGTGGCTTCGCTGAATCTGCAATGTCGCACTACGGCAACAAAACTTTGGAAAGGAAAGGAAAGGACTACGTCGGATACGTTAGATAGGACACGAGTTTTTACCAGCTGCCGCGCCTGCCCCATGAAGTTTGTTCTATGCCCAGTAGGTGGTAGCATGACCAGCAGACACTGTATCCAGCCGTGTCTGCAACTTACGCCATCACACCAAAGCGTGTTTACACAAAAAGATAACGAATACAAATTTCCGGTATTTCATACACAGAAGCTACAATTTTCGGAGCAAAAAATGTAATCGGGTAGCGCCAGACCACAGCGCGTGATGGTCAATTGGATAGGCGTTGAAGCTGCACTCGTCATAAATAGGATGTTGCTGATAATGACGATTCATATTGCCTTATCTTGTCTCTTCCTAAGGCATTCCAAGAAACCGCGGAAATAACTGTCCTAGCAACAAGAAAGTTGATGTAAAAGCAAAATCAAGAAGGGCCATTACACCCTCTTTTAAATGCAACAGGCACCTGCGAACACGCACCACAAACAAAAAAGACAACACGCACGCCGAGCCCCCTTAAAAGACATTTTATCATGCTATGCTGGACATAGCACGGATCCGGTGACTCCGCACAAAACCTCTTCTCTACCAAAAACATCGATCCAATCTTACACAAGAGCTGGCGATATGGCGCTATCTCGATATGGGAATGTTTCCATATCATGAGACAGCACAGTACACCGACTCGTGTATGTAGGAAAGCACAAGGCACCAATTGCCGTAGTTACCAACTCTGGTAATGCTTGTGATTGCATCACCCTTCTACATGCAGGAACAAATAAGTGGAAGTTGGAGCCATCTTCCTGGCAATCCGAATGTCGGAACTATGAAGTAGAAGCGTAAACTCAATAGAGACTCAGTTGATGCAGTTTTTAGAGGCAGAATACCCAAGCACTTCGGTAAGACATTCCCCTCCATAACGCGGGAAATTAGCGTCAGATAGACACCGGGATTCGATGGTGTGGAAGACAATGACGCACTAAGCAAGAGAAACGAACTCACATATTGTGTTCCTTGTGATCACGACTACTACTCTGCCCTCTTAAAAAAATGTTAACAACCAATTCTCATCCTATGCCTAGAAGCAATCTTTCCCCTTGCTACGACGAGATCGCATTGCATAATAATCACAAAGTTTGTGGGCGAAAAACCAACACAATTATCTGGAAATGTCTGTGTATCAAGGTGTCCGTTGGGAACATGACACATTAACTCAGAGCTGCCAAAATAGGGGAAACATCCACCCTCTTGCAAGCAACCTAGCCATGTCCATAGGTTTGGAAAGGGGAGAACGACTAAAACATGGCATATTTCACTTCTCCGAGGAATGAAAGGCAGATTTCACAATTTCGTTACCTCAATACCTGCGCGAGCTGAATGAGAGGGCAAGAGAAGGAGCTGCTGCATTTCATGCCGTAGACCCAGGTTTCATCTTTAAGCTCCCTGCAATCTCTCCTCCACAGTTTCCTAAACCACAACTATGTCTTCTTGAGCAAGGATCTTTCTTCATATATATATTTATATGTCTCCCTCTTTCAAAAAGGCAGAATTGTTCAGTCTGGCCTAGACATCATAGAACAAACATTTAAATACACTGATATTGACTCCTCCTCACTTAAACTGACCAGCACCTCGCATCCGCAACCTTTACCGCTCACACAGAATCACAGAGAGCTTTTGTGTCTGCTGGGACACGGCGATTAAAATTCCTCCTTCCCAGTCTTTATCTTTTAAATTTCATTTTGTGCTCGGGAAGCATAGATCAGAAATGCAGGAACTGCGTACGAACACGTTCTGTTGGTCCTAAAGTATCGCTACCGGGCCTTACATCTTAGGATACAAACATAAACGGCCTTGGAACATTTTTGCAGTCCATATTAGCTAAGTATTTGGGTCTTACCGTTATTTGTCCCTTTCGACACACAGGGTGCGCATTTCGAAGTAAAAGGGCATTCCTGATGCTGTCGAAGTTACTTGGGAATTTGTTGTATAGGGTGATCAGAATGTCCCATCGAATACCCTAGGCGGCGTTAAGAACATGGCCCGTGGGGGTGGTGCAGTGTTACAGTTGAGTGATCAGGAAGGCCACAATAGGCTGGTCAGGATATTGTGGAGTCCGAGTGAAAGCGCCCTCTGGCTAGATAAACCCTGGTATTCCTTCCTAATCGGTGCATCCAGGGAATTTATAACTGGAGATTTTATTGTGGCCTTAAAATCCTTTAGCCAATTGTGGGTGCAACGAAAAAGTTTACGGGGAGACTCGTGTCCAGTTCCTTGATTGAGCCTCTTTTTGTGTGATTCGGCGTAACATTTTGGCGATTTTACTGATCGATGAGTCGGCAGATCAACTGTGACTTAGAAGAGTCATCTGAAAAGATTGTGCCGAGTTCTCTCATTTGTAGTGGGGGTTTTATGGTTACCCTTTCTGGTTTTAAATATTTGCGCATTGACAACCGTTCTTAGGTAGTAGTCTTTTCTTCACCAGTAGGCGTTTTGACTTCTGAGCTAAGGTACATCACTGGGGGTGAGGAGAAAAAATAAACTATGAAACCACAAAACAAACCTTCGTAAGTGACTACTCACAAAATCTGCTAAAAATAAATGAAAAGAAGTGGGATAGGGATTCTGCTGATTACCACATAATTGTTGATTCTGTGATATTTTCTTTTGCTATTCGCTATTTCAATACCTTCACGACAAACAATTTGCGGAATAACATTAATACGGAGTTGGGACACTTTTTGGTTTTGCAGGTGAGGGAACTCTTCACAAAATACCGGAAAGGCAAGTGTTTGGTGTTCGAAGACCTAGGCGATGACAGCGAACAAGGAACTATCCATACCCGCACAGGGAATATCAGTTTTCAACGCTTTGAGCTCCTGAAGGCTGTAGTACACGAGATGACGGATTTATACGGCCCTGCTTTTCCCCCAGAATATTACTGAGAACAAGTGTGTCAAGGAGACTGATTGTTTCCATCTTACAGGTTGTTTCGGTTTTCAGCCTTGAATAAACAGAGTGAACTGTGCCTGTGGCCAAAGTAGACTTTGTAGCAAAATTGCGCATGTTGAAGACCCATACCGTCATGTCGATTATCAATAAAAGAATATTACCGCCCCACCTGGAGAGTCCTGCAATTTGCTGCTGCATGATGCTGTTGCTGCTTTTAAATATATCATAATGACGGTTTCATGATCCCCACAGTTTAAATATTTCGGAATGTGACCACACTGTGGCAGTCCTACAATGATCTCCCGTGATGGCATTACTCCAGGAGCTCTTGTATTAGATGCTAGAGTGACACAAAAATGGCACCTGATTTACTACTATTCCCTCAACCACAGTGACAACACTGCCGTATTTACGTTTTATTGAAAACGCCTTATTCCACATTGAAATGTTGCCACCTAGAGGCAATTCTACAATATTCTAACCTGGGACTTACTTCCGCAGGTATTGTATTACGCACTAAAGGGCCAGTAAAGGTGTGCACCTCATACATTGTAATTGCACCAATTACAGCTACAGCACTGACGTTTTGGTTTCATTGAAGAGACGGCCTTTCAAAAAATGCCTATTTTAGCGACATTTTCGTGCGGAACTCGACTTAAAGGATGGTTCGCGCGGTTGGCGCCACAGAATGCCGCTGGAGCTGCGTCGTAGCGCTTCAGCCCCGCTGTTAAGCAGCGTCACACGCGGTGGTGTGACGTAAATGCACTAAAATGCGCTGGAGTCTCTCCAACCTGACTTGTGAACAGCGCTTTGGAAGTTGCAGTTGATCTGTCTCTGGCGGGCGGCACGCTTGGCCTTCACGGTGGTGCCACTGCAGTGCGCGCACGGGTGTGGTGCGCTGAATAAAATAAAAGCCTTTTGTGCAGAAACTTCAAAAAGTTGTGTTAATACAAACTCAAGGCTCCCGACTAACCACAATTTCCAACTCTTTTCTTCTTGCTGTCGCAGAAACAGCAACCGCTTACCATATAAGGACTTGCGTTGGTGCGCGATTCACAGGAAGTGGTGTGTGAGGCACTTCGTGCGGATGCACCCCTATCCCTGCATTTGTGATAGCTTCAGTTTAAAATTTTCACAACCAAATTACAGCGCGTGCTGCGCTTGGTGCTGCGCGATGGGTACCATGATTAGAAGCGCAACGAAAACACACGGACGAAGAACAGAGTAGACGAGACAGGCTCTTTTCTTTGTTCGTGTGTTTTTGTTCCAATTCAAATCATGGCATCTATTCATCAAATAGCCCAGCAAGAAGTTATCGTGCGCGATGGGGTCGTTCCCTCTGCGACTGTAGCTAATCTCTCTGTGTATCAAGAGAGGCGTTCTCGGCTGTAAGTCTCATGTTTTCCTCGGCCGTATTGGCAAATACATGTGTGAGCTGATCGAGCTGCTCCTTAATTTCTTTTTTTTCCCTCAATACTTTGTCTATCCTGCTATTGATATGCTCTTGCAGTGCCCTAGGCGTTACCTCGGCGTTTGTCGGCGATGTTGGCAGCGTTTTCCTCCCGCCCTGGGCTCGATCAGCCCAGGAGGGAGACTGCAGGCGCACCTGCTGACCGGAACGGTCACGTCTGGTTCTCAATCATCTCCTGGACTGTGACCTGCCCGAACCGCGTGGGCTCCGGGACTGCGACCAACGGCTTGAACGGCTCCTCCTGGCACCGGAACGGGATCGTATCCTGGATTGCGGCCTGCTCGATCTGGTGTCGTCATTAGAACTGCCGCCTCTGTTACTGGGCGAGCACACCCCTCCCTTGAGGGCGCTGCGGAGGCCGCCGGCGCCCGCCTGGCGGTTGAAGTATTCCGCGCCGCTGGAGCCGTCTCGCGTTTGCACCCGTGGTTGTTTGCGCTCCCGGCTCCTACGACGGAACATTTTGACGACATACCAAGCAAGGCTAGCTCCTTCCCTCAATTAACATCGTCATCACGACCAGCAACATAATTTCATTGTTTATCCTTTCAAGTGCTTTCGACAAATCGATAAAAATTCTCAACTCGTCAAACTCGCAAGATGCCGGCGCGTTTAATACCCGGCTGAGCGCTTCCCCGGAGTAACACAGCCATATGAGCGAGAGTTTATGTTCAAAGAGCCCACGTATACTTTCCCTGTATTCATCTTCACAGATAGCGCGTACTCTCTCTGTGGAAGTGAATAAAACGGTGGAGGTCGTGTGGTGGAGTTTGGACCCAGTCACTTTCCGAGCCGAGACGGGGCCCAAGACCAGTGGGCCACGTGTATGGCCGTGATTGTTTTGGCGAATTAAGAACTCAGGCCAACAGTCCTGTTACTTACGTATCCACACAAAGAGCTCCCAAGTTGTCAGTATTCAGGCAGAATGATAACAATATTTGAAGCCTTAAGTCGGCTGCAACATCCACTGGCCTTATTGGTATTTAGAGTTCTGTTGTTATTACCACTGGCGCTAGCATGTTTAAGACCAAAATATTGAAGTTTATCCAGAGGCATTTTATATGCATTGTTTTTTTTCACAACGAAAATTTCAGAACTTCACAGCTGCTTTTTCTACTGTGGCTTTTTTGAGCGATATACTTATTTCGGCGTCCGCATGAAGGCGGGAAAATTTGTCGAAGCCCACGTAATGGGGACAATAGGAACGCCTTGTACGCAGCCCTACAGGGAGGCTCTTTCTCCATATCCTCATGATGGGTGACCACCCCCATCTCAGGATTCAACAACAACTCCCCATAATACCCACGCACATATCAAAGCCAAACAACTCCCCGCAACACGAATTCCACGTACCACACGGGGCGCAGTAAACAAGATGCCCCCGCCCTGCACAAGAAATACAAAAGCTACCCACAAGTCGTGTACATAGGCGCAGCGGGATCCAGTCACCATGAGGTCGTCATCACTATCGCTGTTTACAATTACCTCAACAAAAAACTATCTTCAATCTACCGCAGTGTGGGCGCCTTTCCCAGAACCGGCGGTAGAGGCGGGGATAGCGATGACACTTTCACTCAACCTATGCCTAGAACAACCACTACAGATTTTAAAATACGTCCGTAACATTTTGCCGCTTGATGCATACACATAGCGGTGCTCATAAGGTTCAATGTTTTTGTAAAACTGATCTGGCCCCCGTTTATTGCGGGATCGAGGGAAGCGAGGCAGGCCATGATCTCACCCTACTACCAACTATCCAGGCTTGGCCGAGCCTGCATTCCTATCACAGAGCCCGATCAGCGCGGGACCGTCTTGTCGATTGCCACGATGTTGGTACCTACTACCTTCTCTCCCCTAAATCTACCACGCAGGCAGATGAATCCCTCACAAAAGAGCGAGATTACGTCTGGCGCCTACTCCATTGGAGAAACTTCCTATGTGTTGCCCTTATGAACCGTAATCAACACAATCTTTACCTAACCTTAGCGTGGTCTTATGTAGCGCCTATGCAAATCTGGTCCACATCATCTGGTCATGCCTCGGGACCCATTCTCCGAAAACTCAATTTAGGAGACGTGTAAGGCCTCGCTTCGCAGCCCCTGACCCAGACTTACAGGTGGGCCTTGTTGAGGGGGTGGAAAGGTCGCCAAAAATTGCCGACTTATAGCCCCTACGAGCTCGCCCACCCAACTAAAGAAAAAGATGTCTTGTAGAGGCGGACCTTCAGCCCCCGAACTGTCGTTGACCAATTACTCATAAAAATGGCTCTCTCTCTCTCTCTCTTTTTCCCTAGTTTTTCCGCTGGAAAGTAAAGTCGAAAAAGTACCCTGAGGTAAGAAATGTGTTACTGTACTCAAGGTTTGTTTTTGTCTCCTTCTTTACAGGTTAAGCTTTTTCATGCATTTTCTTTATGAAGAAAAAGCGGAAACTAGTTTACAGAAGGAGTTTATCAGCTTATGGCAACTAACATCCCAATCCTACTGACCGTTTCCTTCTAGCTTTGAAGGAAACGAACTCTTGCTGGTTTGCTAAGGCAAAAGCTATGTTCCAAATTGTCTACAAACCAACAATGCAATCGCATATTATGTGAAAATATTGAGTAGTCATTTCGTACTAACACAGAAACTACTGCACACACAAAACAACAATTAGCCTAAATGGGAGTTTTTTACCTGAAATATATCTTTGAAACTTTTATGTACGCGGCTTGCCACAACGTTCGCTAGTACGATGGCAAAATAATACCACTTTACTCCGGTTCATTAGCATCCGCATTAACCAAGAATGTGCCTACCCCAAAACGGTGTATCTGGCTGTGAATACCGCGCTGGTGCATAGTAGAGTAAAAAACAACTCCCCGCCCCTCCTTCTGCTTCTTTTCCACACCTCCATTCGCTAACCTTTTTTGACAAATGACTGCAGTTGCTGCAGTGTGTCATCTGAGCTTTAGCATGCTCGTAATTTTTGGGGGGATGTGAACTTGCGGCCGCACAAATTTATCTGAGGTGCTTGCGGACACCCGAAACTCATTCTGAACTCTGTTGAACCAGTACGCACAAACGTGCGACGCACTGCAACCTGTATCATCCGAGTCATTTATCTTCGGAGCGATAGACCAATCCAGCCAACAAGCGTGAGGCCTAAAGGCAGTGGCCGCAAACAGAATGGGTGCTTCAAAAAAATATGGTTATCACTGCGCACGCCGATTGAAGGTGAATAACTCATCGCATAGGTTGGAATTATGGTTGTAGAGTTCTGCGAAAGAGAGAGAGGCGAAACTGTTTGGGCGTGAAAATAGAGAGAATAATTGAAGAAAGTTTTTCATGGATGTGACACTTGCCACATGGGCGAAATTGCTGAGAATAAATCGTGCTGCGTTATTCAGCACGAACTCAAGTGATGTTACCAGATAGTCATAGCTCGGGTACCAAAAGGTTTCTGCATATTCCAGCCTAGCACAAACCAATGATTTACTATTGTGATGGTGGGAGATTTAAAGTGGTAGTCTCATGGTTTATGGCACCCGATCACCTGTCCTGCGCAATAGGGCGATTTGGGTCGTGTTGGTGTGTTGGATAGAAATAAGATGCCTGCGACCAAGCAGCGAGACACTAACGTACGGGTCCGCTAGAGTAAAAATGCCGAGGCCTTCGACATGTTAACTCGCTATGGCAGGGATGTATGGTGATCGCTTGGAGCAAAAAGAGCGGACAGTGAAGCGCCTTCTTGTGCAGCAGCGTGAGTTCACGCGACAACAATAAAAAACCAGTGCTGCTGCCTCAAATTGTAGTATTTCGAGTAGCTGAGAATCATTCCTTATTGAGCAGCACTTGGCCCGCTTGGAACGCCCACGTTGCCGAACAGTCCTTGTTGTAATTCGCCGACTTTAAAAGTGACATTTTCGACAATGGCTTCCAGGACTAAGCATCCACTCATGACCGGCGTCCGTTCTTTTTGTGCACGCTATGCAAGTGAAGGAAGGAGGGCAGGCACGTGTGGGTGAATGTTTCAGACTCTTACCGATGTCCTTGTGGGTTGTGTTAGTGTGAGGCCTAAACGTGGCTGTGAAACCGCCCGATCCGACTGGTCTGGTGGGCTCAGTGGCAAAGTGTATTGGGTCGCATGTTGAACAAAAAGAGAGTTGTCTACGACGCGGGCGGGAAAGAGACACATTTACTTTTGTTCACAAGGACAAAGCTGGAGCCTTTCAAGTTTCCTCCCTTCAATTGGCTAGAATGTATGCCGTCTTAAAATACAAACCGACAACTTTTATGTAGTGCACTGCTCTGGCGGGCGTGTGGCTTCACAGCTCGTCCAATTTCACAGAGGGGAAGGGCACTAATATTTTGATGTACCCATCATTTTGGGTGACCTATGGCCCTTGTTGTGCCACATTCAACTCAGCAAGCATTTTCTGGTGTAAACTGCCTGCACAAGTTTGTGAAATGTGAAAAAGGTGTTGTTTACGAAATTCTCCTTCCTGGTGGCAAATCATACATCGGCCAGACTGGTCCCTGCCTCAATGAATGGCTGCGGGAGCACAAGTACGCGTGTTCGTTGATAATTGCGCCGAGAAACATGGCACAGCATTACGCAAGCTCTGGATGCACGCCTCAGTACCATATAACGGCAGTGCTCCTGAGGTCTAGAATCAAGATGATGAGCGAGATATGGAAAACCTACAGCGTGATGTCTCGAAAAGACGGGGAATATCTCAGCGCACCCTCTATCCCGTTATCAAAAAGAGAAATAGACTTCTTGTCGCGCTAAGAACTGAGCATGCGCTTCTCGTTATCCGTGTGCACTTGTAATCACACACGCTCAAACTTTTTGTATCTTTTTGTATCTTGTTATGCACTTTTTTTATGCAAGCACGTATATATATATATATATGTATATATATATATATATATATAGTCAGGTAAAAGATAAGAACAACTTTGCGGTTAACTTGTTTATTATAAATTACTCCGACAGTTTCGGAAGTGGAACTTCCTTCCTCAGGGACAATCTCACAATGTGAGATTGTGAGATGTCTCTGAGGAAGGAAGTTCCACTTCCGAAACTGTCGGACTAATTTATAATAAACAAGTTAACCGCAAAGTTGTTCTTATCTTTTACCTGACCGTTTCTTCTGGCCCGTTGCAAAACTCATCGAAATCTCTCTCTCTCTCTCTCTCTCTCTCTCAATATATATATATATATATATATATATATATATATATATATATATATATATATATATATATATATAAATATATATATATACAGAAAGATAGGTCCGCAGTCTAGAATGCCAAAGGAGGCATAGGGGTGTGGTTAGGCTCTTTTCTTTTTTACTACGGTTAATGAAGTAAAACTTTTTTAATATACAGAAGAAAGAAAGAAAGAAAAAAACACGCGCCCAGAGTGGGGACCGAACACACGCTTTTCGATTACATGTCGAATGCCTTACCAATTCGGCTATCTGGGCGACTGTGTTCTCCTTCACTTTCTGGGCTATTTATATTTACTAGAATTGTATCGGACACTTGAGGGTGGTAGCCAGCGCCACTCTGACTACACGGGGAGAAGGGGACCTTCTTTTCAACCCCCGGGGCGTGAATCCAACGTCTACAGCTTGTCATGAGCGGGTAACTGGCGGGAAGCCCTCTTATGCTACCTAGGCATTAAGGCTGCCTGAACCGAGACCCTCGCTAGGCTTTCGCAGAATTATTTAGTAAGGAATTGAGGGGCTCGTTGAGGAAATACCGAAAGATAGGTCAGCAGTCTACAATGCCAAAGGAGGCATAGGGGTGTGGTTAGGCTCTTTTCTTTTTTACTACGGTTAATGAAGTAAACATTTTTTTAATATACAGAAGAAAGAAACAAAGAAAAACACGCGCCCAGAGTGGCGACCGAACCCACGCCTTTCGATTACATGTCGAATGCCTTACCAATTCGGCTATCTGTGTGACTGTGTTCTCCTTCACTTTCTGGGCTATTTATATTTACTAGAATTGTATCTGACACTTGAGGGTGGTAGCCAGCGCCACTCTGACTACACGGGGAGAAAGGGACCTTCTTTTCAACCCCCGGGGCGTGAATCCAACGTCTACAGCTTGTCATGAGCGGGTAACTGGCGGGAAGCCCTCTTATGCTACCAAGGCATTAAGGCTGCCTGAACCGAGACCCTCGCTAGGCTTTCGCAGAATAATTTAGTAAGGAATTGAGGGGCTCGTTGAGGAAATACAGAAAGATAGGTCAGCAGTCTACAATGTCAAAGGAGGCATAGGGGTGTGGTTAGGCTCTTTTCTTTTTTACTACGGTTAATGAAGTAAACATTTTTTTTAATATACAGAAGAAAGAAAGAAAGAAAAACATGCGCCCAGAGTGGGGACCGAACCCACGCCTTTCGATTACATGTCGAATGCCTTACCAATTCGGCTATCTGAGCGACTGTGTTCTCCTTCACTTTCTGGGCTATTTATATTTACTAGAATTGTATCTGACACTTGAGGGTGGTAGCCAGCGCCACTCTGACTACACGGGGAGAAAGGGACCTTCTTTTCAACCCCCGGGGCGTGAATCCAACGTCTACAGCTTGTCATGAGCGGGTAACTGGCGGGAAGCCCTCTTATGCTACCTAGGCATTAAGGCTGCCTGAACCGAGACCCTCGCTAGGCTTTCGCAGAGTAATTTAGTAAGGAATTGAGGGGCTCGTTGAGGAAATACCGAAAGATAGGTCAGCAGTCTACAATGCCAAAGGAGGCATAGGGGTGTGGTTAGGCTCTTTTCTTTTTTACTACGGTTAATGAAGTAAACATTTTTTTTAATATACAGAAGAAAGAAACAAAGAAAAACACGCGCCCAGAGTGGCGACCGAACCCACGCCTTTCGATTACATGTCGAATGCCTTACCAATTCGGCTATCTGGGCGAATGTGTTCTCCTTCACTTTCTGGGCTATTTATATTTACTAGAATTGTATCTGACACTTGAGGGTGGTAGCCAGCGCCACTCTGACTACACGGGGAGAAAGGGACCTTCTTTTCAACCCCCGGGGCGTGAATCCAACGTCTACAGCTTGTCATGAGCGGGTAACTGGCGGGAAGCCCTCTTATGCTACCTAGGCATTAAGGCTGCCTGAACCGAGACCCTCGCTAGGCTTTCGCAGAATAATTTAGTAAGGAATTGAGGGGCTCGTTGAGGAAATACAGAAAGATAGGTCAGCAGTCTACAATGTCAAAGGAGGCATAGGGGTGTGGTTAGGCTCTTTTCTTTTTTACTACGGTTAATGAAGTAAACATTTTTTTTAATATACAGAAGAAAGAAAGAAAGAAAAACATGCGCCCAGAGTGGGGACCGAACCCACGCCTTTCGATTACATGTCGAATGCCTTACCAATTCGGCTATCTGAGCGACTGTGTTCTCCTTCACTTTCTGGGCTATTTATATTTACTAGAATTGTATCTGACACTTGAGGGTGGTAGCCAGCGCCACTCTGACTACACGGGGAGAAAGGGACCTTCTTTTCAACCCCCGGGGCGTGAATCCAACGTCTACAGCTTGTCATGAGCGGGTAACTGGCGGGAAGCCCTCTTATGCTACCTAGGCATTAAGGCTGCCTGAACCGAGACCCTCGCTAGGCTTTCGCAGAATAATTTAGTAAGGAATTGAGGGGCTCGTTGAGGAAATACCGAAAGATAGGTCACCAGTCTACAATGCCAAAGGAGGCATAGGGGTGTGGTTAGGCTCTTTTCTTTTTTACTACGGTTAATGAAGTAAACATTTTTTTTAATATACAGAAGAAAGAAACAAAGAAAAACACGCGCCCAGAGTGGCGACCGAACCCACGCCTTTCGATTACATGTCGAATGCCTTACCAATTCGGCTATCTGGGCGAATGTGTTCTCCTTCACTTTCTGGGCTATTTATATTTACTAGAATTGTATCTGACACTTGAGGGTGGTAGCCAGCGCCACTCTGACTACACGGGGAGAAGGGGACCTTTTTTTCAACCCCCGGGGCGTGACTCCAATGTCTACAGCCTGTCATGAGCGGGTAACTGGCGGGAAGCCCTCTTATGCTACCTAGGCATCAAGGCTGCCTGAACCGAGACCCTCGCTAGGCTTTCGCAGAATAATATAGTAAGGAAATGAGGGGCTCGTTGAGGCAATACAGAAAGATAGGTCAGCAGTCTACAATGCCAAAGTAGGCATAGGGGTGTGGTTAGGCTCTTTTCTTTTTCACTACGGTTAATGAAGTAAACATTTTTTTTAATATACAGAAGAAAGAAAGAAAGAAAAACACGCGCCCAGAGTGGGGACCGAACCCACGCCTTTCGTTTACATGTCGAATGCCTTACCAATTCGGCTATATGGGCGACTGTGTCGTCCTTCACTTTCTGGACTATTTGTATTTACAAGAATTGTATCTGACACTTGAGGGTGGTAGCCAGCGCCACTCTGACTACACGGGGAGAAGGGGACCTTCTTTTCAACCCCCGGGGCGTGACTCCAATGTCTACAGCCTCTCATGAGCGGGTAACTGGCGGGAAGCGCTCTTATGCTACCTAGGCATCAAGGCTGCCTGAACCGAGACCCTCGCTAGGCTTTCGCAGAATAATATAGTAAGAAAATGAATGGCTCGTTGAGGAAATACAGAAAGATAGGTCAGCAGTCTACAATGCCAAAGGAGGCATAGGGGTGTGGTTAGGCTCTTTTCTTTTTTACTACGGTTAATGAAGTAAACATTTATATAATACACAGAAGAAAGAAAGAAAGAAAAACACGCGCCCATGGTGGGGACCGAACCCACGCCTTTCGATTACATGTCGAATGCCTTACCAATTCGGCTATTTGGGCGAATGTGTTCTCCTTCACTTTCTGGGCTATTTATATTTACTAGAATTGTATCTGACACTTGAGGGTGGAAACCAGCGCCACTCTGACTACACGGCGAGAAGGGGACCTTCTTTTCTACCCCCGGGGTGTGACTCCAACGTCTACAGCCTGTCATGAGCGGGTAACTGGCGGGAAGCCCTCTTATGCTACCTAGGCATCAAGGCTGCCTGAACCGAGACCCTCGCTAGGCTTTCGCAGAATAATATAGTAAGGAAATGAGGGGCTCGTTGAGGAAATACAGAAAGATAGGTCAGCAGTGTACAATGCCAAAGGAGGCATAGGGGTGTGGTTAGGCTCTTTTCTTTTTTACTACGGTTAATGAAGTAAACATTTTTTTAATATACAGAGGAAAGAAATAAAGAAAAAGAGGCGCCCAGAGTGGGGAACGAACCCACGCCTTTCGATGACATGTCGAATGCCTTACCAATTTGGCTATCTGTGCGACTGTGTTTTCCTTCACTTTCTGGGCTATTTATATTTACTAGAATTATATCTGACACTTGAGGGTGGAAACCAGCGCCACTCTGACTACACGGCGAGAAGGGGACCTTCTTTTCAACCCCCGGGGCGTGACTGCAACGTCTACAGCCCGTCATAAGCGGGTAACTGCCGGGAAGCTCCTTAGGCTACCTAGGCATCAAGGCTGCCTGAACCGAGACCCTCGCTAGGCTTTCGCAGAATAATATAGTAAGGAAATATATAAATATATATATATATATATATATATGTGTGTGTGTGCGTGTGTGTGTGTGTTGTATTGTACGTTCATAAATCAGTTGTTAGTTTGCGCTTCGTCCTTGTTTACGAGTAAAAGTTTAAGCGCTCTCCATTCAAGCCATGCAGCACCAACTAGCCCCTACAGATGCTCTGGTAACGCTTCCTATGTCACTGTACCGGCGATTCTCCACCCGTAGGGCAGGTTCTGTGCATGAGAAAGGGTGTCATGCTCGGAGCGTCATGGTCAAGATCGAAGAGTGTAAAAGCAACGCAGGTATCACTAGTCTGAGCTTAATTCAGGGTATGTGGCACGCGAGCCGAAGAAGAGAGTCCGCCCTGTGAACAGCGATGGAGAAGGTCAGCTAGTGTGTCTTGTGTGAGACGAAACCTTCGAAAAGCGTAACACTGAAAACTGTACACAAACAAGCCGACCAATGGTACGAGCGCTTCCGAACTAGCACTACTCACCATTCTGCCAGCAAGTGACCTTGTTGCGCTGTATTCATGGCACATCATTTGGAGAAGAAGCTGAAGTTAGCCGAGACACTAGCAGGGAAAAGATTTTCTTAAGACGTACAAGCGGCGGCCGCCGCGGCTGGTGTAAGCTCTTACGCAAGTATTTGTGATCATCGTAAACTAGGGACGAAAGAGATGTTACCACATTTGGCTCCTTTGTACAGTGAATCTCAAGCCGTGCGTTTCACTCTGCATACCCCAGGTGACGCCGTCGTTACAAGATCAGCTTGCGCTGACCCGCACGTCCAAATCGGCCGCCGTTTTCTTATAGGCAAAAAGAGAGTTTATTTTTTTTTTTTCATTATATACACGTAACTCTTGCCGTTGTTTCCTGTGTCAAACAAAATAAACCACGAGATGCGACCTTCGTGTGAAGTTTGAGCGCGAGCAGGGCAGTGGCGCTCTTCGAAAAATTCTTTTAAATGTTCCAGTTATGGTTGCACCACCTGTATATTTAAAAAAAAAGAAATGCTTTGCCTTCGAACTTTATAGGAGTTCCATCTATGGCGAATTCGCCAACACTTCCCGCACCTGGTAATCAGCATAGCTTATTACCGTCATTGCAACTAAGAGCATTAGCATTCGCGACAAGCGTCAAGTACACTACATAGGAAGGGTAGAGTGGTACGATTTATAGGCATCAGAGGACGACAACACTGATTCCGTAACTGCAAAGATTCGCGGGGTGTTATAGCCAGCTTCCGTAGGTTTGTCTTTCGCATTAATGTTCTTAGTTAAAGGTTACAGCAGGAAGGATTACGCAAAATAAAAAAGAACAAAACACGGCTGCGTAATAATCTGTTAGACCTCTTCAACATTTCTACCAGGGCTTTCTTCAGAAGAGCACTGTGCTGTGTGGCCTGCATAATCCACAAAAACATGTGGTATAGCGGACTTTGTTCGGCTTACAATGGGCACTGGAAAAGAATAATGCAGGAATTCGATTGTTCTTTTAGCGGTCGATGGGGCTTCCGGCGGTACTCGGAATCGCACAGCTGTTTGCTTACGCCTCCGAAAGGAGCCCGCCTGCGAATAAAGTTAGTATCATCCCCTAACATAAAGTTAGGTGAAGCAGAACGATCCTGAATTGTGCTGATGCTCTCGCAGTGGCGCAAATCTTCTAGCACACGTTAGAGCGGCCAGTTGGGATCCCGTAACCAGTATCTGGTCAGTGCGCAAGAAAATCGGAAGAGAATTCCTTCGGTGCCGCACTGCATCGAACAGGTAGAAGTCTCGATTTTAATTTAGCTTTCTGTACCGTAGTGGTTTTGAGAGGGAGCGCACAATTTGTGTGAAGATGTCGGATAAGATTTATGAGCCTCGCGAAGACTTTCCTGCAGACCTCAACCATTTCCGCACGCGGCTTTCTCAAAACCGGGGCTATCACTATAACTTCCCGGTAAGTGACTCCGCACGCCATGCCAAAAAAGCCTTGTATTCGAAAAATGTTCCGCTCCTACCAACAATATTTATTGCTTTCAGCAGTGCGTAAGGAAGAATTGTGTAATCGAATTTTATTCGTGCCCCAAATTGACGAATAATATGGGCACAGAACGAAATTCAATAAATTCTGTCAGAAATGTGCACTGCACAAAATGGTACAGGAAGGGAAAAACCGGTTAAAACTTGCAAGTTTTATGCTAGGGCCAAAATATTGAAACATTCTTGAAGACAGTCCCCATGAAGTAGCATTCTCAGCTGCGCCGCAGAAGTCATTTAAAGTTTACACCATCTTCCCGCGAGGGAAACCATGGGTAGATGCCACGCATCGTGGGGTTTTCGTTGCGTTTCGGTTATGTTGTTTGCATTGAGCGTGTCAATTTGTTGTTGTTTCTATTATATTACGTACGGCTTCGCCGAGCATCGCGATAGCAGGCCTGTTAGACTCCATTCAAATCATCGGTGGTCATCGGACGTCATCGGAGCGGCGGAACGACTGAGCGGAGCGGCGCAGTTACCGCGTTTATATGTACCGCTCGTTAACGTTGAGGGGAATAAGAGACAGCAGCGCATGCGCATGTCTTAGATGTTTAACGGAGCGCTAACGCGCGCAGACCCACAGCTGGCACGGTGACGGTAGCGAGCGCTAACACGCAGATGGCGCTGCGGTGAGAGCGGCGTTAGCGCGCAGCTGGCGCGGCGAGGACAATGGGGCAGGGATGCGGACTACGGACGACGGAAGACGCCGGAGGGACAAGGCGAGTTAAAGAGATCCGTCGCATTTCATGTTTTTAAACACGGCCACACTAAGCCCCAGCTAGTCACTGCCAGCTTCGTGCACGCACAGTGCATCTTGTTATTTGTTGTTAAAAATGCGGAATAATGTTCGTTTTATTAGTTACAAATACAACCCATAGTTTTTGAAATTTTCTGTAGGTAAATACATTCGCAAAGGCTCTCCGCTCATTAAAAAGTATTGTGTGTGAGTTGTGAAACATTGGTTTCAGTTAGGTCAATACACTATCATTCGGATCGCACGCCCGTAAGTCGTTTCTTTTTTGACAAAGCCAAGGCAGAAGCCCGCTGTGCTGGAAACATTCCATGTCAAAGGCGCAACAAAGTTCAATGCAAAAATGCAGTTACTTTTGAACCGGAGTCCTTGCTCAGAGGTAGAGCAATCGTCGCGTATGACGGAGGTACCGGGTCGGAAGCGTTGTAGTGCTGGGCACCCTGCTTTAATGGGTACAGGCATCCTTCCTTGGTCGAAAGCAAACTCTTGAAGAGGAAGTCACGCTTGGAAAGCTGGCTTTACCCTTGCGAGCGCCCCCGATCCATGTCCACCTGGAAGGCCGTCTGCCATTCATGCCAGGTTGTTGCGTTGCCAGGGGTGAAAGAGTCTGGCGACATGTCCTGTCAGAGGCGGTCACCGAATTGATCATGTACCGTGGCTGTGCAAGTCACCACGTGCATTCATGTGCCTTGAAGGGGCCGGAACCTACCTTTAAATTGGTCGCAGCGACTGCCTGCCCTGACCTCACCCCTGCGTGGGACTACAATACTTCGGAAATTCACATAGCTTTACAGGAAATCACCCCTTGTAGAATGGGGTGGCTACAGAATTGCAGGAACTTTTTAACTTATCGTGATGGTCGTGTGCTAAACCACTCGTATCGTAAGCGGGAGGCACCAGGTTCAAATGATGGGCAGCCGGATACCCACTGTTTTCTTCAAAAAATACAAGCGTCCTAAATCGTTGCTCCTCTCGACGTTACAGCAAACGATTTAAGTTTAACCCCAAGCATCCACGGGAAGCCTTGTCGTACGTCGCACGAAAATCTTCGGGATGGGTCTGGGACCGCTGTACACCCACCAGTTCAAAGGGTGCAAGAGCCCCCAGTCTCGGGAGAGGTAATGGGCTTGGACAGGCACTACCACTGTGGGAGACGTGGGCCGTTCTTCCGGTGACGCTGGTCACTCACTGAAATAAAAATGGGATCAGGCGCCTTCCCCCGCCCTCCCGTACGGGGGACGCGGTGCACTGGCAACCGTAACACCACGTAGGTTTGTAGAATGGTGTATGCGGATGTCAGAAGTACTTCTGTTTCGCTGGGAACCAACCACTTATATCGGTTAAAGAACCTCTTGCACAGCTGATCTCGTGCTTCGCAAGTTACCCGGTTTCATCGGGAAGTTCCCCGGTTGTAGGGGTCGTGCTTTTTCAACTGCAGCGATGCCTCAGAGGTACAGCGCTCGCCTCGTATGCGGAAAGGTACCGGGTTGGAATCCGCGTACCACCGCGCACCCACCAGTTCGTTTACTGGGGGCAGGAGTCGCTGGTCTAGAGTGGATCCTTGAAATGGGAATCCGTGCCTGGATAGCTGCCCTTACCCTTGGATGGGCCCTTAATTCCTGTCCATCTAGTGGGGTCCCTGGCCAACATGTCTAGTTGTCACATTCCCAGCGGTGACAGACTCTGCTACACGTGGTCTCCTACACGCGGTTGCCTAGTTGAGCATGCACCGTGGCTGTGGAAGTCCCCATCTGCAGTCGGGTGACTACGGGGGGCCGGGAACCTACTGGTAAAATAGGTACAAGTGACTCTGGCCTGGTTCTCCACCCTTCTGTGCGACTACAACGCTTGGGCAGTTGTCCCGGCTTGTGCAGGAAACGGCCCCTATAGAATGGGGTGGCTGCAACAATGCCACTTTTTTCAAACTCAAAAAGCGCATCGCTGAAAACATCACAAACAAAGCAACAGGAGGAGCGCCTTGTAGCATTGCCTTAATTTTCTCAGAATCCTCGCAAGAAGCAACTTGAATAAATGACAGGATGTCTTTGGTGCGAACTTTCTCAGAACACCATTCCACATAAAAAAAACAATATTTTCTATTCAAATACTTCATTTTCCGAAACCACTTTTTAGTGTTTTCTTATCGGTAGAAATTAGAATTGCGAAACAACATTGTGTAGACAAAATACGGATGGTCTCATCAAGACTTTTATTTACAGTATATTCGGCCGGCAATATTTGCAATTTGTGTTTGTTATATGCATATATATTTTAAAAATCAATTACCACTGCCACCATTATTGTTCTAGCTCAGAAGAAGGCCTGATACATTTAACACATAAAGAAAATATTTCAGCTCTGTACATCTAAACCATTTTTGAAAATGTTGCTTACACTTAAAAAAAGCCAGATGACTGGAATTTTACTGTTAAAAGGATTGAATATTTTAGTATGAGATTGCGCACATGGTAAGCAGATATTAATTACACATATCCTCTGGGATTTCAAGTTGATTGTTCAATAAGCAGGCAGGTTACCTGCTGACGTATTTGTACAATTACGTCAAATTTCCACACACCTTGACTTGCTTCCTTCGGTGGGGTGCAGAGTGTTTTCAGCGTAATTCGCTGGAATTACAAATACATATTTTTCAAAAGAAACACAACATAATGGAGCACCCTATTTACAGGAAAACAGGACATCAGCGCAGGGATGTCGGACAATACTAAGTACGATTCACTATTTGCGGGTCACCCGCGCGCACGTGAAGCTATTACGCACGAATATGTTGTGCTTCCTTCTGTATAGCGCAGTTATGCGCCGTGGAGAACTTCAACTAAAAACATGCAAAAGACGACATACGGGGACTGTTTGTAAACTGCACATGGAGCGCAGTGGTGTGGTTGCACCTTCGCAGCAGGGGGCCCACATCTCTCCCCAAGAGGCCAAAGCCGATTGTCCTTTTCTTAAGCCAGCCTATGTAGAAGACGAGAGCACTGCACAGTCCATTTTTTCGACCCCCGCACAGCCGGGGGCCAATTTTTACGTTGCGCGGGCCGAAGAAGCCCGACCTAATTATTAATGAGGAGACCCGGGCCTGGTCTGGGCACCGAAATATTTCTGCGTTTGCATCCCAGCCAAGCCCCGCAACTTCTATTTAGGCCTCAGCCCGGCATGAGACCAAGAAAGACACTGAGTGCCGGGTATTTATGTGTTATGCACTATATTACACTCTAATGGAAACACGAATGTATTTTTCATATATGAGGCGAACAGTGGCTGGTAGGTGAGAGGGCACCATACTTCTAGCTTTTTCTGGTCTTGTCAGGAATGGGCAGTTCATGGCAGACAAGAACACTTAACGTAGCAATCCAGAAGTCGAAGCCCAATACTTGCAAAAAATTTGACAACACATTGTCCGGTCTTCCAAGACCAGTTGTTAATTCACCCAATTCGTTATTTTTTTCTGCCTATACCTTGCTGCTGACATTTCTATCTCCGGAGTTTTCCTCTTCATGTGAGGGGAAGAAATATTTCATGCAATTTCTGTATTGAAACTGCATTTACGGCGTGCTTTCGATAACACTTCAATTCCCCCGAAAAAATATCGAGTGTCTCGCAGACGGCAAGATTTATCTTCTTTAACTACACAAATAAAAGTAGCCCAGCTTCGCTTGCCAAAAGTCACGAAGCCCTATGTTACCGGCGAAACATCTTGGCGTTCGATAATCGTAAGGCTAAGCTTCATGCAACTTTCGCTGGCGCTCCGGACGGGCGGCTTGCTTTGCTGTAGAGCCCGGGACTTCACCGTCTTTGCCAGGAGCACTAGTATATACTCCGTTTCTTAACCTGAAACGCTGAAAATTCAAGAAAGCGTGATTGAGTGGTCTCTGCCGCGGTGTTCCTGTAGTATATGGAAGCTTTAGTCTCAAGCGGCATTTCCGACATCAAATGAATTTTGTGTTCATCCGCAACTCTAACGGCGTCTCGCCATTTGCGTGACGTCGGTGACGTGCGTATGAAATCAGAAATACTTGTAATAAGGCCGCGCTCGCTTGCACGCCGCTATCGTGCCGTCCACCGTCAAGACACGTGCGAAGTACGTAGGCGCTGTAGGCTTGTTGTGTTACTATTGTGCTGAGGTGCTCCCATTGGGCGCTTTGCCACCGTTCGTTCCGTGTCCGTCTTTCCGGGTCGAGATATGTACGTCCGAAAATCGGGGTGGGCTGTTGGCGCGACATTTTCAGCGCTTTTGAACTGCAAACACCAACGCTGCATCTATTGCTGAAGTGATTGTGGAACGTGTGTCCGGGTAACGCACCCTCTCTGATACAATATCAGTGGCTTCTTTCTACGGCAGTAGCGATAGAAATTTCAAGGGTTGTTTTTCTGTGGTGCGAAGGTCGGATGCGCCCGATGTCGAGTGCGAGGCCTACGTAGTTTGTGCCCGACCCCTGCCTTATTGTGCGCACATGTGTGGCGTGGTTTTTGTAGCGAAAGCTACACTACGTAACGTCGCGCACTGTTCGCGGGGTTTCCATTTTTGCCTTTCACAGCTAGATGTCAAGCCACACCCAATTCCGCAAGCACCCTCAATCAGCAGTCGCATGGGGGTGGAGATAGATAGTAGGCAGGGAAAAGATAGGTTTATTCTTTGATGAAACCAGCACGAACTTAAGCAGCCTCAAATGAAGTGGAACTAATGTAGAGCCGTTGATCTAACAAATAAACTCATTTAATAGTATCAGGAAGGGTGCATATGGACACTTAAAACAACACAATAAAAACAGTGAAAATGATGAAATCTAGTTTATAGAAGTCATGGTACTAAGACAAATATATATAGACACCACTACAGTCGTAGTCCAGCCAGATATGCCATCTCTTTGTGATCAAGACGCGCTTGCTTGACTGACACACTTGTCTCCGCTTTCCGCTATGTGGAACACTTCCGTAATTTCGCGGAGCGTTTCTAGCTGTCATGTGAGTGCAAACCATGTAATAATGGCCCCATTCGTAGCTAAATTCGTAGGTATGGAACGTGAAAGCTACGTAAATGAAGCGTTGCTATAAAAGTGATCTAGGACCAAGCTTTCGTCCTTGGTAATGCGGAACGTTTATTGTGTAATCTGAAAAAACTTTTGACTTTCCGCGTCATATCGTGTTCGCCCCAAATAAGTTTTCCGACCGAAAAGCTATTCATTCAAATCGCTTCACTTCACTGCTGGGAATGATTGCGAATCAGTTTAGTTCGGTTTTAGATGCAGAGCATCTCTTGCTCGGGGCTATGTCCGGCGTCCGTCCGTTGTTCGCACCTCTCCCCCCAAAAAAGGAAAACGGTTAGCGGCCCCCGGTTTCGATCCCACGACTCTCTGGCCGCAACGGGAGGTGCACGGCGCTCTTCCCACTGCGCTACAAAACCGAGACAGGAGCAAGTGCTACGAACACGCCTGATGTCCTTGACTGATTCAAACTACGCCAAGAAGCTAGTGATACAACCAAGGCACGCGATGCTGAACGTCAACGAAAACGACGAACTTAAAACTTTAGAGGAGGATGTTGAATTTCCCGTAGGAAAACTGTTGCGGGAAGCACCTCGCGCCTTGCAGCTCAACCAGAGAAGAGGAAGAGGGCGGGCAGCGGGGTAGGAGCGTGAGCAGGCAATAAAGAAAGACGAGAACCAGGAGGTGTTCGATCAGGTAGCGCCAACCAGCCAACCAATGCCGATGTCAGTCTCTTCGCTGTCTCTATATTTCTCTACATTCTCTGTCTCTACATGGGGGTTAACTTTACGTTCCCATTCGTGCTCCGATAAATGAAACATCATAACGGCAACACAATAGAACCCATACGGAACCCTCCCTTGTTGCTTCGTCCACACACCCACTGCGCATGCGCGTCTCTCCTCCATTCTGCTCTTGTACAGCTGTATAAAAGCAGGTGCGCGCGCTGTGCGGCGTTCAGTGTGCTCCGAGACACCACCTGCGCCAGTTCTGCTCCGGTGTGGAACCTACACGGGACCCCCATGCTTTGCATAACCACATAGTTCCCTCCGGGGAGATGGTGTAATTTTTTTTGAGTCTGTGGCAATTTTGGTGCAGGTATTACCAATTCTGTCTGAGATGTGCCTGAAACACTCTGCAGTGAAGTATCTATTGCGGACTGAGTCCGACACACCTTCGAAAGTTTCAGCTTTGATATTGAGAGATTACGTTTGGTTTAGGGCTGCGGAATGCGAGGCAGTCTAGCGTCTGACGTGTATTCCGCATATTTCTAATGCCCCATTGCGCATAGTAGCCTCGTGCAAATATTGAAACTTGTTTACCCGACTACTGCCCTGAACAAACCCACGGATTTCAGTCGTTTGCTTCGCCTCAATGCACATTTAGCAGTGGCACGGCCTATCTTATGTAGCGCCACCTATTAGACAATCTTTTGACCAATAGTGCTGAGCGTAATGTGACGGAAGGATGCATGCACTCGGTTCGGTTTCATCAGAGCTGGCTCGGTGGATGAAACGTGGAGCCACGAGGTGGCCGATCTTCTTCCCAGTTACGCTCCGATGAGCTGGTGCTCATACGATCCTTTCTTGTCTCGCTGCTGGTCTCTGATGGCATATTCGAATTGTTGTGACATGCAATCGAACCTCCGAAAAGGTGGAGCACTCCGGCTTAGAATCTGTCATGGTAAATTGGCGCTGCTTTGGGTAAGCGCACGTGCTATCGCCGTTTCCTCGGCTTGGAAGGAACAGTGTCCATGGACTGAGATGCTGCACCTTTCGAAGGCTGCATAACTGTAGTGCATAGGACGGGAAGCTATTGAAGAATTCTATCGGATCCCCTCCGTATCAAGCCAGTTGATCGCTCCCCTTTTTTTCTCAAACTCTAGAGGCTTCCTAACTATTACTTAATGTAAAGACTTTCTTTGAAAACCATTTGACGCATATAAAATATGCATTAGGCAAATATTTTTAACTGCCGATCGACATGTCAACCTTATGGAGGAAACAAAATACCAGAGCAAAATGTTGAAAAAGCGGCATTTTAGAGCATTCCGTTGGTCATCATATACCCTTTCGGCTATGTTCGGCGGTGCTAAATTTTCTTACTGGTCGAGCAGGAGAGCACTGCAAAATTTCCAACTACGGAGGACGCCAAACCTATTGTGGTTGATAGGAGCCTTTATTTCACCTTAACAAACACACGAATTCTTCTGATCCAAAATATTCTGCATGCTACTGTGATGTATTCTATTTCGCTCATCCAGTCATCTCGCTAATTCAGCAATGTCGACACGCTAATAGGCATTATTCGACATTTTTTTGCTGCCCCATATAAATTTGGCAGCGAGCGATCCATGCACGAAAGCATTTTTGCCCCGCTCACCAATCTGCTCTATCTCGCAGCACCGCCCCTCGAACTGCAGCATAGGGTAAACCTGCTGGATCTACCGCCTGAGGCATGACACGTGTCGACGAAGCTTGCTGAACTGCCGGTGCCACGTTCCAGGGAATCGGACTGCAGAGCGCCTGCGCGGAGCATCGCTGACACGCCTTCGGGGCCATATAAAGCCATCCTCAGCTACAAGCTTCACATTGCAGCGAGCGATCGAGGCACGAAAGCTTTTTTCGCCCCGCTCACGAATATGCTCTATCTCGCAGCACCGGCCCCTGGAACTGCAGCGTAGGGTAAATCTGCTGGATCTAGCGCCAGCGACATGACACATGTCGACGAAGCCTGCTGAACTGCCGGTGCCACGTTCCAGGGAATCGAACTGCAGAGCGCCTGCGCGGAGCATCGCTGACACGCCTTCGGGACCATATAAAGCCATCCTCAGCAACAAGCTTCACATTGCAGCGAGCGATTCAGGCACGAAAGCATTTTTCGCCCCACTCACGAATCTGATCTATCTCGCAGCACCGGCCCCTGGAACTGCAGCATACGATAAACCTGCTGGATCTACCGCCTGCGACATGACACGTGTCCACGAAGCCTGCTGAACTGCCGGTGCCACGTTCCAGGGAATCGTACTGCAGAGCGCCTGCGCGGAGCATCGCTGATATGCGCTCGGGACCATATAAAGCCATCCTCAGCTACCATCTTCACATTGCAGCGAGCGATCCAGGCACGAAAGCATTTTTCGCCCCGCTCACGAATCTGCTCTATCTCGCCGCACCGGCCCCTGGAACTGCAGCGTAGGGTAAATCTGCTGGATCTACCGCCTGCGACATGACACATGTCGACGAAGCCTGCTGAACTGCCGGTGCCACGTTCCAGGGAATCGAACTGCAGAGCGCCTGCGCGGAGCATCGCTGACACGCCTTCGGGACCATATAAAGCCATCCTCAGCTACAAGCTTCACATTGCAGCGAGCGATCCAGGCACGAAAGCATTTTTCGCCCCACTCACGAATCTGCTCTATCTCGCAGCACCGGCCCCTGGAACTGCAGCATAGGATAAACCTGCTGGATCTACCGCGTGCGACATGACACGTGTCCACGAAGCCTGCTGAACTGCCGGTGCCACGTTCCAGGGAATCGTACTGCAGAGCGCCTGCGCGGAGAATCGCTGACATGCGCTCGGGACCGTATAAAGCCATCCTCAGCTACCATCTTCACATTGCAGCGAGCGATCCAGGCACGAAAGCATTTTTCGCCCCGCTCACGAATCTGCTCTATCTCGCAGCACCGGCCCCTGGAACTGCAGCGTAGGGTAAATCTGCTGGATCTACTGCCTGCGACATGACACATGTCGACGAAGCCTGCTGAACTGCCGGTGCCACGTTCCAGGGAATCGAACTGCAGAGCGCCTGCGCGGAGCATCGCTGACACGCCTTCGGGACCATATAAATCCATCCTCAGCTACAAGCTTCACATTGCAGCGAGCGATCCAGGCACGAAAGCATTTTACGCCCCGCTCACGAATCTGCTCTATCTCGCCGGTGCGTAGTTTTCCTTGACATTTTGCTTAGTACGCTTGGATCGCTCACTGCATGACCATGGGTGACAGACCCCCAAACAGTATAAAGGAACTGCTGAAGCACTTCACGGACATGACATCAAACCTCAAACAAGTGTTAGATGAAGTTAAAAAAAGCATGCAATTCATGAACAACACATTCGAGGACCTTTGTGGCACGAAGCAAGAGTTGGACAACCTGAAAAAATATAATGCCGCCTTCAAAAAAGAGAAAGACGAACTAGCAATGGCAATGCTTAGTGCAACGAAAGAGTTAACTGATCTAAAGCAGTACACTAGAAAGAACAACCTTGAGATAAAAGGAATCCCCAAAGAAAAAAATAATCGCTCGTGGAAGTTGCTCAAAAGATAGCAGGGAAAGTCGAAGTAGCAGTGGCTGCTGCAGACATTGATGTGGTACACAGAGTGCCGACGAACGAAAAAGACAAAACTAACGTGATTGTTCGATTTGTATCCCGAGCTACACGTGAAGAAGTTCTCCAGGCAGCAAAGAAAAAGCGGTTCGCAGCCAACGAAATAGGATTTCCAGACACGAATGCCGTGTTCATTAAGGAACACCTGTGTCCTGAGAATAAATCCTTGCTGGGCATGGCCATCGCAAAAAAGAAGGAGAAAAACTGCAAATTCGTTTGGGTCACTGAGTCGAAAATTCTCGCGAGGGATGCAGAAAACGCCAAGGCTATCCACATTGCCACTAAAGAGTACCTAGCAAAAATTGTTTAAGGTGAAACATTTTTGTACGCTAGCTGTCCGAAATGGATAATAGTGCTCCGAGTGGTGAATTTTCTTCGAATACTCCCACTATTAGTCTCCTACACTGCAACATAAGAAGTCTAAACCAAAATATGACTTACTACTTTCTCTTCTAACACGTCAAAATTTACAGTATGACATCTTAGCTCTATCAGAAACTTGGTTGAAAGATAAAGACTTTAATAATTTGCCAAACTACACGTTTGTATCACTTCCTAGAAAAGCTTATGCTAGTGGCGTTGGAGTTGCTCTCTACCTATCCACACAAATTCGCTACGAAAAACTCAGCTTAACCGAAACACGCTTAGCGGAACATGAAATGTTGTTCGTTGAATTAGAAAACAAAATTTCTGTTGGCGTAGTGTACAGGCCACCAGGGTCTCAAGTTCAGACATATATGTCAAAGATGGAGGACGTTTTGCAGTACTTTGCTAACAATAGCTGCAAGGCTATCATTTGTGGTGACTTCAACCTAAACACGGCCAATAACATGAACACGAGTACCAAACGTTGCTGTCATCCTATGGCTTTCAAAACCATATAGTAAACCCCACGAGAGTATCTGCAAATACGTCTTTCATAATTGACCACATACTATCAAACTACGATGAGAACTGTGTCCAGGCAGGAGTAATAACAGATGATATTACCGATCACTACCGACATTTTTTGTAGGCAACTGTTGAATATCGTAAAATTGAAAATCAACAGACGCAATTGTTGGAACCATTGGATTATAAAAAAACATGCCAGGGTTTAAAATAGCAAGACTTCTCATCAGGTTGCGAAGCAGATGCAAACATAGCTTACAATAGAGTCTCGAAATTTCTTTTGTCAGCCTGTGTTAAACTTAAGACTCAAGGAAGGAGCTACACCCAAGTTCTGTTAAGCACGATCCATTCCTTTCGCTCTCCGTGATAAGGTTTCTCAAGAACTTGACAGACTGGTAGCAATTGGGGTGTTATCACCGGTAGCGCATGCGAAGTGGTTTACGCCCATTGTGCCCGTTTTAAAGAAAGATGGAACCGTTCGGATTTGCGTCGATTTCAAGATCACGTTAAATCCTGTATGCGAACTGGAGCAGTACCCATTGACGGTGATTGACGACATGTTTGCGTGCCTAAACGGCGGAGAGTACTTCAGCACTCTCGACCTGTGTGACGCGTATAATCAAGTACCGCTTGACGAAGAATCGCATAGGCTATGCGTAATTACCACGCATCGAGGGCTATTTTGCTTCACGAGGCTGCCTTTTGGCATAGCGTCTGCCCCAGCCATCTTCCAACGAAAAATCGAAACAGTCCTGCAGGGGCTACCAGGCGTGCAAGCTTACCTCGATGATGTGTTGGTTGCGGAGCGACAGGGAAGCAACGAGACCCTGCGAGCGGTACTGCAGCGTTTCCGGGAGCACGGTGTGAAACTCCGTCTAGACAAATGCAAATTTAGTCAGCCTTCAGCCACGTACTTAGGGCACCAAATCGACAAAAACGGCCTACACCCCACTGAGAAACATGTGGAAGCAATCGCCCAGGCTCCAAGCCCGACAAATGTGCAGGAAGTACGCTCATTTCTGGGCATGCTGTCGTATTACTCCAAGTTCCTTGCGAATATGTCATCTTTGCTTGCACCTTTGTACCAGTTGCTTTGCAAAAATGCGGGTTGCGTCTGGGGAGAAGCTCAAGACACCGCCTTTGCCAACGCAAAGCAGTGTCTACTTGCGGCAGGGGTGCTCGTTCACTACGACCCCGCAAAGCCATTTAAACTGGAGTGCGACGCTTCTCCGCATGGCATTGGTGCCGTGCTGTTTCATACAGATGGAAAAGTGAACCGTCCCATAGGCTTCCGTTCGCGAACGCTGACCACTGCTGAGCGGAATTACTCCCAGCTAGAACGTGAGGCCTTGGCCCTTATTTTTGGGGTGACGAAATTTCGCGACTATCTTCTCGACAGAGATTTTACCTTGGTCACAGATCCCCAGCCGCTCCTGGGCCTGCTGAAAGCGGAGAAGCCGACGCCAGCGTTGGCCGCAGCTCTAATACAGCGCTGGGCTCTCTACCTCAACGGATTTCGCTACAAGCTTCACTATTCGCCCGGTAAGCTGCTACTAAACGCCGACACCCTCAGCCAGCTACCGCTGCAGACTCCAGCACCGCCAGCGAGAAGGAACCCCCAGAGTATGTTTACGCTCTACCAAGTTTCGATGATGGTACTGTGTCTGTCGAAGAACTCCAAGAGCTAACTGCGCGGGACCTTTTACTAGCGAAGGTCGTTGAGTACACCAAGAATGGCTGGCCGAAACATGTAAAGGACACAGAGCTGGTGCCATTCTCGCACCGCCGGTTAGAACTATCCGTGGCTCATGGGTTGTTATACTGGGGTCATCGAGTTGTTGTTCCCACAGAAGCACGAGAAGGGGTGCTACATATGCTGCATGAGACACACCAAGGGTCATCGGCAATGAAGGCTGTCGCCAGATCGGCATTCTGGTGGCCGGGACTAGACCGAGAGATAGAAAAACTCTCAGCGTCGTGCCACAACTGCGTGCAAAACCTGCCTATGCCAGCCTCTACTCAACCAATAAGTTGGCCAGCCGTTAAGAAAAAATGGTCTAGGCTGCACGCCGATTTCGCCGGGCCCGTCGCAGGCAGCATGATATTGGTGGTCGTGGATGCTGCCACTAAGTGGATTGAAGCCGTGCTCATGAGGCATGCAAGCACGCAGTCCACAATTGCCAGCTTCCGCAGCATTTTTGCCAGATTCGGTGTTCCACGCACAATAGTTACGGACAATGGCACGCAGTTCACTAGTGAAGAATTCGCCACTTTTGCGAAGAACAATAGCATCGCACACCTCCGTACGGCTGTGTATCACCCACAATCTAACGGACTCGCTGAACGAGCTGTTCGGACGATTAAGGAAGCTTTGAAGAAGATAAGCGAAGGCACATTAGAAGAGAAATTAGTGAAAGTTCTTTTCAACTACAGGAGAACGCCGTGCCACGAGGGAAATCCCCTTCCGAACTTCTATTCGGCTACCTGATCCGCTCTCGTTTGGACTCATGTTTCCCACCTTTCCCAGCGTCAACCCGGGAGACTGAAGAGTGGACACTGCCGCCCGACACAGCCGTGTACGCCCATAACTACGGCCAGGGGGAGAAGTGGACACCAGGGAAAGTTCAGTCCACAACAGGGTCTCGCATGGTCATCATACAAACGCCCGCTGGGGTGGTTCGACGTCACATAAACCAAGTGCGTTCCAGGCCGAGCCCGGCATCCGCTCGGAGCGGCGTTCACCGAGACCAAGACGAGGGGAGCAATGCGGCTGCAGCTGCGCCCACACCAACCGACAACGAAGGCGATTTGAACGAGCAGGCTGCATACCAGGTGGCACCCGAAAAACTACCGCCACCTATCCAGAAGGCGCAGGAACCCCCGCAAGTTTTGCGACGCTCTACTCGGGAAAGAAAGCCTGTACAGCGTTTTCAATACTAAGGGAGGAGAAATGTTGTAAATCGGCTTGCTTTGGTACCTCTCGCCGCCTGAGCCAGGCGTGTGACGTATCAACAACTCAGCGTCATGTCTTTCCTCGCCCTTTCTTCCTTCCCAACTCCCTCTCCCTTGCTATGCTTTAAATACTGTTTTCACAGACGAATAAATGGTTCAGTCCCCAGCGCTGTCTCGTCGGTCGTCCACGCACCGTGTGTGCGCCGGCTATGCAACACCTGCTAGGAGATATTTGTCCCCACTGGTATTAATCATCATCACCAGTAGCTTGCGGCTACCGCATCATCGGCTGTACATACTCATCATCACCGGCACAACGTTGTCTTCGGCTAATCATCATCAGCAGGGACGCTGGGTCACCATCTTGGTTCGTCCCCACCTGACGCCTCGGAATAAAGGAGCTGCGAAAGCAACGATCCCGTCATCTTCTATCTACGGCCTCAGAATATATATATATATATATATATATATATATATATATATATATATATATATATATGTATATATATATGTATATATATACATATATAAGCAGCAAACGAAAATTCTCGAGGAGCCAGAAGAAATAGTTGAGAAAATGGTGGTAGACGCACGAATTAAAACAAAAACAGTGGTTTACTGACGTCTCGACTGGAGGACCAGTCTTCATCTTGAGTAACCTACAACATAGGAGCGCGCACGCTTATATAGGTGTAGAAGGTGTGCTACAGTGCACTCTTGTTAACAACATAGGCGGGTTGGGGTGAGGGAAGAGGGACGGGAGGGCACTATCATGTGCCACTATACATGACGACAAACTCTTTTCTAAAAAGCCCAGCAATATACAACTTCATCCATAAAAAAAGGACTGGGTAGGGAGCTGTTCAAAAACCCTTTACATACAAATTACACGAATGAATGAATGGTGCCGGGAACGTCTCTACACACGAAATGCAACGTACAAGAACAACAAATACAGAACGGAAGCCGCCGGTGACACATCCATTCCTGAAAATACCAGTTACCGGCGGCGTGGGGCATATCAGGCCAGTTCAAAAGTTCACAGAAGTGACAGAAGAGCGCACGTGCCAGCAACGCAACCAATTATTTAGCTAGGTAGGAAGTATCTAGGTGTGTCCTGCGTGGAAGCAACTATTAAATAGATTGCCAATAAGGGTCAACAAGTTTCCGAGTATATGATAAAAGCATGTCACAGCGTGATGAAGGCATGCAAAGAAGTGAGTTATGAATGAGAAAATTTAGGGCGAACTAAACTGTCGAAGAAGCGGAGGGGTGGGGAAACCGCGCTTATAAAAAATGGTGAGTGACCGCGCGGACGGCGCCTTCACGATAACAAATTTACCCCCCAAAGTGGGCTGCCAACCGCGGGAGCGGAGGCGTACTGGGAATGCAGCTACTATTGCACAAAAAAAGGGAGAGAGACAAGGATGTGAAGGGGGGGAACGTAAGGTGGCTGACAATGATTCGTAGCGCAAATGAAGCTAAAAAAGAAAGAAAAAACAGAAAAAAGGAAAAAGGTGAAAATGCCTTAGGTACTCAACAAAGACGATAATTTCCCCAAACTCTCACTAATGCCTGACGATGCGGATTTGAACTTCTAAATTCGCGGATTAGTCGGTCATGGTAAGAGCGAAACTCAGATTCTAATACCATGGCTCTGAGGTGGTCAAAAGAGTGCCCAGGAAGGTTAACGTGTTTGACAACGGGAGAGATGGCAGAGTTTTGGAATTTGACTTGTGGTTATTAAACTAAGTTCTGAATGAGTTTTGTATTTGCCCGATGTATTGTAGGTGGCACATCGTACACTCGAGCAAATATACCACATTGGAACTATCGCAGTTCAGGTTTCCTCCGACTTTTAGACGAACGTCAGAGGCTGAACTGACCGCGGTATCCATTGTGTACATGTGCGTGTATATTTGACATCCAGGCTTCCCTCAAAGACTGCATCTTCCGGTCGTTTCACTCCTTATTTTGGATGAGGTCAGGACATCCCTAATGTTTTTGTTTCTCCTGTACACATCCTGTAGGGGCTCCGGAAAAATTAGTTTCAGGCGCTCACTTTGGGTCAGAATATTATTGTGCTTTTTTAGTATAGAAGAGAGTTTGGGAACATATGCGGAATGTGTTAAGACCAAGTTCGTTTGCGGGGTGTCGTTGGAGGTTTTGGTGCCTCTGAGAAGGTCTGAGCAATTCAGGTTTCGTGCTCGGTCTTTAGGGTTGTCAATTATATCAACGGCATATTTTTAATTCAAAAGTGCACTGCTTAGCTCCTTGCAATTATTATTGAAATCCTCTTCGTTTGAGCAAATTCGCCGAAAACGATGTGCTTGGCTATAGGAAATTCCGGTTTTGCAATGTTTGACGTGACTGCTTTGAAAATGTAGGTACTGTTGCTTGTCGGTCGCTTCTAGGTACAGTTTAGTGATCAGTTTGCCCTCTGAGACGGTGAAGTTTACGTCAAGAAAATTAACTGTAGGCGGAGAGTATTGCTAAGAAAAAGAAATGGAGGGATGCGCAGAGTTTAACGCGTGTATGAAGGTTAGCAGGTTCGTCTGCCGTGGGCGCAAATCAGGAATACATAATCAATGAAACGCTTATAATGGAGCTGCTTTAAGCTCTGGCTATTCAGAAATTCTCCCTCCAGGACCCCCATAAATATATTGGCATAGTTTGGCCCTACGCGTGTTCCCGTAGATGTGCCACTTTTTTGGACGTAGTGTTTTCCATCGAACTCAAAATTGTTAAGCTCTAGAATTATCCGAAGGAGAGTGCTTAGTGTAGATCCATTGACAAGTTTTCCAAAGGTTGCTTACCTGCAAGCGTTAGTTACTGCTTGGATTCCATCGTCGTGCGGAATATTTGTGTAGAGTAACACAACATCTATAGTAACCAGGGGAGAATTGCTGGGAATGTCCAAGTATAAAACGTCCAAAAGGAAGTGGTTAGTATCTTTAATGTAGGAAGGAAAACTATAAGCTATGATGATAATTATCGAGTCCACGTACCGCGAAAGGTGTTCCGTGACGGTGCCTATCCCCGCGACGATTGGGCGGTCGGGATTGTCTTTTTTGTGGATTTCTGGCAGCAAGTAAATCCTGCCGGCTACAGGATTAAGCGGAACAAGTGAATGGGGTGTTCTTTCTTCCATTACGCCATCATTCACCAATTGAGTGAGATGTTGTGTAACAGTTTCTTTAAAGTCGGCTATATGATCATTTTCGAGTGGTTTGTAGAATGATGAGACTGATAGCTGCCTCTGTGCTTCTTTGACGTAGTCAAGCTGGTTAAGTATAACTATTTTTTTTTTCAATCAATCAATCAAACTTTATTTCTATAATGCATACATTTACATGAATAAAATGTTGCAGTACAGAGGAGGTCCCGAAGTTAGAAAACTTTCGGGGGGACCTTCGTTAGAGAATAAGTCTAGTGCAATAAACAGGCAGCAAATAGTCAAAACATTTGTACGAATTAAACAAAGATTGCGTAACATTTCATAACAACAAGGCAAGAAAATTACCGTGTAACAGCGTTTTGTATGGTAGGTAAAAGAGATACTATCATGGTATAAATTATAAGCATGGCACGATGGTAGAGTTTAGCAAACAACACGTTTTGTGATCAGGTACTCTTTAAACTAACCATGTCCAACTAACCCTCGGCCCTCAGTCCCCAGCGGCTGCGAAGCAACTGACCACGGCGGCGGTCAGACCTGTGACATAGCAGAGGGTGCTAAGAATCCCTGGATCCGGACAGGCCGCCAATGGAATCTGAACCTGGCAACGTTTAACGCGCGAACCTTATCTAGCGAAGCAAGTCTCGAGGTGTTGTTCGAGGAACTAGAGGGCATTAAATGGGATGTAATAGGGCTTAGCGAGGTTAGGAGGGCAGGCGAAGCCTTTACGGTGGTGAAAAATGGACACGTCCTATGTTACCGTGGTCTAGAGGACAGAAGAGAACTGGGAGTGGGATTTCTAGTCAATAAAAGCATAGCTGGCAACATAGACGAATACTATAGCATTAACGAACGGGCAGCAGGTCTTGTAATTAGGCTCAATAAGAGGTACAAGCTCAAAGTGGTACAGGGCTACGCGCCCACATCCAGCTGCGACGAGCAAGTAGTGGAACGCTTCTATGAAGATGTGGAATCGGCAATGGCTAAAGTAAAAACACAGTATACCGTAGTTATGGGTGACTTCAATGCTAAAGTAGGCAATAATCAGGCTGGAGACAAGGCAGTTGGAAACTATGGTCTGAGCTGTAGAAATAGCAGGGTGGACCTACTAGTTGAGTTTGCAGAACGGAATAACCTCCGCATAATGAATACCTTCTTCTGTAAACGGGAGAGTCGGAAGTGGACCTGGAGGAGCCCGAATGGGGAGCACAAAAATGAAATAGACTTCATATTATGCGATAACCCTGGCGTCGTGCAGGATGTGGAAGTGATCGGAAGGGTAAGGTGTAGTGACCACCGTATGGTAAGATCTCGAATTAGGCTAGATTTGAGGGGGGACCGCAACAAGCTAGTACGAAAGAAGCCGATAAACGAACTAACAGTAAGACGTAAAGTAGCAGAATTCAGGATCGCGCTGCAGAAACGAAATTCCGCCCTTAACGAGGAAGCCGAGCTTACGACACAGGAAGCCAGCGAAAACCTTACACGCATCATCACGGAGTGTGCAATAGAAGTCGGGGGCACTATGGCTAGACAGGATACTGGTAAACGTTCACAGGAGACGAAAGATCTAATCAGGAAACGGCAAACCATGAGAATCTCTACCGCAGCTGACCGAATAGAACTAGCCGAGCTCTCGAAGTTAATCAATAAGCGTAAGACAGCTGACATACGGAAGTATAATATGGAAAGGATCGAATACGCTGTAAAGAACGGAGGTAGCCTGAAAGCACTGAAAAGACGTCTTGGCGTGGGGAAAAATCAGATGTATGCACTTAAGGATAAGCAAGGCAATGTCATCACAAATAGGGATAAAATAGTCACAGTGGCCGATGAGTTCTATAGGGATCTCTACAGTACCCGGGACATACAGGATAATGCCGAACTAGACAGTAGTTCAGAGGAGATAGACATCCCACCAGTAACGACCGAAGAAGTAAGGAAGGCTTTGAAAGAAATGAAAGGGGGCCAAGCACCTGGTGAGGATCAGATAACAGCAGACCTCTTGAAGGATGGCGGAGAAATTGTACTTGAAAAACTGGCAAACCTGTATACGCAATGCCTAATGACCGCAATGGTACCGGAATCTTGGAAGAACGCGAACATCATCCTAATCCATAAGAAAGGCGACATGAAGGACTTGAAAAATTACAGGCCGATCAGCTTACTGTCAGTCGTCTACAAAGTATTTACCAAGGTAATCGCTAACCGAATCTCTGCAACCTTAGATTTCAGTCAACCTAAAGAACAAGCAGGGTTCCGTAAAGGTTATTCAACAATGGACCATATTCACACGATCAATCAGGTGATAGAGAAGTGCGCTGAGTATACTGATCCCCTATATATAGCCTTCATAGAATATGACAAAGCATTTGACTCTGTCGAAACCCTAGCAGTCATTCAGGCATTACGGAACCAGGGGGTAGATGAGCATTATGTAAGAATACTAGAGGATATCTACAGTGGGTCTACAGCTACCATAATTTTCTATAGGGAGAGCAGTAAAATACCTATAAGGAAGGGTGTCAGACAAGGAGACACAATCTGTCCAATGTTATTAACAGCATCCTTACAAGAAGTATTCAGAACGTTGGATTTGGAACAGGTGGGAGTAAGGGTTAATGGAGAATACCTCAGTAACCTCAGATTTGCTGATGACGTTGCCTTGCTAAGTAACTCGGGGGACGAATTGCAAAGCATGCTTTCCGCAATGGGCGAACAGAGTAGAACCGTGGGCCTGAAAATTAATATGCAGAAAACTAAAGTAATGATCAATAACCTCGGGACAGCACAGCAGTTTGAGATAGGTGGCGAGGCAGTGGAAGTGGTAAGCGAATATATCTACTTAGACCAAGTTGTGACCCCAGATCACAACCATGAGGCAGAGATAATTAAAAGGATCAGAATGGGGTGGGGTGCATTTGGCAGACATTCTCAGATAATGAAAGCAGCCTACTATTGTCGCTGAAGAAGTGTATGACAGCTGCATCGTACGGGTACTCACCTACGGGGCAGAAACTTGGAGGCTCACTAAGAGGGTTCAACTTAAATTGAGAACGGCTCAGCGGGCAATGGAGCGGAAAATGATAGGTGTAACATTAAGGGACAAGAAGAGAGCGGAGTGGGTCAGAGAGCAAACTGGTGTTAAATACATATTAGTAGAAATTAAGAAGAAGAAATGGACGTGGGCAGGGCATGTAATGCGAAGGCAAGATAGCCGCTGGTCATTAAGGGTAACAGAGTGGATCTCTAGAGAAGGCAAGCGTTGCAGGGGGCGGCAGAAAGTTAGATGGGCAGATGAGATCAAGAAGTTTGCGGGGATAAATTGGTCACAGTTGGCACAGGACCGAGTTAATTGGAGAATAACGGGAGAGGCCTTTGCCCTGCAGTGGGCGTAGATAGGCTGGTGATGATGATGATGATGATGACTCTTTAAAAAGTTTGCGGAACGAATAGAATGTGGGGCATAACTTTTTTTCAAGTGGTATGCTGTTCCAGACGGATACAACTGTAAATTTAAGAGTTTGTTTTCCATAATTGGTACGCACTTAAGGGAGAACGAAGGGAGAACGAAAGATTGACAAAAAAGTATTAACAAAAAAACAAAACAAGAATTGACAAAAAAAATTGCGCCTCCTTTGTTTGGTTTTTTACAATATCAGTGTGGTGAGACAGCGTTTTCAATGATTTTTTTTCACTGATGGAGAGGTTCTGGCGGAAGGTAAACTGCTTTTTGTAAGCTTCAATGATGACTTGCGGCACAGCTTTGATATACTAATCTAAGCACTTGTCCCGTTCGGGGGAGGAGGGGGTGGTGTCAACTGTTGAGGGCTTGGAAGGAATTTAACAGTGTCACTACATGTCTCGCGGTCATGAAAGTATTCCTTTAATCTCATGGTACGGGCCAAATTTTCCAGATCTTTGAAATACCGGAATTTGAAAAAAAAACCTGTTGTTGGGCAAAAGCTCAAACCCCTAGAAAATATGCTGAAATTGTCGTTGGGCAAAACCGCATCTGACTAGTTGACTACGTTACTTCTCTCGACATCTTGTTGCTGTGTGACTGGTAAAGTGCGAGCAGTGGGCCCGTCTGGTTTAGGGAAAACATTATCCCGCGAGAATGTTTTGGCTTTGACTTGAGACAGCTCATCTCGAATCTTTAATTCGTGCGAGGCCAATGACTCGATTTCATGCTAGCGCAGATAGGGAAAGAGAATTTTTTTCGTTCCTTACCAAAAGTTCAAAATTTGTCTGGTAGCGATCAACAATTATGCGTATCCAGTCCAATGAAGCGGATTTGAGCACACCGTCCCACTTTTCCTTATTCGCTGGCGACAACTCAGGTGTGGCTGGTTTTAATTCTATTGCAAGACCTTTGGGCACAATGGAGGAATTGAGGTACTTTTTCAGAGTGGAGGCATGCACCTCATATCGGGCACGTTTGTCGGTTAGTTTTATGCCATGTAAAATTTCCTAGAGAAATTATGGTTGGTTGCGTTACCAGCATCAGTAGGGCACAGTCAACCCTGGCGGCCGCGGGGCAGGAACCTTGAAGTGTTCGAGCGGAGGTTGTACTGCCGGCTCAAAAAAGCTGCAGTGGAAGGCACCGCAGGGGCAGCGGCCGAGGTGGCGTAGCTGCGCGGCGGTGCTTTTGAGGCCAGAAGGGACGGCTCTGCCGGCGCGGAGTTGGCGGGACAGGTCGAAGACCAGGTTTAGAGGGGCGCCTCCTACTGAGGCACCTTTCATGGAGGTGGCTGGGCATGAGAGGGACATTTCGAAGATGGGGGGAAGGCCGTCTGCTGCAAGGACTCGTGCCGCAGGATGGAACTGCAGCGCGTGGTCAAGGTAGAACAGCGGTCTTGATCGTCTGCAGTAGTTCCGGAGCAGCCGACTGAAGAACGACGCCTCTCGGTATATACATATATATATATATATATATATATATATATATATATATATATATATATATATATATATATATATATATATATATATATATATATATATATTTATATATATATATATATATATATATATTATCAGTAAAGAGTCGGATACACAGCAAGAACAATAACAAACAAGGTTTACTTACGTAGCGGCAACGGGACTTGCCTTCATTAGAGTAAAGTTACATGATTTTGCTGTCGCAAACATTTCGAACACATTTCTTATATAGGTTTGCAGAAAACTGTGAGAAGGAGCGGAAAATGTTTCGGAAATCGAGAGTGTACATACAGTCGGGCTACGCCTATGTTACAACAACAACAAAAAAAGGCGGGGGGGGGGGGGAGCGAGAAAGACCAAAAGGGTTCGTGTTAACAAAACAGCGTTCAAGGTTGCACCATGACGGGTCAACGTGTGCCGCGCGGGCTGCAAGTTCAGACAATGCCGCAAACTAGACAGCCGCGGTTTGAAAAGAACGTGAATAGTATACAGTAAGGTATTCAGTGGCTGGGGAGACTGGTGGGGGCGGAAGCGAAGATGGGTGTGCCCCCGCGGATGAAGAGAATAGATAGGGGGCACAAAAGAGCAGTTCACAGAAGCTAGGAACTGAACAGGAAATAGGTAGGGTCACAAAAGGTTAAACATGAGTAGATCACAAAGAGTTAAACATTCTTAAAGGAGCCATGAAGAGAAAACACAAGTTTGGTTCATTCGAAAGATTGCCTTGTTAGAACCATAACGACACCACTTATAACGCAAACATCGCTCAAATGAGCTACATAATTAGGGAAAAAGGAAATGACCATGCGACCCACCAGCTCATTTTCCGCAACACAACCTATGATGTCACTTGAGAATGTTCTGCGATTGGCGGAGGCCGGCAAAAGCAAACGCATGTTAGGCAGGGCTTACAGTTTGCATAGCGAGCTAAATGCCCGTGAAACATACTGCACATTCTTTTTATGACAAAGAACGGGGGAGTACACGGTTGAAGTTCCGAACGAACACGCAGGCGTGTATGCCAATGCGCACGAAACTACCGTTGGCCGAGCTCGACATCTCGCCATTGGCACCGTCGCGAAGACGAATTTTCGGGTTTAAGGCTCTTCGGGGCCAACGAACCATCCCAGCACGCACAGCCGCCACCTTGCTTGGTATCGTAATCCCTTCACAGGAGGTTGGCCGTCATATCCTCAACCAGCAAAGGTAAAAATAGAAACCAGGGGGGTAAGGAACACCGAGCAGCAACGAGATAGTGCCACTCGTCGCACAGGTTTCGGTATGGAGGCTTGCTGCTATCGTTACGAGCTCGTTTACAGTTTACAACCACTCAAAACATCAGTTTGTTCGAGCACTTTACAATGAAATTTCGTTGCTGTGTTTTGAAATACCCATGTAGCACGGGCCAATCGTCGAGGGAGTGCGACATCCCCACCGGTGAGATCTCCTTTCATGCGCTGCCCAACGACGAACCTCGGCCGGCGAAGCAAGTGGCTACGTTTTGTCAACTTTGCAAACGGAGGCGAAAGAGAGCTAAAGGAAGTACGAGTGTGCTCGCTTTATTTCCGAGGAAGTGATTACGGCAGGGACCCGGACATGCTGGTGCTCGTCGCCGACTTCGTCAAAGCGCTCTGACCTTGGGAAAAAAAATTGCCGTACACACCGCGCATTGACGCTCGAATCTTTCTGGTCGGAGCAGAGAGCTCGAGCGAACGGCTTTCCATACACAACACCGGCCAACTGGCATAAGCGATACTGCTACTGAAATTGAAAATACGGCACATACGTACCAGTCTGTATTCGTCCGTCGCGACGGGGCTGACGAGGCCGCGGTGCCGACGGCTGGGTGTTCGTCTTTTGTGGCTATCGCGGAATGGTCGCTTTCCTGTCCACCGCGTATCCGACAACTCTTGCCGCTCGTGCACTTGGAAGCATTGAGCGTTCAAGTGGTGTGAGGTTGCTAAATGCAAGCCCGAGCTCCTCGGCGAGAGTTTTGTTCTCCGGATCAGGCGATTCCATGAATATAGGCTGCGGGTGCACAAAATTTTACTAGTATTTTTAAAATGGCCGCCGTCTCGGTCGACTTCCGCGTGTGGGTGCTATATGGAGTCGACATACTAAGTATCTGTTTCATGGACCGGCTCATGGACGCCATTGTTCACGTGACAAAATGTGCAATTTTAGCGGGAGATTTAAAATTTTGGCTTAAATTGCCTTATTTCTCAGTGAATAAAGCATCATTTGCTTCCGGGAAACCGCTTCGGGTACTATAAAACACCTAATCTTTCGAATAAAACAAACTTTTGTTTTCTCTTCATGGCTTCTTTAAGTGGTGGTGGGAAGGAGGCCTCCTTCCCCAGGACAAATGGCATTGTTGAGCCGCATTAGGCTAATAAAGCTGCTGTATAAGGAGAGTTTCTGCGAATTCTGATGGGAAACTCGAGGGTAGGAATAATGAACATAGTTATAAAAATTATGAAGCCGCTAATTTTAATGGACGGACAAGCCCGTTAGTTTTCCGTAACTTTGATTAATCCCAACTGTGGCTGACCCAAACATATAAAGGACATAAGATTCCAGAACCTCGCGGTCGTGGTGCGTTTTGAAGGCGGATTCTAAAATCGTTGCTTTGAGATGTTGAAATGCATGCCCGGGACTGTTCACATGTCTTGACAGTGGCAAATAAGCTGAGCTTTTTGCATGAGAGCGGTGATTATTGAACCGTATTCGGAAGGGAGTTTCAGTTTGGCCGATATATTGTTGCCTACAAACAGTGCACTCTAGAAGATATTCGACATTAGCGGAGTCACAGTTAAAGTTACCTTTTATATTTACGTAGTAGTCTGAAGCCGTGCTTTTGGCACGCTGTGTAGTGGTCATGTGTGGGCATACTTTACATCGGGGTTTATTGCAGGGCATGCAGCCAGTAGTTGCCGGTCGGTTGATACGAGAGTTAGTAGAAAAGTCGCCTAAATTCTTATTACGCCAGTAGACAACGCGTGGTGGTTCAGGGAATATGCTTTTTAAGCGGTGACTTTGCATTAGGATATTGTGATGTTTTTTTAGCACGGTTGACACTCTTGGAGCGGAGGATGAGTGGGTTAAAACTAAGTTAGTTTGCGGGTTCCCGTTCGGGACTTTTTTCTTACAGATTTCGTTACGGTGTAATTGGTTGGCATGGACAATAGCGTTGTCGATAACTTTTTCCGGGTATTTTTTATTCAGGAGGGCGGTCTTGAGTTCTCGACAGTTTGAGTCAGTCGGCTCAGTTTGAGCAAATTCTCCTAGATCGGTGGGCTTGGCTGTAAGGTATTGCTGTCTTGCAGTGTCTGACGTGGCTACTTCGGAAGTGCAAATACTGCCGCGTGTCTGTCGGTTTTCTATACAGTTTAGTTTGAAGCCGACCTTGGAAGGTAGTAACTGTGACGTCCAGAAAGTTTACACTGTGTTCTGAATAGGAATGAGCAAGGGAAATACTAGGATGGGCTAGGTTAAATGCCTCAATGAAGGTGGGGAGCTGCGTCTCACCGTGTTGCCAGATCATGAATATGTCATCAATATACCTTTTATAGTACATTGGCTTTAAATTTTGGGTGTCAAGAAAGTTTGATTCGAGGTGAGCCATAAAGATATTAGCGTAGTTAGGTCCGATTCGAGGTCCCATTGACGTTCCGCTTACTTGCACGTAATCAACTCCGTCGAACTCAAAATTGTTCAGTTCAAGAATAAGCCTAAGGAATGTTTGGAGAGCAGAAGAATCGATAGGCTTGTCGAATGATGACTGCTCATACGCAAGGGATACAGCGGCGATGCCATCTTCATGGGGGATGTTAGTATACAGTGACGCAACATCAAGGGTGACTAGAAGGCAGTTTTCAGGAATTTAAGTTTTTGAGATGTCTGAGAGAAAGTCGATTGATGATTGATTGATTTGATTGTAGGGTTTAACGTGCCAATGCAGCGCAGGCGATGAGGCGCGCCGTAGTGCAGGGCTCCGGATTAATTTTGACCACCTGGGGATCTTTAACGTGCGCCGAAATCTCCTACACACGGGCGTTTTTGCTTTTAGCCTCCACGAGAAAAGCGGCCACCGCGGCCGCGAAAGTCATTGGTATCCCGAGAGAAAGTCATTGGTATCCTTAATGAAGGAGGGAAAGCTGGGCGGAATGTCGCAAATGAGATTATCCACATAACGCGAGAGGTTTTCGGTAACAGTGCCCATGCCAGAAACAATGGGGCGCCCTGGGTTGTTAACCTTGTGAGTCTTTGAAAGTAGATAGAATTTACCGGCTACTTGGCTTAAGGGGATCAAAGAACGAGCCGTGCTTTCATTTATTGTTATATTTATAACAAGGTCAGCAAGTTTATCTTCGAAAATTTGCTTATAATCTTGAGTGGGATCATTGGGTAGTGCTTTATAGAACGTCGCTACTGATAGTTGGTTATTGGCCTCGGTTACATAGCCGGTTTTGTAAAGGATTACGATTGCGCCTCTCTTGTCGGCAGGTTTAATAAGTATGTCGGGACAGCTTGCGAGTTCCTCTAGGGATTTCGTTTCGTTGGTAGTCATGTTCTGGTGGAAAGAAATTTGTGTTTGGTATGCTTTTCGCACATCGCGTTGGACAGCTTTGATGTACATGTCGAGGCAACTATCACGCTGTGTGGGAGGGGTCCAGTGCTTTAGCGAGGTAGGGTTTTGTGGGCTTCTTCCGTCGTGGGGTGATCGTAGAAGTATTCTCGTAGCCTCATGTATCTGGCGGAGTTACTATCAGTATCGACGTTCTATAAAGCACTACCCAATGATCCCACTCAAGATTATAAGCAAATTGTCAAAGATAAACTTGCTGAGCTTGTAATAAATAAAACGATAAATGAAACCACGGCTCCTTCCCTGATCCCCTTAAGCCTGGTAGCCGGTAAATTGTATCTTCTCCCAAAGATTCACAAGGTGAACAATCCAGGGCGCCCCATTGTTTCTGGCATTGGCACTGTTACCGAAAACCTCTCGCTCTGTGTGGATGATCTCATTTGCGACATTCCGCCCAGCTTTCCATCCTTCATTAAGGATACCAATGACTTTCTCTCAGACATCTCAAAAATTGAAATTCCTGATAACTGCCTTCTAGTCACCCTTGATGTTGCGTCACTGTATACTAACATCCCACATGAAGATGGCATCGCCGCTGTATTCCTTGCGTATGAGCAGTCATCGTGCGACAAACCTATCGATTCTTCTGCTCTCCGAAAATTCCTTAGGCTTAATCTTGAACTGAACAATTTTGAGTTCGACGGAGTTAATTACGTGCAAGTCAGCGGAACGTCAATGGGAATTCGAATCGGACATAACTACGCTAATATCTTTATGGCTCACCTCGAATCAAACTTTCTTGACACCCAAAATATAAAGCCAATATACTATAAAAGATATATTGATGACATATTCATGATCTGGCAACACGGTGAGGCGGAGCTCCTCACCTTTATTGAGGCATTTAACCTAGCCCATCCTAGTATTTCGCTTCCTCATTCCTATTCGGAACGCAGTGTAAACTTTCTGGTCGTCACCGTTACTACCTTCCAAGGTCGGCTTCAAACTAAACTGTATAGAAAACCGACATACACGCGGCAGTATTTGCACTTCCGAAGTAGGCATGTCAGACACTGCAAGACAGCAATACCTTACAGCCAAGTCCACCGATTTAGTAGAATTTGCTCAAACCAAGCCGACTTTGACTCAAACTGTCGAGAACTCAAGACCGCCCTCCTGAATAAAAATACCCGGAAAAAGTTATCGACGACGCTATTGTGCGAGCCAACCAATTAGACCGTAACGAAATCTGTAAGAAAAAAGCCCCGAACGGGAACCCGCAAACTAACTGTTTTAACCCACTCATCCTCCGCTCCAAGTGTGTCAACCGTGCTAAAAAAACCTCACAATATCCTAATGCAAAGTTACCGCTTAAAAAGCATATTCCCCGAACCACCACGCGTTGTGTACCAGCGTAATAAGAATTTAGGTGACTTTCTTACTAACTCTCGTATCAACCGACCGGCCACTACTGGCTGCATGCCCTGCAATAAAACCCGATGTAAAATATGGCCACATATGACCACTACACAGCGCGCCACCAGCACGGCTTCAGACACTACGTAAATATAAAAGGTAACTTTAACTGTGACTCCGGTAATATCGTATATCGTCTAAAGTGCACTGTTTGTAGGCAACAATATATCGGCCAAACTGAAACGCCCTTCCGAATACGGTTCAATAATCACAGCTCTCATGCAAAAAGCTGCCCTTATTTGCCACTGCCAAGACATGTGAACAGTCCGGGGCATGCATTTGAACATCTCAAAGCAACGATTTTAGAATCCGCCTTCAAAACACACTACGACCGCGAGGTTCGGGAATCTTATCGCATTTATAAGTTTGGGTCAGCCACACTTGGAATAATGAAAGTTACTGAAAACTAACGGGCTTATCCCTCGATTAAAATTAGCGGCTTCATAATTTTTATAACTATGTTCATTATTCCTACCCTCGAGTTTCCCATCTGAATTCACAGAAACTCTCCTAATACAGCAGCTTTATTAGCCTAATGCGGCTCAACAATGCCATTTGTCCTGGGGAAGAAGGCCTCGTTCCCACCACCACTTAAGAATGTTTGCCTCTTTGAGATCTACTCATGTTTAACCTTTTGTGACCCTACCTATTTCCTGTTCAGTTGCTAGCTTCTGTGAAATGCTCTTTTGTGCCCCCTATCTATTCTCATCATCCGCGGGGGCAAACCCATCTCGCTTCCGCCCCCACCAGTCTCCCCAGCCGCTGAATACCTTACTGTATACTCTTCCCGTTCTTTTCAAACCGCTGTTGTCCAGTTTCCGGCATTGTCTGAACTTGCAGCCCGCGCGGCTTACGTTGAACCGTCATGGTGCAACCTTGAACGCTGCAATATTAACATGACCCCTTTTCTCTCTCTCGCTTCCCTCCCCCCGCCTTTTTTTGTTTTGTTTTTTGTTTTTTGTTGTAACATAGGCGCAGCCCGACTGTATGCACACTCTCCATTTCCGAAACATTTGCCGCTCCTTCTCAATGTTTCCGGCAAACCTATATAAGAAATGTGTTCGAAATGTTTGCGACAGCAAAATCGTGTAACTTTACTCTAATGAAGGCAACTCCCGTTGCTGCTACGTATGTAAACCTTGTTTGTTATTGTTCTTGCTGTGTATCCGACTCTTTACTTATACTATTTCTGCGCGCTTTGTGAGTTTATCTTTCTCTAGATTTATATATATATATATGTATGTATATATATATATATATATATATATATATATATATATATATATATATATATATATATATATATATATATATATATATATATGTATTTAGATGTGTGTCTGTGCGTGTGTGGGTGTATAGCGAATCAGAAAGGGAAATGAGGGCCTCCTTGAATTAAGGCACAAATATTGGTTGGCAGCCAAGAAAACCTCGGAAAGCCAAGGGGAGGAAGTGTTACGTCATTGAAACAGATAAATATTTTTGGAAACAAAGAAAGTGCAGAAAAAATGCCCGGTGGGTGGCATCTGAACCAACGACCTCCAGAATACCCGTATTGTGCAATAACCACTACGCTGCGGGCCTGCCGGTTCTCCTTTCCCGTTTTGGGGATATTTGTGGTAATGCATTTTGTTTCTAGCGATTGGGGGTCCTAGCCAGTGCTGCCCGGACTACAGGGGGTGAAGGGGACCTTCTTTTCAACCCCCTGGCCGCCAATCGAGTGTCTGCAACATCTCGCGAGTGGTCGACCAGCGTTGAAGCCTCTTAAGCTCTCTATGGCACAAAGATTTGCTAGAACAGAAGCCCTAGCTATGCGTGCACGGAATCAGAACGGCAAACGAGGGGCTCGTTGAATCAAGACACACGAAAGTCTTTACCTGTTTCAATGACCTTCCACATTCTCCCCTTTGCTTTCCGAGGTTTTCTTGACTGCCAACTCTTATTTCTGTCTTAAGCTGCAGCGGTGGCGTAGATGTAGAGCTTCCGCATCGCTAGCAGAAATACCGTGGTTCGATTCCAGATGCCGCACAATTCCCAGAGGAATTATTAAGATCCGCGTGTTGAGGGAATTGCGGAATGCGGATTGGGGTGCGGCCTGACCCCGGTGACCATTGCCGGTAAAACACTCCCTGGCCAGAGCAGGATTGCCACCCCTGGTGAAGTAATGGCCACAGGCTCCCATGAAGCCGCCGATTAACCAACGGCCCGCAGTCTCCAGTGGCTGCAAAGCAACTGACCAATGCAGTGGTCAGAGCTGTGACGCAGCACAGAGTGGTAAGAATACCTGGAGCGAGACAGGCCGCCATTGGAATCTGAACCTGGCAATGTTTAACGCGAGACCTTTATCTAGCGAAGCAACTCTAGAAGTGTTGTTCGAGGAATTACAGGGCATTAAATGAATGTCATAGGGCTTAGTAAGGTTAAAACGACAGGTTAATCCTTTATGGTGCTGAAAAATGGCCACTTCTCGTATTATCGTCGTCTAGGGAACCCATGATAACTGGCAGTGGGATCTCTAGTCAATAAAAGCGTAGCTGGCAACATAGACGAATACTATAGCATCAGTGATAGTATAGCCAGCCTTGTAATTAAGTTTAATGAGACGTACAACCTTAAGGTGGTACAGGGCTAGTCGCCTACACCCGGCCACCAAGACGAGCTACTTAGGCACTTTTATGAAGATGTGGAATCTGCAATGGCTAATGTAAAAACACAGTATACCGTAGTTATGGGAGATTTAAATGCTAATGCAGGCAAGAAGCAGGCTGGAGACAAATCAGTAGACAATTGGGGTTGTCGATGTAGAAATATCAGGGGGACCTACTAGTCAATTCCATTTCAATTCAATTTCAATTCAATTCAATTCTTTTATTTTCCTCTGACAGGAGCTACTGGAGCTATAAGCTGTGAATCCAGCTTGACAGACGCTCCAGCCCCGTACACATTGGCATCAGTGTCGGCGGTGCGACGCTCGTCATAAGTAAAACATAATTGAAGCAACAATATACAGCAAAACCACCAAAAAGAATCAATATAGACATCGTAAGCAGAACGTCATAAAACTGTTTTTAGTATGTTATATAATGTTTCTGACAAGCTCTGAAAGGCAAATTACAGGCGTATGAAACACTTTTGCTGTAATCCAAGAGCTCGGGCGGTTTTTGCAACGAAATGTGTTGACCATCGAAAAAGAAATGATTCTGGGACAGCCAAGGAACACACTGATGTAAAAGAACACGTGAGTTCCAACGGTGCTGCACAATTGCTGAGTGTGCAATCAATATGCGAGTTGGGATGGGAAGTTAAGTCGAAATTTTCTGACTGCAGCCTGTTAAGCAGGACCAGAACACTATAGGTGAGCGATCGTGTGTCATAAGTTCGGGGAGTAGGTACAAACCATTTCTCGGCATTTCTTGTCAGGCGAGTTGAACTTTTTCTTATGAATTTGTACAAACATCTAATGAAGTTATGGTTTTTATTAGTGAACGATTTATACTTTATTAGTACCTGGTAATTATATAAATGAAAACAGAGGAAGACAGTCATTTTTTAGAAATACCTGGCTGGTACACGAAAGAAAGGGTATATTTGAAATGCACAGATTAGCTCTCTTTTGAAGCAGGTGTCCTTTTTTTAAGCTCGTGATTCCTGTCGTATCCTAACTAAGCAGCAGTACTGCCGAATGGAGCTTACCAGTGCATTGTTGAGCAGTAGTTTGAATTTATCGTGAAGAATATGCCGCATTCTATTCATTACGGTAACCGCTGAACACATTTTAGATTGGATATAGTCAACATGGTCACTCTAAGTTAGATTCTTAGGAATAATATTGCCAAGTGTCTCTACGTTGTCCACAATTTATAAATTGTCGCGGCTTAAACAAATGTTGATGTCTTGCAGTGCTTTCCCCGTGGGCAGGTATAACACCACTTTTGTTTTATTGCTATCTCTTTTTATGCCGTTTGCGCATCCGAGTTTTTCAGTTCAACTAGCGCATCATTTACTTTTCCTTCTACCTCTGCCTGAAATACGCCAGGAACAAAAACAGTTGTGCCATCAGCATAAGAAACCATTACTGCATTTTAACACCGTGTACTATATCAGTATTACACATCACGAACAGAAGTGGTCCCAATGTGCTGCATTGGGGGACACCTCCACTAATCGAGTCAGAAGCTGATGTAGCGTTATCAATATTGACAAATCGCTTCCAATGAGACATGTACGATTCGACCAGAGCATGCGGGACTCCTTTGATCGCATAGTTTTACATTTGGAATAGTAAAATATTATGAATTATCAGATCGAGAGCCTTAGAGAAATCAATATACATGCCTGCAATAATTTTTTTGGTTTTTGATTGATTCGATTAATATATCTTTGTGCTTTAATAAACCCGTCTCGGTTGCTCGGTTGATCGGTGTTTTCGAAAGGCGTGTAGAATGTCGTGGAGAACGTTTTGCTTATTTAAGTGCGATAACAGCCTGATATGAAGTATTTTTTTACGTTTCTTTCAAAACTCTTCGTAATTTCAAAATTGGCCTGTAACTACATAGAGTTTTTGTCCCCGTGTTTCATAATGGGTGTTACACAGGCAATTGGCATGTCTTTGGGGAATAAACCTGAACAGAGGATTAAAATATAGATGCCGGCAATCACGGGGCATAAATTGTTGCAGAATGGCATAATCTACGCATCGTGAATACGTTATGCAAACAGGGGGGCCGGAAGTGGACGTAGAGAAGTCCGAATGGGGAGCATAAAATGAAAGAGACTTCATAATATTTGATAACCTGCCATCGTGTATGATGTGGAAGTCCTCGGAAGGATAAGATGTAGTGACCACCGTATGGAAAGATCTCGAATTAAGCTAGATTTGAGGAGGAACGGCAACAAGCTAGTACGAACAAAGCCGACTAATGATCTAACACCAAGACCTAAACTTGAAGAATGCCGGATCTCGCTGCAGAACCGATATACAGCTCTTATCGAGGAAGCAGAGTTTACGACACAGAAAGCCAGGGACAATATTACACGTAATATCACGGAGTGTGCAGTAGAAGTCGGGGTACGACGGCTAGACAGGATACTGGTCAACTTTCCCAGGAGACGAAAGATGTAATTCGGAGACTGGAAACTATGATAATCTCCACCCCAGCTTACAGAATAGAACTAGCGGAGCTTTTTAAGTTAATCAATGAGCGTAAGACAGGTGACCTACGGAAGTTTATTGTTGAGAGGATCGAATATGCTTTAAACAACGTAGGTACCTTGAAAGCAGTGAATAGGCGTCAAGGCATGGGGAGAAATGACATGTATGCACTTGAAGACAAAGAAGGCAATGTCATACCAAAAAGGAACAAAATAGTCAGAGTAGCCGAGGAGGTCTATACAAACTCTACAGTACCCTAGACATACAGGATAATGACGAAGGAGATTTCTTGAGGCAGATTTTACGGAAACAGATGCCGACGTTTTTGAAGGTTTAAAGGATCAGGGCGTCACAGCTGTGCACCGCATCACGATGATCAAGGATGATAACATAATCACCACGGAACATAGTTTCCGTACCTTTAACCTGCCCTTACTTCCTGAACATAGCAACGCAGGCTTCATTCGATGCTCCATTCATCCTTACATTCCGATCCCGCGCAGCTGCTTCAAGTGCCAGCGGTTCGGGCATAGTACAACCTCTTGACGCGGAAAAACAACGTGTCCGAAATGCGCTGCGCAGGACCTCCCCACTGACAACTGTTTTCTTACATACTCACTTCTGCAAACTGCACGGGCCCACATGCGGCCTACTCTAGGCAATGCGAAAAGGTCCAAATAGAAAAGAAAATAATCAATCTCAAAATAACAGAAAACATCACCTTCCCAGAGGCGTGAAAGAGGTTCACCTCTTTTCTCCTGGGGAGGTACGCCAACGTTGCTCGCTGGGGGGCGGAGCGGCGCCTGGTTTCGGCGTGAACCCAGTACCGCGAGTCGGACTTTTCCCCGGCTCTGCCGCCCCCCCCCCCCCCGGGTTGCCTCTGGTGGCCAAACCCGCCTCTGCACCGCTCGCTAAGCCAGCAGTGGTTGTGGAGACAACCACGTCTTGCGGGAGTGATGCTGCAGCCTACATTTCCGTTGCACAGTCCCCAAACCACATGCGAGGGCACGGAGATGGAAATGGGTGAGCCAGTGGCTGCTCCCACCCCCACCGCACCGCCTGCGCAACCCGAGGCGTTTTTGAAACCCTCGGCGGTGGCGTGCAAGGTAAAGCGCGCCCTAAAGATTCCGCGGTCAAGGGAGTCTGATACATAGGTGCTCCGAAGACATCCTTGGATCAAATGGACGTCGCACAATTCTTGTCTGCGGTGTACCGCAAGGATCGCGTCCCGACGCCAAAGCCTCCCGACAAGCCAAAAAAGCGGGAGTCGCAGCCCCGAAAGACGACACATAAACATACACACTGCAGTAGCTCCCACACTAAATAATGGGAAGAGTAAGCATAATTCAATGGAACTATCGAGCCCTTCTTAAAAATCATGACGATGTATACGAAATACTGCATGCTAATCAGCCAAGTGTAATTTGTGTTCAGGAAACACATCTGAATTCAAAACAGAACATTCTTGAATAGTTACCTGGTATACAGAAAGGACAGGTATTGCTGCACACACTCTCCTGGCGGTGTGGCCATAATCCCCCGGAAATCATTAGCATCCCACCCTGTCACTTTAAACAATATACGTGTGGCTGTAGCAATACGTTTTATAATATTTAATAGGTTGATAACGCTATGCTCCATATATGTTCCTATTGATGTTGCACTTTTTGAGCTCTGACTTCAAGGCGCTGGTTGACCAGCTGCCCGAACCATACATTTTAACAGGCGACCTTGATGCTCACAATTCTATTTGGGGCTTTTCCGGTACGGATGCCCCGGGGTCGCCTGATAGAGAGGTTTCTTACATCGTTTGAAGGAACCCTTTCCAAGAATAAACAGCCTACATACCATAAAATAGGACACAACACATACTCATATCTTGACTTGGCTATTGGCTCCGCAATTCTCTGTCCTCTTCTCGAGTGTGGTGTGGGAACTGATCAATTAGTCAGTGACCACTTCCCCACCTGAATAACATATGTAGGTAAAGGCCCAAGCAGTTCATCTTCCCATAATAGGTTCAATGAAGCACGAGCTAACTGGAACACATTTAGAGAGACATCGAAACTGCACTACACTACCATAACACACATACCGCTGAACTCCTCACGGCGCGCATCTTCGACGCCGCCGAAAAGACCATTCCCCACGCCATGGTGCCGTGCGCAACCAGTGGAGGCGGGGTGGAATGAGGACTGTAGGCGAGCGCGAGAGGTCCAGACCAAGGCGTGGGGTATTCTCCGTCAGTACCCCACGTCGGGAAACCTCCTCTTGTTCAAACGGGCAATGGCATTCGGAAAACGTGTGCGCCGTGAGGAAAAAAGATAGTTGGTGCTCACTCATAACATCTATAAACCCATTCGCAGACGCACGCAAGGTATGGACACGTCTACGGAAACTCAAAGGGCAACAGACACACAGCCTGCTCCTGGTCAGTACAGCTGGGGACACACTGGAAGACCAGGCAAACACACTCGCATAACACTTCCAACATCTGTCCAGTTCAGCACACTGCACGAACACTTCCCTGAAGTATAAAGACTCTAGTGAAAACAAGTCTCTACACGACAACAACAAATAACAGACTTCTTAAAACTCCCTGTTGTCACTACATGAGCTGAGGGCTGCTCTGAGCACGTGTAAGCCCTCTGCTCTAAGCCCAGGCAACATCACATACACAACGTTACAACACTTACACGCAGACACACTCGAAACACTTCTACATCTATATAATACAATATGGCTTTCCGGGCACATTAAAATGTCTTGGAGGGAGGCCATAGTAGTGGCGTTTATGATGGAGGCAAGGACCCATCGTCCCCCTCAAGCTACCATCCTATAGACCTTGGAGAAGTTGATCAAGCTCTTGGAGAAGATGATCAATCGCAGGCTCGTGTACTCCATGGAGTACAACTGTCTTCTCGAGTGTGGCCAGGCAGGCTTCAGGGTCGGGAGATTGAAGAACGATCAACTGGTAGCTCTTGACTCGTACATCAAGGATGCCTTCGTGCATAAACGTATTGTTTAACTCTGTATTTTGACCTCGAGAATTCATACGAGACCGCTTGGTGATACGGAATCCTTAGTGACCGCAAGTCATTCGGTGTTCCGGGTAACATGCTAAACACCCCCTCACGGGGCACCATGAGTATTCATGGTGACGGTGAGCAGCGACACCGCGGACCCGAAGCTCCCATACATAAGCCGTGTCCAACCGTGGCGAGGTGTTTAAAGGTGAAGGGTAGAAGCCGTAAACGGTGGCCGTCGGAGCCTTGGTCAAGCTCCGGCTGATGGGCTCCATGCTTTTCTACCAGGCAGGGAGCTCTGGGACCTCTTTGACAGCCAGAATGAGCTCAAAGAAGAAAGTATCTCCGTCTCCCTGCTTTCCAATGTATCATATGGCATTTTCCCAACCCCCCTCCCCAAACATGATCGGCCCCCTAAAAGGGGCCTCACCGAAGTTTCCTTTCCACCACTTCGAAACCGTATTCCGAAACCAAACAACTACTCTCGCTTCTTAGTGATAGAATAAGTTGATCATTTGAACCCTCTTGCTTCAAAGTCAGCATTTCTCCTCTACCATTTTTCGAAGGTGCCATCGGCGAATCATATAAAGCCAAAAAACAAAGAACCGGTGAAATCCTTGTTGAAGTCAGTAGCCACGATCAGGCTGATAAACCTCTCGTACAAACCAGCATCGACCATCTGGCCATCCGAGTCACGCCCCACCACAGCCTAAACAGCTCACAGGACGTGATCTCTGAACATGACCTCTTGAATGAAACTGAAACTGACCTGCTGGAGGGGCTTGGTGGTCAGGGCGTAACTTGTGTCAGACGTATAACCATACATAGAGGTGACAAACAACTACCACCAAGCACCTCATACTTACCTTCGACAGGCCGACCCTCCCCGAATGTGTCAACGCAGGCTTTATCCGATGCCCAGTCCGGCATTACTTCCCGAACCCGTGGCGCTGTTTGAAGGGCCAATGGTTCGGGCTTGGCACAAACTTCGGCCGTGGCAAACTTACCTGTGCAAAATGCGCCCAGCATGACCACGACCATTATTCCAAAAGCTGCAATACTTGGTATTTCACCTGCGCAAACTGCCACGGTCCCCACGCTGCATACTCACGGAAATGCGAAAAATTCAAGCAAGAAAAGCAAGTCATCAATGCGAAGGTCATGGGAAACATCACCTTCCCAGAGGCGCGAAAGAGGTTCGCCTCTTTCCCCCTGGGGAGGTATGCCGACGCAGCTCGCCGGTGGGCGGAGCGGCGTTTGGTGTCCACAGGGACCCAGTTCAGCGAGTCTGACGTGGTCCCGCCCCCGCCCCCCGCTGGGTTGCCTCACGCAGCCCAACCCGGCACCACGCCGCTTGCTGAGGCAGCAGCGCTTGTGGTGCAAACCATTTCTGTCGGGACCGGTGCCTCTCCCGCCTCTGCCTCCCCGTCTTCCAGTGCGTTGGAGGCTGCCGAGGGGATGGACTCGGCGGGCCCTGCACCGGCTCCCACCGCCACCACTCCGCCCGTGCCACCCCTGGTGCCCCGGACGCCCTCGGCGGTGGTGGCTCAAATGAAGGGCTCCCGAAAAGGGGCTAAGTCCAGGGTACCGGTTGGGCAGGCACCCCTTTGACATCTGGCAAGGAGATGGATGTCGCGGTGTTCCTGCCTGCAACGCATCGCAAGGAGCGGCCTCCGATGTCCAAGCTGACAGACAGGCCCAAAAATTCCAGAATAACAGCCCCGAAAGACGACACATGAACGCACACGCACACACACACTCCAGTTATTCTTAAATTTACATAATGGGAACAGGAAACATCATCCAATGGAACTGCAGAGGCCTCCTTAAAAATCTTGACGATGTGTATGAGATGCTACATGCCAATCAGCCAAGTATGATGTCTCCAGGAAACCCACCTCAACTATAAACCAACAAATTTCTTAAATAGGTTGAAGGAACTAGCCTTCTCATAAAGTGGGTACGCAAGCCGCCTTTCGCGTGATGAGGAAACACCAAGACAAGGAAGTAATAAATGAACAAGTTTTATTCTATGCCCCGAGAATAAAAACACAAAATTAGCCGGCCCTTCAACAGGCCAGTGAAAATAACAGAACGCAACCCTAGGATAACGAGCCGACAGACACCATCTCGTGATAGCAGGTGGCTGGATGGAGCAGTGGAACAGTGATCCCTAGCAAAGAACGCTCTTTCCTGAACTCGCTTGTCGGGGAGCTTCGACCATTCAACCAGCCGTGGTCAAGCGAAGCGGACACTTACTCGCTTTCCTCGGCGACCTTGCGTCGTGCTGCTGTCCTTCCATCAGAGTAGGTACGGGCCTCTCGTCACTCGCTTCCACGGGTCAAACACCACCCAAGGTAAATATAACTGGTAGCGAAGCTTCCATAGAAGCCCATACGTTCAGAAAATGGCGGCTCTTAAGCTGCTCATGGGGCTTTGCGCCATCTGTGTGAGGAGGGAACACTTCCGGCGGAACAAAAAATAAACAGGATGTGACGCAAGATCCGGTCAGAAAGTGACGTCATTTTAGTGGCATTAGCGGGAAAATTTGACTTCAAAAGAGCCTTAGCAGGAATCTGATGGCTGAGGGCTCATGTCATTGCCATCTGACGCAAGTTGGCGAGCCCTTGGCGTGTGTGCTTCAAGTCAACGCCAGCTTATACTCGCGACTAGAGAAACTTACTTTAGCATACTGTCGTGTGATTCGCCTCGGTGTTTATAAAAGCATCTTGCATCTTCTCTGAACCTTTATTCTGTATTCATGCCTTGCACTGCTGTATAAAAGCAATCAGTTGCTTATTTTGATTGCAGCGGGTGGCAAACGTACTCCCCCCCCCCGACTGGAATTTTTTTTCTGCCTTGAGATACAGAGCCCAAAATGACACTTGACCACTCTCCCCGGCCCCCCTTTTATATAAAAAACGTGCCCACTCCTTACCCCGATACCAATTTCTACCAACGCCGCTGCTAAGTGTCGCACATACGCAGGTTGCGTGCGTGCCTTAAGTATAGATCAAGGTTATATAATGCCTGCTCAGTTTGTGTGCTTCTGTTCTAAGAGAAGAAATAACGCATAGTCATGCTATAATCAAGACATTTGAATTTTATTCCAGGATAAACATAAAACAAATTTACCACACTGCACAAAATGAGCACGTATACACTAAGTACAAAATGTTCGTGGGCACTACATGCATTATGATTTTCCTTACGCGCCGAAAAATTGACTTTACCAGTAACACATAGCATCATGAGCAATATTGCTCATAATGCTATGTGAAAGCGTCAACAGCAGAACTACTTCGAAACAAGAGAAAAGAACTAGGCACTGCATCTTGACATAGAAAACCGGGCCTCAGGAATGCCGATTCACGAAAGTGCAGCGAGCACACTGCAGCTGTCCCGGCGTCTTATCAAGTAGACAAGTGTTTCTACAGAAGTTCACTCAGCATTCACGCCTGCAATTTCCTGGTTGCACTATTAGGCAAGTGTCGCAACAGATAAGTAAAAAGAGAAAAAATGGATCAATGCAAACGAAAGCGACGGCAGTATGTAAAAGCACATAGCAGGAAAGATCTGGCAGCAGCGCAGCACGGAGCAGCACAACACAGTACTGCGCTAGAAATAATGCTTGCGCATACAAGTGCGGGAAGCACCGAGCACTACAAGCGTTATAATGCAATAGAGAAGACACTGAGATAGACAATTAAAGCGACTCGTTTAAATTCGAGTGGTACTACGCCGAAAAGTCCTTGAGTAATTGACACAACTTGCTCTGAGCCAGCCTGAGGTGAAATCAAGAGATAACTGTGACATAACAAAGCTTTAGACCCATTTTTTCGAAGCACCACCACTTTCCATGAGTGAAACTTGATTGATTGTAGGGTTTAACGCGCCGACGCAACGCAGGCGATGAGGCGCGCCGTAGTGGAGGGCTCCGGATTAATTCTGACCACCTGGGGATCTTTAACGTGCGCCGAAATCTCGTACACACGGGAGTTTTTGCTTTTCGCCTCCATCAGAAAAACGGCCGCCGCGGCCGGGAATCGAACCCGCGACCTCGTGCTCAGCAGCGCAACGCCTTAGCCACTGAGCCACCGCGGCGGGTTCCATGAGTGAAACTTAAGCGCAAAAATTTTTAAAGGGACGAGAAAGGGAACGGCACAGAACGGCAAGCACCTGTGCCGTTCCCTTTCTCGTCCCTGTAAAAATTTTTGTGCTTAAGTTTCACTCATGGAAATTGTTCACCAACTAGCTCGTCTCTCCATTTTGCACCCCCTCGTCCCCTTACACAACCCCCCGTGCACATATTAACAGTACAATAGTTTCGCGTTACCTGTGGAAATGAGAGGAAAATGGTGCAGTAAAACGCCATGTGTACGGGAGTCGCTGCTGCAACCTTGTACAGCACATCGTTTCTGTAGGTACCGACGAAAGCGCTCCGCTCCAACCGTTGGCAGCATCGTCCCGTAGTTCACCGTGCCCGCCGGGGACGGTACTACACGTGTTCACCGACGATACAACGCATCTCGCAACTCCACGCACCGCAAAAATTTAGTGCACACGAAATTAACAAGGAAAAACGAATGCAAATGCGCACCACCAAAACACGCGAGGGGCGTTTCCTAGCAGACGAACTTTAGGAGCGCCTTTCCGATCACTACAAGGACTGCATAACAGAGCAATGACATGTGCCATTCTTCAGAGGGCGCTACAAAAAAGGTTTTTGAGCATGAACAGCATTTTCATAAATGATTTATATACTGTGCCTAAATAAATGTTATTGAGAAATAAGTATAGTTCGTAAAATATAAATGTTGTTTTATTGTTGAACAAAACTTGGTTTTTTGTTACTAGTGCTTGTTCCCTCCTCACCTAGTCGCGCTTCAATCGCCACTCCCATAAGCCCCCATGCTGATGTCGCTGGCAATAGGTTCTGAACCGCTTTTTTCCCGAACCTTCGCTACCATTTATATTTACCTTGCACCACCACTCGACTACGCGCGACTGGCCGCCCCCTCGAATTGTCTGGCCACCTCTTTTGGGCGCCCCTATCTGCCTATGCTGCGCGCGCATTCTGCGTAGAAGATTGGTATCTCCTGCCGGCTGTGAACTATCAGGGCTTCGTCGTGTGTAATGCTCTGTGCCCTGCGGGCGTCTTGCGCGCATGCGCACCACTCTTTGCGCTGAGGTGGCCCACACTCGCCCCCCTCGAAGACCACACGCCGTGTGGCTTTTGGGTATGGCTTTTATTCCCGAGAACGGAAGAAGAAAAAAATTACATTCGAGGATAACGAAGGAAAACAAACAAGAAAAATGAGAAGGGGCACATGCCATTGGCAATTATTTAGGTGGTCTACACTTCGTCCTCCACATCGACTAAGTCTTCCCCTTGCAAGGCGTTTTCCCGAGGATGTAGCGCGATCTGTTGCCCCATTCTCGCGTCACCGGGGTCCTGTAGTGCCGCGGCGAGTTCCTGCAGGAGGCAGCGGGTGGCTTCATGCTGCGGTCCGGGGGCCAACGCTTGTTGTAAAGTTGCCTGTAGCCGAAGCCGTTCCCGGTTCGTTTCGGAGGACTCGTGCGCGGATTCCGACACCACGCATTGTGCGCAGAGAGCGCACCATTGCACGAAGGCTTCCTCTCGTAGCGGTCTGAGAGGATCTATGCGGCGCAGGTCGTCCCGGCTTCTTCCCGTGAAGGGTGCAGGAGCGGGTAGGGCGCCTCTGGCGGGTCGAGGCTGCGTGTCCCAACTGGACCTGGAGGTGTATGAACCCTCTGCACCGCCGCCGATGTGGCACCAGGTCGCCACGTGCCTGGTTGCCCGGGCGCCGTGTGTTGGTCTGTGGTATCTCGGCGGAGGCCTGCTCGTGTGTGCAATCTCATGGTGGTGCCTTGGCGCGTGATACCGGCCCCTCCCAGCGTGGAATCCACGCCCATGGTATCGACGTGGGGGTGGCTGGGACCGGCGAACACCGGATCCATGAAGGTTCTACCCCGGTATCTTGCGGAGACAAGTTTTGGAGTGAACATGAGTGCATGCTCTGCCGTTTAAAAATACAGGGATGATTTCCCGACCAAAATCAATAGTCCTAGGCATTCCGTTGGATGTGCCCGAGCGCCGAACTGTATTGCGTTACTCCTGAAAATCATGACGTGTGTGGTATGCCTTGAGGTCATTCACGCTCATGGGTCCGATTTGCCGGCCGCTGGGCTTACGGATCATATATGATAAGGGGGAAAGACACTTAGTTACGCTATACGGTCCCTCCCAACGCTTGGCGAGGGAAGCCGCAAATGGCTTAGCGGCGCTGCTAAGAGGGTGTGTTTTACGCAGCACCTTGTCGCCCTCTGCAAATTGTAGTGATCGTGTTTTCTTGTCGTACTGAAGACGTTGTTCAAGCCGCGCCAGATCCTAATTTTCTCTGGCCTCACGCAATGTCTCGCACAGGCGGGTGCGTAGGTGTTGCGCGTACTTGTTGTAGTTAAGGGGTGTTGATTCGGGTACACACTGGAGTGAATTCTCGATGGGGAATTGTATGTCCCGCCCAAAAAGCAAAGTGGCTGGCGTTAAATTGTGTGGACCTGTTGATGGTCGTGTGTGTAGTAAAAGCCATCTCCGTGGGACGGCTGTCCCAGTCTTTGTGCTTTTCAGTAAACGCCACCAGAATGGCCTTCAGGTTTCTGTTCACGCGCTCCGTGATGTTGGCTTGGGGTGGTACGGGGTGGTCTTCTTGTGTTTCACGCCTAAAGCACTGCAAGTGTCACTGAGTGTTTTGCTCGTGAAGTAGGTGGCATTATCCGTTATAAGCTGCGCTGGGAATCCGAATCGGGCAAACGTTTCCAGCAGTTTCTCCCAGATGATCTTTGAATCCAGCCTACGTAGTGCGTACATTTCAACCCACTTAGAAAAGTGGTCCGTGATAACGAGTAGGTAGCGATTGTCCTTTCCTGATCTAGGATAAGGCCCATCACATCACATGCAGCGGTCTTCCACGGGTAATGGCTCTCCACCGACTTCATGAATCCCGGAGGTTTTCCTCCTCTTGGCTTTGCTGACTGGCAGATTGAGCAGGTTTGCGCATACTTCATGGCGTCTCGTCCCATCCGAGGCCGGGTTGCCAAGCCGGCCAGTTTTTCGTAGGTTTTCTGGCCATCGCTATGTCCTGCCAGGGCAGAGTTGTGGTAGTATTCAAGGAACGCTCTGCGCAGGTTTGCAGGCACGAAAACACGAAAGGGTGATTCCCCACCGTCGTTTTCGCAAGCAAGGATGTAGCGGCGAAGTAAACCCTCCTTGCTCCGTACGTAGCAGTCATGAAGCTTGTTCGCAGCTGTATCGTCTGCGGCATCGTCGTTGGCAAGCGAGAGGAAAATGCGCCTGCACTCCTCGTCACTCAGCTGCTCTTGTAACAGTTGTTCATGGGTGATTAAACTTCCCCATGCTTCGCTGTGGAGTGTAATAGCGTGCGCTTCTGGGGTTGCCTGCTCTCTGCCTGGCAACAGCGCGCGGGACAGGGCATCGGCCACCTCGTTGCTGTTGCCTTTCTTGTACTGCACCGTATAGTCATACTTCTGTAAAGTTAGCGCCCATCGGGCTAAACGACCCACGGGGTTTTGCAAGCGTGATAGTTATGGCAAAGCCTCATAACGGTCTGTATTGTGAATTTCGCTCCGTCTAGGTACATGTCAAACTTCTTGAGTGCGAATAGGATAGCGAGGCACTCTTTTTCTGTAACGCAGTAGTTCCGCTCTGCTCCCGAGAGGTTGTGACTTGCAAATGCCAGAGGGCATAGTATGCCATGGTGCTCTTGGAGCAAAACTGCGCCCACTCCGTAATCACTTGCGTCTGTTTGAACAACGAAGGGACGGTTGAGATCAGGCAGACGTAGTGTAGCGGTGTCCGCGACCGCTTTGGAAAGTGTGCGGAACGCCTGTTCCTCTTCGTTTGTCCAAGACCAGCCGACGCCTTTTCGAAGTAGCTGGTGGAGCGGCCTGGAAAGTTCGGAGCAATTATGGATGAAGTGTCTGTTGAAGCCAACCATTCCCAAATAGCGTTGCAAGCTCTTCTCGTCGGTGGGGCGCGGGAATTGCAGTATGGCCTGTAGTTTGTCTTCATTGGGTTTCGCCGTGCCGGGCCCGACAACGAAACCCAGGAGGTCAATCTTGTCCTTGGCGAGCTGTGCTTTTCGAGGGTTAACTGTCAGTCCTGCATTCTGCATGCGCCGAAGAACCGTTTGAAGCTTTCCCAGGTGATCTTCCATGTTATCTGAAAACACAACCACGTCGTCCATGTATGCCATGGCGTAGTTGAATTTGGCATCGCCAAGTATGATATCCATTGCACGCTGAAATGTTGCTGGGGAATTGGACAACCCGAAAGGCAATCTGACGAATTCGAAAAGTCCTCTGCTGCAGATAAAAGCAGTTTTCTCCTTATCCGCTTTGTCTAGGGGGATCTGTAGAAAGCCGCAGCTGCAATAGAGCGTCGTGAAGACTTTCGACGATCCGAGCGAGTACATGACTGCATCGATCGATGGGAACGGGTACGAGTCTCTTGTAGTGATTGCGTTTAAGCGCCGATAGTCCGCGCAAAGGCGAGTGCTTCCATCCTTTTTCTCTGCTAGGACGATTGGAAATGCCCACGGGCTTTTTGAAGGTTGTACCGCTCCGCTGTTCAACATTTCTTGTAGGGCCCCGTCTAAGCGTCCCTGCTTGTGTACGCTCAAGGGCCTCGGATTAAACCGGATGGGTCGAGCGTTACCCGTGTCGATGCGATGCTTTAACACGTTGATGGTTCGGGGGGTCTCCATAAACATTGCTGCAAATGGTTCGAGTACAGTCGCCAGTTTTACCTTTTGGTCTGCTCGTCCTTTAAACGTCTTCAACACCGTCTCTAAGCCCTCTGCTTTGCTGGGTGGCCCGGAAGGGGTGACTTCCGTGCGAAGTTAGAGTAACGATTCCGGCGAACTTGCTCCAATTTTGATCGGTGTGTGGTCGGTCTGGTAGCAATAGTTACCGGCTCTGAGGTCAATTTTATCCCTGCCTTCACGATAAAATTCCATCCTAGGATTGCTGGGCAACAAACACCGGGGATATGCAAAAATCGCTGTCGGTGCTTCCGTGCATCTGCGGTTACGGTGAGCCTCGCCGCCACTAGTGCCGACACGGCTTGGTTGGCGGCCATGCGCACTGTTGTGTTTACTTGGCGCAGAGTCAAGTTTTTTCTTTTGCAACCATTCTTAATGTCGTCTCCAAACACCGAACTTGTGGCCCCCGTATCCAAAAGTGCAGGTACGTCCATTCCTGCCACCTGGATGTTAATACAGGGCATCTTTTCTGGCTCGTTGCCCCGCAGTCTGAATTCCGAAGGCAGGTTGCTCATTGGATTGGTGCTCCTATGCGACGCCTGCAGGGTTTGAAATGCTGGAAGGTCGCCCCTCGGGCTCGTTTCCGCGACCACTTTGTTCGCTACCCATGTCTCTGTATTGGCTAGCGGCCCTCCAGTGACGTTACTACTGAAGGGCGACTGTTCCTCGAAGTCTTGTTGTTTCAGGCCTTCTGTGTCTGGCTGTGTTGTTGTAGGCCAGAAAGCTGGCAGCCCTATGACCGGAATTGCCCTCGGTTCGGGTGCTGCTGAGGTCTCGGGCCTTTGAAGTTGCTGATATACGATGGACGCATGCTGACGACCGTTTCTGCGACCATTCTGATGGGGTTTCTTGGGGTGTGTAAGAGCTGGAACGGGAACGCCGCTTGACTCTGTTAGTGCTGCATACCGGGATGACCAAAAAATGCGGGTTTTCCTGGGTAACGGCCTGTTATACAATGGTTGAGCAGCCCATGTAGGTACCGTGGGTACGTTTCTGTTCCGACGGAGGTTCGTCGACGGCTGCGGTGACATCCATGTGCCTGGTGGCTTAGTTGGTATCCTTCGCCTCATACCGATCGTATTTGTAGTCTCCTGCTGTGGCCGTTGTCTGAGCTTTTGGAAGGACGTGCGGTTCCTCCATTCTCTCTTCCGCTCATTTTCCACCGTTCCTTGGGGTCCGTCAGCTCGGCCCGACGCATATTGCGGTATCCCGTAGACTCTGGATGACAGCCGGCAACGGTTGCACACCATTGCCGGCTGCCTTGGTTTCCCGGCCGGAGCTCCGAATCGGGTGGTCTGGGGCATTGTCTCTGAAAGTGGCCACGACCCCCACACCGATAGCAAGCTGGCCTTGAGTCTTTAGGGCCTCCGCCGGAACAATTGGGCCGTCCCGTGCTCGGTGCGGTTTCGTGCGCTGCTCGGGTAAGCGCAGCCGTCTGGCCATATTGGTCCGCCGGCTGCGGGGCCATGCTTGGTGATCCCATTGCCGAGCTTGTGAGAGCTCCCGCCGATGTGCCCCAAGACGCCATTTCGGCCTGAATGATCGATGCCTTTTTTGCCAGAGAGTCCATGGTGGGTAAGCTGTGGCTACCCAGAAAAGGCTGGAAGCGAGGATAGTATTGCCGTATTGCCCTCATGACTTTTTCCGACGACGGAACGTTTGGGTCCGCGCGTTCATGAAGCTCTTGGAAATAGCGGATGTACTCTATGAGCGTTTCGTCCTCTCTTTGAGCCCTGTATACCAGTTCGTCCTTCATACGGATGGCATAATCTAGAGGCAGAAACTCTTCTTGGAACTGTTCCTTGAAGTTCACCCAACTTGCAAATGTTTGACGGCGGCGCCACCGAGCCGCCGAGCCCGTCAGGGCAACGGGTAAGACGCGCTGTAGCAAGAACTCGTGAGGGAGCGCCTCGGCGCTGCGGTAGTCCTCCATCGCTCCCAGGAAATCGACCGCCGATTTTGAGTCCGTGTGACCTTCGTACGCCGGGACTGCAATGTGAAGCCTGGGGTTTAGTCTGGCCAGTTCTGTGGCGGCCGGAGTGGGCGTAGCTGCCACAGGAGACCCTGCATGGCCGATATGGGCGTGCACGACGTCTGACAGCCGTTGTAAATAGGCTTCCTGTATCTTTGCCGTTTCATTCGTTTGCTCGGTGAACCTAGTTTGCATTGTGCCAATGAAATGGGTTTGCTGTGTAAGCAGTGCGAATAATTGCCCCATCATTGCCACCAATTGGGTTTCCTCCGTGGGGTTTTCCGTTTTGGTCTCACTGCCATGGGATTGGTTGTCTCCTGGGTTGGCCGTCGGCATTGGGTCCTTCAAAATATCCTGCGAGGATTTTGGTGAGGGGTCGACCTTCGGAGCTTCCGTCTTTGCCGCCTCCTTAGTAGCACTCCTAGTGTCTGGCACACCTTATGATCGCTGTTAGCACGGGAACGACGCGATAAGGCAACAGTACCCCAACACCACTGAAGCCGAGTTACCCCAGGCACTACCCGCAAGTCGAAATAACTACGAGTCCCCTAACTGGCTGATGATCCTCACAAAACGAACCGAGGCTCGACGCAAAAAACCACGTTGGGCGCCAGTGAAGGAACTAGCCTTCTTGTAAAGTGGGTACGTGAGCCGCGTTTCGCGTGATGAGGAAACACCAAGACATGGCAGTAATAAACGAACAAGTTTTATTCAACGCCCCGAGAATAAAAACACAAAATTAGCCGGCCTTTACCCAGGCCAGTGAAAATAACAGAACGAAACCCTAGGATAACGAGCCGACAGGCACCATCTCGTGATAACAGGTGGCTGGGCGGAGCAGTGGAACAGTGATCACCAGCAAAGAAGGCGCTATCCTGAACTCGCTTGTCGGGGAGCTTCGACCATTCAACCAGCCGTGGTCAAGCGAAGCGGACACTTACTCGCTTTCCTCGGCGACCTTGCGTCGTGCTGCTGTCCTTCCGTCAGAGTAGGTACGCGCCTCTTGTCACTCGCTTCCACTGGTCAAAAAGCACCGCTAGACTACGCGCGACTGACCGCCCCCTCGGCTTGTATGGCCCCCTCTTATGGGCGCCACTATCTGCCTATGCTGCGCGCGCATTCTGCGTAGAAGATTGGAATCTCCTGCCGGCTGTGAACTACCAGGGCTTCGTCGTGTGTAATGCTGTGTGCCCTGAGGGCGTCCTGCGCGCATGCGCACCACTCACTGCGCCGAGGTAGCCCACAAGGTACATGGTATTCAGAAAGGATAGGGTTGGCTGCACACACTCTTCAGTGGGTGGGGCCATTGTCGCCCGGAAATCATTACCATAACACCCTCTCTCTTTAAACACTGTCCTTGAGGCTGTAGCAATCTGTACGATAATATTTATTAGGTTGATAACGGTAAGCTCCATTTACATCTCTCCTTATTTTGCACTTTTGAGCTCCGATTTTCAGGCACTGGTTGACCAGCTGCCGGAACCATACAACCTAACAGGCGACCTTAATGCGCACAACTCACTTTGGGGCTTCTCCAAAACGGATGCCCGAGGTCGCCTGATAGAGAAGTTTCTTATATTCTCTGGAGCATGGCTATTCAACAAAAAAAAACAGCCTACATACCTTAACTTAGCACACAATACATACTCACATCTTGACTTGGCTATTGGTTTTGCAGTTCTCTTTCCATGTTTCGAGTGGGTTGTGTCACTGACCCATATGGTAAAGACCACTTCAATAACGTATATTGGTACAGGCCCGAGCAGTCCATCTTCCCATAAAAGGTTTAATGAATCAAAAGCAAACTGAAGCACCTTCACACAAACATCTCAACTACACCACACATCCATAAAACACCTACACGTGGAGGAAGTAGCCCAACTCTTCATGGCGCACATCCTCGACACGGCCAAAAAGTCCATTCCCCACGCCTCCGGCGCTCCGTGCAACCAAAGGAGGCCGTGGTAGAATGAGGACTGTAGGCGGGCGCCAGAGGCCCACAACAAGGCGTGGGGTGTCGTTCGCCGCTACCCAACGTCAGATAACCTCATTTCTTTTAAACGGGCAAAGGCTGTTTGGAAGCGAGTGCGTCGTGAGGCGAAAAGGGAGAGTTGGCGCACCGTCCTCACTTCCATCAATTCATACACAGACACACACAAAGTCTGGACACGAATACGAAAACTAAAAGGACAGCAGACACACAGCCTGCCCCTGGTTAGTACAACAGGGGACACACTGGTAGACTAGGCTAACACACTCGCACAACACTTCCAGCTCGTATCCAGCTCAGCACACTACATTAATACTTTCATGCAACAAAAAACACCCGCAGAAAAGAAGCGGTTACGAAACAGGGACAAGTCTTATTCTGCTTACAACTCTGAATTCACACTTTATGAGCTGAAGGTTGCTCTTGCCACGTGTAAGCCTTCACCTCCAGGGGCAGACAGCATTAAAAACACCATGATAGAACACCTATACGCAGACACTCTTGAGACCTCCTACACCTCTGCACCAGAATAAGGCTTTCGATGCAGCTTCCAAGGTGTTGGAAGGTGGCCATAGTTGTGGCCTTTCTGAAGGAAGGGAATGAACCTTCCTCTGCCGCAAGTTATCGTCCCATCGCCCTGACAAGATGCCTGTGTAAACTCCTCGAGAAGATCATAAACCGTAAGCTCGTGTACTTTGTGGAGTACAATGGTCTTTTCGAGGGCGGCCAGGCAGGCTTCAGGGTGGGGCGATCTACCAAAGATCAACTTGTTGCACTGGAATCCTACATGAAAGATTCATTTTTCCACAACCAGTTCTGCCTTACTGTATTTTTCGATATTGAAAAAAGCCTATGATACAGCCTGTCGTTACGGCATACTCAGGGACCTTAAGACATTTGGTGTCTACAGCAGCATGATGAACACTCTTTGTAGTTATTTGGCAGAAGAAACCTTTCGAGTGAGGGTTGGCAGTGCACTTTCCAATGTATATTTGCAAGATAGTGGTGTGCCGCAAGGTGGAGTTCTAAGATGCACGTTGTTTATAGGTAAGATGAACTCCCTCCGAAAGGCATTACCGCCGTTTTCAGGGTGGGGCGATCTACCAAAGATCAACTTGTTGCACTGGAATCCTACATGAAAGATTCATTTTTCCACAACCAGTTCTGCCTTACTGTATTTTTCGATATTGAAAAAAGCCTATGATACAGCCTGTCGTTACGGCATACTCAGGGACCTTAAGACATTTGGTGTCTACAGCAGCATGATGAACACTCTTTGTAGTTATTTGGCAGAAGAAACCTTTCGAGTGAGGGTTGGCAGTGCACTTTCCAATGTATATTTGCAAGATAGTGGTGTGCCGCAAGGTGGAGTTCTAAGATGCACGTTGTTTATAGGTAAGATGAACTCCCTCCGAAAGGCATTACCGCCGTTTTCGGTTCCATCTATGTAGATGATGTGCAAATATCTTTTAAATCCTGTAACCTGTCAATTTGCGAACGTCAAGTACAGCTCGATGTTAAGAAACCTGCTCGCTGGGCGGACATTAACGGGTTTAGACTAAACCCGTACAAAAGTACTTGTGTTGTGTTCTCCCGCAAGCGCGGGATTAATGCAGACCCTGAGATTACGCTTAACCGTGCATCTATTTCTGTTAAAAGGGAGCACACGTTTTTAGGTGTCATATTTGACGAAAAGCTCACGTTCATCCCACACATCAAAGCATTTAAACATAAATGCCTCAAAACACTAAACGTTCTCAAGGTCTTCTCCCACCAATCCTATGGTGCCGACAAAGAACTGCTTCTCCGGGTCTTTACCGCCTTGGTCAGGTCTTGGTTAGACGACGGCAGTGTCGTGTATTGGTCGGCATCAAAAACAACCCTAAAAAGTCTTGATCCAGTATTCCACTTGGGCCTGCGCCTTGCGTCGTGTACGTTCCGCACTACCCCGGTCCAGAGCCTATATGTTGAATGTAATAAGTGGTGCCTTGAGGACCAACGAACGTACATGGACTTTGTCTACGCTTTTCAACTTTCATCGTTGAATAACCATACTTTTAAACCTGTTTTATTGATACATCCACATCGCCACTGTTCGTAAATTGCCCGTCCGTTCCTTCGCCGTTCTCACCCAAGCACACAAGCATTTCTGTTTCCGCTCGGCCGTTGCTCCATCAGAGTTACACTCTGATGGAGCCCGCACTTAAAAGTGGGCATTGGCCGTGCGCTGAAAGTTCCCCGGTGTAAGCTGAACAGCTGCTCACCTTTGACCAAAGCACCGACAAATGGGCCTACAACCGCCCTTCGGCCGCCAGACTTTGCCGTCGTCTTGCGTTATTTTATTGGCCGGTGGCCGTTCAACCTTTAACAACCCATGGCCGTTCAACTTTTACAGACGACGGCTATTTAGCCTTGCTTGAGGGCCAGCTGTTGAACCAGAGCCGCTCAGCCATGGTTGAACTCTAGCCATGCAACATACTCTTCTGGCCGTTCCACTGCAGGAGGCATATTAATTTTGGTGCTGCAGCTTTCATCCAGCCGTACAATGGGTATAGTCGAGCTGTTTCTACATTCAAGTGCCGAATTGATAGCCTCGTAACAGCAGTCATTCGTGCTTTTAAGTAAACAAATAAATTCAGCAACTGACAGACTGTTGAAAACAAAATGTGGTGCAGATTTATTTTCTCAATTGCTGCTCCTACAGTGATGCTGCTTCCATTTGATGCAACCGCTTCTGTTGTCATGGACAGAGTTCGAAAGCAAACCACAACGGCCGTGCTCAGGAGCACCTGCACCACATAACAAAAAGAAAAAGGACGAGTTACACCTCTGTACAGCTCCCAATGTCACGAAACTTGAAAGGCAGTTCGAGGCACCTACAGATATTTACACTGGTAATGTGCAATGTATCTTGCTTTAAAGAGACCCTACAACACTCTTGGAGCAGTGGAAGTAAATATGCACATTGTTTAGATTACACGGCCAGGAATACCTGAGCCAAATAAAACACGTGCACGTGAAGCGGTGGATGCGCAAATCACTGTGAAAGACGCGGAAAAACCAACCGCACTATCTTCAATTTCGCTGATTATGCACCCCTGGCATGGCCTAAACAACGTAAATACGGCCATGGCTGTCCTATTTGCTGTCGCTGGTCAACTTCACAGCTTATTTCTGCATTTCCTGTTCGTCAAGGCTGTGTACCAACCTCTTCTAAGAGTGAACCTTTACTTAGAGTTTTGGGCGTTCAGTTGTGCTTTGAGTGCGCAAGCAGTTTCAGTGTCCGACTAAATAGTCACCGTTCAACGACATCACTCGACAACAAAAGTTCGTTACTGTGAAAACACCCTACCAGACTGAGCACGCGCTTGCGACTACGCAGGGATGCTTGCTTTTTTGCGGCACCAGACGGGAAATAGACCCCTCCACGTTGCAGAGAAAAGAAAATTCCACACCCTGTGATGAAGCGAAGGCCCCCAAACAGAACACCGTGAGCCGCACCCCACTCAAGGTGAGAGCGCACAACTTTCGCGCGTTCAGCCGAGGTGCTACTGAACTACAAATTGGTTAGAGAAAAGAAATATTTTCCAATAAAACAGAAGCCGAGAAAGCATTAGGAAAGGTTTTCAGCCAGAAATTAGATAAAAATAAAAATGGGAAAACGCTTTTCTTACAAAGCTCAGGTTTTCAAACTGTTTCCATGTTTCCTTTCTTCTCAAGGGACGTTTTAGCTCCGAAAAGTTGAGCAGTCGCATATGGTATTTTGCCTTGTTCAAAGTAGCCGAGCCATCGAAACACATGATAGTGTGGTGAAACCGCCCAGCCTACAGGTTTTTATAAAAATAGGAGCTTAGGTTTACGCGAAGGCGATTTTTACAGGGAGGTTATGTGCCCAGGGGGACACATAAATAGGATGTAATTATTGATTTCGGAGCCTTAATTACTAAAATTGACCAAAATATCTTTTCAGTGGCTACCGTAACCAAGCATATTGAGAAGTTAGACGCAATCAGGTTTCTAGGCAGTTTCAATTGGCAGAAATCTTCTGGTGCATCCGTACTCTGCGATATCTAACAGCGGAGTTTAATTGCCATTCGCATGATTACGCATGTAAGACAGTCTGCACGGGCGCAAAGCTCCCCCTTGTGTGACGTGCCTACTGTGTACGGTGTTTAGTTCGACAAAGTGGTGGAGGCGCAGGAAAAAGTGATAACTTCCACCCAATTATTCTTGGCTAGCGGTATTGCAATCTGCTGTACTAGGAACCACTATCGAAACACAGAACAAACGGGAGGGGCTAGGCGCCGGTCTTGACTTCTAACATGCGTAATCATGCGAACGGCAATTAAACTTCGCCGTTTTATATCTCGGACTACGGCTGCGCTAGAAGAATTCTGTCACTTGAAACTGCGTAGAAACATGATTGCGGATAACTTTCCAATACAATCATGCCTGGTTACTGCAGCCCCTAAAACGGTAATTTATCAATTTTAGTTAATTACACCACCTACATCAATAATTACCTCCTAATTCTGTGTCCTCCTGGGATCATAACCTCACTGTAGAGGTGGTCTTCGCGTAAATCTAAGCGCCTATTTTAAAAAAATACATGTCCACGCAACTTTGATCACCCTGTATAAACGGAGCTCGTGCGATAAAAACCTGCATACGCTACGAAACATCTCCATCCCTCACGATGTTATCAACAGCACCTACAATGATTTCAGACTTCCACGCCGCCTCCGCTGCGCCTACCACCTGTCCACCAGCAACGCTAGACATATCGAGCGTCGTCAGCATCAGTGAATTGAATTTAGCTTCCGCGAACCACACCGTGAGAGTGAAGCGGAAGCGGCAAATGGAGCCGTAAAACGTTTCTGCACCGAACTTTAGTCGCGCAAGAAAATGGCTAGCAAAAATGAACTTCTTTGTCCAGGCACTGGAAAACACCGCCGTTCGTCGATCATTTGCAGCAGCATTTCAGCTTATCCTTAGCATCACGTGTTTCCAAAGTGGCAAGCAGGATATCCACAAAGCGCGAACACATGTCACAACACTAGAGAGAAAATGTGCCTTTCCAAATATACCACTAGCAAGCCCTTATTTTGTCTTCACTATCGATTATGTTCGATTTAGCCTATTCGGTTAATATTTTTGTGTCCTGGTTCATTTGTCCATGAGTGCACGTGTATATACAGCACACTGTTTGGTGGCTGGGCACGTGTCCCCGCATGACCTTCGGAATTCCGGTGATTGGTACGGGTGGTGCTAGACATTAGACAGACGCCAGCCGTTCAACTTTCGAACAGCAGGAGCGTGCAGATTCATAAGCGGACCGGATAACGTACGTTTCCAAAACAACTTTTGAACAACGGCTGCCTACGAAACACGAGCACTCTAGAGCTGGACAACAGTCATTCACAACGTGTTCCCCTGCAAGCGGAAACAAAGCGGTCGCCTGGTGGCCGTGCACAGCTGATCATCTTTTGCAAACCCGCTTTCAAGCAACAACGAGTAGTCGGCGGCGGCACACCTGCCGCCTGTCTTTTGATTGAACGTTGCTGGAGCAAGTTCCGTTCATCACCGGTGGTTGATCCGCCCGATAACTTCTGAGTAACTTCCGCCGAGGGGAAACCGTGTTGACGGTTAACGAGTGAAAGCTGACCAACTTAAGAACATTGGCTGCCGAAATGGTGCGCAGAGGATGGAGGCCGTATTCAAACCGCTTATCTTATGTTCAATGCTGGCCAGTTTGTTGCCGATGGCCGAGCATTCCGGAGAACAGCCGTAGATTGGCCGGTCAAGAATCGGACTTGCTGTGCTGCCTGGGCACATAGAGTGAGGCTGGAAGCTTCGGATTTCAACATGTCCTTTTTAGACATTTACACATCTTCTTTTGCTGACGTTTTATCACCCTGGCAGCTTGAACCTGTATGTCTAACTTGTCCTTCATGAAAATTGATTAAACCAGGGTACCACAAACTGCTATTTTGCAGCACTTCTTGTCCCTGAAGTATAAGTATCAATGTGCAGAATTTTATAGTGACGCATCAAAAACTGCCCTTACTCTGTCGTGTGCGGCGCACGGACCCGATTTTAGAGTCTCTGAGACCTTGAACTCGAAAACCAGCATTTTTACGGCGGAAGCCCTTGGAGTTTTGCTTGTTTTCAATCACATATTCCAACATCAAATACCCAAGTCTTTCATTTTCACAGATTCACTGAGTGTTGTACATTCATTATCATCCAACAAGTCTTCTAAAAACCATTTTCCTAATGCAGTGTATAAAACCATTATGTCAGCGTATGCATTAACTGTTGAAGTGATCATGTGTTGGATTCCAGGCCACTCTGGGATCTCTCGAAATGAGACCGCGGATCAGAAGGCCGCTGCTGCTGCACATACAAATACACGGGACATACCAACACTACCCTACACTGACCTCAAGCCACACATCAGACACCACCTTCGAGAAACATGACAAGCACTCTGGAATCAACAGACAGACAACAAACTACACATAATAAAGCCACTCTTGGGACAATACACCACTGACAAACACCGTAGACATACTGAAGTTGCCCTTCCTAGGGGACGGATAGGCCACACTCAAAACACACTCCCACTTGCTCACAGGATTTCCAAGACCCCTTTGTAGTGGGTGAGGAGAGGCTCTATCCGTAATCCAGGTACTACTCTAATGCAAAGCACTCGACACAACACAACACAAACACTTCACCCAACTTTACATACAACACATCCCATTACATCCATCCTTTTTCCTCTCTTATGATCCTACATTTTCTCTCAAGCGCGTTTTTAAATATTTAGCAGAAGTTAAATTCTTAGACTTGATTTCATACCACGCATGATCAGAACCTGGCCTTATACACCAGCATTCCTCAATGTTTTTTATTCATTTTACTTTTGTTCTTGCTTACTGATTTTAGGGTTTACGTTCTCACCTCTCATATTTAACCACTGTTTTGGCGCCTTTGCCCCAGTTGGCCTTGTGCCATTAACATCCAACCATCATCATCAACATGCTAAACATCCTCGTTAGTTACGTGTCAGACAGAACATTTGGAGCTAGAGGTGGTTGTGTACTATCAAAGGTTCAACTGCAAGAAAATGGCATGCCGCAAGGTGGCGTGTTGATCTGCACTCTGTTCATAGTAAAAATGAACTCTTCTTATTCTATGTATGTACATGACATCAAGTTATCCTATAAATCATGCAATATGTAAACTGTGAACGCCAAGTCCAGCTTGGTGTAAAGAAACTTGCCGGCTGGGCAAAAAAGGTTGGCTTTAAATTGAATCCTGCAAAAAGTTCCTGCGTTGTGTTCTCCAAGAAGCGCGTGGTCCATCCAGACCCAGACATTACTCTTAATGGCGTGTCACTTCCTGTGAACAAGAAGCACAAGTTCTTAGGTGTTGCGTTTGACCAAACAAACATTCATTCCCCACGTCAAGAGACTTAAGCATAAATGTCTCAAAACAATGCATATCCTTAAGGTTCTTTCCCACCAATCTTACGGTTCCGACAAACTACTCCTGTTGCGCTTGTATATTGCTTTGGTTGGTTCTCGTTTGGACTATGGCAGTGGGGTGTATGGGTCGGCGACTAAAACAGCTGTTTGAATGCTTGACCCCGTGTTACACTTGGGGCTTCGTCTATCTTAGGGTAATTTTCGGACTAGCCCTGTCGAGAGCCTGTATTTCGAGTGTAACAAGTGAAGCCTTGAGAACCAGCGAACGCACATGGACTTGCTTTATGCTTTTAAAGTTTGATCGCTGAATACCCATCCCTTTTATCCTGTTTGAAGGATACATCCACATCTCTGCTGTTTGTGAATGGTCCATCCGTTCCTGTGCCCTTTCCACTTAGAGTGAGAGACCGAGCCTCGGATCTAAGCGCTTCGTTTTTAGTTGTGTACAGATCATCCTTTTCAGACATTTTACCGCCTTGGAATGTTTGTCCTGTTTTGTCCGACCTTTCTTTCTTCAAACTTGATAAAACACGCGTACTACGAGCTGCAATACTGCAGCACTTTCTTTCTCTTCAGTTTAAATACCCATGCGCATAATTTTACAGTGACACCTCCAAGACCTCCACTATGCTATCCTGCGCTGCTCATGGTCCATATTTTAATGCAGCCAAAACCATGATCGTACAAACAACGATTTTGTCAGCAGAAGCATATGGTCACGAGTGCGTCTGCTATGAGACGGAGCCATGAAGACGATGACGACGAAAGTTTCCTCCACGTGGCCCGTGTAGGAGAGTTCCTGGAACGGCTCTTGCTTTCGAACGCTGATTTCGCTGATCAGTGCTTCGCGTGAGGCCACTTCTTTTTCATGGCTTTTTTTCTAGAGGCATCAGTTCGCTTAATAAATCTGTGTTTGTCTTTGCCCTAACTTCGCCTGCTGCACTTCTTTCAACGGAACACTGGTGGAGGAGCGGGGTATGTCCAGCAGTCCTACCGGCAGCCGCTCATCTAGCCCCGTCAATCCTTATCTCATCGACACGCCTGTCCATCGCAGCAGCCGCCGCCTATTGGGCCTAACCCCTAAATTCGGCCTCCTACCAGGGAATGCTCAGGCGCGTCAAGCTCGCGAAACGTTAACCATGGAGTCCAACAACTCACAGGTGATTTTCCAACAACCTCGGCAGCCACCCAACTTCCATGACAAAATGTACGAAGACGTCGACGACTGGCACCAGTACGAACGAGTCGCTTCATATAACCTCTGGAATGCCGTCCACAAACTAAGAAATGTCTACTACTCGCTAGAGGACGGTGCCCGTATATGGTTGGAGAACCATGAATCGAGCCTTCGAATGTGGGACGACTTCGGCCACGACATTCGCGAGGCATTCCCGAACGCAGATCGTCGGGACAGCGCCTTGCAGCTCCTTGAATCGCGCGTGCAGAAGCCACACGAAAGTGTTCCAATGTTCGCTGAGGACATGGCGCATCTTTTCTGCCGAGCGGATCCCGACATGTCCGATCCGAGAAAGCTGCGGTACCTTATGCATGTCGTGAAGGAGCAGCTCTTTGCCAGACTCGTGTGAAACCCGCCACAGACTGTGCCGCAGTTTATAAAAGAAGTTACCCCCATCGAACGAGCGCTACGGCATCGCTGACGCCATTACAACCGAATGGGCAATGCGACTTCTGCGCACGCCGCCATTCTTTCACCAGCCAACGAAAATTCGCTGCGTTACCTCGTCCGGAGCATTGTCCAAGAAAAACTGAGAAAGCCTACCGCAAGTTTCTCGCAGCCAGCCATTGCTACCATCACTGAGGTCGTCGCGAAGAGATTCGTGAGGCGATTGTCCCACCTGAACCCAGCCCAGAAGTTTTACAACTGAGCTACGCGAATGCCCTGGCTCGTCAGTCGTCTGCACGGCCCTCTTTCCCAACGCAACGATAGCCACCTTCTGGGACATGGTCTCGCACTGAGCCAATCTTCCAGCCACCGATACGCAAGACCAACGTATGGTGCACCGCAGACCAAACACTGCTATGCTACCACTGCCGTGAGGCGGGTCACGTGTACCGTCGCTGCCCATACCGCGAGATGGGACGTGCCGGTTTTTAACCCGCCGCTCGTCGCCCTCCTCGTTTCGGGGAACGACAACCTGACATCGACGCCTATCTCGCGGCGAAGCAAGAGCAGTCTGTGAGACAGTGACCACGCTCGCCCTCGCCAGCTCGTTTGAACACTTCGTTCAATCGTCAAAGCTCTCACGATGCGTCAAGGGGGAGGTCTCCAAGTCCCCACAGGGGAACTAGAACCAGCAACCTCTGGAAGCAAGGTTGCTGCCGATGGAAGGTCCAAGACCCTCTAATGTCGCCGGCCGTCGATCGGCCTACAGGGGAAGAATGCGCCGATGAAGTGGTGAGCGCCGATCTTTCTTTTTTAATCGACGGGCAGGAAGTAACTGCTCTTGTGGATGTAATGAAATGGGCCGGATCACACGAAACGGAGGGGACGCTCTTGGTGCGGATGAGAAAAAGACAATATATTTACAGACTCAGCAGCACAGAAGGTTCAAGCAACGACGAAAGGAATTCACGAAACGTTACAGAGACACTCAGCTAATGAACACAGCCCAAATGGCCCGCTCCAGCACCCGCAACTACAAAATCCGCGACCATCCCCGCGTAAACGTCCCGAGGGCGGGAAACGCTCACAGTCGGTTGTAAGGGATGCGGGTGCCGACGTCGCCCTCGTAGCAGTGTTCGCGTCATCGAGGTTGGCACCACAGGTTCCGATGCCAGAAGACTCTCAGCCAGGTCCGCTGACGGGCTTGCTCCCGCCTCGCGCCCGGTCACGCGCCATTCGGAACGCCCGAGCCAGGTCGACGGTGGCCCGTGCTGGCGACGATGTCCCGGTCCTTGGCGGCGACGCCCGGAACCGTAGCGGAGACTGGCGACGGGCTTGCCTCACTGTGGCACGTAGACCGGACGTCTTGCCGTGAGGTCGCACAGAGCCTTGCCCCCGTTCAGTCCGCCTTCTTCCCTGGCTGCGTCTCGCTCCTCTGTGCTCGAGCCTCGTTCACCTTTTCTTCCTCCAACTCCGCAGCAGCCGCTTGGCCTTGAGCTTCGCCTTTCTCGCGTAGAATAGGGCGTCAGTCCTCTTCCGGGGTTACGTTCCATCACAGGGGGCACTGGCGCAGATTTTTCGATAATGAGCCAAGGACTTGCAGGCAAGCTCAGAAAAGTAAAAACGCCAAGGACTGGGCCACAGATTCGATCCGCAGACGGCGACGTAATGACGCCCACGGGGAAGTGTACTGCGAGAATCCGTATATTACGAATTTTTTTGGCACTTTCGGGATCCTTCCTCCGGGCTGTGGAGACCTTATCTCGGGAATGAACTTTCTGCGAGAATATCACGCCATTAACAATATCCAAGAGCGCCTAGTCACATTCTCTACTGGCGTCACGGCTCGAGACCTCGATTACGACCAATGCTCGTCTATCTCGCATATTGTTGATGAGAACGTTGTCTTGCTACCGAGGTCGCGCGCCTTGGTTTCCGCGAAGTGCGAGGGTTCCTGGTATGTTGAAGGGATAGCTAAAGCAACAAATGACCTTCTTTTCACCCGTGGCATCTCAATCGCACGAGCAGTAGTGTACCTAAATGATACTTGCACCGAAGTACTTCTAACAAACTTAAGCAACGAACGCCAGCAAATCTCAAAAGCAACCGCCGTAGCATGCTTTCAGAACATTGAAGAAAACTTGAAATGTCTTGCCTTACAGGCCGAAACATCGCCAGGTGGTGGTGAACCCTCCATCTTCGACATATGCCCTCGTCTACCAGCCACGAAGCCACAATGCCTGCTGGAGCTATAACAACATTTTATTGATTGCTTCTCTTCTACAACCAAGGTATGACAAACGCCCCTTATGAAGCATCGGATCATTACCACGGAGGATGGGAGACCTCTTCGCCACATCCCGTATCGTGTCCCTCCCAAGGAACGAAACGCTATACGGTACAGGTAAAAAAATGCTGGAGGACGATGTGATACAGCCATCGCAACGCCCCAGGGCTTCTCCTGTTGTTCTGGTGCAGAACAAAGATGGTAGTGTACGCTTCTGTGTAGACCACCCCAAGATAACTAAGTCACCAAGAAGGATGTGTACCGGCTACCATGAATCGATGACTGCCTTGACAGACTGCGCCCCGCACGGTCTTTTTCGTCGATGGATCTCAGGAGTGGTTACTTCCAGATCGAGGTCGATGAACGGGACCGAGAGAAAACTGCATTTGTGACACCGGATGGACTTTATGAATTTAAGGTTCTGCCTTTTGGTTTATGCTCAGCTCCAGCAACATTTCAAAGGCTCATGGACACTGTCTTGACCGGCCTGAAATGGCAAACGTGCCTTGCGTACCTCGAAGACGTGGTTAGCTTTCCCGCCACTTTCAAGGAGCACTTGGAAAGACTTTGCTTGGTTATCCAGTCACTACGTTCAACGAGACTCACACTCAAGCCGGAGAAGTGCCATTTCGGTTACGAGAAGCTCCGCTTTTTAGGCCACGTCGTTAGACACGAAGGAGTACAGCCAGACCCTGACAAAATTGCAGCTGTCGCCGATTTCCCGAAACCTACGAACAAAAAAGGCGTACGCCGCTTTTTGGGACTGTGCTCATATTAGCGCCGATTTATTCCAGCCTTTTTCCCACATCGCAGCCCCCTTAAGCCGCCTAACCTGAGATGATACCCGATTTGTGTGGAACAAGGAACAGCAAACGGCATTTAATGAGCTGAAGCCGCGCATGCCAACACCACCGGTGTTAGCCCATTTTGATGAAGACGCGGCGACCACCATCCACATGGACGCAAGCAATATCGGATTAGGAGCAGTTTTAGTACAAAAACAAGATGGTGCCGAAAAGGTTCTTGCTTTCGCAAGCCGGACGCTCTCCCATGCGGAGTCGAACTACACGGCAATTGAAAAAAATGCCTTGCGGTTCTATGGGTGGTGTTGAAATTTCGGTCTTATCTTTATGGACGGCCGTTTCAAGTCGTAAGCGACCATCATTCACTATGCTGGTTGACGAGCCTTAGAAACCCTTCGGGGCGCCTTGCGCGCTGGAGCCTGAGGCTCAAAGCATTCTACATAACCGTCGTTTATAAATCTGGACGACAGCACTGCGATGCGGACGGTCGTTCCCGAACTCCACTAATGCCTACAGACGATGAAGAATACGACATTCCGTTCTTAGGAGCTGTGAACACGACCACCATGTCCCAGAAGCAGCGCGAAGACCCACACCTGCAGCCCCTCATCGAATTTTTGGAGGGACAGACAAGTACTGTTCCAAAAGCCTTCACACGAAGGTTGTCATCCTTCTCGTTGCGGAACCACGTGCTCTTGAAGAGGAACTTCTACCCTATTGGCTATACCCCCCTCCTAGTCGTCCCCGCAACGCTACGCAATGAAATAAAAGCGTGTCATGACGAACGCAATGCGGGTCCTAAGGGCTTCACTCGCACGTTGACCAGAATCCAGGATAAATAATATTGGCCAAGGATTTCCGTCACCGTTAGACATTATGTCCGGGCGTGCCGTAATTGTCGACGACGGAAACCGCCACCGGGACAACCAGCCGGTTTGCTGCACCCAGTTCACATTTGAGAAAAACCTTTTGAACAAGTTGGAATGGACCTTTTGGGACCCTTTCCACTTTCATCTTCCGCGAACAAATTCGTAGTCGTTGCAACCTACTATTTCACCCGCTACGCCGTGACAAGGCCCTTACAACGAGGAACCGCTGCAGAAGTGGCCCACTTCTTCCTCGAGAACATCGGGCTCAGATACGGCGCTCCATCAATTGTAATCACAGACCGTGGAACAGCCTTCAGGACGTAGCTCATGACGACAACCGCATACCATCTGCAGACTAAAGGTTTCACCGAGCGCATGAAATAAACGATCATGCACATGCTCAGCATGTATGTAGATGTCGATAATAAAAACTGGGATACCATACTGCCGTACGTAACTATCGGATACAACACGGCGCGACAGGAGACGACCCGAATGTCGCCCTTCAGGTTACTCTACGGTCGCGAAGTGTCGACCATGTTGGACGCTATGCTACCACATGCCAACAGCGACGACCATGTCGGCACGGAAGAGTTTACACGGCAAGCGGAAGAGGCACGGCAACTTGCTCGCGTGCGCAAAAGGAATCAGCAATGCCATGACGCCAACCACTACAATCTCCGCCACAGGCACGCGGACTTCCAACATGGCGAACGTGTGTGGGTGTGGAGTCCTATTCGTCCCCTCGGGCTCTCAGAAAAGATGCTTAGACGATACTTTGGACCATACAAAGTTGTTCGTCGGCTGAGTTACGTTACGCATTAAGTTATCCTGGTCAGCACTCTACCCGCAGGACGTCGTAAACTTCAGCCTGAAACCATTCACGTGGTGCGCATGATACCCTACTATTTATGATGAGCCCACCTTCACGCCGTCACACTCAGGGACTGTGCCTAGTTTCTACCTTTTTCTACGGGTAGCTACTACCCTGAGCATCGGGACGATGCCCTTTAGAGAGGGGGGCAAATTTCACGAGTGCGTCTGCTATGAGACGGAGCCACGAAGACGACGACGACGGAAGGCTCCTTCCCGTGGCGCGTGTAGGAGAGTTCGTGGAACGGCTCGTGCTTTGGAACGCTGATTTGGCTGATCGATGCTTCGCGTTAGACCACATCTTTTTGGTGGCTTTCTTTCTAGAGGCACAACTTCGCCTAAATAAATTTCCGTTTGTCTTTGCCCCAACTTCACCTGCTGCACTTCTTGCAACGGAACAATATGGAAACTTACTCATCGTACAGCACACTCTTGAAAATCAAATTCGCAATTCCATCATCGTTACAGATTCCTTGAGTGTTGTTCTCGCACTGTCATCGCCAAAGCCTCCCAAAAACCACATAGTTATTCTTGTTTTCAACATCGTTATGTCTGTGTATGCACCAAAGCGTGATCTGCTCCTGTGCTGGAACCCAGGACAAGCTGGGTTTGCTGGGAACGAGTTGGCAGACGAAAGGGCCACTACTGCTGCACTCATAAACACTGTAGAATTACAACGATACCCTATACATACCTTAAGCCACACATAAGACAAAACTTGCGCAGAACAAGGCAAACACACAGAAATGAACACATGGACAACAAACTGCATGCTATAAAGCCACACTTGCGACGGTACACAGGTGACTCACACAACAGACAGACGCAAGTCGCCTTAGTTAGGCTGCGGATAGGGCAAACCCATGCAACGCACTCGTATCTGCTCACGGGATTGTCTAGACCAAAGTGCGCCAGGTGCGGAGAGGCCGTATCCGTAGTGCACATATTAATTAGATGCAAGACACATCACACAACACGACACAAACACTTCAGAGAACTCTACAGAAAACATATTACCCTACATCCGTCGTTGTTTCTGGGGCACGATGCCATGTTTTTCATGACATGTGTGTTTGAGTATTTGTAAGACGTTCAGTTTTTACCCTGATTTTCTGTCACACATAATCATATCTGGCCCAATACACTAGCCATCACCTATATTTTTATTTGATGTTACTATGTTCGGTATACACGTTCTTATAACTACCCTTTTTTGGTAATCCCTTCTCTTCGTTAAATAACTTCTCTGGCGCTCTTGGCCCTCGTTGGCTTTGCGTCATTAAACACGAACCATCACCATCATCGTCAGACGAGGAGACCAATCTCCCCAATATTTTTCACAGCATGTTTACAAGAAGTGTTCAGAACATTCGATTGGGAAAAAGTGGGAGCAATGATTAATAGAGATAACCTCAGTAACCTCAGATGTCCTGATGACATCGTCTCGTTAAGTAATTAAAGCGACCAATTACAAAGCATGCTTACCGCACCGGACAAACAGAGTTGAACCGTGGGCCTGAAAATATTATGCAGAAAACTACAGTATTAATCAATAACCTCGGCACCGCACAGCGTTTTGAGATAGGTGGCGAGGCAGTGGAACTAATAAGCGAAGGTACCTACTTAGGCCAAGTTGTGACCCCGGATCCCAACCATGAGGCAGAGATTAAGGATCGGGTGGAGCGTATTCGGCAGGCATTGTAAGATAATGAATGGCAGCTTACATTGTGCCTGAAGAAGAAAGTGTATGCCAGCTGTATCTTACCAGACCTAACGTACGGGCCAAAAACTTGGAGGCTCACTAAGAGGGTTCTACTTAAATTGAGCACGACTCCGCGACCAAAGAAACGGATGATAGTTGTAACATTAAGGGACAAGAGGATAGCGGAGTGGGTCAATAAACATACGCGTTCTAAAGGAATATTAGTAAATACTAAAAAAATGGACCTCCGCAGGGCATGTAATGCGACGGAAAGATAACCGTTGGATATTAAAGCCAACAGAGCGGATTTTTCGAAAATGCAAGCATTGCAGCGGGAGGCAGACAGTTAGACTGCCAGACGAGATCCCGAAGTTTGCACGGATAAATTCGTCGCCGCTAGACCGGGGTAATTGGAGAATAATGGAAGCGGCCATTGCCCTGCAGTGGGCGTAGAGTGACCGAGGATGATATATATATACATATATATATATTTAAATATATAGGTATATATTGAAATATATATATATATATATATATATATATATATATATATATATATATATATATATATATATATATATATAGATATATATATATATATATCTAGAGAAAGATAAACTCACAAAGCGCGCAGAAATAGTATAAGTAAAGAGTCGGATACACAGCAAGAACAATACAAACAAGGTTTATATACGTAGCGGCAACGGGAGTTGCCTTCATCAGAGTAAAGTTCCATGATTTTGCTGTCGCAAACTTTTCGAACACATTTCTTATATAGGTTTGCAGAAAACTGTGAGAAGGAGCGGAAAATGTTTCGGAAATTGAAAGTGTGCATACAGTCGGGCTACGCCTCTGTTACAACAACCACAAAAAAAAGGCGGGAGGGGGGCGAGAGAGACATAAAGGGGCCGTGTTAACAATACAGCGTTCAAGTTCGCACCATTTCGGGTCAGCGTATGCAGCGCGGGCTGCAAGTTCAGACAATGCGGGAAACTGGACAACCGCGGTTTCGAAAGAAAGGGAAGAGTATACAGTAAGGTATTGAGTGGCTGGGGAGACTGGTTGGGGCGGAAGCAAAGATGGGTGTGCCCCCCGCGGATGAAGAGAATATATAGGGAGCACAAAAGAGCATTTCACAGAAGCTAGCAACTGAACAGGAAATAGGTAGGGTCACAAAAGGTTAAACATGAATAGATCACAAAGAATTAAACATTCTTATGTGGAGGTGGGAAAGAGGCCTCCTTCCCCAGGACAAATGGCATTGTTGAGCCGCATTAGGCTAATAAACCTGCTGTATTAGGAGAGTTTCTGCGAATTCTGATGGGAAACTCAAGGTTAGGAATAATGAACATAGTTATAAAAATTATGAAGCCGCCATTTTTAATCGAGGGATAAGCACGTTAGTTTTCCGTAACTTTTATTAATTTCAAGTGTGGCTGACCCAAACTTATAAATGATAAGATTCCCGAACCTCGTGCTCGTGGTGCGTTTTGAAGGCGGATTCTAAAATCGTTGCTTTGAGATGTTCAAATGCATGCCCCGGACTGTTCACATGTCTTGGCAGTGGCAAATAAGGGCAGCTTTTTGCATGAGAGCTGTGATTATTGAACCGTATTCGGAAGGGCGTTTCAGTTTGGCCGATATATTGTTGCCTACAAACAGTGCACTTTAGACGATATACGACATTAGCGGAGTCACAGGTAAAGTTACCTTTTATATTTACGTAGTAGTCTGAAGCCGTTCTGGTGGCGCGCTGTGCAGTGGTCATGTGTGGGCATTGGGGTTTATTGCAGGGCATGCAGCCAGTAGTTCCCGGCCGGTTGATACGAGAGTTAGTAAGAAAGTCACCTAAATTCTTATTACGCCTGTAGACAATGCGTCGTGGTTCGGGGAATAAGCTTTTTAAGCTTTCACTTTGCATTAAGATATTGTGATGTTTTTTTAGCACGGTTGACACACTTGGAGCGGAGGATGAGTGGGTTAAAACTAAGTTAGTTTGCGGGTTCCCGTTCGGGGCTTTTAGGGGCGAAGCTCCTTAGGGCGTGGGTCTGTCCATCCTCGACGTATGTATGTAGCCACCTCTAGTTTAGTTCTTGGATTGTTTACTAGATGGCGTGGCTACCTCTAGTTTAGTTCTTGGATTGTTTACTAGATGGCGGTACTTGTATATGATGAAAAGATGCGCTTGGATTGTTTACTAAATGGCGTGGCTACCTATAGTTTAGTTCTTGGATTGTTTACTATATGGCGGGGAGCGTTGTAATAAAATTCGTTCGCTGTTGGCGCGCGCTCGGAGTCGTCCGATGGATAAGGCTGCAGATGTGCGAGCCCGCGAGGCAGAAGCGCTCCGTGAAGCTGCGCGACGCCACCGCCAAGATCCTGCCGTACGAGAGCGGGAGGCCGAAGCGTGTCGTCTGGCTGCACGACGACGCCGCCAAGATCCCAGCGTTCGAGAACGAGAGGCCCAAGCGTCACGGCAACGGCGCGAGGACCCTGCCGTATGCAAAGCGGCACGGCTGCGGCGCGAAGAGGATCTCCAAAACGTCAGAGAACGGGAAGCGGCGAGAAAGCGCGCGTATCAGCAGGCAGACCCCGATGCAGTGAGAGCTCGTGAGGCGTCTGCAAAACGCATCAGGCGAGCTCAGCTCCAAGGTGCCGACGCGCGGTTTAAGCGAGACTTTCTAGACGTTACGTTCGGACACAGATGTAGTGGGCGAACTTTCACTGAAGAGTCACGGTTTTACCGATGATTTCCCCTCAGGAGCTTCGCCCACTCATCATCATTCACCCCGTGAATATGCTTTGAATTTTTTTCTTACAGATTTTGTTATGGTCTAATTGGTTGGCTCGCACAATAGCGTCGTCGATAACTTTTTCCGGGTATTTTTTATTCAATAGGGTGGTCTTGAGTTCTCGACAGTTTGAGTCAAAGTCGGCTTGGTTTGAGCAAATTTTCCTAAATCGGTGGGCTTGGCTGTAAGGTATTGCTGTCTTGCAGTGTCTGACGTGGCTACTTCGGAAGTGCAAATACTGCCGCGTGTCTGTCGGTTTTCTATACAGTTGAGTTTGAAGCCGACCTTGGAAGGTAGTAACGGTGACGTCCAGAAAGTTTACCCTGTGTTCCGAATAGGAATGAGCAAGGGAAATACTAGGATGGGCTAGGTTAAATGCCCCAATGAAGGTGAGGAGCTCCTCCTCACCGTGTTGCCAGATCATGAATTTGTCATCAATGTACCTTTTGTAGTACATTGGCTTTAAATTTTGGGTGTCTAGAAAGTTTGATTTGAGGTGAGCCATAAAGATATTAGCGTAGTTAGGTCCGATTCGAGTTCACATTGACGTTCCGCTGACTTCCATGTCCGTCGAACTCAATATTTTTAGGTTCAAGAATAAGCCTAAGGAATGTTTGGAGAGCAGAAGAATCGATAGGTTTGTCGCACGATGACTGCTCATACGCAAGGGATACAGCGGCGATGCCGTCTTCATGGGGGATGTTAGTATACAGTGATGCAACATCAAGGGTGACTAGAAGGCAGTTATCAGGAATTTCAATTTTTGAGATGTCTGAGAGAAAGTCATTGGTATCCTTAATGAAGGATGGAAAGCTGGGCGGAATGTCGCAAATGAGATTATCCACATAGCGCGAGAGGTTTTCGGTAACAGTGCCAATGCCAGAAACAATTGGGCGCCCTGGGTTGTTAACCTTGTGAGTCTGGGAGAAGATAGAATTTACCGGCTTCTGGGCTTAAGGGGATCAGAGAACGAACCGTGGTTTCATTTGGCAGTAGGCAGTAGCGTACTTGGCAGTAGCGTACTTGGCAGTAGCGGCGACGCGCTACGCATCTTGGCTTATAGCCTCTCTGCCACTCGTTGCAGATCGCTGCGCAGCTGCACCAAGCGCCGGAAACTGGTTCAGCTTATCGTACGGGGTGACTCGACGAACCTTCCGTCCGCTGCATCCAAGAAGCGCGGCGGTCAGCGACGCAAGACCCGACAGGTGGTGGAATCGGCGCCTTCCAGCAGGCTACAAAAAGGAACGGACCACTCTGATGCCCTTCACTTGGCAGTAGCGGCGACGCGCTACGCATCTTGGCTGATACCCTCTCTGCCACTCGTTGCAGGTTGGTGTATTTGGCAAGATTTGAGTTCTTGTGCCTTGCTTTTTGCGTCGTTTGCTGCTGCCAAGTTGTTCAGATCGCGATTGTTCTTTTCGTTTGAAATATGTCGAGAGAAAGTGGAAAATTAAAGGACGAGATCAAAGCTGATATTCTTAAGTTCAAGTAAGAGTGGAAGCAGGAACTCAAGACCTCTCGCGAAAACCTTGAACGGGATTTACGAAATGAAATCCGGGAATTACGAAACGAGCAGCAAACCATGTCTAAAGGCATTCAGTTCGCAGATGATACGATTGAGGAGCTCAAGAGGAAATTAGAAAGTCAGCGAGCTAAGAACAATGAACTGAGTAATGTGATCGTAGCTCTGCAGGCACAATGCGTAGAATTGCAATGCAAAAACACTGACTTATAGACACGTGTTGTTAACATGGAACAGTGCTCGAGGAACAAGAACATCGAAATTCAGGGCGTGGAAAAAACCGAAAACGAGAATGTCGTGAGCATCCTCGCCAAAATTGGTGCCGCGATCCAAGAACCGATTGAAGAATCTGATATCGAGGCTTGTCATCGTGTGCCCACACGAAACCCTGACAAGAGTAACATACTAGTTCAGTTCCGGTCACGCGCAAAGCGGGATCTTGCCTTGAAAAAGGCAAAGAAGATGAGGCTGAAGAACAGTGACATTGGACTGGCCACTCGTGAACCCGTGTACGTTAACGAGAATCTCTGTCCCTCATTGAAAAGGTTATTGGGTATGGCAATCAGAAGGAAGCATGACCATGCGTGGAAATCGGTGTGGGCATACAACGGCAAAATCTTCGCACGGAAAAATGACGACGCCGACGCGATACAGATTACCAGGGAGGCAGACCTTGCTAAGATATGGTCGGAACAATTCACTAACGCCCATGGTCCTTAGGCGCAACTGCAGAAGAAAGTTCTCGCTTCCATTTAGCGTCATCCCAAATGCGCTATCACGAATTTGCTTTACCGCAGTCCATTCATAACCAGCAGCATGCTTCTGTCTTGCACATTAACACCCGATCTGCATCTAACAAACACGATTATATCACCCAATTCCTGCAACGATTTTTGTTTCAGTTTAATCTCTTGATACTGACCGAGACATGGTACACTGATGATTGCCCTATGATCCCGTTTGTTGGATACAATACTTTTTTTCTTATTCGCCAAAATCGCCGAGGTGGTGGAATAGCAATTTATGCTAAAACTCCTAATAATTACACTGTATTGTCCGAGTTTTGTGTAACAACTGATGACTACGAGGTACTGACTCTGCAAAGTAATAAGGAAATTGTAACAGGGCTATACCGTCCACCGAATGGTAATATAGCTCGCTTTTTTGCCTTCTTCGAGAAGCTGCTGGATCACATCTGCTCCAATAATCTTTATCTTCTTTGTGGCGGTGACTTTAATATAAATATTCTGTAACAATGTCGCAATGTCCATGACTTCACAAGTATAATTCACTCCAGTGGTTGTACTACGGTAATCACTACGCCGACTAGAGTCACTGTGTCATCTTCATCTTGTCTTGATCTATTCATTACAAATATTGAAACATTTATTTTTGAGGCTGGTACGGTGTCATCTGACGTTAGCGATCACTGTACCATTTTTATGCTGTATAGTAACCATCTTGCACAGAATCCAAAATCAGAACCCATTACTCGGAAGTTTATATCTGATCAGGCTCTGGAGCGTTTTAAGCACGCTATTTCCTCGTGTGACTGGTCGTTTGTGTTAAATAAAAGTGACGTAAATACGGCGTATTCGGCATTTATGAACACCTTTGCGCAGATATATATGTCACACTTTCCTTTCAAGACCGTCAAGCCTTACAAACAGGCTAAAATGCCTTGGATTACACGCACGCACTTAACGTTGATAAGGAAGAAGAACCGCCTTTATCATTCTTTCCTTAAGACACGTCTGCCAGAAACCTTAAAGGAATTTAAGATTCTAAGAAATAAATTGAATGCTCAACTTGAACATGCTAAAACATTGTATTATCAAGAATTGTTTTCCAACATCGCGAAAAACCGCCCACATGAAACCTGGAAAGCTTTAAACACCGTGCTTGGTCGCAGAGACCAAAAAGGGAGTCCTGAAAATATTACGCATAACAACGAGGTACTGACCGGAGGATCGTTGGCACATCATTTCAATTCGCATTTTGTAAACGTTTCATCCGTTGATGACAGTTCACCTCCAGTAGACATTTCATTCCCTGGGCCTATTGACAGCCTGTTCTTCGAACCCACTGATGAATTCGAAATTATCCGAACCTTTTTGAGCCTAAATGATAGCAAGGCACTTGACGTCGACAATATACAGGTAAAGCCAATAAAGTATATTATACATTCCATTGCTCCAATATTTGTTTACATTTTTAACCTGATGTTTGCGTCGGGTGTATACCCTTCTGCAATGAAAAAATCTAGAGTGTCTGTGCTGTATAAGGGTGGTGACAAGAATTCGTTGCAAACTACAGACCAATCTCGGTGATACCTATTTTTTCAAAAGGAATTGAAAAAATAATTTGTGCACGGCTTGTAAAATTCTTAGACAAACATAAAATTCTAACTGATGCTCAGTTTGGATTTCGTGAAGGAAGGTCTACGGAATCGGCGTTACTAACACTAAAAGAACAAGTACTGTGTAATTTCGAAGATAAGCTGTATACCGTTGGCCTATTCATCGATTTCAGCAAAGCCTTTGATTGCCTACAACATCGTTTACTAATAGATAAGCTTTCACACTATGGAATTCGTGGTTTGCCTCTGTCCTTGCTAACGTCTTATTTAGGGGATAGACATCAGTGTGTATGCATTGGCAGTTACCGTTCATCGTTTCTTCCGTTACAATGTGGTGTACCCCAGGGTAGTGTGCTAGGGCCAATCTTATTCAACCTTTATGTTAATGACATTGTTAACATTGACACAGCCGTAAAATACATTATATACGCTGATGATTGTACCTTGCTGTTTTCCGGAATGAATCTTGACGACGTGATCGGAGAGTGTAACGCGGTTCTTAACAAACTACACCTGTGGTCGCAATCCAACTGCATTAGAATCAATCCTTCCAAAACTAAAATTAATATTTTCCGCGCAAGGAATAAGGAAGTTAAACTACATCAGCATTTCATTTATGCTGGTCAGGAGATAGCGGTCGTAGATGAACATAACATACTTGGTGTTACATTTTCCTCAAATTTAGCCTGGGATGCACACATCGATCACCTTTGTTCTAAATTATCCGCAGCCGCTGGTGCTCTGTCGCGCTGCCGATCTTTAATTCCACTGCACGCAAAACTCAGCATTTATCATGCCTTATTTGCTTCGCATCTTAATTATTGCAGTTTGGTATGGTTGACTACGACGAAGAAAAACATAAAAAAAATTATAACCTTGCAAAAGAAAATCATTCGCAACGTTGCTGACGTTGGTTATCTGTCCTCAACGCGTACCTTGTTTCCCTTGTATAATATTGTTAAAATTGAAAACATGTACAACTTCCGAATACTGCGCATGTTTTGTTTTTCATCCAGTACGCACAAATGTTTTCTGGCAGATACTGCCTCTTTGACGCCCAATATCACATGTGTTGTTACACGAAGCACAGATGAGTGGTTTGTACCCCGGTTTCGAACCAATTACAAATTTCAGATGCTCCATCATAATCTGCCATTTATATTAAACACTTACACTTTCTTAACATTCAAAGATATGCTTGTTTGATATGTTTAATTTTATGATATATTTCGTGTGTCATTTAGATTTTTTAGTAGCAGTTTGAAGAGTGTTTATTTAATTAACTATGTGGTTAACTGTGTTTCTCGTACAATAGGTGTGTATTTAATTCTGTATCGAAGTTAATTTCGTTAGCTATGAAGTTGTACACCCTGTATTTCTCTCTGGTCTTCATTCTTACATTGTTCGTATATCTTTTTTTTATTTTTTTTTCCTGTATGTACTGCTCCGCCGTTGCTGTCTTGTAATGGCTTCCCGGGCCCCGTCAAGCTGTGTAAAACAGCTTTTAGCCCAGGAAGCTTCTTAGGAACCTCTGGGAAAATAAAATAAAGAATAAAGAAAAGAATTTATTGTTTTATTTTTAACAAGCTCAGCAAGTTTATCTTTAACAATTTGCTTATAATCTTGAGTGGGATCATTGGGTAGTCCTTTATAGAACGTCGATACTGATAGTTGCTCATTGGCCTCGTTAACATAGTCGGTTTTGTCAAGGATTACGATTGCGCCTCCCTGGTCGGCAGGTTTATTAATTATGTCGGGACAGCTTGCGAGTTCCTCTAGGGCTTTCTTTTCGTTGGTAGTCATGTTGTGGTGGAAAGAAATTTGTGTTTGGTATGCTTTTCGCACATCGCGTTGGACAGCTTTGATGTACATGTCGAGGCAACTATCACGCTGTGTGGGAGGGGTCCAGTGCTTATAGCTAGGTAGTGTTCTGCGGGCTTCTTTCGTCGCGGTGTGATCGTAGAAGTATTCTCGTAGCCTCATGTTTCTGGCGAAGTTATCTAAGTCCTTAAAAAGAAGAAATTCATCAAAACCATCAGTAGCCGGGCAAAAGTTTAGTCCCTTTGACAAGATGTTCATCTGAGCTGGGGAGAGGGTTATACTTGAAAGGTTCATTACATTCCCGTTAAGGTTTTCTTTTGTGACGGCAGGCGAGGGAAAATTATTAGTACAGGGGTTTAAGTGAACTGTTTGGGGTGCAGTAGTCGAAGAATTTATTACAGTCGTAGTTGCATTATCGGTCGTATTGTCAGAGTGGGGGCAGTTACTCGTGCCGGAGCTTGTTAGGTGCTTACGCATGTAGCCAGTGTTAGAAATCTTATCTCGGTTAAACTTTCGGTCTTTTGTTCGGGATATGGCGGAGGCCGTCTTAGATTCGTAGTTTCTTAAAAGGTTCTCTTTAAAAGTTGCTCTCTTTTGCTTTGTTCCTGGCTAAGTAGTTCCTCTTTTTGTTGGAGAAAATGGGCCGTAGTTTCGTAGTGATTGAGGATTATTTCAGTTAATTGTAAAGACGCTTTATCGAGTACCTGTTTCCACTTATTCATGTTGGGCGGGGAGTGGTCGGTAGTAGCAGGTTTTATACTAATCCTAATACCCCAGGTAGCGACCGCGGCAGTCAAGTACTGTGCAAGAGCGGAAACGTGCAATTCGGAACGTATGCGCTTTTCGGTGATTTTTCTTAGCTTTAAAAACTGTCTTGAAACAGAGAAAGAGGCCGCGTTACCTCTTTTTTAGTGTTGTAGTGAGTTGCTGTAGACAGTTTTGGACCCCGGAAAGTACGGCGGACCTTCCGGGGTCCAAGTCACCTTTGATGTTTCGGCACTGTATACTAGCATCCCCCATGAAGATGGCATCGCCGCTGTATCCCTTGCGTATGAGCAGTCATCGTGCGACAAACCTATCGATTCTTCTGCTCTCCAAACATTCCTTAGGCTTATTCTTGAACCTAAAAATATTGAGTTCGACGGGGTTCATTACGTGGAAGTCAGCGGAACGTCAATGAAAACTCGAATCGGACCTAATTACGCTAATAACTTTATGGCTCACCTCGAATCAAACTTTCTTGACACCCAAAATTTAAAACAAATGTACTATCAAAGGTATATTGATGACATATTCATGATATGGCAACACGGTGAGGCGGAGCTCCTCACCTTCATTGAGGCATTTAACCTAGCCCATCATAGTATTTGCGTTGCTCATTCCTATTCGGAACACACTGTAAACGTTCTGGACGTCACCGTTACTACCTTCCAAGGTCGGCTTCAAACTAAACTGTATAGAAAACCGATAGACACGCGGCAGTATTTGCACTTCCGAAGTAGCCACGTCAGACACTGCAAGACAGCAGTACCTTACAGCCAAGCTCACCGATTTAGAATTTGCTCAAACCAAGCCGACTTTGACTCAAACTGTCGAGAACTCAAGACCGCCCTTCTGAATAAAAAATACCCGGAAAAAGTAATCGACGACGCTATTGTGCGACCAACCAACCGAACCGTAACAAAATCTGTAAGAAAAAGGCGCCGAACCGGAACCCGCAAACTAACTTAGTTTTAACCCACTCATCCTCCGCTCCAAGACTGTCAACCGTGCTAAAAACACATCACAATATCTAAATGCAAAGTGACCGCTTAAAAAGCATATTCCCCGAACTACCACGCGTTGTCTACCGGCGTAATAAGAATTTAGGTGACTTTCTTACTAACTCTCGTATCAACCGACCGGCAACTACTGGATTTATACGCTGCAATAAACCGCGATGTAAAGTATGCCCACACATGACCACTACAAGGCGCGCCACCAGCACGGCTTCTGACTACTACGTAAATATAAAAGGTAACTTTACTGTGAATCCGCTAATGTCGTATATCTTCTAGAGTGCACTGTTTGTAGGCAACAATATATCGGCCAAACTGAAACGCCCTTCCGAATACGGTTCAATAATCACAGCTCTCATGCAAAAAGCTGCCCTTATTTACCCCTGTCATGGCATGTGAACAGTCCCGGGCATGCATTTGAGCATCTCAAAGCAACGATTTTAGTATCCGCCTTCAAAACGCACCACGACCGCGAGGTTCGGGAATCTTATCTCATTTATAAGTTTGGTTCAGCCACACTTGGAATTAAGGAAAGTTACGGAAAACTAACCTGCTTTTCCTCGATTAAAAATGGCGGCTTCATAATTTTTATAACAATGTTCATTATTACTAAGCTCAAGTTTCCCATCAGAATTCACAGAAACTCTCCTAATACAGCAGCTTTATTAGCCTAATGCGGCTCAGCAATGCCATTTGTCCTGGGGAAGCAGGCCTGGTTCCCACCACCACTTAAGAATGTTTAACTCTTTGTGAAATATTAACATTTAACCTATTGTGACCCTACCTATTAACTGTTCAGTTGCTAGCTTCTGTGAAATGCTCTTTTGGGCTCCCTATATATTCTCTTCATCCGCGGGGGGCACACCCATCTTTGCTTCCGCCCCAACCAGTCTCCCCAGCCACTCAATACCTTACTGTATACTCTTCCCTTTCTTTCGAAACCGCGGTTGTCCAGTTTCCCGCATTGCCTCAACTTGCAGCCCGCGCGACATACGTTGACCCGTCATGGTGCAACCTTGAACGCTGTTTTTTAACACGACCGCTTTTTGTCTTTCTCGCTCCCCCCCCCCCCGCCTTTTTTTTTGTTGTTGTTGTTGTAACACAGGCGTAGCCCGACTGTGCACACTTTAAATTTCCGAAACATTTTCCGCTCCATCTCACACTTTTCTGCAAACCTATATAAGAAATGTGTTCGAAATGTTTGCGACAGCAAAATCATGTAACTTTACTCTGATGAAGGCAAGTCCCGTTGCCGCTACGTAAGTAAACCCTGTTTGTTATTGTTCTTGCTGTGTATCCGACTCCTTACTTATACTATATATATATATATATATATATATATATATATATATATATATATGTGTATGTATGTATAGATTATATATTTGTATATATATATATATATATATATATATATATATATATATATATATATATATATGTATATATATATATAAAGATACTACGAGCAGCAAGGGCACTTCCTTAAATGGGTATGTGCGTAGTATCGGAACAATTCCCCCAAAGCGGGTATGTGCTCGAATATGGGACAATCCTCCACAATCGGGTATGTGCCTGGATATGTGACTGGCAGCCCCACCGAGAGTGCTGCGCGCGAGACTGCCTCTGAGAACCGCCGAGAGCTCGCTCTGACCCGTTTCGACTTCTCGGCAGTAAGACCTCGCTCTAACGCCCTGTCAATAAACCCCACTATATTTTGGTGGAGGTCCTACAATTTACAGGGTCCCCAACCTGGAATTACGCAGCAAGCGAGTGCCTATTCCCGTACCCGGAGGAATCGACCAGGAGGAAATGGTGTCGCCGCAGCCCGCACCCATCATGTGCTCCGGTGTTCTGCTCCAACGAGAACCCGCCCACTTCACTGGCGAGGATGATACCGACGCAGAGGACTGGCTGACCTCCTACGAAAGGGTGAGCATTCATAATAAATGGGATGACACCATGAAGCTGAACAACGTCGATTTGTATCTGGACAATGTCGCAAAGTTGTGGTTCTGTAACAATACAACTGATACGCGCACATGGACGGATTTAAAGGCCAGATTCCTGGCAGCATTCGCTCGACCTGCTGTGCGAAAGCTTCAAGCTGAACAACGCCTACGGAAGGGAGCCCAGGAAGAGAACGAGGCATACACGAGCTATATAGAGGACGTCCTGGACCTATGCAGGCGAGTGAATCCTGCGATGCCCGAGTGTGATAAAATCAAACATATTCTAAAGGGCATTGAAGACTATGCATTCCAGATGCTGCTGAGAAAGAGCCCGCAGACTGTGAGCGAAGTCACAAATTTGTGCCTGAGCCACGACGAGCTGCGAAAGCAGCGCGTTTTCACACGCCAGCGTCCGTCGCCGAATGACGACTTCTCCTGAGGATCGCTATCATCCTTAACCTTGCCTCCTGACCATTCGTGCCTCTTGCCCCACATCCAGCAGTTCGTGCGGGAAGAAGTTACGCGCAGATTTCCCTGCTCCCCAGTGCTCCTGTGCCTGCGGGTCCACTGCCTCCGACTGTGCGCCGCCTAGTTCGACAACAGGTTGCCGAGACACTTCCTGCAATCGTCCAACCGCCGCCTCTGCCCGCTCCAGTAACTAACGCTGTAACTGCACCGTTTGCTTCTCATTCGACGGTGCCCTTCGCGCAACCCGTACCGGCACCCCTGGAACCACAACTGGCAGTTCCCCTTGCGCCACCGGTGGCCACACCTCTCGCCTCTCCTGACACGCTACCGCTTAGTTACGCTGCAGTCGTCCGACAGCTGCAACCAGGCGCTTTCCAGCCTTACTACCGTACGCCAGATCTGAGAACGATGGCGTATAACCGGCCGCCAGCCCAAACACCGAATCCCTGGCGCACTCCCGACAACCGCCCGATCTGCAACGCGTGTTGTACTCCAGGACATGTGGCCCGGTTGTGCCACCGGCGGCCATCGTTTTCTAACGACGCCCCGTATCAAGCGCCCGACTATGGACCGCAGCAGTACTTCACTCGTGTTGACACGTGCCCGGCACTGAGTTCGTACCCTGCGGACCAGCATCCCTTTCCGCGCCGCCGCTCCTCGTCCCCGCATTCCCTTTCCCTTTCTCCCATGCTCCCTCGCCAGAATCCACCCACCGAGGGAAACTGACGGCTGCAGTTCCCGAGGCAAGAACTGCACTGACGTCTAAATGCCGAAGTCCTCGTTTCTCACCCGCCAATGTTATTGAACTGACCGTTGAAGGTGTAGCCGCATTAGGGCCCGTCGCTTCTGGTGCCGCTGTGTCCGTCTTAAGTCAACGACTCTGCCCCTCATTGCGAAAAGTTACAACGCCACTCTCCAACCTTACTCTGCGAACCGCAAGCGCGCAAGAGGTTAAACCGCTAGCCATGTACACCGCTCGTGTAGCGATACAAGACATCACATACGTCATCGAGTTTATTGTGCTTTATGTTCGCACGACATCATCCTCGGGTGGGACTTCTTATCACGTCATCACGCCATCATTGATTGTGCTCGTGCAGAGGTCGCACTATTTCCGTCATGCGAATTACCATCGACTGACGTGTCCGTGAGGTTAATCGTGATGGACGACACGTCTCTCCAGCCCCATTCTTCCGTGCTTGTGGCTGTTTCTTGTGACGTCACCCATGATTCCCCTGTTCTTTTCACGCCATCGAGTGTATTTTCATCTCGGAAATGCTTTCCTTTGCACGCTGCTGTCCTCGACGTCCAATCTGGGTCTAGTGTTATGCTTGTCAGCAATCCATCGTCTTGCCCATCAACATTATATCTTTGGGAATGTCTCGGATACGTGGAATCTCTCGACCCCATTCTGATCATGGCCGTCCAGGAGGAAACATCCTCGTTTTCGCTGAATGTCCTCAGCCCTCATCCCAAGGAAGACCCCGATGTTTTTCAACGATCCCTCGATGGCGATCTCACTCCAGCACAACGGGACAAACTCCTCGCCATTCTCGATCGCTTCCGTCAATCCTTCGACTGTCATCAGACCGCCTTGGGCCGCACGTCGACAGTTGCCCACGAAATCAATACCGGATCCCACACTTCACTGCGGCAGCGACCGTATCGTGTTTCACCGGCGGAACGGCGTGTGATTGACGAACACGTCACTGACATGCTCACGCGCCACGTCATTCGACCCTCTTCAAGCCCTTGGGCATCGCCCGTCGTGCTTGTCACGAAGAAAGATGGGTCCATCCGGTTCTGCGTCGATTATAGGCGTCTGAACAAAATCTCCCGCAAAGACGTCTACCCGCTACCTCGTATCGATGACGCTCTTGATTGCTTGCAAGGCGCTGAATTCTTTTCGTCTCACGATCTACGTTCAGGCTACTGGCAAGTTCCCATGGCCGAACCTGATCACTCAAAAACTGCCTTCGGGACACCTGATGGACTTTAGGAATTTAACGTCATGCCTTTCGGACTTTGCAATGCGCCCGCAACATTTGAGAGAATGATGGACAGTGTTCTACGGAGCCTTAAGTGGAAAACATGCCTTTGTTACTTAGACGACATTGTCGTGTTTTCGCCCGATTTTACTACTCACTTTGAACGCTTAGAACAGGTCTTGACGTGCCTCACGTCTGCTGGATTACAGCTGAACTTGAAGAAATGCCGCTTTTCTGCTCGCAAACTGACCATTTTGGGTCATGTTGTCTCAAAACATGGCATCCTTCCCGACTGGGAGAAGCTTCGCGCCGTCGCCCAATTTCCGAAACCCGCCACGATTAAATACCTACGAAGTTTCGTCCGATTATGTTCCTATTTTCGCCGCTTTGTCCGGAACTTCGCTACCATCATCGAACCTTTGACGAAGCTTCTCATTGGATCCGGTAGAGAACCTGTCACCTGGTCGCCTGACTGCGAGAAAGCTTTTGTGTCTTTACGGCGCTTGCTTACATCGCCCCCAATACTACGCTATTTCCACCTTCTCCTACCAACTGAGGTACACATTGATGCCAGTGGTGTCGGTCTTCGCGCTGTACAGGCTCAACGAAAAGACGGCGTACAGGAGTAGGTAGTTGCCTATGCCAGCTGTACTCTCACAAAGGCTAGGCGAAATTACTCGGTCACCAAAATAGAATGTTTGGCGATCGTTTCGGCGATTCACAAGTTCTATCCTTACCTGTATGGACGCCCGTTTAGCGTTGTCACGGACCATCACGCGTTTTATTGGCTGTCGTCACTAAAAGACCCGTGCGGCCGACTTGGCCGTTGGGCTCTCCGCCTCCAGGAGTACGACATTCGCGCTGTGTATCGGTCCGGCCGCAAGCATACGGACGCCGATGCCCTTTCTAGATGTCCCCTGGAGTCAGAAAATGCCTGCATATCCTCGCTCGACGGCCCCCTGGCGTCACTTGAACTCCGCGACATGGCTGCAGAGAAGCGGAAAGACCCCTGGATTGCGTCCATACTGCAATACCTGTCGAGTCCGTCCACAGTTTCGGCGTCCCGTGCACTCCGTCGCCAGTCTCCACACTTAGCCGTTCGTGATGAACTCCTATATCGGCGCAACTATTTCGCAGACGGCCGCAAATGGTTGCTAGTTTTTCCGCGTCATTTGCGCTCCGCTATCTGCTCATTCTACCACGCTGACGCGCAATGCGCCCACGCTGGCGTTCTCAAGGCCTATCATCGGCTGCGCATACGCTACTACTGGCCCGGAATGTACACGTTTCTTACAAAGTACATCCGCTCCTGTCTCGAATGCCAGCGCCGCAAGTCTGCGCCGCAACACCCTACCGGACCTCTACAGCCACTACCATGCCCGGCGCGCCCTTTCGACCGCGTAGGGATCGACATCTACGGGCCCCTCCCGAGCACAACCGCAGGAAACCGTTGGATCATCGTTGCAGTGGATCATCTAACCCGATATGCGGAAGCAGCCGCACTCCCCACTGTCACGGCGCGTGATGTGTCAGAATTCCTCCTGCAAAGGTTTATTTTGCGCCACAGCGCGCCCGAGGAGCTCTTGAGCGACAGAGGACGCGTCTTTTTATCCGACGTTGTACTAGCCCTGCTGACCCAGTGCCAAGTCGTTCATAGAAAACGACAGCTCATCACCCATAAACCAAAGGGTTAACAGAAAGATTTAACCGCACGCTTGGCGACATGCTTTCGATGTATGTCTCTTCGGACCATTCAAACTGGAACTTGGTTCGGCCGTTTGTCACGTTTGCGTATAATACGGCGACGCAGACTACGACGGGCTTCTCGCCATTCTTTCTACTCTATGGGCGTTAGCCTTCCGGCTCCCTGGACACCATCCTGTCCTGCCGTCCCGATGTCTCCGAGTGCAGGCCCGTTTCCGAGATAGCTAGGCATGCCGAAGAGTGCCGTCAACTGGCTCGATCCTTCACCGCTGCGGAACAAGGGCGCCAAAAATCTCGTCGTGACGTTTCAGCCACCGCAACTACCTATGCAACCGGATCCCTCGTGTGGCTGTGGATTCCATCCAAGACACCCGGTCTTTCACAAACAAATACTCCAAGCTAAATACCATGAACCCTACTGAGTTATCGAGAAAACGTCCGCGTGAATTACGTCGTTGAGCCAATCACTGCCACGACCGATCTTCGCCACCGTGGGCGCGAAACAGTTCACGCACAGCGCATGAAGCCGTACAATGGCCCCGTCGTTGTCGCATCGCATTTAGCCGCCAGGAGGGCGTCTCTCTTTGCCGGGAGGTGATTTTAATGAAGATACTACGAGCAGCAAGGGCACTTCCTTAAATGGGTATGTGCATAGTATCGGGACAATTACCCCAAAGCGGGTATGTGCTCGAATATGGGACAATCCGCCACAAGCGGGTGTGTGCCTGGATCTGGGACTGGCAGCCCCACTGAGAGTGTTGTGCGCGAGACTGCTCCTGAGACCTGCCGAGAGCTCGCTCTGACCAGTTTGGACTTCACGGCAATACGACCTCGCTATAACGCCCTGTCAATAAACCCCATTATAATATATATATGTAAGCAGTTAAATAAACTTCTCGAGGAGCAAGTAGAAATAGTTGAGAAAATGGTAGACGCACGACTAAAAACAAAAACAGTGGTGTACTGACGTTTCGACTGGAGGACCAGTCTTCATCTTGAGTAACATACAACGTAGGAGCACGCACGCTTATATAGGTGCAGAAGGTGGGCTGGAGTGCACCCTTGTTAACAACATTGGCGGGTTGGGGCGAGAGAACAGGGAAGGGAGGGCACTATAAATGTGGCACTATACATGACGACAAACTCATTTCTAAAAAGCCCAGCAATATAAAACTTCATCCATAAAAAAAAAGAAAAAAAAGAGATGAAGTGACAGGGTAGGGAGCTGTTCAAAAACACATTTCATATGAATTACACGAATTTTTGAACCGCTCCCTACCCTGTCTCTTCCTCTCTTCTCCTTCCTCTTGATATACATATATATATATATATATATATATATATATATATATATAGAAATAAGGGTTGGCAGTCGAGAAAACCTCGGAAAGCAAAGGGGAGGATGTGGTAGATCATTGAAACAGATTAAGAATTTGGAAAGAAAGAAAGAAAGTGAAGAAAAAATGCCCGCCAGGTGGGATCCGAACCCACGACCTCCAGAATACCGGTCTGGTGCGATAACCACTACGCTACCGGCGGGGCGATTTTCCCATTCACTTTCTGGGGTATTTATGTTAGGTATGTTTGTTTCCTGTGCTTGGGGGTGGTAGCCAGCGCCATTCGGACTAATCGGGGTGAAGGGGACCTTCTTTTTAATCCCCGGGTCGTGACTCGAGTGTCTACGACATGTCCAGAGTGGTCGACCAGCTTTGAACCCTCTTAAGCTCCCTTTGGCAACAAGACTGCCAGAACAGAGGCCCTCGCTCTGCATGTAGCGAATCAGAATAGGAAATGAGGGGCTCGTTGAAAATAACACAGAAATAAGGGTTGGCAGTCGAGAAAACCTCGGAAAGCAAAGGGGAGGATGTGGTAGATCATTGAAACAGATTAAGAATTTGGAAAGAAAGAAAGAAAGAAAGTGAAGAAAAAATGCCCGCCAGGTGGGATCCGAACCCACGACCTCCAGAATACCGGTCTGGTGCGATAACCACTACGCTACCGGCGGGGCGATTTTCCCATTCACTTTCTGGGGTATTTATGTTAGGTATGTTTGTTTCCTGTGCTTGGTGGTGGTAGCCAGCGCCATTCGGACTAATCGGGGTGAAGGGGACCTTCTTTTTAACCCCCGGGTCGTGACTCGAGTGTCTACGACATGTCCAGAGTGGTCGACCAGCTTTGAACCCTCTTAAGCTCCCTTTGGCAACAAGACTGCCAGAACAGAGGCCCTCGCTATGCATGTAGCGAATCAGAATAGGAAATGAGGGGCTCGTTGAAAAAACCTATATATATATATATATATATATATATATAAATATATATATATATATATGTACATATATTTAATATATATTTATATGTATATATATATATATATATATATATATAGCGAATCAGAATATGAAATGAGGGGCTCGTTGAAAATAACGCAGAAATAAGTGTTGGCGGTCAAGAAAACCTCGGAAAGCAGAGGGGAGAATGTGGTAGGTGATTGAAACAGATAAAGAATTTGGAAAGAAAGAATGGGGAGAAAAAATGCTCGCCAGGTGGGATCCGTATCCACGACCTCCAGAATACCGCACCAGACCGGTATTCTGAAGGTCGTGGGTTGGTCTCGGTTCTCGGTTCTGGCAGCCTTGATGCCTAGATAGCATTAGAGGGCTTCCCGCCAGTTACCCGCTCATGACAGGCTGTAGACGTTTGAGTCATGCCCCGGGGGTTGAAAAGAAGGTCCCCTTCTCCCCGTGTAGTCAGAATGGCGCTGGCTACCACCCTCAAGCGACAGATACACGTGTAGTAAATATAAATAGCCCAGAAAGTGAAGGTGAAAACAGTCGCCCAGATAGCCGAATTGGTAAGGCATTCGAGACCTAATCAAAAGGCGTGGGTTCGGTCCCCACTCTGGGCGCGTGTTTTCTTTCTCTCTTTCTTCCTTATATTTAAAAAAATCTTAACTTCATTAACCGTATTAAAAAAATGAGCCTAACCACACCCCTATGCCTCCTTTCGCGTTGTAGTCTGCCGACCTATGTTTCTGTATTTCCTCAACGAGCCCCTCAATACCTTACTATATTATTCTGCGAAAGCCTGGCGAGGGTCTTGGTTCTGGCAGCCTTGATGCCTAGGTAGCATAAGATGGCTTCCCGCCAGTTACCCGCTCATGACAGGCTGTAGACGTTTGAGTCACGCCCCGGGGGTTGAAAACTCCCCGTGTAGTCAGAGTGGCGCTGGCTACCACCCTCAAGCGTCAGATACACTTGTAGTAAATATAAATAGCCCAGAAAGTTAATGTGAACACAGTCGCCCAGATAGCCGAATTGGTAAGGCATTCGAGATCTAATCGAAAGGCGTGGGTTCGGTCCCCACTCTGGGCGCGTGTTTTTCTTTCTTTCTTTCTTCTTTATATTAAAAAAATCTTAACTTCATTAACCATAGTAAAAAATAGAGCCTAACCACACCCCTATGCCTCCTTTGGCATTGTAGACGGCCGACCTATGTTTCTACATTTCCTCAACGAGCCCCTCATTTCCTTACTATATTATTATGCGACAGCCTAGCGAGGGTCTTGGCTCTGGCAGCCTTGATGCCTAGGTAGCATAAGAGGGCTTCCTGATAGTTACCCGCTCATGACAGGCTGTAGACGTTTGAGTCACGCCCCGGGGGTTGAAAAGAAGGTCCCCTTCTCCCCGTGCAGTCAGAGTTGCGCTGGCTACCACCCTCAAGCGTCAGATACAATTGTAGTAAATAAAAATAGCCCAGAAAGTGAAGGTGAACACAGTCGCCCAGATAGCCGAATTGGTAAGGAATTTGAGATCTAATCGAAAGGCGTTAGTTCGGTCCCCACTCTGGGCGCATGTTTTTCTTTCTTTCTTTCTTCCTTATATTAAAAAAAATCTTAACTTCATTAACCATAGTAAAAAATAGAGCCTAACCACACCCCTATGCCTCCTTTGGCGTTGTAGACTGCCGACCTATGTTTCTACATTTCCTCAACGAGCCCCTCATTTCCTTACTATATTATTATGCGACAGCCTAGCGAGGGTCTCGGATCTGGCAGTCTTGATGCCTAGGTAGCATAAGAGGGCTTCCCACCAGTTACCCGCTTATGACAGGCTGTAGACGTTTGAGTCACGCCCCGGGGGTTGAAAAGAAGGTCCCCTTCTCCCCGTGTAGTCAGAGTGGCGCTGGCTACCACCCTCAAGCGTCAGATGCACTTGTAGTAAATTTATATAGCCCAGAAAGTGAAGGTGAACACAGTCGCCCAGATAGCCGAATTGGTAAGGCATTCGAGATCTAATCGAAAGGCGTGGGTTCATTCCCCAATCTGGGCGCGTGTTTTTTTTTCTTTCTGCCTTATTTTTAAAAAATCTTAACTTCATTACCCGAATTAAAGAACAGAGCCTAACCACACCCATTAGCCTCCATTGGCGTTGTAGACTGCCGACCTATGTTTCTGTATTTCCTCAACGAGCCCCTCATTTCCTTTCTATATTATTCTGCGAAAGCCTAGCGAGGGTCTCGGTTCTGGCAGCCTTGATGCCTAGGTAGCATAAGAGGGCTTCCCGCCAGTTACCCGCTCATGACAGGCTGTAGACGTTTGAGTCACGCCCCGGGGGTTGAAAAGAAGGTCCCCTTCTCCCCGTGTAGTCAGAGTGGCGCTGGCTACCACACTCAAGCGTCATATACACTTGTAGTAAATATAAATAGCCCAGAAAGTGAAGGTGAACACAGCCGCCCAGATAGCCGAATTGGTAAGGTATTCGAGATCTAATCGAAAGGTGTGGGTTCGGTCCCCACTCTAGGCGTGTGTTTTTCTTTCTTTCTTTCTTCCTTATATTTAAAAAAAATATTAACTTCATTAACCGTATAAAAAATAGAGCCTAACCACACCCCTATGCCTCCTTTGGCGTGGTAGACTGCCGACCTATGTTTCTGTATTTCCTCAACGAGCCCCTCATTTCCTTACTATATATATATATATATATACTTTTTTTTATATATATATTTATATATATACATATATATTTATACAAAGTAAGAAACCTCAGTAACAGCAACAGCGGAGGGTGTATTTCGACGTTTCGACTTCGAGACAAGTCTTCTACAGGAATGATGCCTTCGGTCGCTTCGGATGAGAGCATATATGTCGAATGGGGAAAGAGGGTTTACGAATGGCCAACGATACGAATGGCCAAGAATGCAATATATAGGGCAAACAGGGACCTCTCTCAGGCTCCGGTTCAATAATCACAAAGCGCACGCCAAAACGCGCCCGACCCGGCCCCTCTCCAGATACCTCAGCCTTCCAGATCATTCTTTCGATAAACTAAGCGTCACGCTCTTACAGATGGGGTTCAGGTCAAACCGGGAACGAGAACAACGTGAATCATGCCTCATATACCGATTCAATACAATCACAAAAGGTATAAATGAGGACCCAGGCACACTTTCAGCGATTAAAACATTGTCATCTACATAACCGTGTCAGTGGCGCATAGTTTGTAGACGGAACCGGATTCTCGAAATCACATGCACGTGAGCGTTTGTTCAGTGTTTTTTTCCCACATCGCTGATGTCTTTCCGTTTTTGTTTTCATTTTTATTCCTTCTCTTCTTTTCCGCTCTTCGTGTTCACTCCTATCCTTTTTTTTAATTCTCTCTTTTATAATATTGTGTTATACCTTGGGAAACGTTTTTCTAAATCTCTGTTACAATCTTACAATTAAGTAATGTTGCTTAGTGCCGGTGCTGTTTCAGCAAAAACTTCGGTTTACCTACTCCCCAAAACACGTGTTCGAAAATTGGTTGAAGGATTTAAACGTTTGGATATGGCGCATAACCCGGAAGATAAGCAATACAATTCTGGGGTCTGCGTTATTACTCGAGCGCACATATCTTTGCCGCTCTTAACATTATTCGCCCCCGCGGACTGGTTACATTTTTGACTGCTTGCAAATTCTATTTTTCCCTCCCTTGCACCTACAGTCGTCTTCTAAGCCCGGCTACCGAACCATCGGGGTTTATTTTCTCCGTTTCCCCCCCCCCCCCCAATCCCGTTGAGCAGCTTGCGTTCTGGTTTGGCTGTTTCCCTCCCATCCCCCACTCAGCGGAGAAGAGACACCGACGACGCACGGGTTGTCGCTGAACTGCAAAGTGGCAGCTCTTAACAAAGACCTGAAAACTCGGCCTAGCGCCCCGTTCTCGAAAGGCGTCCGTCCGGCGAGGGAACGGTGGAATGGTGGTGGACCGTTTCCTTGTGCACGACCACAAAACATCCTCTAATTGTCTCACCTCCGGGAATGGGCCCATAAACGGGCTGCAAAATGCCTTGTTCGCACTTTCCGAACATATGGCGGGACACTCGCTTTCAATCAACGGAAACGCGATCCCTCCGAGCGTCTGGGCGTTAGCATAGTGACGGCTAGCGGCGGAAGATATATTGCCTTCTCTCCTTTGTTCTACAACCCCACTTTCGGATGCTGTTGAGCTTTTCGCGTTTCCGCCACCACTCGAATTCCTGTTCAGTGCTCTTTCATCTCCCTTTCTTCCTTTTTTTCTCTCCAACTATCTGTCCGTCTCTCTCTTCGTTGGTCATTTTTTGTCCATACTTCCAATAAGGAAGATTCCCGCTTCGCGTTTGTGTTATTGACGTATGTTTGTGTGTGGTATCGTTGGCCACTCATAAACCCGCTTTCCACATTTGACATATTCGACATTCGAAGGAACTCTAAGTCGACATATTCGACATAGAGTTCCTTCAAGATTTTTTGTTTGTTTTTCCTTCTTTCTTGCTTTTTTTTTCCTCACACCCACTTGTATTTATTTGTTTGCGTATTAACGTGCTGCTAGTATTCTTTTTTTTCTCGTTCTCAATGTATCCTGCCCCCTATGTAATACCCTCCTATTGAGGGCCTTTAGGGGTATTTTTGAATAAATAAAATAAATATGCTCTCTTCCGAAAGCGATCGTAGCCATCATTCCTGTAGAAGACTTGTCTCGAAGTCGAAACAAACCCTCCGCTCTTGCTGTTCCCGAGGTATCTTACTTTGTGATCGCCACGCCTTCGGCCCCATTGCCAGCATGCCAGTATATATATCTATATATATATATATATATATATATATATATGTATATATATATATATATATATATATATATATATATATATATATATATATATATATATATATATATATATATATATATATATATTTATATATATATATATATATATATATATATATATCAAGGTTGCAGTCGTCATTGCCAGTGCTATTCGGCTGTTTCCGAGATATTTAATAGCGCCGAATGACGTGTGTTTGTCATGTTTCTTCATTACAGTGCTAAATAGGCGAAAATATAGGTCGAGAAAAAATCCGCCGTTTTCTCGGGAGCGGGAGTCGAACCCACATCTCCGCATAACGCGTGCGGTGCGTTAACGAATAACGCTACCCCGCAGCGGCTCCCCTCTCGACTTTTACCGGGGGGGTTTATATTTACAAGTGCTCTGAGGCCGGTCAACTAGCGCCAGCCCTCGACTACCGCGGGAGCACCGTATTAAAAAAACATTACAAACACACGTCATTCGGCACTATTGAATATCTCGGAAACAGCCGAATAGCACTGCCAATGACGACTGCAACCTTGATATGTGTCCTTACTCAGTCCCTCGTGCCGTATCTTTCTGTTCTGCTATATATATATATATATATATATATATATATATATATATATATATATATATATATATGCGAAAAACATTACATTGTTTATTCTAACGTCTCGTCCGGGAGCCGGTCTTGAATGTCTTTTCGATGTCACTTCTCTGTGACGTCTTTTCAATGAGATTTCTCTATCATACAGTTAACCTTATAGCCAGGCACCTTTTCTCTTAATCATATAAATAGAGAATCAGAATGGGCGCCCGTGTGTACGAGATTTCGATGCACGTTCAAGATCCCCAGGTGGTCAAAATTATTCTGGAGCCCTCCACTACCACGCGCCTCATCGCCTGCGTTGCGTCGGGAAGTTAAACCTTACAATCCATCAATCAATAATCTAATCAGAATGGGAAATGAGGGGCTCGTTGAATTAGGACAAAATAAGGGTTGCCAGTCAAGAAAACCTTGGAATGCAAAGGGGAAGTGTTAGTAGGTCATTAAAACAGACAAGGCACTTGGATAGACAGAAAGAAAGTGGACGAAAAATTCCCGCCGGGTGGGGTCCGATTCCACGATCTCCAGAATACGCGTCTATTGCAAAGACCACTACGCTACCGGCGGTGCTATTTTTCCCTATACTTGCAGGAGTGTTTATGTTAAGTGTAGCGCCAAAGATTTGCCCAATTAGAGTATGCTATCAGGCACTGCAAAGGACGCACTATACCCTATGTCGGTATGCTCTGATACGGTGGCCATGGGCAATAATGGGTACGTAGTGAATAGGGACGGTGAAGACGCCGAGTTGGTAGCACCGGCCTCGGAGAGAACGCGCCACGATGTCTGACAGCTCGCTGCATCATGATCATCGCTCCGGCTAGTCTCAGTGCCTACCTGAATACCGTTACCTGTAACGCTACCATTCCCTGCCAATAAACACCTCTTCAATTGGTGGAGTGCGCTGGTTCCCGTCCTCACCGCAGCCTGGAGTTACGAAGCAGAAGTCTCCGTCGCGTCCTGTCCACTGAATACCCTTGGGAAATGACGTCTCCCTCGCAACCCCCGATTGTCTGTTCCGGTGCATTCCCACCCATGTTTTATGGCGATGACGACCAGGACGTCGAGGATTAGCTGTCATCGTATGAAAGGGTGAGCGCACATAAAAGATGGGATGACAAATGAAGCTGAACAATGTCCTATTCTCCTCCAAGCGACTCGCTGAGACGTGGTACCTGAACCACGGAGCCGACTTGCAGTCTCTGTCAGCTTTCAAGACCGATTTTCTGAAAGTGTTTGGCCGCCAAGCCGACCGGAAACTTCTCGCCGAACAACTTTTGCGAGAGCGGGCGCAGAACAATGGCGAAACATTCACGAGTTACATAGAAGACGTAATCGGCCTGTGCAAGCGGCCAGACACTTCTATGAGCGAGGCTGACAAGATCAAGCATCTCATTAAGGGGCTAGACGACGACGCCTTTCAGACGTTGAGAGTAAAGATCCACAGACTGTCGGGAACGTAATCAACTGGTGTCAGAGCTTCGACGAGGTCCGCAACCAGCGGCTTTTCACGCGGTGCACAGCGTCATAGCCGGGAGAGCCCCTCTCGGTATTGGTCGTCGGCAGCGAGGAGTCTTTCCTGATGCCCCACATTCAAGATTTTATTCCCCAAGAATTCGCGCGTCAACTACCTCTTCTATCGTGTGCACCCGCTATGGTATCAGCGCTCCCATTGTCTTCAACATTTCAGCAAGCGATACGGGAACAAGTCGCCGACGCTCTCCCTTCGGCCGGCCCATCCGGGCCTGTGGCTGCTCCCATATCGCCGCCGCTAACCTACACAGCAGCATTGTTACGATCTCGCCAGCAGGCAGCGCTTTGCACCCCACGATCACCGCAGCTTCCGTCAATGTCGCCGCCCCGACCAACACCTCATGCGCCCAACGTGTGGCGAACGCGTGATCACCGCCCCATCTGCTTCATGTGTCGTGTCGCCGCCACGTGGCCCGTTACTGTCACCGCCAAACCGTCTCATACGATGAGTCGTTTCAGTCGCCATCCTACGTGGTGTATGAGCCGCCACTTCGTCAGCAACTAGTCGCCGCAGTTCCTGAGGCAAGAGCTGCGTCCACGTCGAAAACCTTAAGTCCACGATTTTTACCCCATAATGCCAATAATGTTACTGTTGAAGGACTCGCCGTAATCGCTCTTGTCGATACCGGTGCTGCCGTGTCAGTAATCAGCGAAACGGTCTGCCCCAAATTACCCAAGGTGACGACGCCAGTGTCCGATCTCACACTCCGCACTTCCAGCGCACAACACATCCGGCCTGCTGCTGCGTGCACAGCACGGGTCACCATTAAACACATCACTTACATCATTGAGTTTATCGTGCTCACTTTGTGCTCCCACGACGTCATTCTCGGTTGGGAGTTTCTGTCGACCCACCAAGCCGTCATCGATTGCGGCTGTGCTCAGCTGGAGGTATTTTCAGTTCAAGACGCCTCATCGGACGAGCCCCCTGCCTCTTTTCGCCTAGTTGTCGCCGAAGACACCGACGTTCCTCCTAGCTCTGTCGTACTTGTACCCGTTCTGTCCGACTCAGTTCCGGACGCCACAGGCTGGTCAGCCCTTCCGACAATGCTTCCCGCTTCCGTTCGCAGTTTTAGAGTTGCAGTATGGGTTCAGCTCTATGTTTATTTGCAACTTTATTCCTCTTCAGCTACACTGTTCCGTGGTCTGTGCCTGGGTCGTGTAGAAGAGATTGAAACCCTCCTCGTCACCGACGTTCCAAATAACTCATCGGACGCTTCACTTGCTCTCCTTGACCCCTTCGCTCCAGCCCCGGATACCTCGGTTTTCCTTCGCTCAACCGACGAGAGTCTTCCTGCGCCTGAACAAACCCGACTTCTAGCCATGCTTCAAGATTTCCTCTCGTCTTTCCACTGCCAGACATCCTCTTTGGGCCGCTCATCTACGGTTACTCATCACATCGACATAGGAACTCACCCGCCATTACAACGGCCGTATCGTGTATCAGCCAAAGAACGTGGCGTTTTTGACAGTCATGTGGACGACATGCTTGAACGTGGCGTCATACAGCCTTCGAACAGCCCGTGGGCGTCACCGGTTGTTCTCGTTACAAAGTAGGACGGATCCATTCGCTTCTGAGTTGATTATCGCCGACTCAACAAAATAACACGCAAGGATGTCTACCCTCTCCCCAGAATATTCGACGCTCTCGACAGTTTGCAAGGAGCCGGGTTCTTTTCTTCGTTTGATTTAAGGTCTGGCTACTGGCAGGTGCATTGGCGGATGCTGATCGTCAGAAAACGGCCTTTGTAACACATAATGGCTTGTACTAGTTTACCGTCATGCCTTTTGGCCTTTGCAACGCGCCTGCAACGTTTAAACACATGATGGACACTATTTTGCGCGGCCTTAAGTGAAAAACCTGCCCTGTTTCCATGATGATATTGTCGTCTTTTCCGATTTCGACACGCATATAACCCGCCTCCGACAAGTCTTGAAATGCCTCACGGATGCAGGACTTCAGCTTAACCTCAAGAAGTGCCGCTTTGCTGCCCGCCAACTAACAATTTTAGGTCACGTTGTGTACAAAGATGGCGTCAGTCCTGATCCTAACAAACTTCGTGCGGTCGCCGAGTTTCCTAACCCCACCACCACCAGGCAGCTCCGAAGCTTTATCGGCCTCTCCTCGTACTTCCGACGATTCGAGAGGAGCTTTGCGTCGATAATGGCACCTCTAACGAAGCTTCTGAACGGGTCCAATGACATTGCTCATTGGTCTTCAGACTGTCACGAGGCTTTTAAAAAGCTCCGTTCTGTGCTTACGTGTCCACCGATCTTCCGCCATTTTGACCCGTCGGTTGCTACTGAGCTTCATACTGACGCCAACGGTGTTGGCCTGGGCGCTGTGCTCGCCCAACCGAAATCTGGCTTCGACGAATTCGTCGTTGCTTATGCGAGCCGGACACTCACAAGAGCGGAGGAAAACTACTCTGTTACGGAGAGAGTCTGGCTATTGTGTGGGCCATAAGCAAATTTCGTCCCTACTTGTACGGCAGACCCTTCGACGTTATCACCGACCACCACACCCTACGCTGGCTATCTTCTTTGAGGGATCCGTCTGGTCGTCTTGGAAGCTGGGCCCTTCGCTTACGAGAGTACGATATTCGAGTGCTCATTTGATCTGGCCGCAAACACACCGACGCCGATGCGCTCTCACGCTCTCCTGTGACCGCCAAATGAGCCTTTTTGTCATCCACTGACGGAATGCTGTCCTCTCCGTAACTTGACAACATGCCTGGCGAGCAGCGCACGGATCCCTGGATCCCTTCTCTTTTGGACTGTCTGACTAACCCCGCTTCGCCAAACGCCCCTCGAGCTGTACGGCGACAGGCCACTCACTTCGCTATGCGTGACGAGCTTCTGTAGCACTGAAATTATAACGCAGACGGCTGGAAGTGGCTCCTCGTTATTCC